>NC_133871.1:6720277-7358476 GCF_044706935.1 Curcuma longa
ATATGTCAGCTAAGTTTGATTTTGACTCGACATAGTTAAGTACAATCTCTTCCTTAGCGATATGGTCGCGTACGAAATGATGTTTAACTTCTATGTGTTTGGTCCGTGAATGGTGTACTGGATTCTTAGTCAAATTAATTGTACTTATATTATCAATTAATACTCTGTACTTTTTTATATTCTAAGTTAAAATTAGCTAATGTGTGCATTATCCAGAGTAGTTGAGTAACGCATTCACCTAGGGCTATATATTTAGCCTTAGTTTAGATAATGCAACACAGTGTTGCTTTATATTACACCAGCTGACTAGACAAGGACCCAAGAATTGGTATCTACCGCTTATATTTTTGCGGTCTAGTTTACACCCGGTGTAATCTGAGTCTGAATATCCAATTGGTTCAAAATTATTATTTCTAGGGTACCACATTCCTACAGTTAGTGTTCCTTTAATGTATCGTAGTATCCGCTTAATTGCAGTTAAGTGTGATTCTTTATCATTAGCTTTGTACCTAGCACACATACCTACTACAAATAATATATCAGTTCGACTTGCAGTTAGGTAAAGTAGACTTCTTATTATGCTTCTATAGTATTTTAAGTCTACTTGTTTTCCATTTGGGTCACTATCTATGTTAGAGTTGGTTGCAATTGGTGTGTTAATTTCTTTTGAATTCTCCATTCTAAATTTAAAAATTAAGTCTTTTACATATTTACTTTGATAAATGTAATTACCATCTTTTGTTTGTTTAATTTGAAGTCCTAAAAAGAAATGTAATTCTTCTACCCAACTCATTTTAAATTCACTTTTCATTAATCTAATAAATGCTTTTAAGTATTTTGAATTTCTTGACCCAAAAATTATGTCATCGATATAAATTTGAGCAATGAAGAAGTTTTTATCTATGATTTTTACAAACTGAGATGGGTCAATTTGTCCTTGCTGAAATCCTTTGGTTACTAAGTAGGTTGAAAGTCTTTCGTACCATGCTCTAGGAGCTTGTTTAGGTCAATATAGGGCCTTCTTTAGTTTGAAGACATAATCAGGAAGGTTTTTGACTTCAAACCCTGGTGGTTGACCTATGTAGACTTCTTCTTTTCTGAACCCACTCAAGAATGCGGACTACGGGTTTTACCTAGTACCAAATGAAGGTCTCTATAAGAGCTTCGAAATGCATCAGACCGTGTCTCGTTCTGATTCCTAAATCAAAAGTTATGACCCGTTGAAGTTCGACTCCTCATGTGTTGCCCCTAAATTAGTAAATAGTAAAAAAAATATGTTCGGACATGTGGACTGAGCACTAAACAATGTCAGATTTGGCCGAAAGTGGGGTGGTATGGGTTTTACCTAGCACCGAATAAAGGTCTCTGAAAGAGCTTCGAAACACATCCGACTGTGCCTTATTCTAATTCTCGAGTCAAAAGTTATGACCTATTAAAGTTTCACTACTCCAGTGTTGCCCTTGCATCAGTAAATAGTAAAAAATAAATTCAGAGATATGGATGGAGTACTAAATGATATCGAATTAAGCCGAAAATGGGTCGGTATGAGTTTTACTCAATACCGAATAAAGGTCTCTTGAAGAGCTTTGAAACGCATCGGACCGTGCCCCGACTCAAAAGTTATAACTCGTTAAAATTTGACTCCTCATGTGTTACCCCTACATCAGTAAATAGTAAAAAATAAATTTAGAGATGTGGATGAAGTACTAAACGATGTCGGATGGGTCAAAAGTTAATCTGTACGGGTTTTACCCGGTACTAATGAAGGTCTCTGTGAGAGATCCGAAACGCATCTGACAATGCCTTATTCTGATTCTCGAGTCAAAAGTTATGACCTATTGAAGTTTGACTCCTCATGTGTTGCTCTAGCATCAGTAAATAGTAAAAAAAAGTTTGAAGATGCAGACGGAGCACTAAACGATTCGGAATGGGATTGAAAGTGGGACGATATGAGTTTTACCCGATACTGAATAAAGGTCTCTAAAATAGCTTCGAAACGTATCTGATTGTGCCTCGTTCTAATTCCTGAGTCAAAAGTTATGACCCATTAAAGTTTGACAATGCCTGGTGTTGCCCCTGCATCAGTAAATAGTAAAAAATAAGTTTGAAGATACGGACGGAGCATTAAATAATGTCGGATGGGGGCTGAAAGTGAGCCGGTACAAGTTTTACCCAATACCGAATAAAGATCTCTAAAAGAGCTTCAAAACACATCCAACCGAGCCTCGTTCTGATTCTCGTGTCAAAAGTAACGACACGTTGAAGTTCGACTCCTCACATGTTTAATTTACAAATGAAATTAGTTATCTTAGTAAAATAAATAAATAAATAAGAAATATAATAAAATAAATATTTTTTAATTTGACTCGGAGAATGAATTGACTGTTTTTATCTTTAATTTATAAGAATTGAAAAGGCACTACAAAACTAATTTTAAAAAGACATAAATATCACATGTGGCTAGTTTAACACACTTAATCCACTTGATTCGCTCCCTTAAACCTATTTGGCCCCGGTGTCATGTCCATTCAATATACCCATTTAATTGTTTTTAATTGATATTATTAATTTAGCTTATTAGTCTAATCCACCCTCTAGGGTCACTCCATCCTTCTAATTTATTTTGGTTAATGAGTCATCTGCACTGTTTGATATATAAAATCTGTGTCAATATGCAAATTCGAATAAATATTGAACTATTTTAGATTTATTATATGTAATTTTATTTTTCTGTTCTTATTTTTTCCTTAAATCCTTTGATTAGCCACCAAGAACTTAAAATCCATCTAGGATCAACATGTTTGCAAATAATCCACCAACAAATACAATATTTCAATAACTAAATACTAATTCATTACTTTAATGATCATATGATCCATTTCATGATTATTTATGAAGAAATAAATCAAAAAATTATAATTAATTATTACAAAAAATATATTATTTTAATTTTATTGAAATTCGACTCTTATATATTTTAATAAATATGTTCTGTAGTAATTCAATCTGCCTAGAAAGTTTAATAACTAAACACAAATATACGATGTATGTTTAATTTTTACCCTTAATTTTTTTTATCCCTTTTAAAATTATTTTTTGAATAATTAGTTTAAAAACACGTTGGAAAACCCTAAGCACAATATGATGTGTTTATACACTGGTGTCGCTCGCATTTGCTTGAAAGGAAGGAACTGACCCAGAAAGAAGAAGGTTCGAGCAAAGGCTTCGAGCTCCGATCCGATCATGCCAGCAGAAGAATCTTCTCAAAAGGGCTCACCTCGGTCCTTGGAGAGGTTCCAGGTGCTGGGTTGATTACACCCGCTTTATCAAAATCGATTTCCTTTGTTTGTCGTTGAAGAATCTGTTCTTCTAATTCGATTTCCTAAACTACTAAAAGGCCTGCAAAGCTTGCTTACTTGCGATAGTTACGCACGAGTACGATGTATATGAATTTGTTTTTTTCTCCGATTCTAAGGAAGCCTGAAATATGTCAAAGTAAGGTTTGGTGGTTGCTTTGATAGTCACATTTTGATTGTTACGGTCGAGGGATCGGCCACTACGGGAGACAACGACAACAATTGGAGGCTTGATGGCTTGGGAAGAGGATGGAGATGGTGGTGAGAAGTGCAGTAGCGATTGTGAGTGATAAGAGAGGTTAGAGGAGAGAGAGGTATTTAGAGATAAAAGGAGGAAAATAATAACTTGTTATTGCTTATTTATTTTCATGCTCAATGAGATGTTTTTTGCGGAGAAAAAAAATTACAACTCATACTTAATTGCTTGTTTTCCTTTCACTTATTATAAGGAATGTCTATTTACAAATTCTCTTCCTCCTCCTCCTCCTCATTATCATTGTTTTAATTGAGAACGTGTCTTTAGGTGTAGCCAAATCTTTAAATCCTTTCACTGAGACTTTCCTCAGTTGATTTATCTGGGTCCATATTGTTGAGTCTATGCGAGGGGATCTCTTTTCCTAAGAAATGGTTTTCATTTTAACTCAGGGAGACCGATTCCTTTCCTTCAAGAGGCTGAGTTTTCCCCGCTTCTTAACTTTTAGGAGATGGACTTGATCCATATCATAGATTTACTTAATTTAGTTTTTTTTCATCATTCATTCATCTTGTTAAACCCTGATATTCGTGGTATGATCGCCTAGAGCAATAAAATTGGAATGTGATGCTGAAAGGCATTTTTTTCTCTGTTGGTTAACTATAACCATTATGATACATGCACTAGTGTGTTTTCTGTATATTGTATACTCAATTATTTTAGTTGTTTTGTAGACTAGTGATGCATAAACCAAAAGCATTTTTTACTTCACTGAAACATTTAAATTTGAATGTCTTAGGATCTTATGCAGACAGTGAGGCCACAGTGGCAAGTTTATGAAGACGCATTAGTGCACAAAGTAAAAGGTAATTGGATCATATAAAAAATTACTTTTAGTTGCCCTAATTAGCCTGGGATAGTATTAAGTTGCCAAATGTCTAGTTGAAGTTATTGTCAGTTGAATGTTACCTTCACTGCATTTCACTGAAATGCAGTCTTGCATTCAGCTACCCTCAAAAAGAAAAAAAACAAGTTAGGGATAATAGTTTTATTCATGAGGATCATAGAATATTGTCAAGCCTTCTCCTTTCAGTTTTCTCTTAGCACTGTATATTGATACATCTCATTACTATATGATTATTCCAGATCAGGTGCTAGTTGCATATGAACATCCAGTTGAGACATGTGCAGTTGCTGTGGGTGTTGGATTGCTTCTCTTGCGAGGTATCAATTAACATTGTTTTGTGTGTGCATGAAGTGTTTAGGCATAGATATCATAAAAATGTAGAAAATGGTCCATTTATAAAATATCCAATTGAGAAAATTTAATATTTGGATTGTACTTAGTAATGCATTATCATAAACACATATGCTTGGGAGACATGGTAATCAAGTGGTTAGAAGTGGGTACAAAACTAAGAACCAATGCATGATGGTTCTACAATAAACTATAACTTGAGATGTGACGACAAAAATTGGTGTCTTAAATGGGGAAGATGTAAGATATGATTTTCTACAAACAACACAATAAAAGAGATATTTAAATATTTGGTGCTTAATCTTCAAATTTTTTCGTTCTTTATTTTTTAATTTTATATGTCATCAATTATTTGACTATTTTTAATTTTTAAATATGAATTTTGGTCTAGCAGGGCCTAGGAGGATCTTGTATCGCAACACTTTAGGCCGTTTCAAAACCGAGGAGGTAAGTTTCGACATGAGTTTTACATATTAATGGCAATTTCATAACAAACTTTGAGCATGTGCTTACTGTCATATGACAATTTGGTGTCATCTATATGAAATTTACAAAATTGAATTTAACAATGGGGCCAGGGGGTTTCAATCCAAGAGTTAGAATCTTTATTCTGTTATCTATTATTCTAAAGTGCAACGTGTCAGGTCAACCCTCTGCATCGCACATACTTCAGTTACCACATTGCATAGTCTTTGATATTGCTATTATGTGCTTCAATCAACTAGGATATGAGGCTATATGAGCCTCATAGCAGAAAAGTGAACCAAATGTTCTAAACATCAATTTACTCACTTAGTCTAAGCCAATTTATTGTTTCTTCTTCTTCTTTCCTTTTCTCTTCTAATAAGTATACGAGAATGTTAATGATGATATTATTTTCTAAGACAATTATCCTTAGGGCAACTATTCTCTTGTGAGTAGAGGGATGTTGTTAGTTGACTTTTTAATTAACCTAGCCAAATGCCCTAAACTAACAAGCTCTTTGACTTGTTTGGAGTTCAAACATTCTTTGATTTTGCATCCTTAAAAACTATTGTTATCTTACACTAGTAGGTTCTTTGATTGTCTTGGTTATGGAAATAAGATATCATCCTTGATACCTAATAATACTATAGCATTTGAGACATTTAATCCATTTTGTGCATTAAGCATGAATTGAAATCTTAAGTCGAGTCTTGAAACATGTTGTTCATGTCGAGTTTTGGTGTCGGAGGCATGTTTAAGACAAATACTTGAAGAGGAGACAAGGAGAGGAGGAAGGCATGTGGAACACTTGTTCCAAACACTAGATGAAGGAAGACTTGTGAAGAGGTTGTCTTGGATAGCAACGAAATTTTAGGAGTGGTTGTGTGCATCTTGGGAGCTTGTGAAGTGGTTGCATACATCTCATGAATCTCATGAAGTCACTATCATCATCATGAGGTGTTGTTGGGTGGCAACATAATCGAGGAGGGTTTTAGGAGTGGTTATGAAGTGGTCACGTGCATCTTAGGAGCTCATGTGCTGGTTGCATGCGTCTTAGGAGTCTCGCAAAGTTTCCTCCTTAATCACAATGTGTTGCTAGGTGGCGACAAAGTTGAGGAAGGACTCAAGAGTAGTCATGTGTCTTAGGAGTCTTGTGAATTTTTTGTTGTCATTGCAAGGTGTTGCTAGGAGTCTCGCAAAGTTTCCTCCATCGTTGCGGTGTGTTGCTAGGTGGCGATTAAGTTGAGGAAAGACTCAAGAGTGGCCGTGTGTGTCTTAGGAGTCTTGTGAATTCGCTGTTGTCATCGCAAGGTGCTACTAGATGAGATTTAATCATTTCAAGCTTGTTGCTTGTGCCGATCAACTGACGCAAGAAGCTTCGTCTATGCCCATTGACTTGACATAACTTTAATTCTTGGCATCAAGTGTGCACCATTTCAAAATGGGCGTATCACAGACACTTACCATACCTTGAGGGTGTTTGGCATAAATAAGGTTTAGTTGAGGTGAGTGGGACTTGGTAGAGGTGGTTGGAGGACTACTACGATGCTTGAACTTGAAATGACCTCATGTCTTTGCCTTGTCCTTCCCTTAGGTCTGTGAAGAGAGACATTGTTCGTGGAACTTGTGTGGGGTATGATTCATGTGCTATGCAAAATCATGATGAGAAAGGGGATTGATGGATGCTCTAATACCATGAAGAAGTTAATAAGAATTTATTAGGGTATCCTACATGGGTATTTTCTTATACCTGAATTTATATTCATTATTATTGTTATAAACTTTATTTCTTATAATATGCAGTAGTTACAAATATGTCCTAATATGGTCTATAACAGTAGTATTAATATTGATATTAAGTTTCTAACACATGTGACTTGGACCATAAATACAAGTGATGCAAAAGCACATTTGTGGACACTTTAAGGGAATGAAGATATTAGATGTTTCCCTACCTAACTGGACTCATACTCAAATGTTTGGAGGTTATAAATTCAGAATCATCTTTTAAGTTTTGTGGGCTCAGGTGCCCTAGGAGGCTCTAAGGATTTGAAGAAAAGATGATTCAACTAATACTGTGCATGAAGACAACCAACTTGTATTATCCCTGAGATATTTCCTATGCCAGGCTTCTTTCTAGTCCTTTAATTGTGATGGAAACATAATTATCAATAAAAGTTATTGAATAATTAAGACTTAGTTTTCTTGCTGATAATAGATTCAAAGGAAACTAAAATATAAAATAAAGAAAAATGATAAGGACAGAGATATATAGAAACCTCTCTAATCCCTAATACCGATAGAGATAGCTAGATACCTAATGGTAGAAGGTGTTGACAGTGAATATGAGAAAAAGAATAGAAGTTATCAAATATATGCTTAAAGGCTCTTGAATCTTTGATCCCACATGGATTATCTGAAGTTATGTGTCAAGAAACAGAAGCTTCTCCATGTGTTACAGAAGTAGTAGGTTGAGATGCATATTTAGCCTGTAACTCAATGAAGCAGGAGTAGTCCTCAGTTGGGATAGTGGTAGAATGCTTATTAACATTAGTTGAAGATCTGACCTACATAAGTGGTTCAAACTGAGTGAGCATTATGTGAGGGTTCACCAAGTGGGTAGTCATGCAATAGATAGCATTTATCCTTCGCATGCCTTGATTTTCTGCAATAGGTGCAATACTTAGATCTATAATTGTAGCTACCTCTTCTGACCTTGTTCTTGTTGACTGGATCCATCACTTCCAGGATATCCTCCTGAATCCTGACTATGGATGGACTACATAAGCAGAGCAGTTCAACTTGAGCTCAGAAGTGGAGTAAAAGTGGTAGAAGCATGCCAAATTTGCATCATTTGTATGTTAATGAGGGAAATCAGTGTGCCTAAGAGTTTGAGTCATAGCTGGTTCATGTCCAAGACTTATAATGCAAGAACATAATAGCAAGGAGCTTATCAATGCAATCTTGCATAACTCGAGCATTTGACTAAAACAGGGTAGACATCTGAAGTAAATATCTAAAACATCAGTTTAGCAAAAACCTTGAACTGATCAAATAGGTGGTCATAAATTTATTGGATTAATTAAGTTGAAAGAGATTTTCAATCGTCTGTGTGAGAGATAGCACCAGTTTGAATATCTTGTGCTTTTGTCAATATCTCATGGCTAGAAAAGAAGCATTGATAGATGCTCATGGGACTAGGATTAATGACCTATGAATGCAGGGCAAGTGATTCTGGTTCAATATTCTCCCACATCATCCTATTTGTCTCATGTATATCTGTAGCCACACATGAGATAATAATGACATTGTGAGAAGCAAAGAATGAATCCTAAGATGCATGATATGACAATGCATAGAACCAATGTGATGACTTGTGAAGCAGAGAATGGCAATGTGACATGCAGGATGCAATACAACAACAACAACAACCAAACTTTATCCCACTAAGTGGGGTCGGCTACATGCAGGATACAATGACACAAAAAAAGAGTGTTGCAATTAGTTATTTAGTGATTTGTGATATGTGCATGAGGACAATGCAGCCAGGATACCATGTTCCTGCTTTGCAATTGCAATTTGCTAATTTAGGTGGTGATGCTTCTGTATGTGATTAGTGTTGAGGTAAAATAGGAAACTGCTTTAGTGCTTTGCTAATGAGAGAAAAATTGTTAGGGTTATCTCTCTAGGTACTCCCATCTACCTATATATATTATCTTATTACCATCTTGCATTTACATCCAGTATTTTGTATATTAACAACTAGTCTCTGATCTATTTATAATTTGATCCCTAAGAAGAGGCAATTCAAAAAATCGACCTAGGAAATTGACTGATGTTAGTATCTGATGCTCAGATTGATTCAGGGTTGATAGTCAACAATGGTTCACTGACCAGTCAGTTGTCCAACATCCACTCTGTAAAAAGCTCAGGTTTACATCGGGAGCCAGTTTGTTGTCAAGAAATTTTCCATATGTTTTTTCAAGGATTTTTCTGTTCTTTAAGGCTCGAGATAGGGTCCAATTCGTGATCAAATGAACCACCAAAAAGTAAGATAAACATGTATTCACAAATTAACTAAAACCTGAAAAAATTTCTTGATACACCAATAATATGGTCTTAAAAGATGGCATTCACACATAAATGGATCCAAACTTGAACATTTTTAATACTTTTATGAGTTCTGATCATTGCTTCAACTTCATGACTTGACATAACTTCATCCAACTTGAGTGTTCTTGATATCTGATCTTTACAATTATGAACACAGTCAGACGAAATCCTTATCCAGACATGATTTGTTATTAACATAACTCTTACTATGATGTGAAGATGTGACACCAAGGATATGTGACCTTGGACCAATTATGAATGCTTATGAAATTGTCGCTTGAGAAAACTGGGAGCATAACCACTGGTCCACCAAACACCCAAAATATAACAAGGTTTTTGATTTTTTAACATCTACTTATCAGTTGGTGATATCAAACCAAGTATTTTTTGATCTGGATGTAATATATGTGCAGCAATTGCAGCGAGTAAATTGATTTGTCCAAGATCCACAGGAGTATTTTTATGCGAGAGTGATATAACACAAAAAAGAGGACCTTCAAGCTGTTATGCTCCAAAAATCAGTCACATCATTAAAGCGAACCTGGTTTTAAATTAGGCTCTAAATAGTTAAAATTGACGTAATTACAGGGCTTGAAATTTATCATATACACTTAGATTTAATTTAAACCAGATGGCTATAAGGCAGTACTAGTGAAAAGCCAACATATATTAAAAATTCAACACTGTAAGACAAGCTACAATGCTTGTAGCCACTGTCTGATCGTATTAGATCCATAAACCTCAGTAAATCAGTTTATATTTTTCTTTTCTTAAAATGAGCTTGTATTCCTTAAGGCTCCAACTATTGTTAGTTCACATATATAATGGTGATCCATATGGGTTATTGTGCCAAGTGATAGTACTGTTGTTGTATTCTCAGCTTTTTGAGTTCCCTATGGAGTAAAATTTCTGTTGTTCAAGCATGAGTTTGTTGGCCCTTCTACCTGTTTTAAAATTTAATAACTTTATTCTACATTTGATTTGGAGCTTCTTCCTTAGACTTTTCATGTTGGTCTTCCCTGAGATAAATTTCCAGATTTTAAATTAAATGTTCAATATTATTCTTTGCACTGTCAGATATTTTAATTTCTCATTTCATTTGTTCTTCCATGTACTTTTAGATTTGAAGTTGTCATAATTTCTATTATTATTAATCTGTTTTCTTTGCATTTACAAAGCATTTAATGTTGCTTTTGTCTGTTGAAACAGAAACGTCTAACTGAGGCTGAATTGCATTTAAGAGATATAAATGAATCTATCTCAAAACTAAAGAAACAGAGCAAAAATATACTTACAAAAATAAGTTTTGGTGAAGAGGATTTACAACGTGGAAGTACAAAAATGAGGTCTGCTTCAATCTCTGCATTACATTCCTGTGCTTGGAACTTTATTGTGCTGGAATATTTTGTGGCAATTAGCTGACGAGGCCTAAACTTTTATGTAGAGCTTCTGGTCATGAAATCCAAAGGCTTTCAAAGTACATCTATAAGGTAGAATCCCAAGCTACAGGTAAATTTCTTTCTTGAAATGCTTGATTAATGCAGATATTCAGTCTCATCTACCTAGCAACATTCATCATGCCTGTTGAAAAATGTGAAATGAAGGGATCGTTTTGCAATCTTACATGAGATCAATATCTTATATTTCTCATTGCTCTTTTACCTTCAGATCATAAAGTCCAATTGCTAACACAAAAATGTGCACACAAATAATTTTAATGCGTAGCTATCTTACTGATGTTCTATTGGACAATACTATATCAATGTATCATACAATTTAAAAATAATCTAACTTGTGAAATGAGGGGCTCTTTCCTAGAGTATTCTTGAGGATGACCTGGGATTTATAGAAGGTGATCGACACTAATTTTAAATAAGCTACATCCTTAACTTTGAGATTTCATTTTGTAAGTGACGAGGGCTGTGATCTTTTAAAGTAAAAAGCAGAGTGCCCTTATTATGAATATTTCAATTTATGCAAATTTAGCCGTCCAATTCATTGGACTTGATCACTATTTGTTGAAATGGTACTCAGAAACTTGATGAAAATGTGACTTGCAGATCTAATGGAGGACCTAAGGGCAGTTCCAGGAAGGAAAGCACTAGAACTTCGTGCTGAGGCAAGCATCTAATACAAACCACTTCGTTATTCTTTTCCTTTCCTGCAGAGATGAAGCTTGTAATACTTTCCACTCTCCAATTTGTAGTTGGCTTCCATGACATCTGGTTTGAAAAGCCAGCGGCATGAACTGAACCAGAGGGTCACCAAGATTTCCGAACTTGGGATTCGAGTTTGATGATCGACTTCACTTTGTTACATCAATTGAGGATTTTTAAGGTCCACCCTGTGCACAATAATTGTGTTTGTTGCTACTAAAATAATTGATCCTGACTAAATGGATTGTGTTAAGTTCATTGATGCTTGAAGCTCTTATATCTGATACATAAGTCTTGAAATTTCTCTCTATTCGTGCTATTATTTAGACACCACTTTAAACTGTGCAGAGAGGCACCATTTTGTTTGGTGCACATGTTACCAAAACAGCAGCTTGGGAAGTTCATTTAGTAGTCAACATTTTAGATTTTTTATCCCATTGTAAAAAATATCATACAGTTTATCATAATTGGAATTTGAAGATGCTTAATTAATTTGTTTACGGTTGCAACATGGGAGAGTTTCAACCTACAGAAGAAACCAAAGTCGTTCCTTTTAAAAATAAAAATAAAATAAAAAAGGGTGCCCTATTTAATTTGCTTGATCAAAAGTATATAAAATATTTTTTATACTTTTTCTCTAAATTTAATTAAAATTATTTAAATTTAATGATCAAAATAATTGTAAAAATATTATGGCAGTTTTTATTGCGATTATGTATAATATTGTTGATAAATTAAATTAAATTAAATTAATTTATTTTAAACTATATGGAAATTGCTACATCAATATTAAAATAAAAATATTTTTTATATGAAAAAATGTAATAAAATATTTAATATCTTTTTGACTTTTTTTAAAGATGTTATTTTGATGATTCTGATAATTACAAGTGTTCTTTTGATTTTTACGTAATAATATAGATTATCAAAAACTTTAATTCCAATTCTTATATTTGAATTTGTGTGAAATGCCAATGCCAATTGAATATTCTATTTCGTTGAGTAAAATCAGATGATAAGCAAAAAAAAAGTTCTTTATTGCAATTTTTTAAAAGAAAATTTTCAAATTTAAATTCCACCGATTTTGGATGCATTTTTAAATTTAATTTTAGGATAATATGTTTTTAAATTTTGTAATATTAGGAATTGAATTTTAATCAATTCGATCTAGAAGAATTACTTTTCTTGACGCCTGAACTCATTAATGGAAATGGGCAGGCTCTCCACTGTGTATAAGTTGGCTTCCCTAAACTGCCATCGACTCGAATCAAAAAATGACCACAGTGGCCACAACTAATAAGGGTAGTATCGTAAACTCACAAGGAGATCGGTTACCCTAGTTCTAGTCATAGTGGAGACCGACGGGGAAATCACGAACTCCCTCGCGAATAGACATGGCGGCTTCAGAGAAGGAGGCCGCTCTGGCTGCTGTTCCGACTGATGCGCCCACGATGTGAGTCTCTGTTCTCATCTTTCTTTTACTCCTGCAAATCTTTTTAGCAATTATTTATTGTCGTTTACATGTTACTCATAAGCATCTTGTTTGTAGATAATAGATAGTTTCCCGTGTTTGACAGATTTGAGACCCGATTCTCCTTCCTCGAATGATTCTTTCGTTCCCTTGAGAGACTGCATTTGGTCAATTTCCGATATTTTTTTTATAGTAATAAAAATAGGAATTTGCGTCTTTTCTTGATTATCTCTCCGTTAAGTTCTGTCCTTTAGTGTAATTAATCGTGTCTTTTTTCCCTGTATCAGAACAGGGATTATGGCTATTGTATAACAAATTGATAATCTTTTCATGGTGGCAATTCACTTGATGTATAGGACGGACCTGGCTTGGTACTCTGTTAATGTCCCCTTTCCTCCTTATCTGGGAGTCATCTATAGTATGATACGTAGAGATTTGCCTTTAAATGTTCTTTCCCTGAAAGACAAGTATTACTAGTTGCTGGAAAGCATGACTTATGGGTAGATACTAAAGGCTTTGACTTATTTCATCAAATAAGTTTTTTCATTCCCCAAAATCTTTTTGTTTCCGTGTAGTTCAATTTTCTCCACGAAGAGTGATACGAAAATAAAGTTGAATTAGAGTTTTCTTGTTTTGTTTATGTTGGTGCAATCTGCCCCCAAGTGATTGATCATAAGTGTTGATGCTTTGACAAATAGTTTAAGTTAGGATTATCTTTAAATTTAATGTGTACTTGAGTCATGGAGGACTTGGAGAAATACACATGGAGACAACTTGGTGTGGATAAGGTCAACTGATCATAGGTGTTGATGCTTAGACAAAGAGTTTAAGTTAGGATTATCTTTGTATTTGCCATATGTACTTGAGTCATGCAGATCTTGGAGAAATACACATGGAGAGACCTTGTGCGGCCAAGGTCAATGGATACCGAATGGCTCAAGGTCATGGAGGTTAAAGAAGGATGACGTGGGACATTCAAGAAACCACAAGATAGGTGCATCGGAGTGAAGTTGTGCTTGGGAGGCGAACTACATAGGTAGAGTATGAAGGATGACACATGGAGTGAGTTAAGGTGTATTCGAGAGACAAGAAGTCTGACGGGAGATGACCTTGTGGTGGAGAAGCTGCATATGTAAACTCTTTTTGAGTTGAGTGTTGAAAGACTTGTACTCAAAGGGAGACGGTAGTTCTCAATCTAGGAGGACGCGACCATCATTAGGATGGTCGTATTTGATGATACAATCGATTGAATGGTTCTTCAGTTGATTGCTAAAACCTTAAACCCCAAAAGATACTTCGAGAAGGGGGCAGTTTAGGTTTATGGTTTAGTCTAGTCAACTAATGAACATCAATTGACTGAATGTTGGTGAGTTGACTAACTAGGTGATTCAAGCTGGTTGATTAATGAACAGAAACATGTTTTGGTTCGTGACCCAAACATGTAGCATTCCTCATTTAAGGACCCATACCCAATTACTTGATTATTTAATCGGGTCCAAAAACTCCTTTTATACCCTCCTCCATTCGGATGGGGTATCGGATCCTTCACCGGGTTCCGAGGAAATTGCCATCCCTAGCTTTTATCAAGATAATTATCTAGCATTGTTCATAAAAGTTATCTTTTATACTTCTCTCCCTCTTCCATTCTTATCGAAGACCTTTTTGAGGTGGGTGTGAAGTGGAATGCTTTTGAGGACCTTCTATGATGGTCTAACTTAGATGCAAGATGTGCATGAGGGTTGGTCCACTATGGAATCATAGGATAGTGGGACTGAGGTAGAAGTCTATGACATCTACATGTACACATTAGACAGGGTGGAAGGGTAGAGCCTTTCAAAGTTTGAGTTTTTATTGGCTCTTAGGGAAAAAAATACAGGAATATGATGGTGAATTAGTCAAAGCAATTTTGCATGATCCTAACGTCTGATATAAAACAATGTCTTTGAGATTGGCTAGAAAAGCCTAAAATCGACAAATGTGAATGGTCATCTCAATCTTTAACTACCATAGTTGAAAGAGATTACAAATAGATCATTGGTCTGAGAGATGTGATCATAGTTGGAAGAGCTCCCTAGCCTATATCTAAGTCTCATAGTAGGAGAATAAACAACCAAAATTGCTCATAAGGCTTTGATCAATATGACTGCTAAAGGTTGGCCCATAACAATGCTAAACAGTTTCTCCTTTGAAAAATGACAACTTTCCTATAAATAAGATCCTCACATCCCCTTTGCGATTAAGAAGGTGTCATGCTCCCTTTGTCCCCTATCTTGTGATTGAGAAGACAATGAGGATTTTCATTGCCTATGAATGATTCGTTAACAGTTATCTTACTATTTATGATTTTATATGAATTATAGGATTATTACTAATATATCGTAATATTACATTAGTATGACTAATCATTTTTATCATTATGGATTCCATTAGTAATTAATTTTTTCCTACTTTTTTTTTATTATTTACCTGTCCAGTTTATCAACTAAATTTATTTTATTTTCTTCTTTTTTTCAACATGATATGGCTGTTACCTATGTTTTTTAAATGTCCATTAAAATACCTACTCTGACAACTACAGTCAACGGTCCAACAATATCTGAGAGGCCATGTGTAGTGAAATATGGAGTATGCTGAACGTAGGCTCCTTAAATGAGGAATGCTACATGGTTGAAATTTATGAATCTAGGACTGTAACTTTGGTACATCCTTGAAACCAGACACACTGACTTTCACACTAGCATAACTTAAAACGTTGACTGCATTAGATCCTTGAAACTGGACACAACAGTAGAACATAAAAGGTTGACTACAATGTGCACTTGCATACATCTACATCAACTATGTTGGTAATATGGGAGTCATCTGTTTTTTTTTTTTTGTGCTTGTGGAAGATGAATTTGTTCTCTTTTACTTTATGTGTTCTTACACAAAAGTTACTTTTTCTGTGTTGATTGAAGTGATGAATGAAATTATGGACACCACTTTACACTAGGGAAAATTACACTGGAAAATTTTGAGTCCATATCATCTGTCTTTATTTTATTTTTATATTGAGTGAACGTTCCATATTTAGAACCGCCCCAGGTTCTTTAGTGCTCCAGCCTCATCCCATTCTTTAGGCCATCATATTTGTTGATATGGTACAGATAAGTATGCTTTAATGTAATTGAGATCCTGTCTTGAGCTGGTTACAAGTCTTAGTTTCATCTGGGTCATTGTGTAAAGGAGAAATAGTTTTGTTTCCTAACATGGTTGATTTCTGTCTGGGTTTTGAAGTAATTGTATGACCCATTCAAATGACAAATATTAATGGACAATTATCAGTTTCAATGCCATTCTTATCATGGGGATTTAAGACAATCATTCATACTGTGGTAGTTGATGATTTTTGATCAAATTCAATGTTGATTTTTTTTTTTCAGATTTGACAAAATCATAAAGAGAGAGATTCCTTCGACTGTGGTTTATGAGGATGACAAGGTAAAATGTATTTCAAGCTGAACTTTTTGTGTGTGTATGTAAATGTTTATGTTCTTAAATGTGTCAACAGTTCCAGAGTTCTTATACTGGATATGCTAAAATTACTTTCTGCACTTCTGATTTTCACTTGTGCAGGACCAAACAGAATACTGCTTGGTTCATTTATCTCGGGAAGTTAATATCTTGAAACTTGCTTGTATATATCTAATTCCACTGAAATCATCTTTCTATATGCATGGAATTTATGCTGATGAACCCATGCTCATGGTTGGTTCTATCCAAACTAATTCAGCAGTCTTATTATTTGGTATTGGTTTCAGTCTGATTCCATTCTAGTACTGGCAATATGATACCTATTGCTGGAACTAATTGATGTTTGGCAATGACAATTTTTTTAAAAAATTGTATTAGAAGACTCATTAACTACTGCTTATGGACATTTATCTGTAGTTGGTAGGCACGCTATTGATGGTTTGTGGTTTGAATCTTAGGCACTTGCATTCAGAGACATCACTCCACAAGCTCCCACACATATCTTGATCATTCCAAAAGTTAAAGATGGGTTGACTGGGCTATCAAAGGTACAACATTTCTTCCTTTGTTTTTGTCTTTTTAGATTAAAAGAACAATCATTTGTGACATCATTTGGGAATATCTCTTACCTATATGAATAGCTACTCAAAGTAACACATCAACAATGTGTGGTTGTAAATAAATACTAGTAACATTTAGGTCATCAAACATACATATCTAGCATGATAATTAAAGGGTTTAACGCCCATCTATGACCATACAAGTTGATTTGTTCGGCACCATGTGATCTATCTTGTTATATCTTTTGTCGACGTTAACAAAATAAAAGAGCAAAATTTGTCACCTATTTTTGTTCGAGTCTAAATTCAATGGGGAGATATTACTCATCCAAAGTTTAAGGAGCTGGTGGATGAATTGGAGAAACTTTTGGGTCTTATGCGATCATCTTATGCCCCTTGATTAAAAGGAAAACATTATAACATTAGGATACAATTCACCTTACTTTGTTATGAATTAGAGTTAGAGAAACTAGGAAACAACACAGAACATTAGTGTACTATATAGGCGAGATGCTTGAGATGGATGCGTAAGATTACTTGAAAAATAGAAATATTACCATTAGGAAGTAGTTGTAGTTCCAACCGATGATAGAGAAAATATATTAAGATGATATGAAATATTTGAAGATTAATAAATTTATAGTTTTAGCTAAAGATCCATTGATTATGAGGTTTCTCATAATGGAGATGTAATGTAAGGGATCTGTATATACTAGTGATTTAGTCTTGCGTGGAGTTGGATAAGATACATATAGGCATCTCGTCACTCACTCTTTTGCAATTATCAGTTTAGATCTCTTTAATAAGTGGCTGTTTTATTTTATGACAACTAAACATTAATTATGCTCCAAAATAATGTCAAAAAAGGCTGAGGAGAGGCACATAGAGATACTTGGTCACCTCCTATACATTGCCAAAGTTGTTGCAAAACAGGAAGGACTTGAAGAGGGCTTTAGGATCGTCATCAACGATGGTCCCAATGGATGTATGCATCATGTCCAGAATCAAGTTTGACTGAGATTCTTGTTTTTGCACACATGGTAGCTGACTCCGTTTTTGGTATTCTCTTTTAGGTCAATCGGTGTATCATTTGCACATTCATCTTCTTGGTGGAAGACAGATGAACTGGCCTCCTGGCTAAAGGACCTTCACCTTCATTTGATTCGTACTGGCACACAAGTCTTTGCACTTATTTTCATAAATTGTATTGTTGGCAAGCCCTCCAGAGACTTGCTTTGCTGCCTCTGCAGAAGTGAAAACTTAGACCAACTTTTTCTTTTGTGTGGTAAGATACGATTGAATCTCTAAACCTAAACCTAGTTCAGGACTGGTTTCTATTCTCTAGTGTGGTTTCTAGTTATTTTCACAATTTTAGTTTGGGAGAATGGTTAGGCCAACACGTACCAAGAAATCTGGTGATTTGGTTTGCATTTATCAACAATGGATTATACTGGCAGGTCTGCTCTGGTAAATGAAATGGATGTGGATATGAATAGGTAAACATTGGCACATAAGGCAAACAATCATGGCATATTTATTTCATACAATTTCAAAAATAATTCAAGATAGTTACTTAGCATTAAATTATCCTAATGTGCATTTCAATTAGAGGTTAATAAGTCTCCCTCAATGTTTGACATCCCTTAATCAATCTAGAAGGATAAAACTGAGGTTTAGACCCAAAATATTTAGGATTTTTTATTAGATGGTAAATTGATCTAATGTTTTTTTTAATTATCCACTTTTTTTCTCTCAAATCTACATTTTCCATCTCCAAATCTTTTTACTCTAGTTTCATTTAAAACATCTATTTATGACCAAGTGTAAAGAAGTAATTTTATCTTCAAGCGTGGAAACTAATTTCTTTAAATGTTTTTTTTTAAATTTAATGATCTAGTTAAATCGTAACTATCTGTTCATTAAGCAATTCCACATTGGTTAATCGTATTGTATTGTGAAACATGAAAAAAAAAATCATTAGCTTATCAAATGATGAAAAAATATTCAATATAAAATAAATACGCTATTTGTTTTAAGTCAGACAATATGTAATGTAATTCTTGATATTTTCTCTATCAAGACGTGCAGCCGGGGCTTTCTTTTTTTTATTCTTTGTAGCAATATCAGCAATATCTACTACGCATTATCCAATTTAACCATGTCTCTGGACAATTCATATTCTATTTCTAATCTATTCTATTTCCTAAAATTAGTAATTAGATTTTGCATATGTTTCATTCTCTGTAAAATAATAATCCTCTGTTTATTCCAAGGATGGATTTAGAATAGAAAGGAATTCAAAGTGAAAAAAAAATCCCTAAAAAAATAATCAAAAAATATATCTGTAAATAGATTTTTAAATTTGTCTGCCTATTAGTTACACAAAAGAAAAATAATAATAATTCATATTTTTTTTACAAAATAAATAGAGAAAAGTTTTTTAATATCTACTACTTTCACAGTTTTTCTGTTAGTCCTACCAAATCAACAGGGATAAGTGTTTCAAACAAGATTCAGCAAGCTTATAGATCCACTGGAGCTTTAAGCTATAAGCCATGAACAATAGGTTGCAATTTCCTTTCTCATCAAGGATTTAATTACAGGCCCAAAATTTAGTCCATGGAGTTGTCCTCCTTGTTCCATTTACAGGACGAGAAGGAGGAGAAGGAGAAGGAGGAGAAAGAGGAGGACCTCGAGTTGGAATTGACCGAGGACGAAGAAGCGGGCCGCCGGAACCTCCTCAAGATGAGCAGTACCACGGCGTGAATGAGGCGGCCAGACCTGGAGGAGTACTTGGACCCGGTCTCTCTCTTCCCCATCCCCAAGGCGCCGTAGTAGCAGGGCGGTGGCGTCAGCGGATCAGGGTCAACGGCGCTGCTGGCGGCGGCCCGGTCGTTTTTGGGCGTTCCCGGCCGCGACTCCCACTCGAAAGGCACAGCGCCGGCGACAGCCCCGTAGTACAACTCCCTGAAAGAAGCGCTCGCGGAGAGCAGCCCCGAGTTCAAATTATTCTCCTCCTCCATTAATTTCCCCAAGAGCTAGCTAGCAGGCAAAAACAAAAAACAGAAGAACCCCAACGGACGCGGTGAAGCGACGGCATGCGACAGCCAGAATATATAACGACATGAATGGCAGAACGAATCAGCAATGAAAAGATTTATTCATTTTTGATAATTCAGACTTCTCGTGAAACACACTGCGATTCTTAATTGCGGCAGCGCTGCGCTGCTCGATAGATTCACGTTTCATGTATGGTCAATAGTTTAGGCAGAAAGATGGTTGCATTGAGTGATTCAGATGGCGACGCGTGCATCTTTTATTAATTGTTTTTTCTACTCGTGTAGACGACGGAGCGAATGCGATGGAGCTAGCTAGCAATGAATGGTGTTGTGTTCTCGTGTGGAATGGGAAGAGAAGAACATTTCGGCGTGCGAACGATTGACATATAACGGAAATGTTGATCAACGCGTGCTCTGTTGCCGCAACTGATACGGCACTGCACCAACGCACGATGCGTAAGTGTAAGCTCCCTGGGCAGGATGATAAATGATAAAGGTATTTTTCTTGTTCCTATTGATATTCGCTTCTACTAGACGCGTCACCATCTTTTCAGCATCAAGATCGGATGAGGTCGTGCAAGAAGAGGATCGCGAAGCTGGAAGAGCCTGCAAATACAACAACCGCGAGAAGGAAGTCTAGGAGGTGTCTTGGCTCGACTACTCCGATGCTTAAGTCAGTCCGTGAAGAAGGAGGAAAGAAAATAGAAGAAGAGTCGAGAGTCAGTTGTGAGTGTGCATACCTCCATCTGAAGAAGGACTAACTTTATATATCTGTAATGGACGTCATGTCACATCTTAATTAAGGAAGGTGTTCCATCATCGATAAGAATCTTGTCAAAAGGAATGGAATGATCAAAATGATAGTTCCATCGTTGACATACGAGTGTGGGGTCATTTCATATGTAGATGTCAGAGCGACGATCATAATTAGGGGCATGAGACTGTCAGAAGAAATGATGGGAAATAATGAAGCAGGGCACCGTGAAGGCCATTCGGCGTAAACCCTAGTTGAATCCGAATGAGAGCGAAGTCACCGAGCCAACTGAGAGGCTTTGGGTTCGTAGGAGGAATTGATCTGTGAGAGGACTTGGATAAGGATTCGGCTTGGGACTATGTCCGAGATATCGAGGTGTCAATATGCTCTATGTTCTAGGTCCAAGCTGAGTTCTATGAGAGGTCAGCTCGACCTTAGCGAGAGGTCAGTTCGGCCTTAACGAGAGATCAGCTCGGCCTTAGGGAGAGGTCGGCTCAACCTTAGCGAGAGGTCGGCTCGGTCTTAGAGAAAGGTCAGCTCGACCTTAGCGAGAGGTCAGCTTGACTCGAACTTAGAATCCTGAAGTTAAAATCGTGACGAGAGGACTGATTCAGGGGACCCGTCGATTCGGCTGATTGGGCTGACACAAGGGTCGGATCAGGTACGTCGACTCCCAAGTCTTCAACTCACGACCGTAACATTTCTAAAATAATTTTACATGATGTTTAAACAACTAAATGGGTGAAGCATGCGGAAGAGTCATGGGCTCATATGTATCAACGGAATGAGTAGCTTGAGGAGAGATGACTGAGGGGCTGAGTTATTCCGTGATGCTAAGACTCCAATGAGCTAAGTGTCAAGTGGCTTGTATTTATGAGGATAGAAGTTAATATAGACAAATTCAATCTTAGAAATGATCATAATCAGGGTTGTTAGTTGATTGGTGATTGGAAACCCAATACACCAAATGAATTCAAGATATAAAAGTTGACTAGTCAACTAATATTTTTAGAACAATTTACTAATATGAAATCAAGTCAATTGGTAGTTTGTGTTACCTAAACATACTCAACTCATTTACAACTCTACTAATTGATAGTTTGTGTTATGCTAAGGGAGAACTGAAAATGCCTACCTACTCATGACATTCCTAGATGGATTTTAAGGTTAGTTAAATATAGTTCTATTTCCTCCTTAAAAAAAAACAGCATCCAAGAATATTTAATATAGTAGGTAGCAACAAAAACATATAATATATGGTCACATGTTTAGTTTTTTTTTTGTCAAATTCATAAATTACTGAAATATTTTCACTTTGATCAGTCAATTAATCCCAATTGGAACTTCTTCTTGAGTTCATAAATCCTTTAACTGAAACTTTAATGGCGTTAAGTCTGCCAATACTGAAAAGGTTGGGAAGCTATACAAATTAATATTTTAGTCAAAGGTAGGCAAACAAGCCGAATGGCCATGTTCAGACGTCTCCCACCCAACCATAGCTAACTAGAAGGCCAGGCCAGGAATTGATGTGTGTATATATACATGTCAAAGCTTTAGAGGATTACATATATACTTGCTATTATATTGCTTGATTAATTCTTCATTCGAGCCACCACCTCTTTCTTCCTCTTTTTCTTCTTAATTTTAATTCTTCCTTTGATGGGGAACTTCTTCAACGCGGGGGGAGCAAACAGTGACGACGATGGTCGAATGGATTTGATGCAAGCTCTCGTCGTGCTTGTCTTTGTGTATTTAGCCATGCTGTTCTGGATGCCTAAACAAGCATACTGATCGACAGTAGTGTTATCGTTTAGTTTAATCGGTTCGGAGGTTTAGATATCTATATAAGATCATTAAGTACCAGTTTCTTCTTTTTACACATGTACACTTTGTATTTGATTTCATGAGAAAATTTATTGTTTTTTAGTGTTGTCCTTGATTATTACTATTTGTTCTTCGCAAATAAGAATGATAACTAAGAACATCCCTTAATTTATGTCTAGTTACTTGCCCTTATAATTTATTTCATTACCTAGATAAGTCCCTAAAGTCAAACCTTCTCAAGGTCGATCATGAGTCATAGGACTGACTCATGGGTAGTAAACAAACAAAATCTTATATGTTCGAAGGAACAAAGATCGATGCATGGCAGTTTTTGGATATATATTAGGCAAGTTTGGTCAACCAAATTGACTAAAATTGGTTGAGGCAACCAAATATAATGCTTTTATAAGTTGACCATGATCGACTTAAATGTTAATTAGAGTTTGATGAACTTATTTCCTTGAGTTGAATCAAATCAAACTTTTATTTTGCTGAGCAAACAAACAAACTCTAAATGATTGTTAGGCCTCGGTAGTTTTCTCCTCCAATATCTTTGAGAACCTCTTATATATAAGACTTATTTATACACATATATAGAACTTTTGGCACAAAGAAAAGAGTCACAATTAGGGCAAGAGAAATAGAGTGGTAGTTGAGTTTCATGTGCTATTTCAGTCGATTTTACTATATATGTCATTAGTCAACTAATCTAATTGTTGAAGTTTTTGGAATACTACTACAATTTGTATAGATTAATTGATGATAAAAATAATTGATGCATATTTTGATCTGAGATTACAATATCTACTTAATTTAAATTTTGCTCAAACATCTAGAATATTAAAATCATCCCATATTCAAGTATTTAATGATATTTAATGAGAATGACTTAACTCATGGTTGGTAAATTCAATATCATCAGCCTCTCCATTTGAATTGATGATAAAAAATTGAAAATAGTTGAATTTTGAGAATTGATAGACAAGAATTTTAAATTATACCTGAAATAAAATAATATAAAATAGTTTATTTATAGGCTTAATCAATCATAATCATTAGTTTAGAAATAATTAAATAATTCTAATCATTAATTAAATAGAAGAGAGTATTATTTTGACTTTACTTAGATTTAAAGTTTTATTCATCTTTATAATTCTATTTTATTGTAACTAATTTAATTATTATGACCAAAGAAAATATTATAACTAATTTATTTTATATTTTAATAGGGCAAAATTAACACTATTTAAGGTCAACTTATCACGTGACACTAAATTACAAGTGTGTTTTCATCTGTTAAAAAAATAATAATAATAAAATCAGATGTGCCTGGCTCTGCTGCCGCCTGCCGGCCTCTTCGAAGGTCTCCTTCGTTAAGTCTTCAAGCACCTTCACAGACAAATTAGTGGAAAACATACAGAAGAGAGAAGAAGAAGGGAGAGAGAGAGAGGTGGCCATGGGAAGCAACGTTAGGGAAGCTCTGCTGCCGGGCTCTTTGCAGACATGCCTTCTCCCTTCCTCCTCACTCATCCGCCGCATGTACATGGGCCATTTTCTTGCTAGATGGGGAGCAAGGTAACATGCCATCATCCCCTCCTATTCTTGTCATCTTAAAAGGTCATCAACGTACTATGCTCATTCTTTTGTGGTTTTTTTTTGGAGCTTCTTGAATCCTTTTTTTCCCTTATTAGACGAAGTTTAAAACATTGGAAAGGTGGCTAATATTTGAATTGATATTCTCTTGGACTGATAATGATTTGGCAACGACTCAAAAAGAGTTCTTTTTATGAAAAAAAAAAAGATTATAGCGTGCCACCTTTCTTTAAATGATGCAGAGTTTTTGAGAGACCTTGTAATTTTGATCGCATGCTGACCTTAGAACTTGTGACCTTAGTAGCACAAAATAGCCGCAAGTTGATTTGTGACTGAAATTTAAGATGAAATGGACTTTTTTTTTAGGTTTCTGACTTCCATAAAAGTTTTAACGTGTGTTTATAACTCCAAATTGTTAAAAGTCTTAAATTTATAGGGTGCAAGTTCATTTGTAAATCTTATTGCATCTTGAGATCATGGAAGGGCTAAGATTTAACAGGATAGGGATATCTCAACAACAGATTGAAACTATGGGGTAAAATGATGATTAAAAAACTATGGAGGCATTTCAAAAAAAGTAGTAAACTATAAGGGCAAAATGAATTTTTCCTCTCAATATAGCTTATAATAACAAAAGTAAAGTGTCAAAATCTAGATCTTCAAGGTAGCCTACTTAGGATGATTAGAGAAGATAAGATGGTAACAAGGGTATCATTGGGATTAGCCTACCGTTGCTTTGATGTAGCAAATATTGCTTTAACAACTGCCCATCTTTTACCCTTCAGCCTGTTTGCCCAATTCACAAATTTTTTTTAATCCAAGGATCAAAGGGGCTTCCCAAGTATACAACTTATAAAATTAGGCATAAAGGATTTTGTAAAAGAAAATAGGAAAGAATTTCCTATTCTAGGCAACTCTTATTTATAATAAATATGAGATATACAAAATTACAGAAACATTCCTATTGCACAACTAATAGAGAATAAAAACTAAAACATGTAACCTTGTCAACGCTTCCCTTTAAGATAGTGCATGTATATATGTAGTTGTCATACTCATCTTGTATACAAAGGAATAAAATAATCTGTTGAATATGTATAGTTGATTCTTAGGCTGTAATCATATCTATTGTTTTCTTTGATAAAGGATGAATCAATTTCACTATGGTTGGTATGATCATTCTGGATAGGATTATGAGCGATGCTAATAGCTGTTTTATTATCACAATGTAACAACACAAACTCCTTTTGGAGAAGATGAATTTCTTGCATAAATTTTTTAAGCCATAGAAGTTCACAACTCTTTGTGCCATAGCTCTGTATTCTACTTCAACACTTGATGTAGCAACCACATCCTGTACTTTGCTTTTCCAAGTTACTAGAGTTTTGCCAATGAAAACACAATATCCAGACGTATATCTTTTATCATTACGAGACCTTTCCCAATCAATATCAATATATGCTTCTATTCCAAAATGATCATTGTTTGAGAAGTGTAATCGTTTCCCATATCATAGAATCTGAAAAACATCATGAAGATGTATAGCCATAGGGCTATGTATGGGAAAACATGATTTCTAAAAATTTTTATGAATGTTTATTTAGCTTTTTTAGAAAAATTTGTATAGAAAAGTCTTTTAGAGTTTTCTGCATGAAAAAGGGGAGGCTAGAGCTACTAATGCTGGTTTTCTGCATGACTATGTCAGATGCCAACTTCATGCTAGTGTCATGTGGTGTTTCCAATAGGTGCTTGAGAAAGGTTGTTAACTTGTTCAAAATTTGTTTCTGATTTGTGACTAATGTGTTGCCCATTTTTATATGCTTAACCTTCAATTGGATTTTCTGCTAGTAGCAATTTTGTGAAAATAAGCAATGCTTTCATCCCTCTCCTTCCTTTATCCATGTGATTTTTTGATCATTGAATCCGGTGTGTGGCTCCATCTCTGAGAAGAACATCCAAATTTGCTTTCATGTTCCTGAGCTCAGAAACTTACACCATCTTCCTTCATTAAAAATTTGATGGAGTAACTCTTTTATTTTTTGTCCTACTTTATGCTTTTAAAATGTATGTTGTGGCAGTTACTTGATAAAATTGATACTTCAGGTGCCAAATTGGAGTCTTGTTTTCTTAAGTTGAATTGTTGAACACTTTCTAAATTTTCCTTTTTTTTTTTAATTGAAAAATTCCTTCCTCTGTTGCCTACTTGCCTCAGTTACATGTTTACCAAATGATGGTATTATTAACTTGCCAAATGGTTGCAGAATGTGGGAATTCTCAGTTAGTCTGTACATGATAAACATTTGGCCAGACTCCTTGCTCTTCACTGCTCTCTATGGTGTTGTTGAATCTGCCTCCACTGCATTGTTTGGCCCCATAGTTGGCACATTAGTAGACAAATTGACTTACTTACAGGTAACTTTTTATCTAGCTCTTTTAAATCTAATTTTGTAGCTAACATTATAGCAAGGAATCTTCTGTACTGCATATTCATTTGACAGGTTCTACGGCTTTGGTTATTGACTCAAAATTTGTCATTCATGGTTGCTGGACTCTCAGTGACAGTGCTGCTGTCCTACTATGGCTTGATGTTGATAGCATTTGTTCAATTCATTCTATTAGTTGTCCTCATCAACATTTCTGGGGCAGTTGGAAAATTGTCTACTCTTGCAGGGACAATATTAATTGAGAGGGAATGGTAAGTGTCAGTTACATTACTGACTGAACTGTAAGCTCATGTAGTAACTCTTGCGATGATCATTTGCATCTTGATGGTAATTCTTATTTCTTGATTGTTTTTTGTAAAAAAAAGTATGCAGTCTCTTCTTCCAACTTCTTTTTGAGTCTATAATCTACAATGTTGGATGTATAGTTTAGTCCTACAAAAAGTATTTCTCATTGTTATGTTATGGAAAGTTAATTTTCTGTGTCAATTGGGTTGAAGCAAAAAGATAATAAAGGATGGAGTTTATCATAGAAAAATGTGAAAATACTGTTAGACTGTTAAATGCAGAGTAATATAATCCATGTCAGATTCCTAATAGCTGATATATGCACTATCTGAATTTGGGGAAAATGACGAATAGTTGCTTTGAAAATAAAAGATCTATAATGACTCGTCTCAATTTTGAGGTGCAGCAGTGTTCTACTAATTTGTTGCATAGCTGCCAGAGTATGTTTCACTATTCTTCTTTGTCATTTTCCTCCTAGTTTTTGCTATTTTCTTCATGAATTTCATTTATTTGAGGTATCACCAATAAGATTTTAGTTATTACATATTTACATAAAAAGATAAAATGCATATATATTTGCTTCTATAATTGTTTTTGTAAAACGAGATTAAGATGATATTTAAAATAGTGAAATACATTTTAAAATAAAAATAAACTATTGGGGAGTAAATAATTGATATTCTTTTAAAGATATATACATGTGGGTGTTCATATAATTAAAATAGGAAAGGTTTATTTAAAAAAAATAAAATGCATGCTCTGATTAATCTCTAGTTGATAAATTGCACCTTTCATTTTACATGTTGATACTTAACCTCTTTGTTGCATACCTTATATATGGAGACCACATGCTAATATATAATAAATTAGTATAACTTATAAGAAAAAGTTAATTTAGGTTAGGCATTTAGTCTAACCGATAAGATGAAAATCTAGAGCAGAATAATTATGATATAAAGAATTAAAGAAGAATGATAATGATTTTAAATGAAGAAAAAAAACTAAAAAGTAAAAAAAAAAACTCTTAAGTCTAATCTTACATCAGAGTCTCTCACCGCCACATGAGATTATGGTAGCAAGTAGTCACTCATGCCCATAATTCATTTGTGCGAGGGAGCTCTATTGTTGTGTATCACTAATGAGGGCTTTAGTCTATATGTAGATGATGTTATTACACTATAAGGATATTGGCCTTAGTGATTCACTTCTTAGTGGAAGCGGTGAGGTGATGGATTTATTAGTTATTATTGGTGACAAATGCATAGTTGGTGATTAAATGATGGTAATTAAAAATTATCTTTAACTTGTGATGAAAGATGATAATTTAGAGTAATAATTGAAATGAGAAATAACAATTGAGTATATATATTTATATATATAAACTAAAGACTCAAAGGATAATTTAAATTTATAAAAATAAAATTGTGACTTGTCTAGTTTTTTGAACCTCTTAATAAGATTAAATTATGCACATTTTTTAATCTACCCACTATGCAAATTTGTGCTTACTTCCGATTTTTCCTTAGCCTCTAGTTTTCTAGGCAAAAGTTACTTTTTAAGATTGTAATTGTTTCAGCTAGCATTTAGAATTATTCAAAGTTTTTGACCTACTGATTCTTCATTTGGTTTTATTTCCTTATATATATATATTTGTTTTGTTCACGTGACATTGCATTGAATGGGTTCATTGTATTTTATAGAAAAAACATGTATATATAGTTTGTTGAACTTCTTGATTATCTTGAGTTAGTAATGAGTTTGCATAGTTCTTGGATCCTTATTTTCACATTGTCACCAAGTGGGTACCTCTCCTAGTAAGTGGACAATTCACTAGGAGGACGTGATACTATAACATTCCAAAAGTTGAGAAACAAAGATAGTTTACTTTTGACTACACTAATAGTAAAAATGCCCATCAATGAAGATGGGTACTCTATTTGAACTTTGAGGTACTAGAGAACATGAAAGTTGAACTCATAGTCATGTCTCTTGTACTAGATTTGTTGGCACTTACAAAAAGAATAGTAGGGAAAGAGAAATTTTCATTGCGTTGCAATTTTTATTACCAAGATTACTTGCCATGATGCCTATTTATACATAATAACTACTAATGCTAGGGCATTTAATAAATTGCCTAAGAAGATATGTAAATGGCTGTGATTTCAATGCAGCATAATTGAAGGGTTTGCATGCACCTAAAGATTACAAATTTGCGTTTTATTCTCAAAACATCTTTTCATTTCCTAGTAGTCAAGGCAATTCAAGGGTGTCATGCTTCTATCATACTCACAATAACTGCAATTCTATTTGCCATGAAATTGAAACTACAGACTAGTTTTGGTTAAGCAATCTAGCTTCTTTTCCTTTCTTTTTCATTTAGTCATCAAGTTCATAGGATTAATGCCATGGCTTTAGGAGTTGTTATATTGTATATTAAATATATCAATTAGTGTACTTGAATATGCATTACTAATGATGTAAACTTGCATAGAACTCAAGGGAGATATGAGATTTAGGTAACTGACCTCAAGTAGTTGGGAAAAATATGGCTTAATAATGATTTTGATGCCAACGAGCACATTAGATTATGATTAGTAGTATCTTATAACTCTTTTCAATTTTCTCTAAATTTAGGGTGGTTGTAATTTCCACTGGTCTACCTCCAGAGGAATTGACAAAAATGAACTCAGTTATTAGAAGAATTGATCTGTGCTGCAAACTACTTGCCCCTGTTTTCAGTGGCTTTATCATTAGTTTCATCTCACTTCGAGCATCAGCAATTGTCTTGGCTCTATGGAATACTATCTCAGTTTGGATACAGTATTGGCTTCTAACATCTGTATATAATGGTATTCCTGCTCTTGGTGAAAGAAGCAAGAGGAGAAACAAGACAGTAGCTCCAACTGATTTTATAGCTAGCTCATCAGTTGATGAGAATGAGTGTTGCATTTCATCTGAAGGAATGAATGCGGTAGCTGAAGTGCAGGGTCAGAATATTTCATGTGTCGACAAACTCTCAGCAATTCCTTGCTTTGATGCTTGGGTTACATATTCCAGGCAGGAAGTGGTTCTCCCAGGAATTTCTCTGGCTTTATTGTACTTCACAGTCCTAAGGTGAGTAATATCTATCCCAGCATTTTACCTCTTCATCATAGAAATCAAGCTTGCATCTGAAATGATTGTTATGTTCTTTTGTAATTTAACTCCTAGTCCTTATTGCTGAACAATCCTTGTGCCATATTAGTACTAATTGGATGTTAACATGCTATGCTCTAATTCATGAATTACGAAGCAAAATTTGAAAAATGCAGTGTTATCTACTTCTCCACCATGTTAAAAAAAATAATTAAAAAAACTTAGCTACACATTAGCATTGAAGAGTAATATCATGGATGCATCCTTATAGCTGCATTCAACTTAATTATATTTTAGTTTAATTTGAAAAGTCAATGTGTCATAATTGTAATTGATTTAAATATATATGTAGTTGTTCTGTAGTTGTTCCTCCATGATAAAAGCGAAGGTTTAAAGTATTTTTGTGTTGAAATATGGAATGCTTATATGCAAACGTTTTCACCACCCAAAGGCCTCACTCGTGATAATATCCATCACTGCATCATTACCACATGATAACAACAACAAAAATAACACAATACTCTAATAATAAAAAATACCAAAAATTTTATTAAATAAGTCAAAATATATTGACATAATGATTGAATCATTTTGATAATGTACCTAAATTAACCAATATGGTGAACTCATGTTGGTAAAAAGGAAATATGCAAAAGAAACTGCATAAAGAACAAACTTTGTGCAATAAGAAAATAAGAGGGCACTAATGAATTCATCTCCAATATAGTCGTCGAGTATTACTATTCGCATGATGTACCTAAAATATAAATCCAACCTTAAAGATCGCTTCTAGTCTACAAATCTAGAGATCAAAGGACAAGTGAGAAGCGAGCATATAAGTGCAAAATGGAGTAAGAGGAGATGCACATACAAAAATATTCAGCAAGAATGTATTTTATATTCTTTTAGCATTGCACAATCATTAATCTGTTCTCGTCATTTCTCTTTAATTCCTTTTAAGTAGTTTCATCATTTTCTCATGTTTTCTCTTTTGTACCCACAATGTGTCCAATACCAAGTGCATCTCACATAGAGAAGGTGAACAACCCCCAATTCACCCAATAAGGAATGCATCTCGTATAGGATGGTAGAAAACTAGATAACGCACAAAAAGACCCAAGGAATCTTTTCTAGTTCATATAGAATGGTAAAAATAAGGCTGACTTTATAGTAGAACTAATTCATTCATTTTTCTAATTCAGTATAAGTAGTCATATAAATCTTTTAAAACATAGAGCTGAGACTTATGTATAAGTAGTCCATTTGGTTCTTGGTTTTTAAGGTGGGACAAGTTCCTTTAAGGTACTATCGTAAGTTTCCATCATCTATGAAGCCTACTAATATAATTTATCACTAATAGCAAAAGTACACGAGCAATAGCAATTAGGAGCATCATAAAGTATATAAAAAGTAAGCATCAAACCCTGGAAAGAAGGTTGGGAGAGGGGGGACCAGGGAGCTGTCTCACAGCTCGGACAACCCTTAAAGTGAGAAACCAGCCTATTGAGCCATTGACTAGATTGATGGTCTGAGAACTGCGAAACAAAAGCGACTCTATTGACTCAATCATTGCCGTGAAGTGATCCACCTATCAAAAAAGGAGTATGGAGAGTGGCTTATGACCGCTATTATGCTTCGTATTGAATGTAAGGAGAATGAAATATTAAATAAAATTCCATTTTCTTTTAATAACCACAACATATTTATCTTTAATCTTTCTTTTTTATGCCGCTTGAAAATGAGTGTCATGCTAAGTGTCAATGCATAGTGTTGTTTAGTAACCATTAGGAGGAACTGCGCGGGGGGGGGGGGGGGGGGGGGGGGTTGAATGCGGAGCTTTTGATGTGTTGAGAGCTTTTGTACATGAAGAACAAAAAGAAGAGGAAGAGGGTTTCCATGTTTTGAGACCTGACTACAAGAGAAGAAAAATAAGGAGGGGGAGGAGAAAGAAGGTTAGGACTCTATTTTAGCTCCTATTCTCTACGTTTTGCATGCATAGAGTTTCCATTGAGGAGCATATGCCATGGATACTTCTTGTATGTATGATAGATTATAATGGCACGTCTTAAGTTTGATTGGATGAATATTTTAATTGTATTTATTTTCTCCGCCTCCCATCGATGGCTCGTGATCTAGATCTTCCATCAAAGCCTACTTCAATTTTTTTCTTGATCCACCTTTTGTAGTAAACTCTTACTTCATCTCCTACCTTGCTTCCAACTTCTCAATTCCAAAGTTAACTTAATCAAACACTACCAAATTGACTTTGAGGGGGACATTATTAGTATAAGGCTTCGAGGCAACCTGTTGACCCATGCGAATTGCAAGTGCACGGTTGTCGTAAAGTAGTAAAATTATCGTCCTCATGGATCATGGAGCTGATTGCTAGTTTATGTGCAATGGAAGGTTATATAGACGAATCAAATTTTAGAAAATTATTGTGAAAGCAAGCAAGCTAAGAAAATGGAATTAAAATATGGGGAGAAAATCACTTTTTTAAGACAATCCTAGGACTTTGATTTCAATACGACGATTGTTAACAGTGTAATTGTGAATCCCACTTTTACCTTCATGTTGGATAATACTTGAAGATGGTTTATCCTAAGGTATCTGATGCTCTCTTTTGAGAATATATTGGTGTATCTACCCTAATATGGCCCATACTTTTGTGGTTGTCAAACTAGGATAAACCCTTTACGCTCTATGATAGCTAATGGTATCTTCGAGAGAGTTTGAATTACTTTCGTGAATAAACTCTCAAGTCCAGTTCTTATAAGTCCTAGATTCTTTCGGTTCTTCCTCTTCTTCCCAAGATATATGCTAAATACATATTAGCATGTTAAGTATACTAAACTCTGGATCAAGGATAAAACATATCATGTGATAAAAAGGAAATTGGGTTGCTTCCTAATCATAAAATTAAGGAGACTGCTCCATCACAATGGAGAAACAAATCAAAGACATCATTGAAAACATTCTACAACTCAAAATAAAGAGAAGTGCAAAAGGACTTTAGTTTGTAGATGTCGATGACGTCTCTAGATGATCTCCACGTACTCCTTAGCGGGTCGAATTTCTAGGCTCCTTGGATCTATTCGAAGACGACTCTCTTTTAGAGTTTCCTATCACGAGAACCCCACGATGCCTTGAATCGGCGCCTCCCAGTTGCTTTTATAGCCTCCAAAAGTTACTAAAGTACAATAGAATTTTCTAAATTTTCAAGGGGTGTAGTCAACAAAACATAGCACACCACAGCCGTGGCAAGCACTATGGCCTGGCCATGGTTGACATTGTGATGCCCTCGTCAAAAGTCTTGAATGGAACATGACCATGGTAGGTGTCATAGTCTAGTTGTGTTCCTTATTAGATTCTTCGTTTGCTGCTTTGGTGCCAATCCTGTTTCCATGGATGATACACGGCCATGGCAGGTGCCATGTCAGGCCGTGGCAGGTGCCACGTCAGGCCGTGTATCATTCTGCAATGTCACTCCAATAATTTTTCGTCTTCAAACGAACTCTAAAATCAAGATCTTTGTGTCCTATCATCATAAATCACAAAGAGCAGTCATCTGAACTAAAAAAATAGAAATCAATGCAAAAGCTAGAAGTTAACCTAAATAATACTCATGTAAGGCAGGAAATGCATGCTAAATAAAAATGAAAACATGTGTATGATTTACACACATCACTCGTTCAAAGCAAAAGATCAATATTCCTATTTTATATCACATTTTAGAATAGATCAAGTCTTAGTAGTTGTTTTATTATGTTAGTTGTTTAATAGATCAACTAAAAAAAACTGTACATACACCATCTACTCTGAAATTGTATTCGCTCTAAAAATAACAAATCTATGTTTGTTGCTTTAGGCTCCCTATTCAAGAAGAGTAGGAGTTTATACTATTGGCTACTCATTACCATTAACTCCCTGAAGAGGGGTCGCTGATTGCTGCCTTATCTAGAGAGGAAGGGATTCACCCATCTCATTGTCCTGATGTACTTAAATGTAAAAAAAAGATGAAAGTCACATAATCTAAAAAGGTGATGAAAGATTCAACTGGATTTGCATGCCAGTCTAAGCATGTGTGAAAGTGACCCTTACCCATAACGAATTAAAGTTATGTTATTTTTAGTCCCAAAAGCTTGCACATGCCTCTAGAGTAGCAAGGCTCCAAGTAGATGTGCAAACAAGCCAAGCTGAGCTTAATTGGGTTTCAACCTTGTTTATTTTCTTATCAAACTTGTTCAACCTTTTTGGTAAAAATCTTATTGAGTTCAAGTTGTTTATAACTTAGGTGAAACATTTTATCTGATAATGAAACTTATGTTATTTCTTTATTTTTAACATATTTTAAATAATTTAAGATTGTAAAATTTTATAAATCACTATATTCTTATGTTTTTGAATAAAAAATTTAGAATTAAAATTTACACAAGTTAATGAATAAGTTTATTTATAAATTGTTCATGAACTTTGTTTATAAATGTTAACAAAGTGAACAAGTTGTTCAAGTTTGCATGTTTCATATATTCTTTTACTATTGAACGAACATAAATAAGATTTATTGAACCGAACATCAAGTTTGTTCATGAACATCCGGTTCATATACAACCCTAGTTCCAAGTGGATAGAGCTCATCATGACTATTTTTGGAGTAGCCCGGCCTAAGCCTAGCTCACTTAGTTCTACCATTCCATATTCAAGCAAAAAGACCTTTTAGGTCTTGTTTTGCTCCTATATCTTTCAAAAGGGAAAAGGATTTCTAAAAGTAGTTTCATGGACCCACAAGAAAATACTTTAGTTATCTTTATTATTTCTATTGTCATTGTTCGGCCCCAGCACGAAAGTGAAGATAACTCTTGCATTGCCTTACCCTTCTCAGCTTTGGAACATTAATGACTGCTACCTTGGAGTGGAAAGGCATACCTGCCTATGTGATTGGTATAGCGCGCGGTGTTAGTGCTATAATTGGAATAGCAGCAACTGTAGTGTACCCAATTGTTCATTCACATATTTCAACTATCAGGACTGGCCTGTGGTCCATTTGGAGTCAGGTTTGTGTGTTAATTCATCATCCTGTTCTGTCCCCTTGATTTTTCTTTGTTGAATTGTTTATATTTTAAGTTCACTAATAGCAAACCGATGCTTTGGTTGTCTTCTCTAGTGGTGCTTCCTGCTGGTTTGTGTTGCATCTGTTTGGATTGGTAACAGCATAACTTCAGCATGGATGCTGATGGGAGGAGTTGCGGCATCACGCCTTGGACTCTGGATGTTTGATTTATCTGTCATGCAACAAATGCAGGTAGAGTTGATTTCGGATAGTTCTAATATTCAGAAAACAGTGTTTCTTTCCTTGCTAAGGCTGGTATTCACAATATTTGATACTTGGGCTCTTCATCCAACCCTTCTATACCTCTTGCACATTAACACTTTGAGTATACACTAGACTTATATTGGTTGCCTGTAGAATTTTTTTAGAAATAGTCATGTTGAATGCTTGAATAAACACTTGTGTTGAAAACTCATGCCTGAGTCTGAATAACATAATTCATAATTAGGAAAACTGCTGAATACCAAAAATCCTTTCCCTCAAGGCTTGAGTTTTTGGAATAAATGTTAGTTAATCGACTTTAATATGGGATTAGAGCAGAGGTCCAAGGTCCACATCCTACTTGTGTAAAACAAAAACTTTCTCGCTTGTTCATATGGTATCAGAGCATAAGGTTGGAATTTGAATCCCACATGTCTTATTTTTTTTAAAAAATCTAATAAATTTGTGTATTAAGAGATTAGAGCTAATCAATTCAAGTACCACCTACTCATACAGAGAAAGTGTTACGAACATATATAAACATATGAATTGGTTCTTTTCCTAATAATTCAAGCTTTTAGGTCAAGATTCTAGGAAAGTAATTAATCAATCAACATTAACAAATATTTCAAAATTGTTAAATATTTCAGATTTATAAAGTATCTCTTAGGTTAGGTTTATTTTCCAATAGTTAACTAAAAACCACATCATTATTATAAGTAAAAGTCCATATCTATAATTATTTTTCAAAATTGTTTACATTCTAGATATAGTTTGAATGGTAGTGGAAATACTTGAACAAGATGCAGTTTATGGCTAGTAATTTACTAAAATATATGATCAATATGGCTTAATAAACCAAACCAGTTCTTACCCTTTGCTCAAGCATCCTTTAAGGCACCTGAACAGATTCACTAAAGCATCAGTAGGGTTGATAAACCAGCATCATCAATTCAATTTGTGGCATGTTCATTGGTGACCAATGCAAAAATGGAATCTGAAGAGCAGGAGTTTAGCTCTCTTGGTGCTTGAGTTACCTTGCAAATTTTGGAAATTTTGTTTTGCTATGACTAATAATGTTGTATCTAACTCTTCAATGCTTGTCGTACAACAGGATCATGTTCCTGAATCTGATCGATGCATCGTTGGAGGCGTCCAAAACTCACTGCAATCTATGCTAGATTTGCTAACATATGTGATGGGCACAATAATTTCAGATCCCAGGGTAAACATCTTTTATTTCTCTCACCAAAATACCTTATTGGAAGAGAGATTTCCTCATCTTTCTCGCCTATTCTTTTGATTTGGTTTAACAGGATTTTGGCCAGTTGGTGCTCCTGTCGTTCCTCCTAGTGTCATCAGCCGCTGTGCTATATACAGTCCATGTTTATCATGTCCGGAAGCATCTTTTCCACTTCGACAAACTGTTCGGGAAGTTCTATTGAGAATCATAGTTGTAAACATGCAGGAAAAACCTAGTTCCTACTATATGATCGCTAAGTTGAAGGTAGTTATGCTAGTTGATGGAAACAAATGAGAAGCTAAGGAAAAGCTTCTCATTTAACTTGATGGAACCAGATCAAACACATGGAAGATCTAAAAATTGAGGCATGTCGATGTTGAAATCTCCTGTATGCATTGGAAAGCTTACTTCTTGCCTTGTCATGGCATTTATAAATAGTCTTGAGTTGTTCGCGAATAAACAATGTGGAATTGCACATGCAACCATTATATTCTGGTTAGAAAACCCTCTTGCAATTTTTTTTCTTTGCATTCTTATATTTTGCAAAAAAAAAAAAACATTCTTGTGTTCTTATATTTTTATATTCTTCAACTCTTGTATTAGATTGCAATCTTGCAATCTTGAATCCTTGTTGTATTCTTATATGCTTAAATTCTTGGGTTATTGCATTCGTAAATTCTTGCATTTTTAGAATCCTTACAGTCTTAGATTCTTGCATCATTACATTCTTACTAACTTGCATTTTTTTATTGTTTTTGTTTTTTGCATTCTTTCATATTTAGGATCTTTCATTATTATTATTTTTTGTGAGACTCTCATTCTTACAATCTTGTATTGTTGTAATTTTCAACCATTGCATCCTTATATTTTTTTATTCGCATTCTTATTGTCTTAAATTTTGCATCCTCAAATTTCTTGAAATTTAAAATTTTTTAGTTCTTAAACTTTTACATTTTTTTATATTCTTGCATTTATAAAATTTTGCATTCTTGCATCCTTACAATTTGGAATCGTTGCATTTTCTAAATCATGAATCCTTGAATTCCTAGATTCATGCATCTTGCAATATTGAATCCTTGCAATCATTCTTACATTCTTAACCTAAGAATATAAATTTAATCAAAGTCATTACGCAGAATTTTCATGGTGTTATATCTAATGAATTGTTTCTCAATATCACTATAATTAGGAATACTTTTTTTTAATATCACTATATACTTTAGGATTATTTCATATTTCTCTTAATCTATCACAAAAACAATAATATTTTTGGGATCTTTTATTATAATCTATCAATTGCAAAAACTTAATAAAATTAAAAAATGAATGGTGAAAAAATATATGCCAATTAGGAAAAAAAATGTTAGGATTTTCTAACTCTTTATTATTATTATTATTATTTTTTTAATAATGCATATTTAATTTTGACTATTCTAAAATCAATTTAAACTTTTTTTCAAATATTAATCGTAATAATAATAATAAATTATAATAATCAATTCTCGTTCTTGCTCAGCATCGCCGTTTCCCTGCAATCCATCTCCCTTTCTCTGCGAACGATCGGCCTTTGCTCCTCGTTCTCCTGTCGCGCTCGCTCTGTAGAAAATGGAGTCTTCTCTGGCGAACCGCCTTCCCGAAGCTGATTCCTTGCCTGACGGCTTCGTTGAGGTTTCCGCTGACTTCTCTCCCCTGCCGCCGCCTTCCGACTACAAAGAGGCCTTTGTCGATCTCCAACCATCGGTCGAACAGCTTGTGGACCCATATCCCCCGCCCTCTGGATCAGGTGCGGAAACCCTTTCTCCGGATACCCTGGCGAGTGGCTCAGAGAGGAACGTTACATCTGCGGACCTTTTGGCGAAAGGAGATTGTCCCGATTCAGCGGGGCGAGATGGAATTTTGGAGTCGAAACCCGGTGATGAGGCATCCGAGTCAAGGAGACCGAAGGATGAGGTTTTGTTAGGTACAGCGACTGAGGGAAACAGCCAAAGAGACAGTAAGAGTTCGGAAACAGGTGAAAAATCTCCCTTTTTCCGTGGAATTTTGGAGTCTATGACGTTCTGTGTGTACTATTGTTACCTTCCTAGTGAATTTTAAAAAATCCTAAAAATATAATAGTTAGATCATGTCAAGAGCAAACCATGCTGAATTATCAGATGCATGGAATGCTGTTTATTTGTGGGTAGTAACCAGCATTTTCCACTCCAAAACTTCCAACTTCCAACTTCCATGGGAATATGAGGACTGACGGTGAGCTTTAATCAATCTTGCCCGTAAAAACGTGTAGGAGAAAGTTGACCTTTAAAAGGTTTGAGCTTGAACGCATGGAACTTAGCAAATGGACACTTATGTGTTAATTTGAGCCTGTAAGTCGCTGTTTTGAAATCGGTTTACTAGCTGAAATCAAATAATAAGAAGGCCATTTAAGGGGAAGCATTCTCATGAATTGGTGCAAAGTCACTAACTCAACGTTAGAAAATTTCTTTGATTCAATTATGAGAACCTGGTTTGTCAATTATTGTAATCATGAGCTAGGAGCTCCAATGTGATCACACACCATAGCATTTAACCACGATCCACTGACAACCAAAACAAATGACTTTAGGGGTTAGAGTATATAGATCAAATTTAGAATGATCATCAAGGTAATCATCTTATAGGTTGTTAAGAAATTTTGGAAGAAAAATACATTATTAATTTTATTCATCAATCTCATACACATATATAGAGAGAGTATCTAAACTTAATCAAATCCCTACAACAAGGTAAATCATATCCCTACAATTAAGGTAAATCATATCCCTATATTTCTTATTTTTATTTATATAATCTATAATCCTCCCTCTCTAGCTGGAGCATAAATATTGATTATGCTCAATTTGTTACAAAAATAATCAACCCAAACCCCATTTAAAGCTTTTGTGAAAATATCTCCCAGCCGTTCTTTTGTCTTGACATACCTTGTAGAGATTAAACCTTGCTAAATTTTTTAACTGACAAAATGATAGTAAATTTCAATATGCTTAGTTCGCTCATGAATAAGATTGAAAGCGATATGTAGACAATGTGGAGAGGTGAAGGAGATCCGATGTTTAGGTGGGTTTGTGTGCACGCCAACACGACAAAGTAGTATATGGTTGTCAGTGGAGGTGGCAATAATGAGAAGTAGGTTGAACTCTAATGCTATTTGATGCAATATGAGACAGGTTTTTGCCTTATTCAATCTCACTAGAGAGTAGAGGAAATGCGAATATAAATTGTGTCATTGCTTGAAGGAAGAAAATAAAGGGATTAGACACTTCTCTAGGTTTGACAATTATGTAGTATCATAATGCTCAAACAAAATAAGCCAGATGTATAAAAAATGTTAAAAAAAAAGAATTTAAATATATTGACAGAACCGAAACATAGTAAAACCATACTTTAGACATTGTACCATTTTATTTTATTGGACAATTTATTTCATTTGCATTAAAGAAAGCCTTGTTTGAACTTATTTCCACTATTGCCTTTTATACAAATGCTAAGAAATTACTGCTTTAAGAATTTGTAAATGAGTGTTTAAGAGAAAGATTCTCATACTGTATATCAAGCTGCATTAATGATATTTTCTTGCACGTATGTTTGAATTTTCTTATCATTTCTATTGCCTAACCATGGATGCTAAATATGCCCATCTCTTGTGTTACTTTTTCTCAATGGAAGTAATCCTAGCTATACAAAGAAGATGACTCTACTTTTCACTTGGATTTTGCAGAAACAAAAGGCATGATGGAATTGCATCCAACAAATCTAAAGGTAAAATGCATACCAGGTATGCTGATTGCTTAAAATTTATATAATTTGTAGAGTTTTTAAATTTCTTGAAAATTACATCAACAATATTATCGACATGCATTCAGAGTTCAGGATGCTTAAATATCATAGATATTTAAGTTGTTCAGGTAGTATTTACCTTTTCCTTTCTTCTTCTACAGGCATTGATTTTGTGAATCTCTCACTGTCAGTGCCTAATAGTTGAATTCGTTTTTGTTATAATGGATTTTTTTATATTCTAGTCCTATTACAATGAGGTTAGTTTGGTTTGCTATCTTTTATATTTCACCTTTCAACTGCTTCTTTACTAGGATTAGACCTTTTTTTTTAGTTACTGTTGATACATTGATATGGTTTAGCTTTGAGTGGTTGACAGTTGTTTCTATGAAATGGATTTTGATGAACATTGCATTAATATGGGTACGATCTATATCTTTAAATGGATTACAAATTGCTTGTCACTATTATCCAACCAAAGAGATTGTTATTTTACAAACGATTGTCCCAACCAATTTGTTTAAAGTTTAAACTATGTAGTTTCATGAGGAGTATGAGTACATATCCTAATTGCTTATGTTTGATCTCCCTGTAATTCTTCCTTGTTTACTCTAGTTTGCACAACTGGATAGTTAATAGCTTGATAGTTTTGTATCATTGTATGCCAGTTACTTCAATAGAATCGAGAAAGGAAGGTGTTTCTCAAGGTATTATATCAACTTCTTTTGTGACAATATGTGGATTTTACCATTTACTATATATATATTTATGCATTTGCAAAGTATGTAAACAAACTCTACAAGATCCATTGATTTGGGGTTGGTTGCATGTTGTGATTTTCACTTATATAATTGTTTGGATAAATCTTAGTCTTGAATTGCATTTTTTCCATACAAAGACACGTGCTGATAAGAGTTTTTATTTGGTAATAACTATTTTGTACTCACCCAAATGAGGACTAGTTTGACAACAGATTTATGACGTCCAACCTGAATTTCTGATCATTTAATGGATCTAGCTTGGCATGAGCCAAGCAGTATGAGGGCTTGAGTTATTTTCTCTTGACCATTCTTAGCTTAATTCTGACATTAAAAAATTTCACCCAACTACGAACCAAAATTGAACATCCAATAAATTCATCTTTCTTACATAAGCAAAATATTGCAAAATAAATGTTAAATTTAAATACAATAATTGTATATTGCAGTAGAATGGAAAATTTATTTATAGTGAAAGAACAAGATTGTGAGCACTATACAAGTGAATCCAGGTTTGGGTTTGAGTTTTTATCTGTCTCAAAGGTTGGCTTCAAACAATAATCCAGTCTTAAGTTATTGTCCAAACTTTTGAATGTGACAAGATAATCAGGACATAACTATTGTGTATATGTGCAACAGTTAGATTTCCTTCCATGCATGAATTTTGTACTCATCATACTCAATGGTCCATCGCTATATAACTAATTATAGTTAACCAAGTGAGAAAATTTTAATATTAAAGAAACAACTATCTAATTCAGCCCAACCCAACCTATTATAATGGTAGTAATTCAAAACTACCCATGCCTTCTGGCCAATCATATTTGATCCTATCAACTGTCCAATCCCAATTTTTTTTGAAGTAGAAATTAGAAAAAGTTCATAAAATTATTCATCTTTAGTGTTCAGTATCTCAACTTCTGCAATATCACAGGATTTGGCATGATGCTGGGATAAATCAATGAGTCTTGGTCGGCTATCCCATGGGATTGTGTACTTTGATAGGTGATCTTGCAAAAGAGAAGAGAAAACCTATCTATATAGTTATCGAAAGCTTCAAACAATAGTAGGGGGCCTCCTTTATTGGCCAGATTGCCTAACACTGTCTTATAGAAATTGTAAAACTACAAAATAATGAACATCTTTATATGTTTAAAATTTTAACCTGATTTAGTTTATTAGACTTTTCATTTTCTAAAAATAAAAAGGCTTAACTTTCATTTATTTTTTGGTTATTTACCCTCTCTATGACATACAAAGGCTTTTCAGGTTCATAGTTATCATATTTCTATGCTGTTAATGTTGTATGACTCTAAAGAAAGAGTTGAGCTGAACTGCTATAAACTATAAGTTTACTATGACTCTTAACATAATACAATTTAAAAAAAGAAAAAGAGGGATTGGCTTGGGTTAGCCTAGGTATTGGGCTATGCTTCCCCCATGTGTCATCTATTTTATATAACATATATCAAAGAGTAAAATAGGTTATGATTCATTCTTCGTATGCGCAACTAGACAAATAGTTGAGGTGTATTTTACCTGAAATTAAATGGATCCTAGTAGACCTAAATAACATTTTTTTTCCTAATTCATGATAGGTTAATTAGTTGTTTCTGTAGACAATATGCTACCATAGAAGAACTTATATTTTAAGTGAATCTTGCTTGTTCATGTTTGTTTGTTTAGATTTTGAAAGTTTCTTGGGGTCATGCTAGGATAAATGTCTCAATCTTATACTAAACTTGATGCTTAATATGTTTTCTAGTATACTATATTTTTGAATGTAAAAGTTAATAATTGTCTCACATTGATTGTATCCTGGATTATGCTTGTGATGCTGAAAATTTAGCTTTAACAGGCCTTGTTGCCTTTTTGATCCTTTTGGTTTCTTTCAAAGTTATATTTATCTATTAGAAATAAAATCAAGAGTAAATGTCTGTTGGTTTTTGGAATTTATCTCTATTTCTCTTATAACATGTGGTTGTATCCAAATTGGTTTGTAAAATGAACTATATTGTCTTCTAGAACACCTTTCCTCAAATGAATAGGCGACATCAAGATTGTCAGGATCTACAGTCTACCTATGAGCCGAAAGAGGTCCATAGGTTCGGATCAGTGGATCAGAGCATAGCTTTGTAAGATCCTACAATTTGATTAAAGTATTTTAGAACTATATTTAACTTCTATAATTTATCACACACACACATATATATTCACTTTTAATATATGGTATTACTATGAACATTTTAATCATTATCTTTTAATTTCATGAAGTATAAACAACATTATAATATAATGGATAATTAAAAATTTTAATTTTTTAAAAAAATATTTCATCTTTACATAGTAAGTAGCAACTGATAAATATATTGATAATTAAGATGAATGATAATGTTAATAATTAGAAAAATTAGAACTTAAAATGAAACTTATACAATTGAAATATTTTTTAAATATGATATAAGTAGGAGGTGTACTTTCTAATCATAAGATACCTCTAAAGCTTAAAGGAAAGTTTTATGAAACGATGATTAAACCTGCTATATTATATATGGATATGAATGTTGGGTTATGAAACTGCACACGAGTAGAAGATGAGAGTCGTAGAGATGAGGATGTCAAGGTGGATTTGTGTGGACATATGTGGATGGACAGGATAAGAAATGAGAATATTAGAGAGAAACTCAGGGTTGCACGTATTGAGGGAAAACTCTGAGAGATGCATTTAAGATTGTGAACATGTACTTAGGCGATCAATAAATGCCTCAATTAGATAATGTAATACGATAACAAATATGCACATTAGGTAAGGAAGAGGGAAATTAAAGAAGATTTGGTTAGCAATAATAAAACAATGTAAAATTTATTTAAATATAGATGATGATATAGTAGAGGATCAAGCCCAATGCTTTAGGAGGGTTTATAACACTATTTAGTGAGATTAAGATTTGATTGTTGTTATAAATATCAATTTCTAAAATGCCTAATTGATCATAAATGTATATTCTATTCTATTATCTATTATGTAGTCAATCTTATTGGGACCAAGATCTTACGTAGGAATGGCAACCAAATATTGGATCAGACCGTAATTTGATGAGGTCCTAGCCCAATTTAGTTCCTACTTAGGATCTGGATTGTTTGAGTTAATTTATATCATAAGATTCTGATATATCTCAATCTTGATTACCATGGGCGAGATTGTTAAACTTAGCATTGTATCTATTTTTTACACTTTTTTTTTTGTTTCCAGGCTAGGAAATCTGCTCTAACATGTAAGAATGATCTTAAATGAATATGTTGTTGATATTCCTATTGAGGCAAATATTGTTGATAATTAGTACTTGTTTGTATGTTTATTAGATGGCTAAATGTATGATGGAGTTTGGCCAAAATCTGCAGATATTCCTTGCTTTCAAACAATATTCTAATAACTATCTAAATTCCCGTATGAGTTTTAACATTTCTTTTACATAATTTTGATGTAACAATTCTGCCTTATGGTTTTTGGTAATTTTGTTTCAACTTCTGAAGCATTTTGTCTCTTAGCACTTCCTGTGGTCTATTTACCATCTTATGTTGGGTGTCTTTCAGGAAAGCAGTGAAACAAAACGTAAAATTGTAAAGCGTAACACAAAATCAGATAAAGAGCTGCTTGAATTTACTTTGAAGTACCAAAAAGTTGTAGCAGAGAGAGATGCAGGTGAGTTAATGAACACATTTATATAACCTTTAGTATGGCTGTCCACAATTCTAAAACCTTGAAATTATTATGCAAGCTTCCACTTCCATTCTAAAATCGTGAGTGTCTTTGGCTGTACCTTAGTTACATCAGTTTGTTTAATAACTAAATCTGTAAATTCCCATCTTAATGAATCAACTGGGACTAATTTGTACACATTTTGTTTAGTATATCTTTGAAATCCAAATGCATAAAGCTGTCATTCAGTTCCCATCTCAAATCTTGTAATTGAGTTTGATGGTTAAATTCTAATTCACATAAGTGTATCTTCTATTGCAAATTTCAATTCATATGTTCAATGCATCGATGAGATTTAACTTTGTGCTTAACTATTCAAAAAATATATATATAAATAGACTTCTTACCTGTCAGATGGATCATCTTTGGATTGTATAAGGACCAAAATTGGATATGAAAACATTGGAAAACGTAATTATGGAAGAAATATAGATCATGAAAAGTTATCTATGTTAGATACTTTGAAACAACTTACATTATTAACATAGGTTTTCTTCCAGGTTCATGTGGCTAAAAACTGGGCGTCCATTATTTAATTCAAACCAAAATACAAAAATGATCTAATAAAAAATTGGGTTAGGTTTGGTCTTGGACCAAATTGGTTCACTAGCATAATAAAATTTTGGTTTGGTTGATTGTAAACCAGACAAAATCAGAAAACTGATTTCTTCACTTTTATAATATTTGTCATTAAATTTTAACATAAGTAACCCATATTTTATAAGGTTCATGTGAAAACATTACAATAGGGTAATTTAATCTAGTGCATTATAACCTTTTAAACAAAAGTTTAATTCATAAAATGTTAGAATTGATTAATAAAATTTACAAATCATGATGTTTAAATGCAAATTTGCTTCAAACTTGACTAAATTGAAGCAACCTGAGATGTTGGCTCAGATTCAATTCTGTCTGCATATTAATTTGGTTTGATCTAGTTTCTAAATATTCAACATAAAAAGAATTTTCATTTTATTCATTTCTGTTTAGTTTGGTTCTCTTTGAATTAAATGGGCACCTCCAGATAAAAGATTAAATTCTCTGTTGCACAAAATTGAAGTTAGTAAGCTTGTTCATTCTTCTTTTAAAAAGACATCCTCATGTTTGTTTAGAAATAATGGAGAATGAGGAGCAAACTCCAATGGTACTTTTAAAGTCTTGGCAAATTGGCTTAGGTATCACCTTAGTCAAGTCAAAGATCCTCATAAATCTTACTGTAGCAATATTACTTAGATTTCTTCCAAATGCGGATTATTTTCCATATCACACTACCTTTGCAAGTCTGTTACCGCTTGAAACTTAGCTGCCTAACTCAAAGCATTAACCTACAGGTGTGAAGGCTAAGCTTCTTTAATATTGTATGTTAGATCTAGTTTTTCTGCTTTATTGATGCAATAGCAGAAAATTTACTATATGATGTTCCTGCTTGTGTAACAAATGCCTGGGTAAACAAATCAGTGATAACATGTGATTGATCATCCAGCTGAAATTTGGCACCGGTATTTCCTCACTGGGAAAATCTTCAGCATGATTTTATTGCTATTGCAGAGCTAGATTGATTGAAATGAAATGCTAGTCAATGTTCAACATTGACTTTTGTCATCCCACATTGTCATAAGCATGCTTGATGTCTGATTGTTTACTTTTCTGTTAACTTTATGCTATCATTGCCTCCTAAGGTTTAAACAATTGAAGCAAATAAGGATGTTGATCCAAATCTGATATCCTCCATCTAGTACATGTGTAGATTGCAATTACAAGGTTTACAATTTTGAACTATGTCAGAGTTTTAGTTTATGATTGGAATGATAGTATCTTTTAAAATATAAAAAGGCAGTCTAGTGTACAATTGTAACGACCCGGCCCGTCCGCCCGTGGGAATTCTACTTATCCCGACCCCTATTTTTCTGTGGGTCATAGGCCGTCGATCATCGACCGTGCCGTTACCTACTAGGAACTTTCCACCCCTGCCCAGTGGATTTTTGTCTTTCCCAGATTCGAACTCTAGACCTGCAGGCTAAAGTACTAAAGTTTCTTTGAATCTGGTAACCAAGTGAGACTCACTTGAATAATTATTTTAATGAATTATTTTATTAATATATATATAAATTTCTTTTAAATTTTAAAAAATAAAATTAATAAATTATATTTATTAATTTAATGAATTATTTTATTAAAATAATTATTTTTAATGAATTATTTTATTAAAATAAAATTATCAAAATATATTTATTATTTCAATAAATTATTTTAATAAAATAAATATAAATTTATTTTAAATTAAAAAATAAAATTAAAGAATTATATTATTAATTTAATGAATAAAATAATTATTTTAATAAAATATATATAAATTTATTTTAAATTTTAAAAGATAAAATTATAAAATTATATTTATTAATTATCAAATTATATTTATTAATTTAATAAATTATTTTATTAAAATAATCGTGCGATGAGGAGGTGTGCGGTAGCCGCCTTTTCCCATTTTCTATTTTTCAGTTGCAGTTTTCATTTTCTATAGAAAATGATATTTTATCATTTTCTGTTTTCTTAGAAAATAACTTCTCATTTTCTAGAAAATGAGATTGGAAAACACAAAGCAAACAGTAACTTCTAGAAAATAAGAAAATGAAAATAGAAAATGATCAAACCAAACGCCTCCTTAGTATTTCATTTTACCTCAAGTTGGAAATTGCATATGCTTTTCCATTTCTTACACTAGTGATTGTATCAACACTACGAAACTAAGGATTAGGCAACCTGAAGCATTTACTAGGCATAGAGATTGAGGGGGACATTTCAGATTTATATCTGATAGTGTGATTATGTGCTTGATATGTTTGATCAAGTTATATGATAAGTGCTAGGCTTGTAAATATTTTTGTGGATCCTTATGTGAGACTAATACCTAGACAAAGACAGCCCATCTTCTGATCTAGACAAGTACTAGAAATTGATCAATAAGATAAATTATTTTGCCGCTAGATTTGGTATCTCATTTTTCACTGAGTGTTCTTAGTCAATTTCTTGAGCCTTCATAATAGCTATCACTAGGTTGCTTTAAGAATTCTTCAATATCTCAAGAATGCATGTGATCAAAGTCATCTTCAGATTATTTGCATTTATGCAAATTGAGCTGGTTCTCTTATAGACAGACTATCTGTGTTATACTATTGTGTCATTTTATGAGAAAATTTGACAGTTTGGATAATCAAAAAGCATATTATAGTGACCAAATCAAGCACTGAGGTAGAAAATAGTGCTGCAACTCTTGCCACTTGTGAGTGTATTTGGCTTAAATAATTAATTTGTGGTAGGCAGTATTCATACTAAGCCATTGAAGCTATATTATGATAATCAGGTCTCTATGCATACTGCCTCTAATCTTTTTTCATGAAAGGACAAATGCAGAAAGATAGATTGTCATTTTTTCTTATAGCTAAGATGCAATCTAAGGATCATTACATGTCTGCTAGCAAATTTACTGAGCTTTTATAAGGTCCTAGAACTGAAATTATTTGTAATAAGCTGTAGTTTATAATACCTTTGAGCTAGTTTGAGTGTTGAATATTTGTGATTACGTAAATATATGAGGGTCTAAACATAAATTAGTTAATTTAATACATATTTAGGTAGAGTCTGTATAGGATTTTTTGATATAACATTTTCTCCATTAACTTTTTAATTAAATAAATAATTTCCTACTTTCTCCTAGAACATATGACATAGTTTTATGAATTCCTTAGCAGTCCATAAAAAATTGTAAAAGTTAATCCCTTTGGCAGACTGATTTTTCTTCTACATCCTCTAGAATGTCAAATCCTTGACAACTCTACTGATTTTGGTTATCAATATTTTCATCTTTGAAATAACTAACTTCAAGCTGCTTCTGTCAACTGTTATCTAGATCATTCATCATTGACCTTTTTTCTAAATAAACTTGGGTATTTTCTAGTGGATTTTAAGGCAGAGGTACACACTAGGCTTGTATGAAATTCATGAAATCTGATTTTTAGTAAGACCTGCTGCACAGATGATTGGTGCAACTAAAGAGTAAGACAGCTCAAACAAGCAATAGCTATCTTTAATCTGCACAGTGAACTTTCATCTGCGAGCATAATGACTTCCTGATGTCTAGTTTCCTCCTGTTTCTAGAGCTATAACTGAACATATGTTCAAGCTCCAGAAAGGCTTGTTTATTGTATAAGATATAAAATGAAAAAGTTTGAAAAGTAAGCTTAGCTTGTTTCATGAACAGGCTTCTCTTGTTATCTTGTCTCTTTGCATTTTTATTCAAATATACCTATACAGAAATATAATACACGTATATATTTATGATACTATTTGTGTATGTTATCATTGATATCTTATATGTTTTATAGTTCCAACTGATTTGTTGATTGTTAAAATGAGAAAATAATATATTTACCAGTTCATGTTTTAACTAAATTGTAAGGATAACCTTGTCTTAGTTAAGCTTGGTAAAAACTTAATGACAGCACAATCTTGACAAGCTTCTTTTATTAAATTTGCTTGCCACAGTCAAGGTGACTTGGGTTGGCTCATTTGTGGGCCTATCTGTTACTAATCAGGGGGAAGTCCTTATTTTGTTTTACTTATTGGAAATTGTTTCCTATTCTCTTTCATGGTTAAGAATATTGTAATGTCCTGTTTAAATCACTTATTTCTTGCAGCTATCTCTGTTCGTGAGAGGCTTGAGTCACTTTGCAGGGAGTTGCAACGTCAGAATAAAATGCTGATGGTACATTTTCCAAATTTAGAATATGATATCTAATTGTTTTCCGGGCTTTTGAGCTGGTATGATTTTTTCTGTAGGATGAATGCCAAAGAGTATCCACAGAAGGACAGAACATGAGACAAGATTTATCTACAAAGTTCAATGATGCAATTAAGGTAGGAATGTTAATTGCTGGTAATTATAATGTCTCATCAAGAATTTAACTATCCTAATTTTCTAGAAATTATATCAAATTTATTGTAAAAGAAGACAGAAATGAAGTTTATATTATATTGTAGAAGTATAATGGACGAATAGAGTGAAGTCTTGAAGATAACAATAACATTCAAAATGTATATCAAGTGGAAACACAAAGTAAATGATAGTCAATATGAACTTGACACCTAATAATAATTGAGAGCCATTATAAACTCAACATCTAATAATGATTGATATAATAAATCTTGTTATACCAACACATATAATGACATTAAAGATAACATTGATAGTGAGTAGTGACCTATAAGTCATATTACGTCTAACTTTTCTTCCATTTATCCATAATAATTTTGCTATGTCAACAACATTTGATGAGGAAGATTCCTATTACTTCTTTCATTTTGATTCTTAATGAAATGAAATAATGATAATTTTATGGATTTAAATGTTTTTATTATAAATAAGCATCTAGTCCATCTGTTATTTTGCTATTAAATGAAATATTATATTATTTTATATACTTTTAGCTACCAAAACTATTCTAGATAAAAATGAATTATTTTTTAACATATTTTTATAATGTTTTGTCCGAATGAACCTTACAATTCATGATGCAATACAATTGATGATTCATGATTTGATAATTCATTCAAACAATACGAACCATGATTTGACAACTTTGATTCAAACTGATTGTTGACTAACTAATTTTTCTTAAAACTAGAAATCTAGAGTGAAAATGATTGCTTACCACTGAACAAAAAACTTCTCCATAACTGGATACTCCATTGCATATGTAAACCTAGAGTGAAAAACAACAGTTTCTAGTGGAAGGAACTGGAAATTCTTAATGTCACAGTAAGAAACTGTTGGAAAATGCACTAATTTTTTTCTCCCTAGCCTTGTGGACTTAGGATTTCTTAGATTAATCAAACTGACCATCTTAGGCACAGTACTTTTCAATCACATGAATTGTGTGCATCGTTGCTGTTTTCAGTCCACTTTCTGCTTTTGCATTAACAAAAAAGTTTTGAAGTATGATGCATGGACTATCATAACTGTGTCACTTCTAGAATTAGGTAATCAATTGTGAGACATACTTCCCTTGGCATTATTTCGCTATATTTTAATGCTCATTACTAGAACCGTTCTCTTTTTAGATGCCCTAGTTTTGTATTCTCGTTTCCATGTAAAAGAATTGATTGATCAGTTAACTTTCACACTCTTATGTTAGGATATCAGCAACAAGCTTGAGGTGCAAAAAGATGAATGCCTTTCTCAGCTCGATGAAAATGAGATGTAAGATGGTTGGGCATTCTTCTTGAGATGTATTAAAAGAAGGATATCTTAGAATGATTAAAACTGAGTAGGGTTGTCATTTAGATTTTTTTTCTTTCTTTGGAATAGTCTTAGTGTATCAAATGCTAGTAGTTAACAAAAAATTTCAGTAAAGCTGTTGGTTAATGTTTCTTTTTCCCCAAAAGGATGTATTTGAAGGTAAATTAAAAAGATTGATTGAGTAGTTCCTGGCCACCTAGATGTGCATTGTAAGTGTTTTTTATCTTCTGTCGGTGAAGTTTCCATCATAACCTATCTGTTAGTCACCATTCACTCTCTAAATCACATCACAAACAATTAGTTACCAAAGGACAGTTTCTTGGGGCCCATAAAGTGGTATCAATTCATGCAAGACATCATTTAATTTTAACTGAGACATGCATTCATCACTCTGCATGCTTGTTGAATGTATTTACACCATTATATCAGTCCTTTACTCTGTGGCTTTAAACTGTAGTGGACCCTCCACACCCAGTTATGATTCTTCACTCACCATTGTTTTAGACCAACTCTTTTTAGTAAACCATACAATTAGTTTCTTTATCGATGGGAGTTCATTAGTTAGAACATTTTAGTTCGCAATGTCTGGTACCATTTTCCTGAGTATGCTACCGCTTCACCATTGCATGGAAAAATGTGAGTTATTAATAAAAATAATTGAGCTCACACTCAAGTTTGGTACTAGACATCTCTGAATATCCTGCTTCTATAGAATCATTATACCAAAAATTGTTTCTTCTTTGTTTGTTTCATTCGTCTCTATCTCAGCATGACGGGATAGGGTCGTGCACACAACTGTTATGTACTCCTAGTTGTAGAAATATAATTCAATATGTACTTTATGTGTGTGCATTTCCTGCAATACTTGTAGATATGAATGGAAATATGTCATTACTAGTAACCTATGGTGCAGAAAGGATTGTCCTCTTGTGGTTATTTTGCATTATCTTTACTGTTCTGTTGATAGCCTAACGATCTGCTTAATATCTAGTAGATTGTTTGTGTGAATCATCAGTTAAAACCTTCAGTTTTGGAGTCACAAATGACTAGTGATAGGAATCGGCATCCTTCATTTTAGTATGAGATGCGGAGATAATGGAATCAATTGATGTACACATGATTGCTGCAGTTTATGTGCAAAAATATGTAAACTTACACTATTGACTCTTGATTCCTTGCTTTGCTATTATCTTTGGATAAATATTGATTTTTTTCTCACATGTATTAGTTAATCAGTTATTGCTTACTTTGGTAGCATATTGGCTGTTAAGGATCACCTTGTTGCCTTGCTTATGTGATGCAAATTATGTTTCAACTTATCACATGTTAAAAATGCTTATGTTTTGGTTATCTTTCTAATAAATCCATTTTCAATATGTTCCATTTTTATTTTCTTCATGCCAAATGATGACCCTTTCATTTGTTTTTTGTGGTAGTTTGTTTGAGTTATAATTTCTTTCCTTCTTTTAGACTGAGAAATAAGTTAAAGCTCCTTGCTGATCAGTATGCTTTGTCTGAGCAACACTTTAGCCAAAAAGTAAGGTCTAAAAGCAAGAATTTTAGCATCGTTATTTATCTAGAACTATTTTTGACTTTAAGCCATACTGCTCTCACCTCATCTATTGAACTGTGTACAGTTGCAGCAGAAGGCATTAGAACTTCAGCTTGCTGATCTCAAACTTCAGCAACAGGAAGAGAAATCTGCCAAGGAACAAACACAGATGCAATTATATGCTGAACAGGTTTCACAACTTTTGACAGCAGAGAAAAATTTAAGATCACAACTAGCAGCTGATGAAGAGAGGTTTCAGCAGTTCCAGGTTTTTGAATCTGTTTAATATTGCACATTCTGTTGAAGCAGTTTTTGGATGTTATACAGATTCATCCATTTTCTAATGATCATAAGGTTAAACCTAGAGTTGACTTGGCAAAGGTTAAACCTAGTTTTAAAGGTCACGAGGAACATTTTGTTTTCGAATATCTAGCAATGTTGGGCACAAACTGATAGCTCGGCATGATATAGGGCACACAAATCATGGCAATCTATATGTGAATTGTACAACAAGAATATGATACCACATAACAGAGATCCACTCATTAAATAAGTTTTTATAGAAAAAGGTTTTGGCCATTTTTTGCTATAAAAAATTGGCCACTTTCTTGTCATATAAATTGACTTTTAGAATAGTATAATCCTTTTAAAAAAGAAATTCATTGATTTTTATATTGTTTTACGTTATCTTTTGTTGATAGGACAAGATTATATCCAATCAAATTATGAAATATCGTCCGAACTAGGGTTTAGTCCTCGGCTAAAAGAATAAGGTACTAGTGCCTTGTCAATAGACAATGCTGGAGGCACTAAGGAGGAAGGAATTAGGAAGACTAGGTATCTTACTGTTGGGCTTCGACTGCAGAATCCTTATTGCAATAAAACAATATAATTCTATCCATCAAACTTGTGGTAGCCTAGCCCGCATGGTCACTTATGGAAATTTTGATGTAATCGCTTGCGGAAGCCTAGCCCTTTGGTAATTTATAGTAAGCTTGACCTTCATAGTCATTCATGGAAGCTCTATCATGCTCATGAAAGCCTATCCTTGTGATCACTTGTGGAAAGCTTTGTCATTGTCGCTCATGGAAGTTTTGTCATGGAAGCCTAGCCTTCTCTTCGAATCAAGGGTCTTGAACCTATTTCATGTGCTGATTGGCAAGGAAAATTATAAGTTTTGCCTATGCCTACTGACACAAAATTCAACAACAAGCCTTATCCTATTAGGTGGGATCAGCTATATGGATCCTCCTATGCCATTGAGTTTTATCTCCTACTATATTATCATTTATATTTAAATCAATTTTATCCTGTTTTAAATAGCCATCCCTGTAGATTTAATGTAGGTTTAGACTCTTGGACTAGGAATAACTCCACTCTACCTTTCCTCTTCGCTGAAATTCACCTTAGCAGTTTGATGAGGAGAGCACTTGGCCAATTCAGTCAACTTCATTTGTAGACTTCTGTGATCTGTAGACTTTGATTTCTTGTCTCAATTCTACTTTGACGTAGAATGCCATTGTAAATTGCAACCTGTCTCAAGTCTTATCGAGTGAGTACAATTAACTGTTGCAATATATATTTGGTGGCAGTGTTAGCTAATTTTTAAGGTTATTTTGTATTTCTTTCTTTTACTTGTATTTTTTATAACTACAATTTTTGCGGTATGATTGATGATAAAATTTCTGGATTAACTCATCCCCACTTTGCAAACTATGCCATTATCTTCCTTTTATTGCATTTTGGTCACTAACTGTTTTTTCATTTTGATATATATATATTTTTTCAATCTAGATTCAGTTTAATACTTTTGAAATTCTATGCCAGGATGCTTTGTCAAAAAGTAATGAGGTGTTTGAAGCATTTAAGCTGGAGATGGAAAAGGTAAGATCAACTGCTAATTGGCATTGCATGTGACCCTCTGATTCTTCTGTTCCTATCCAAATTAAACAAAACTAATTGAACTTGCTCTTTCTAACTTGAACTTTGATCAGATGGCAAAATTAATAAAGGAGCTCAAGAAAGAAAATGAGTTCTTGAAGGGCAAATGTGAGAAGTCAGATATAGCAATTGTGAAGCTTATCGAGGAGGTAATGTTGTAAATGCCAATTTAACTTGCTTTTGGCTCAACTTTTGACCATGTGCTTCAGTTGATCAGTGTGATAACATGGAAGACGTGTGATTTTTCAGTTGTCTCAGGATCTTTCTTTTTAAAATTCTTATCAAGAGCACGCCTTGAACAAAATTCATATTAATATACCAAACAAGAATTCAGTGATTACCATTTATTTTTAAGTTTAAAATGATGGGTAAAAATATTAGTTCTATGATTATCATACAGACTCTAGTAATGATTCTGAATGATAGAAATGATGCTTCTGCTGAACTCCAATTTTCCCCTTATTTTTCCTGAAAAATTTTCGAGTCTAAGAAAATCTTCCCTTTCTCCTAAACTATATAAAACTTGTTAGATGGGATAGTGCCCTAAGCTGTATCATTTCAAACTCCATGGATTCCCTAGTCCATCCAAAAATGACTGCTATGCACAGATGTTCTATAGCCTTATACTGATAGTTACCCTACTTTCTTCATGAACACTACACCTTTCTATCCATAATGGTTTACTCCTTAGTTTTTTTCAGTTTCTGATATCTGTGCAATAATATTCCAGCCAAAGTTTGCCCTTTTTAGAGTTTTGGTTGCCCATTCTGATTAGCTATATGTGCAAATTTTAAATGTTAAATATTAGTTGTGCTCTTGTCGAAATTTTATAATGGATCTGCAATTATCAGCTAAATCATGAATACTTGATATTGATTTCATTATAGAGAACGAACCAAGTTTCATGATTACTATCAACTTGTGTTAGCGACCTTATACTGATCCTTTTTTTCTGCTGTTAGTGATTCAAATTACCCAAATATAAAACTGTCAAACCCTGTGACGCCACTGAAGATTATTAAGGGTTGAAATCAAATGATGTGTGTGCTTGTATGCATACCTATATAGGTAAACCTAGGGAATTCTCAGCAATTCATGTTAAACCAACCTATTTGGAGGGTTTAATACAACTTAGTCATATAAAAAACACAAATTTATATATATTACTATGGTTGTGAAGAACAAGGTTAGGTAGTCATACTATTCGTGCTTTCTACATTATTTAAACGAGGATTTTGTGAAACCTAGAGTAACCTTTTCTTTTTCTTTGCAGTTTCTCTTTTGGGAAAATAAAATTTTCCATTTCTATGATATGGACACTTTTAAAAGTGGTCGATAGATTTTATAATTAGAAGAGTCAAATCGATTAAGGTAGAGGTTTAGAGGGAGATTAAAAACTCTAGCTGAAAAATAATTTAATTAAAAGACAAGATTGATGTAGCTTATCCTAATTAATTGGGACAAACATAGTTGGTTTTAATTCATGAGACAATTTACCTTTTGGATTTTTATGATAAATATGTCCAGATTCTTGCTTACATATTTTTCATGACTGCCACTCTGTCTAACTGCTACTATGCTTGTTGATTCTGCCTAATTATTTTCTCTATCGTTCTAAAAGCGTGAGTTAATGAAGAAACAGCTAGAAAAAACAAAAAACCAGAAAGAAAAGCTTGAATCGTTATGCCGGTCGCTGCAGGAAGAAAGGAAACACAATCTGGTCAAGGCCAATTCAGATCCTGTTGCTGCACAGATAACTTAATCAAGTGAAGATCTGCAGCAACCATCAGGATTTGATATTTATTGATTGCGATGAACCAGCGTTCAATATCACATATGCCAGAGTTTTGCAAACATAAGAAAAAGTAGTAGATGAGATTGTGTAATTCCCTTTTTGTAATGTATTATTATATTTTTCAACTATTTGTTTTATTTATTTTTTCATCCTTTGAATTAGTTTCTTTCAATATGACAATGTGAAGCAAATTCAAGTCTGAACTCTCATTACTTTCCCACAGTAGGAATCATGTTTTCTTTGCACATCTAATTATTCATCCCATTATTATTAGAGATTGTCTGCTTCTGAAATGATCCAAGTCAGTGAAACTGAGGAATTTACTTACATAGTTCATAATTTGCTACTCACTGTCCCTTGCATACTAATCCTTCCTTGCTTTCAAACTGCTATGAACAAGCTGCTATATGCCAACTGATTGAAAGTTTTGGTCTTTACTGGTGGACTGAGGAAACAGACTATGGTGCATTATTTGCCGATAAAGCAGAAGAAGATCAAGGACAAGAGGTGCAGCTGTCTGTATCATGTCTCATACTGCTGTGATTTTCCATCAGACAATGGTGCTGTCAGCCAATGAATAATTGGCAACCCCTGGGAGATGATGAATCAATGAGGCTCTTGTAGGTGGTCCATCCAGGAAATAATTGGCCAGGATGGTATCTGGCTACCTTGCCGACTGCTGCTGTCTCGGCCATAACCACTGGTCGCCTTGGCTCCTCTATCGGCTGCTTGTGAATTCTGGTGCCGCTGAGCTGGTCATCGTATGTGTCGTCTACCACCCTGCTCTCTGCTGGCCCAACTAGTACTGTTCTGCTCCCTGGATCATTGCCTCATAAGTTGGTCGAGGTGGGTGTTGCCTCTCCTACTAAATTTGTCAAGCAGTGGCATTCTTAACGACTCAATAATCTGATATGAGCCAGACTTCTCGTGTACCTGTTGTTGCAACCTCCCTTCTTGTGATCATGATGGTTCTGAGCCTAGCTGCTTATCTCCAAGGTTTGATCACTGTAACTACTAACTGAAGTTATGTTGTTGGTTGTTAAATTATGAGAAAACATTTGGTAAGTTTCAGCTTCAGAATTAAGCACACCGGATATGTTAGAGATCGACTACCATGGGCCAGAGACTCATCCTTGGTCTCCTCCAGAATTTCATCCTCTATGTAAGTAAGCCCTTATCGTTGCCTCGTTGAGTCGGTCATACTCTATTTGTGTAAGCACAGGTGTAATCCTCAGCTCAAAGTTAAACCACTTGCAGACCCCAAGTCCCAACCACCAAGCAAAAGTGATGCTGCCAGAAAGGTGCAATATGTTTGTGATAGTAATTCACAAAGCCTTTGTAATATCAAGTTGTTATGCTTTGTTTGCTTTCATTCTACAGGAAACAACACTCCATGGATAAAACTATCAAGTTGCCAAAATCATGTCAGAGTTATTAATAGATAGCCAGGGGATAGAGGCATGAAACATGGCATGTATGTTGAAACTGATCATGAACCCAGGCAAAAAGAGTTCCAGTGCAGAAGCTTAATTTTTTCCATATTCTCAGAAGAAATGTTGTCAAAATTCCTCTCTTATATTGTACAACTAGAACTTGGGAACAAGATCATGCCATTTGTTCAGATCACACCCTTGCCACTTGAGCACAATTTGACAGTCTTGTTTGATGTATGACAAAAGCTGTTACAATTGATGAGCAAGAGTTGGGTTGACCCATGATCCAACTAATTAGTTTAACTAACTTAGTTTGCCCCACCCAACTAGCCAAGCCAGTTCACTTGAGATTAGAGGTTCATCTACATGGTTCACCTTGTTTGACTGGTTTGTTTAACTTGTTTAGCATGATCGGCTTGACGGTTTCTTCAACCCGTTTAACCTAATAGTGTAACATCTCATTTGATCCGTATGGGTTAGATTGCCCTAATAGGCTAAGCTTATTTGTCTAGCATGTTTAGCTTGGTTGACTTGTCTAATTTACATGACTCATCATGATTGAGTAGCTTTTAAAGTCAAACTCATACCAATTTGACAAGTTCAACCTAACTAATAGGTTTACATGATTTAGTCTAAACCAATCAGCCTGCTTGAAGAGATCAATTGCTCGACCCATTGGCCTCTTGCTTGGCTCACTCAACCTCTTAACCAACTTACTTGCCGTCTAACTTGCCTATTTGGACTTCTTAGACCGCTTCAACTCCCAATAACAAACCTCTCTCACTAATATACTAGATCACACCCTAATCAACTCCCAATAACAAACCTCTCTCATTAATATAGAAACTAGATCTCACATATTGCTAACAATAGCTTCAAAAGCCTTCATAACTGGTGGCAAAGGGCCTTCACAACTTGTGATCGATCGAACGACATGAAAAAGGGACCCACGTTAGCATGGAGTTGTTGATGTCGGCATCGACTTGCTAACAATCTAACTCACATCAACCTAGGGCATCCATAACATGTATAGTGCATGTGTGTATGACTAGTGGTTGCAACAATAGTTGGCTTTTAGATATAGTGGCAATTATATATCTAGACAATCAAAGTACTCTTGATTCCAATTTCACAAGAAATCTCTATATATATATACATATCTACTACTCACATAATTTAATTAACAACTCCAATATTTCCTCAATAAATAATGATGGACCTACACCAATTAAAATGCTAACGTGAGAGTACTATTGTGATTGTACTAGCTCCTCCTAGGACTCTCAAGAACCCATCAATTAACTAATACTCTTATATTTGAATTTGGAGTTGTGTAGATCCACAAAAATTAGCATTTATTTAGGATATTAATTAATTTATGAAACAAATTAAGTGATCCAATGATCAATTAATTCTTTACTGTGATTTAAGAAATTTTGCCAATAAAAAACTATATATATATATATATATATAATTGCCTCTCTGGCTTCATCACTGAAGCACATGGCTTTGGGGTGTGCCAGGTCGCATATTTACCTAACAACAGCAACAAAACAAAAACAAAACAGCTGCAAAATTCTAATTTAATTTGCATTTGGTTCTTTACAGACAGACAGCTACCATAAATGTACTAGTAATTATATTTATTTAATGTATATGGTTGTCTCCAACAATTAATTAATTAATGTTTATTGTGAAATTCAATAGTACAATCTTCCTTCTTTCTTTCATTTTCTTTTCTTTGGTCAGTCTCAACTACTTGACTGGCACTGACCACCAATTCTGACACAAACTACAAGGTTGTTAGCTAGCCTGCTTTCCTCATGTCTGCATCTCTTTCTCAGCCAGTACTGGACTTGGAAACTAGCTTTAATTTGTGAAAGCCTCCTCGAGGATCAATCTTCATCTCCCTTTTTGGCTTTTAATTGGACTGTTATGGCACAAGACATATTGCTCCTTTCATCTTCCTCTGACAAGTAATTAAACTACCTAGCTACAGGCAGATCAATATATAAACAAAGAGAAAACTGTGCCAATCAATCAATCAATTAAAACACTAAGTACAAGAAGGGAGCTGGCCTGTCACCGGCAATTAATATATACTCGTTGGCTGGTCTATTGCAGAATGATTGATCATCCTTGTTTACCCGAACCTGTTTAATTTTTTGCCATTCAGCCAAGGAAGGAGAAAGTCTCCAGTCATTATATCTATCTATCTATCTATATTTATATATTTTTGATGAACATGCTGCCACCTCAGTTATGCGAGGATCGACTGCAGGGAACAGACAACTTTCCGTTGCTTCAAAGGCATGCCATCGCCAATTCGCCATGCCAGTGATGCAGCCGCATCCAGCGCGGCGTCTGTATCGATATCACGCACAGTGCACGGGTGCCAAAATGGTGGTGGATGGATGGTAAAGTAGCAGTCGGCAGGTGGGCAGTTGGCACATGGCCTTACCCCCCACTTAATAATTCATCACCATCAATTGATAGTAGATGGTAATATTTTTAAATGCTCGTGGAGTTCGTCCCAATATATTAGGACCGATCGACTATCTGATTGTTTGAGCCGACTAATTATCCGATCGTCCGATACCTACTATTGGTATCAATAGGAAGAGTAGTCTAAACCATGGCTCCTTCTCTTCTCTTTTGATCTTGCTATCCCTCGTGTGAGTAGAGGTAGCTTCTTACTAGTGATGTTGGACTGCCCTATTAGAATCCATCTATATATTTTTAGATTTATGATTTATGAGGTTGGATCATCCACCTCTAAAATAAATTAATTAGATGATGAGATAAAAATTTAAAAAGGAAATCTTTAATTATTAAAAGATTTTTAATTTTTTATATAAAAATACTTTATTATATTTTTTATATAAAACATATTTGTAGTAACTATTGCAATGTGTAAAAAAAAATTAATTCAACTTAATAAAAAAAAAATCTACACATAAATTACTTTTATATAAGATTATTTAAAATCACTTTAATATGATTAAAATTATTATAGCAATGGCTACAAACGTAACTCCTTATATTATTAGTGTAGTAAATAATAATAATAATTTTAATTGAATTGTTAACAAAAATTAATATAAAAAATAGTTTATATATAAATTTTTTCATCAAATAAAATCTATGTATTTTACACTGAATTCGTATATTAAAAAAAAAGAATTATTTTCAAGGGTGACTTGCAAAATTTATCCATCCAATGAAAATGCGGGTAAGAATACCTCTCGTAGCTTTCGTTTATTCATATACCGGCGTGGGGCCCAGTCGTCTCGCGCTTTTGATAGTCGCCAGTGGGCAGAGTCCGAAAGTCGAGAGGCAGTCCAACCACCCAGATCCGCCTCTCAAATCGTCCCTCTTCGCTCGCCGGGCTGCCAGCTTCCGGCGGCACGGAAAGAGATCGGCGTTGCGTTTGCTCCTCCGTTTCTCTAGTTGAGGCGAGGGGGAAGATCCGGAACTGCAGCGAGGTGGTTGAGGATTCCTCATTCCGCCAGGTTAGAGGAGACCTATTTTCAAATCATGGAGATCTCATGTGTTCCATCTGCTAGCTCGAGATCCAGTTTTGCTTTTTCATTTTGATCCTCAATGAGCTTCGTAACGTTTGTTAGTTAATTGTGCAGGAGAAGAGGAGGAAATGGGGAAGAGAGCCAAGTGGTTCGGCGCCGTGAAGAAAGTCTTCGGCCACAAATCGGAGGATAAGAGAGAAGTATGAGTTTTGCCCCACAATCTGGTTTTACCGTCTCTGCCACCGTGCTGCTCCGGATGATAAAAATGTATGTGGTCTTTGATCTATCTTTCACAGAAATCGAAAAAGAAATTGGAACCCGGGACATCGCAACTCCGGGATGTATCTGCTGCTGGGACTGTAGAGGCTGCTGGTCGCGAGGTAGTTCCCTCGTTGCTGCCGCATCCAGATGAGGATAAAGTGGTGGAGGTTGAGATTGAGGAAAGCAACTGTGCTAACTCTCTGCCGCTCACTGCTCTTGATCCTCCAGAACCTGCAGTTACTAACGCAAGAGATGCCACGCACGTCACAGCTTCTACAAAGTTCCCCGGCAAGACAAGAGAAGAGATCGCTGCAGTCAAGATCCAGACTGCTTTCCGGGGTCACCTGGTAAGAAATTTCATCTTTTTTTGTGAGATATAGTATTCAAATAAGCTTCTAGACCTGCATTCATACGCATTTGCATCCTAGTGTATGGGATCCTTGTAAGTTCTTTGTGCTGAAAGACTGCTTTTTCTTAAAGCTATTTGGAAAATTGTCTTATTTCTTGTAGTTATCACTTCAAAATTATGTTCAACATGCATCTCATATCATTAATAATTGATCTCTTTGTTATCTGACTGCTACAAAAAAAACTGTGCTCTTTGGTAGTACATCTGGCAGTTAAATGAATGATAGTTAAGGTATAATGATGAAAGATATTTTTTGGTAGTTATTATTTTCATGAAGCTTTCATATTATCGGTAGCCCTTGTTAACAATGGTTAACCTAGTGAGTTCAATAGATTGTTATGATAATGGTGTAAGTGAAAGATGAAAAAAATAATGATGAGCATATAAGATCATATTTGTGTATCTTATAGACCTAAGGGCCTCAATGTAAACACTATTAACACTAGGCACCCACTCATAATGTATATATTGATTAATAATATATATTATTAAGGTTGTGACTAACAAATGAATTTAGACCTTCTAGATAGATCATTGAGGCAAGTTGGGTGTAGGGTTGTGCTGGATGAAAATGGTTGATGAATAAGATCTGAGGTGAAGGTAACTGGGTGTTTGAGGGTATTCAGTTTAAATGAATCGCTTAGGGGCTTGATAATTGTTGGGGGTCGGTTGAGGTTAATGCAATTGAGGTAGACTCCCAAGATGCATTTGTGGCGTTGTTGTAGCTTTCTCTCTTGTTTTTTCTCTCTCTTTTGTTGTTATAGGGAGTATAATCCTTTTCCCCACTACCCAAGGTTTCACATTACCTTATGTTACCATATGCTTGGATTGGACATCAACTAAGGTGTTGCTTGTCTTGATTATGACATGTCATAGGTCAATTGTGTGGTGAGGAATTTTATGGTGGCACTTGTTAGAACAACATGACAAACACATCATGGGTGACACATTGTGATCCTATTAACTCTTAGATCGTGGGGGTATAGTTAGCTTGCAGTAATTACTCTACTACGTCGAGATCCATCATACTATGGTGGGGTTTGATGCAAAGAATCTTTTTCACCTCTTTATGCACTGTTATTAAATTACTCTGTGTTAAACCGAATAAACTGAATTAATCAAAATGTTAGCTCTAATGGATATATAGCTAGTAATTTAGTATATATAGCTAATCCTTGTGATACAAGTGTAGAAGAAAAATGTTAGCTCTAACAGTACCTTTCATTTTGATTGTGAAATTTAATAACAGAATCTTCTTGCTTTTCTTCAATTAGTCTCAGTCATTTGAATGCAACTTGCCACCAATCAGATACAAACAGAAAGGTAGTTGGCCTGTTTCTGTTTCATCATGTCTTCATCTCTTACTTGACCAATGGATTTGGAGGCTTTTGTGAAAACCTAAAGGATCAATCTTTATCTCCTTTTTAGCTTTTGGATTATTATGGAACAAGTCGGCAGTTTCTGTACAATAACTTGTGTTAATTGCTTCAGATGCCATGCTCCTTAACTTCATGTGGCAAGTACACTGCCTACAAACATAAATATATACATTAAGAAAGAGAAATTTTTGTCAATCAATAAATTAAACACTTACAAGAAGGGAGCTGGCATGCCACTAAACATCTCGATCATTATCTTCTTATACAACAAGTGCAAGTGCCAGTGACAGAAATTTAGTTAGCTGGTCTATTGCAAAATGATTGATCTTTATTTAGCTTCTTTTTAACCAAAGAGGAAAGCCTTGAAGCATAAATGGATTGGAAGGTTGAGAAGTTTGGCAAAGATAGAGCTGCCTTCCTGGACATGGCCCCAAACCCAAAAGAGATGGTCTAACATTTCCAACTCCCGTTTGCAAAGCCATAGAGCTCATCATCCAAGTTCAGCCCTTTAAGAATAAGTGTTGATTGGCAGTCAACCAAATGTGAAGTCTGGATCAGACTAAGAATACCAGATTAGGCAATTTTGGGAAACCTATGATGATAGAGAGCACTAGAGAGATGGAGTCAAGTTAAAGGTAAATTCTAGAGGAGGGAGAGAAAATGTAGGGAAAGCAAGAGGGAGAAGAGGGCAAAGACGATGAAAGGGCCAGGCAATGAGAGAGGGTGTGGGGTCCCAGTAGTGATTCGATAAAAGCTATGACCTTAAGATGGTGGATGCTTTGACTCAAAAGTTGTTGACTAAATTAATCAATGTTGCATGCTACAACTTAATTAATATATATTTGTTGAACATGCTGCCACATCACTTATGTGAGGATTGACTAGGAACAAACTTTATGTTGCTTTAAAGGCATGTCATACCAGTGATGCAGCCATAGATATTGTTGTCATTTGGTATGTGTCAGAATCACCTCTTGAGTATGAGTACAGAAACTTCTAGACCGTCATTTAAATAATTCGTCGACTTTTATTTATTAATACCTTACTTTCTCTAGTTTCACTCCAACTCTTACACAAAATGTGTCACAGAATAACAAAATAGCCTCTTGCCAGTTTGGACCTTCGTCCTTTTCCAATTCATTGCCAATGTTACCAATCACTGTTGATGTAGATACACCCAACGTGGAGAACCTTACCTTGATATCCCAATCGTTGGATCCCATTTATAACCATTGATCTTATGCTAGGTCACTAGTGTTGGGTGGTTATTGAATCCAAGTATCTTAAAGAGAGGTTGGTTGTAATAGTTAATCTCTACTGCATTTGTTTTCTTCTCCTTTCTTATGCCCAAGGTTTAAAATACTGAGTCGTGCCGAGATTTCAGTCCCGGACTGGAACGATACAGTTTCCGTATCGTGTCATGCTCGTATAGTTTTGGTATTTTTAAAATATAAAATATATTAACCTTAGCCATAAGAAAGGATGTGTCCGTGTTGTTAACACCATATATTTGCATATATATTTTCACCATTAAGAAAACTTTAAATCTATGAATGAACACTTCAGGGTATGTTTTAATAGTAACGCCCATATGTAGCTCAATAAATTTTCTAGTAGGAAAAACAACACAGTTTCATCTATCATTAGAATCCAATAATACCATCTCATTGGTCATAACTGTCTCAGATCAGATAGATATGCAGCCAGAACTGTATAGGTTTGAAGTATGGATCTATGCGGGTGTTATGATATGCAGCTAGAACTGTATTAGTTTGGTATAGTGTTTTGTTGAGACTCAGCGTGCTAAAGCATGCCAAGATCAATCCAAGATTATTTTTTTTCACCTAACTTGTTTGCCACTTAATTAAACATATAATTATCAGAAAGTTAATTCGATTAAAATTTTGGAGGAACGCTAATACATAAATAAATGTCGTGGATCTAATGAGAACATTGATTCTTATAGTTTCCACGATTAGATAATTTTTACTAGCTTTGATTCATCATAAGTCTAAAATTCAAATGTTTTTTTCAACTTCTGGTTTGAACATCATAGTTGTAGTTTGGTAGTAGTATATTTAAATCTGTTTTAGCTTTTTTTCCAGTACTGGTTCAAATATCATCTTAGTTCCATTTGTTGGGTCTAGATGACTGATTCAGGTTCATTAAACCATTTTTTCACATATAATATCTTATAACATTTCATAACCTTTGCGAGTTCCCTAAACATCTATGCCACACATAATTAGTTTCTCCAAACTTATGTTTTCACATTATTAGCTATTATTTGCCTAATTTACTGGTTTACCCTCTTTTTCAATTCTGAACAAGGCAAGGAGAGCTTTACGGGCCTTGAAAGGATTGGTTAGGCTTAAGTCACTGATTGATGGTAACTCTGTTAAGCGCCAAGCAACAACCACATTAAAGTGCATGCAGACGCTAGCTAGGGTCCAATCACAGATTCGGGCAAGGCGAATTAGGATGCTTGAGGAAAACCAGGCTCTTCAAAGGCAAATGCTGCTTAAACATGAAAGAGAGCTTGAAAGTTTGAAGGTAAACCTTTTCACCTGATGTCTCACATGCTTGTTTCTCTTTAATAATAAAGATATCTTGCCAAACCATGAGTAGATGCAAAACGTTGCTCTTCTTTACAGGTTTTTCTGATTTCCCTGATCTTTTCCAATAAAAATTTGGAGATAATGATCAACAAAATAAGGATGAGTATGTGTAGTAGTTGAACAAAATTAAACACCAGCTATCCATTAAGAGCATTCAGATAACTGAACTGGCCATAGAAAAACAATAAACAGAAAGTAGGAAGATTGAGTCAGCTACTTAAGCCTAAGTTATGGTGCTTCAGAGATACTTAGCCAGCAGGAGTCATGTCAAGTATTCTCAATTTTTCTGGGTGTGTGCTACTCGTTTAAAGATACATGTTGGACATGATTTTTCAATATGTTTATAGGACTCTTGATTATGAGAAATGAAATATGACAAATTTTAGCCAGAAATTGATTTTTTTTCTCCGTAAGAGTTCATAATATTTCAAATTCTAATGTTTCTAGAATATTTTGGCCCGGGAAAATGTTTAGAAACTGCTTTAAATGTTAATGTAGAACACAAAAAAAAACATAATTCAATTTTAGCTTGCTAAAGTTCCATTCGGTGACAGATGGGAGAAGAATGGGATGACAGTTTGCAAACAAAGGAGCAAATTGAAGCAAGCTTATTGAGCAAGCAAGAAGCGACGATAAGAAGAGAAAGAGCACTAGCTTATGCATTTTCTCATCAGGTAATTCAGCACATTAAACATCCATGACATTGTGCAATGTTAATGAAATCTACTACCACTTATCTGGTTATTGTTTGTTCTAAAAACTAACATGCGACGTGGCTTTTTGTAGTTAGGAGTTTGATTAATCATAATTATAACTGCTTAAACAATGTTAGTGTTGGAAAAGGCCAGGCAATAACATTTCTACCCATGATACTTGGTCTGCAACAGTGGAAGAGCTCCACAAAATCTGTGAATCCGATGTTTATGGATCCTAACAATCTACAATGGGGCTGGAGCTGGTTGGAGCGCTGGATGGCAGCAAGGTCTTGGGAGACTAATCGCAAAACTGAAAGAGAACTACCGGATGACCATGCTTCTGTAAAGAGCAGCATTCAGAGTGATGGAGGCGGAGAGATCTTAAGAGCTTATGCTAATAGGAATACAAATTCAGATAAGTCATCCCCAGCAGCAGTTCAGAAACCAAATCAACCTGCAAACCGCCAGTCCCCAGCAACACCACCTGTTAGGCCCCCTTGGTCACTGGGGAAGAGTAAATCTGCGAGCCCAAAACCGGTTTGGATCTCAACAGAAGATGACTCGAGGAGTATGATTAGCATGCAGTCGGAGAGATCTCGGAGGCACAGCTTGGCAGCTGCATCGGTCAGGGATGATGAGAGCCTTTCTGGTTCAACGAATGTGCCAAGCTACATGACACCAACAGAATCTGCAAGAGCAAAGTCCCGCTTCCAATGTCTTTCAAATAACAACATCGAACCTGCTGATATATCTTCTGCCAAGAAGAGATTGTCATTCCCCACAGGAGAAAAATTTGCTCCAACATCTGCTGTCATGAGGAGAAACTCAGGACCTCCCAAAGTGGACATGGCATCTATGAAGGATGTAGAGATCCAGTCTTGATCATTATAAAAGTCCAAAGGTAAAGCAGGCGCAGGCAACTCCATGGAAGCGTAAGATGTTATATATAATGATGAGATATAAATGGAGAACCGATGTGGTTTGTCAATTTAATTATCTGCTACTTCGTTTCTTTTAAGACCTCTCAGTGATTGATAAATAAATTGACGGATTGATTTGTTTACACGAATTATTACATTTCATGATAAATAGCTTCAGTGTAGTATCCTTATTTTCAGCCAGGGATAAGCAGGTGTATAATTTTTCTATATATATTTCCAAATATATTGGTTGCTCGTGTATAATATCTTTATTTCTGGATTAGCAGTGAGAGCTGCACCTAGTTCCTTATCTGGCTTCCATAGGACAAACTGATTGTTCCGGTCCGAGAGAATGAGGGATGAATCAAATCTCATGAAAAATTAGATCTCTTGATTTTGTGTTGAATCAGCACCAATTCTACAACTGAGTTGGAGTTGATCATCAAATAGTCGATTACAGATTACAGAAAAGTCAATCATCAAGAAATCGATACAGAAGAAATCATTAAGGAGTTGGTTATAAAGAAATCAATCGACGAGGAATCGATTATAAAGAAATCAATCGTTAAGGAGACGACTATAGGTAAGGATTTGAATTTCGATGAAACTGAGATAATATCTTTTTTTATCATGGTCAATTACAATTTCTCGATTTATCTCGTCATAAATGATCGTGAAATCGACCGTGTGGGATCGTTAGAGTGACAAATTCTATCTTTTGTAGAAAAAGGAGATGACTATAGAGAAGTAGACTACTCTTAATAAAATTTAATAAAAAGTTAAAATGGGATTAAAGCGTATTTTAATGTAGAATGGGATTAAAGTGTATTTTGATGTTGCCCTTCCGACATTCTAATCGGAATAAAAAACGTGGATAAAGAAATCTCAAAAAACATGGATAAAGAAATCAGAGATGACATGTGACAAATGTATAGGTCTAGCCCTCTTATTTTTTTATATAGGTTGAGAAATGACATATTTTAGTGAAATTGAGATAATATCTTTTTTTTTTATCATAATTAATTATAATTTTTTTATTTATCTTTTCATAGATGATCATAAAATTAGCGGTGTATCTGTGTTAAAGAGAAATAGCATGCTAGAAGAGGAAAAAATATATTTCATTAAAAATTATTATAATAGCCTTCCGTCGTATTTTATTATATTTGAGTTTCCAAAAAAAATGATAATCCGAGTAGCCACATCTCTGGGGGTGGTTGGTCCGGTCCACGGATGTTTCCCACCGACTACCAGGATAAATCGGAAAGCGCATACGGCGGCCAATCTAGATGCTCAACATCTTTTGATTGCGTTTTCCATTTGAAAGAAAATTTCTACAAATACGTCGTAGCTAGAGATCGAACCGCGGGTAGCTGTGTTGTACAAGTTAGTCATTTTTTTTTTATACTTGCAAAGATGCTTCTTCTATATGGTTTCTTATTACTGATACGTATGTGCATACTGTTTTGGATAACTAAAGGATCCTATATTTGAGTTTCCAACAGTTATAGCCACCTTGCTTTGATTGAATCCCAGGTCCAGCTGGCGCGGCCCAGTGCGCCCCTGCAGCTCAGCTCAGCTCGACACGTGGATTAAATGTACGTTTTGGATAACTTATTTTAATTGAACTAACTAAACATACAATAAATCGTAATTGGTAAACGGTTGGAAGCTGGCCGGCAGGTAGGGAGTGGGTACATTCAAATACCCACTAAATACGTCATCACTATCCAGTTAGACAACGCGTTTCTTTTGGGGCCCAGCATCTCCAGTGCGCGGAATCCCAGAGTCGAGACCCAGATCCACCTTTCAAATCCTTCCTCTCCCATTGCCAGGCTGCCACTCCAGCTGCCAGCGGCAGAGATTGAGATCATCGCTATGCTTGCTCCGCTGATGGTTCGTCTCTCAAGTCGAGGCGACGGGCAGATCCAGAGACTGCAGCGAGGAGGCTGAGGATTCCCCGTCCGTTCCGTCAGGTGAGATGAGATATGTTGCCAATCCGCCATTTCATTCTATTTCTTTGATTCTTCTTCCTTTTTCACGGGTAGAAATCTTCATTGAAAATATGCAAGTAATGGAGCTCTCATATGTTGCATCTACTAGTTCGAGATCCGGCTTTCCCTTTTCATTCGGATCCTCAATGAGTTTCGTAATATTTGTTAGTTAATTGCGCAGAAGAAGAGGAGGGAATGGGGAAGAGGGCCAAGTGGTTCGGCGCCGTGAAGAAGGTCTTCGGCCACAAATCGAAGGAGAAGAGAGAAGTATGAGTTTTGCCCCCGATCTGGTTTTATCATCTCTGCCACCGAGCTGCTCCTGATGATTAAAATGAAGTGGTCTTTAATTTCATCCCTCTTTAACAGAAATCGAAAAAGAAATTGGGACGCGGGACATCCCGGCTCCGGGGTGTATCTGCTGCTGGGACTGTAGACGTTTCTGGTCCAGGGGTAGTTCCTTCGTCGCTGCCTCATCCAGATGAGGATGAAGTGGTGGAGGTTGAGACAGAGGAAAGCAACTATGCTAACTCTCTGCCGCTCACTGCTCTTGATCTTCCAGAACCTGCAGCTACCGCAAGAGATGCCAGCCACGTCACAGCTTCAACAAAGTTCCCCGGCAAGACAAGAGAAGAGATTGCTGCAGTCAAGATCCAGACTGCTTTCCGGGGCCACCTGGTAAGAAATTTCATTTTTTTTTTTTGTAAGATAAGCTATTCAAATGGGCTTCTGAACTTGCATTCATACGCATTTGCATCCTAATTTATTGGAGGATCTTTGTAAATTCTTTGTGCTGAACGACTGCTTTTTCTTAAAGCTACTTGGAAAATTGTCTTATTTCTTGCACTTATCACTTGAAAATGATGTTCAACATACATTTCATTTCATTTAATAGTTGATCTCATTGTTATCTAACTGCTACAAATAAACTTTGCTCGTCAGTAGTACAACATCTGGCAGTTAAAAGAATGATAATTAAGGTATAATGATGAAAAATATTTTATGTAAATACTATTTTCATTACATCTTTCATATTATCAGTAACCGTTGTTAACAATGGAAGATTTGCGAGTGAGAATCTTATTGCAACTCTTGCAGTGTGTCATTTTTACCATCTCTAAACATGTTAAAACAGTCCCAAATTTAACTATGACATTTATAACTATGACTAACATTAGACGGTCCCATCTTTCTCTCCTGAGTGACCTTGGCCACATCTCTAGCTTTAAAGCTTGCCACCACTTCTTTGATACCATGATGAGCAAGGTTGCGCATGAGGTTGGCCATGTTGCTAATAGTTGCCTTTGAGTCCATCCCCCGTTCCCCTATCAACTTAAAAAACAACCTTGATTACAAGGGGGCACTGACCCATTCACTAGGTCGAGTTTGTTAGATCTTTCCAAGGGCACAAATACTAGATAGGTAAAGATTCATTCTTATAAACCAAAAGGATCCAACATTTTCAACCATAGAGCTGCATTTTCGTCCTTAGAGCCAAAGAGTCTAGGGTATCCAACATTAGAATCACAATCATGACCTATCATTATATCATAATATAAATTTTAGTTAACAATTATCTATTTTGGATAAAAAAATATTTTTAATAAATTCAATGCATCAATAAAAAATTTAAAAGTTTATTTCTCCTGATGCAAAAAGCTGCATCAACCAAGTGGTGGTATGCTTATGACATAGGCAATGCCTCAGTGAGGAATTATGAGTATTAAGTATGAAGGATATTATAAACTACATAATTAAATAATAAAAAAATAGATTAATAAGAAAATTAGAGCAAATACAAGTTGAGACTTAGAGAGAATGAGGGCTGAGGCAATGAGAGTTGAGTGAGTGACAATGTTATGGGTTGATTAGACGTGAGCTAGATGAGGGTGAGATTAGGGTATCTATAGTAAAATTTTAGAATTTTGGGTCAATTTGGTTAGTTCAATAGAATTTTGGGTCAATTTGGTTAGTTCAATAGAATTTTGGGTGAGATTAGTGTGTCATTATAGTAATATAAACACTAGCAAAATGGAATTTTTTTCCTAAATTTAAAGATGTTAGTTCAATTATAGTGGTAACTTTGTTCAAAATCTTCAATAACAAAATCAGAATCAAAATGAAGGAGGATAAACACTGTGATCACTTAATACTTATCAATGTTTTTTGGATGCCATTTCATTATTTTGGAAATTTCACCAGGATCTCCCAAAAATTTTAATTATTTTGCTATCTATCAAGTTTTAATATACGTTTTAACAAAGAATGCAATCAAAACAAGAGAGTTAGTCAAAAACATATTAAACTGATTATCAATATAAGTGAACTAATCACAAATGCATTGCCTAAATCAATAAACATAGAGAACTAGAGCCTAATAAAGATAATCTAAATTACACTTAAATCCAAACATAACCAATTATATGAACTTCTAAAATTTTAAATATTACTTATATATTTATAACAATCGGTGATCATAGACATGATCAATGCATGATAGATTTCAACTAAAAAAATGAGCTTCAAGTAACAGATTCCTAAACTTGTGCGCCAATAAAGCTACCTCTGTTACAAAGCCATAGCAACCTACACAAACAGAAATCATGAGGATTAAATTTGATACAGTTATACAGCATTCTCACGCTTCATAACATGAGTATGATTTGATTACTAGACAAGGAATAAACTACTTTAAAAGGAAGAGTTAATTAAGAGTTATCAGAATGAATTGATGTATATATATCTCAAAGAAAACATCAGTTGCTAACATAGCAATATGATATCAGTTCATAGAAGAGATCATTGTCTCACTCGAGTGGCATGACAATCTCCAATAGGGAAAGCGATCCTTTACACTTCAAAATTATAGACAACCCATGCTTTTGTATTGGGCTGGTACTGCTCATTATAGTAGTTCACTTCCATGGTACCCTCTCCTGAACCATGTGTATGGGCAGTTTTACTATGACCGGTGAAACTGGTCCATCTTGCATTTACCATAGCTATTGGTTGTCTTACTACCCATTTTTCAGAGGCTAGATGACCTAATCAAGTTTACAAAAAAAGTGTCCTCTTTGATGATTATTCTTTCACAATTGACTGTGTATTCTTTCCTGGATTCTTACATTAATACAATGCTTAAAATGTTTTTGTGTCAATCTTGTAACAAGGCAAGGAGAGCTTTACGGGCACTAAGAGGACTGGTTAGGCTGAAGTCACTTGTTGATGGCAACTCTGTCAAATGCCAAGCAACAACCACATTGCGATACATGCAAATGCTAGCAAGGATCCAATCACAGATTCGAACAAGGAGAATTAGAATGCTAGAAGAAAACCAAGCTCTTCAGCGCCAAATGCTACTTAAACATGAAAGAGAACTTGAAATTTTGAAGGTGAAATTTGAATCTGATATCGTATGCTTGTTACTCTTTTTACCATAAAGCCCGTTAGAAAAATGCCATCAGATGTGTTGTTTTCTTCTCTAATCTTTGAGCTTTACTTAAATTTTTTTCCCAATTTTACTTTCCAATTAAATCATGGAAATTTAATTGATAAACTAAAGAAAAGTATTTCAAATATTTAAACAACATTAAGAATGAGCTCTGCATTCACAACATACAGACAACTGCACTAGAAATAGAATGCTACAAATTAACTCCTCCATTTTCCTACTGAAAGAAATGCTGATGTCAAGGACATTTGACATTGGGTCTCTTATTTCAAATGTTTTCTCCTGAGAACTTCCTATTTGTTCAAAGACCAACGATTAGGATAATGAAATATGACAAATATTCAGCCAGGCTTTGAATTTCTTTCTCAATACTAGCCAAGTCCAATTGTAATAATGTTGCTGTTATGAAAGTTATCTCCAATATTTCTTATATTGTTTTTCATTGCTTTTGAGTACAAATCCTGCAATAAATGATAGGATAGAGTACCCAAGGAAGACAGACTAACATATTCAGCCTACTAAAATTACATTCTATAATAGATGGGAGAAGAATGGGACGACAGTTTGCAGACAAAGGAGCAACTTGAAGCAAGTTTATTGAGCAAGCAAGAAGCTGCAATAAGAAGAGAAAGGGCATTGGCTTATGCATTTTCTCATCAGGTAATACACCGCATTGAACATCCATGACATTGTAAAATCTATGAATTCTAAAAGCATGTATCTTGTGATAATTGCATCACAAATAAGCACATATCATTTGGTATAATTTTCCTATCTCCATTTAGCTTAATATTCAGTTAAGAATTTGATAAAATTTAATTGCAAAGGCTTAGAACTGTAAGTTGGCTGCAAAGTACGATTATATATATTCCAATTTTCACTCTGTAAAACTTACTCTGTACAGTGGAAAAATTCCTCAAAATCAGTGAACCCAATGTTTATGGATCCCAATAATCTACAATGGGGTTGGAGCTGGTTGGAGCGCTGGATGGCAACAAGGCCATTGGACACAAAGAGCACAACAGATAGAGAACTGCTGAATGAGGTCACCACTGCAAAGAGAAGCGCTCAGAATGATGGAGGTGGAGATATCTCAAGAGCTTATGCTAATAGGGACAGGAATTCAGATAAGCCCTCCCCAGCAGCATCCCAGAAAACGACTCGCCCTGCAAGCCGCCAGTCTCCTTCAACACCACCTGTCAAGCCCCCTCGGTCATTGGGGAAGGCTAAATCAGAAAGCCCAAAACCAGTATGGAGCACATTGGAAGATGACTCAAGGAGCATGGTCAGCATGCAGTCAGAGAGATCTCAGAGGAACAGCTTGGCAGCTGCATCAATGAGGGATGATAAGAGCCTTTCTGGTTCGTCAACCGTGCCAAGCTACATGGCACCCACAAAGTCTGCAAAGGCGAAGTCCCACATCCAAAGTCTTTCAAATGACAACCTTGACTCTGAAAATAAATCTTCTGTTAATTCTGTGAAGAAGAGATTGTCATTCCCCACAGGACAAAAATTTTCTCCAGCATCTCCTGTTGCAACGAGGAGGAACTCAGGTCCTCCCAAGGTGGACTTGGCATCAGAAAAGGATGTAGAATCCACGGGAGAAGCTAGCAACTCAACTAAATCTTAAGATGATATATAGTGAGGAAAATATAGATGTTATATCAATTTATGACCATTTATTTTAAGACCTTCCGGTGAGCGATAAACAAATTGATAAGGATTGGTTTGTGTATAAGAATTGATTACTTTACTGAGTCAAAAGTACTTGTTTCATTGTGTTACAGATAACTAAGTAGATTACTTTTCCATATATTTCATAAGATTGTGGTTACCCATCAAAACTTGCACTTCTATGGGGAAAATGTTGTGTGTTCCAGCAACTTGTGCTGTCAGGAATAGTCGTTTCTTGATAAAACCTTCATATTTTACATCATTCCAAACCCTTAAGATTGATGATTCTTGGTGCTCAAGCACATTGCTGATGTCTAAATTTGACAATGTTTTAGATCTCATGACCATAAAGTTTATGCAACACCCCAATTATTCAAGCAGTTTAGCATTTTCATGCTTTGACTTATTTGCCCCAGTTAAGTTGATACCAATCCAGTGATCAGAACGGTATGATAGGAATCAATTCACCACCTTGAGGCCGTTGAGTAGGACGCAAAAAGTTTTGTTGGCGGTGTACATCTTTCTTTGTATTTGTTATTATTAATATTAGTCCATCATCATGTTTTCTCTAACTCTTATGTAAAAAGGTGGAATCTGTCACCTTAGCTCCGCACGATATGTTTTCTCTAACTCAAACAAATATACAAGAATGGCAAGGACCATTAACAAATTATTTGGCTTTGCACAATTAATGCAAGAAAAAGTAAAATTTAAAAAAATATATATCCCAAGGAAGGATCTATTGTTGAGTCTCGTAATGATAGTATGTGCTTAACGAATCATCTATTTTTAATGACGTCTTGAAAGAAAATACATCGGAGGTTTATTTTATTATAAATGATACATAAAATACCAGATGATATATATTCGGAATGAGCCACTTTCTTCAAAAAAAAAATTTCTACCCCTAGGATCCGAAAAGAATAAAATTTAAGGAAAGACAAGAGGTTGCAAAAAAAGATGTTGAGTGAGCATTTGAGGTGCTCGAAGTTCGTTGGGTAATTATAAGAGGTACAAGGCGACATTTGAGGTGCAAGAGGGATGGGACAACACGTGCTTAGTCTTCCTTTGACGTTAACTCTTGAGTGAATTAGATGCCCCTGAGATATAATTGAATTAGTTACGACAGGACAGACTTGCTGAAATGGGCAAGAGTTGAATCTCGACAAAGCCGAGACAATGTCCTCCTCTGTTATAGTCAACTGCAGCTTCTCGATTTACCTCACAGATGGTCGTGGGATCGATCGTATGGGGCCGCTGGATGATGGATTTCAATTTTTTACTAAAATTGAGTGAATTAGACCATGATGAATGATGTCTGATATTAGAGAATTATTAGATTGTATTTATAAATAGAAATTTAAATGAATATATTATTGTACAAGTGATATATATACTAATAATATGCAAACCAAGTTTACATAAACTTATTAAATCAAAGGTAGATTAAGTTGTGTAGACTAAATCAAGGAGGATTAAGTCTTGTAAGCAATAATTAAAATTTTATTTAATATTACAAATTAGAACCTCCAAAGGCATACCACCATCTCCATCAAATCGATTTGCATAGGGACCATCCACCAACACTATTACTCTATCGGCAAACTATTTTTAAATGTGCACGTGCTTAAAAATTAAGTGGAGTATTTTTTTATTTGATTAGATGGAGTATTTTTTTATTTAATAAAAAATTTTCAGATTAATCGACATAAGTTAAAATATCGGCCGTCAATTAAAAAAATGAAATATTTTTAATATTTGATATATACAATTATTAAAAAGTGGAAGTCTTCTTGAATCCATCTATTTTTTTAAAAACAAAACTGATTTGAATATTAATTATTTTAATTCAACTATCTTTAGACAGTAATTGAAGCAAGCCGGTAGGCGGTTGTTACATACAATTACCCACCCAATAAATACCTCGTCACAATCCATCCAATCAAAATGCGGGTAACCTCACCTCGCGTATCTTTGGCATATCTATTTGCCGGAGTTGGGCCCAGTCGTCTCGCTCTTTTTGAGCAGAGTCCCACCCAGTCCAACCACCCAGATCCTTCCTCTTCCCTCGCCAGGCTGCCGCTCCAGCTGCCACCGGCAGAGAGAGGAATCATCGCTGCGTTTGCTCCACTGATGCTTCGTCTCTCAAGTTGAGGCGACGGGCAGATCCAGAGACTGCAGCGAGGTGGTTGGCGATTCCCCATTCCGCATTGTGAGATGAGACCTACTGCCAATCCGCTACTTCCTTCTTTTTTTGTTTAATTAATCTTCATTTTTTGTTTGCCAAAAAGCACACTTCACGGGTGGAAACTTCATTGGAAGTATGCATGTTATGCAAATGCCAATCTCATAAGTTCGAGATCTGGCTTTCCTTTTTCGTTTTGATCCTCAATTGATTTAGGAAGGTTTGTTGGCTGATTGTGCAGAAGAAGAAGAAGAAGACATGGGGAAGAGGGCCAAGTGGTTCGGCGCCGTGAAGAAGGTCTTCGGCCACAAATCGAAGGGGAAGAGAGAAGTATGAGTTTTGACCCAATCTGCTTATATCATCTCTGCCACCAGGCTGCTCCTGATGATTAAAATGATGTGGTGTTTGATATTTCTTTCACAGAAATCGAAAAAGAAATTGGGACCCGGGGCATCCCGACTCCGGGATGTATCTGCTGCTGGGACAGTAGACGTCGCTGGTCTAGAGGTAGTTCCTTCGCTGCTGCCTCATCCAGATGAGGATAAGGTGGTGGAGGTTGAGATTGAGGAAAGCAACTATGCTAACTCTGTGCCGCTTACTGCTCTTGATCCTCCAGAACCTGCAGTTACTTCGACAGTGGATGTCACCCACATCCCAGCTTCAACAAAATTCCCCGGGAAGACAAGAGAAGAGATTGCTGCAGTCAAGATCCAGACTGCTTTCCGGGGTCACCTGGTAAGAAATTTCATGTTTTTGTAAGATAAGCTATTCAAATGGGCTTCTGAACCTGTATTCATACGCATTTGCATCCTAATGTGTAGGATCTTTGTAAATTCATTGTGCTGAAAGATTGTTTTTTTTTTCTTAAAGCTATTTGGAAAATTGTCTTATTTCTAATACTTTTCACTGCGAAATTATGTTCAACATACAGCTCATATCATTTAATAGTCGATCTCATCATTGTCTAACTGCTACAAATAAACTTTGCTGGTTGGTAGTGCATCTGACAGTTAAATGAATGATAATTAAGTTATAATGATGAAAAATATTCATGTAATTACTATTTTCATGAATCTGTTATATGATCAGTAACCTTTGTCAACAATGGTTAACCAAGTGAGTTCAGTAGATCGTTATGATAATGGTGTACGTGAGAGATGAAGAAAAATGACGGTGAGCATATAATATCATATTTATGTATGTTATAGACCTAGGGACTTGGATATAAATATCGTTAACACTAGGGACACACTCATAATTTTTATGTCGCTTAATAATATATAATATTAAAGCTGTGATTAACAAATGCATTTAGACCTTCCAATTGATCATTGGAGCAGGGTAGGTGTAGTGGTGAGCCGGAGGAAAGTGGTTAAGGAATAAGATATAAGGTTAAGGTGAATGGGTGCAGGAGAGTTTCATAGACCTTCCTATTGATCATTGGAGCAGGGTAGGTGTAGTGGTGAGCCGGAGGAAAGTGGTTAAGGAATAAGATATAAGGTTACGGTGAATGGGTGCAGGAGAGTATTCAGTTTAAATTGATAGGTCAGAAGCCCTTGCTATAACTGCTACGGGTCAATTGAACTATTCAGGTTGAGGTTAATGCAACCGAGGTAGATTCCTAAGCTAGGTTTTGAGGTTATTTGGGCTTTCTCTCTTTCTTTGTTGTTACACCAATCTAAATGGCATGACGGACACAAAATCAGTTGCGCGTTGGGATTCTACTAGTGTTAGTTACTCTACTGCATCAAGGCCCAGCATACCATTGTGGAGTTTTTTTGTGAAGAATCTTATTCAATCCTCTTAAGCAGGTGTTGGTTCACCTCTTGGTGACACACTTTAATGAGGTGCGCTCGACCTTCCCTTACTTTTTCTACATGATATCTTCAGTTATATAATGGGTTTTACTATAGTTGAAGGATTTTCATTCGTTGTGATTTTGTATTTTGCATAATTATCTATTTTATAGCTTCTATTTTGGTTCTTCTTCCTTTGATTTCGGTCAGTAAACCTCTTTGCTCATTAGTTTCCTCCTAAGTACCTTGGTGTCTTTGCTCGTGTTTTGTTGTTCGACTAGGTTTCCCATATCTAGGTATCAGGCCATAGTGCTTGATCTACTTGTGGTTTCTCGAGTTGCATTTAGTATGTTGTATTCTCTCTCCATTTAGCCTGAGTTGCACCTTTCATAAAACCCTTTTTAGTTTAGTTCTTATTATTTTGAAACTACTTTCTTCAATGCCTCATCGCCTTGTTTATCTCGACCAACCACAATCGAAGTAAACCTTCTTCATGAGGAAGTAGTCAATACATAGAGACAAAAATGGGAGTCATTCTTTCTTTGTGCTCGACCATAACCTTTGCCATGCTTGATTTTATCAAGAGTTTTGTGGATTGCCTAGTGACTTCATATGCCTAGGTCTGCAATGGTATGACCGTGTTTTTTGTCCCCACCCCCTCCTCTAGTGAATGCCTCACTTTCTTAGCCTGCCTCCATCTTCCTCTTCACCCATTATGATATAATTCTTGAGCTCTTAGCAATTAAACTTTGACATATTTCCCTGAACTCATGGAGGCATCTAATGGAGTTCCCAGTGGGCATATCGAGCAGGGTTTGAACCTACTGATTACATGTTCGATGAGGCTTACTGAGTGTGTTTCACTAAGGATAGTTATAACATATCTTCCTACCTTGGATAGAAGCCCAACTTCATCCCTACATCAAATAAGAGATAGAAGTGGTAAGCAGTAGAAGAGGCAGATTTTTTATGTGACCTATCCTTTGGTCATGTGTTCTGATTCGTTTGGTTTACTCGTCTACACCTCAAGACTTATACCTTGCTTGACTAGGGAAGAATAAGAAGACTGATTGAGCTGCAAATGATCATTATCGAGTCCTAGCTCCTTGAGGATCTCTTTGATGAGGTCCTCGCTGAGGTTGGTCTTTAGGGTCATATAAGTGTGTTCTCTTTTGTAGTTGTCCTTTTGAGGTGTTAACATGCAAATATGGACCCTGCTGTTTTCTATGGCGTCCAACTTTTAGATGATGAGGAAAAGAAGATGTGATTCTCAACCCCAAGTTCCAAGACTCTGCAAGCTAAGGTGACTAAGGAAGAGGTGGTCCTTCTACACTAATCAATTCTTCACGAGACACTAGCTCCAGTAAATTGAATCAAAATTTTAGACAACAAATTATAAAATTATAATGATTACTAACATATAAATTAATGTCGTGCATTAGATGAGAACATTGATTCTTATAGTTTCCACGACTAGATATTTTTGGACTAGCTTTGATCATAAATCTAGAATTCAAATGTTTTTTCAACTTATGGTTCCCGATCATCAACTTATATTTTGGTTGTATTATTTTCATCTTTGTTTTAGCTTTTTTGCCAGTACTGGTTCAGATATCATCTTAGTTACCATTTTTTGGGTTTTGATGACTGAATCAAGTTCACTAACCATTTTTTCACACATAATTTCTCATAATATTTCATAACCCTTGTGAGTTCTCTAAACATCCGTATCACATGTAATTAGTTTCTCCAAACTTACATTTTCACATTATTAGTTTTGTCAAGTATCATTCACCAAATTTATTGACTCACCCATTCTTTCAAATATCTTTAAGTTAATGTGATTACAATTTTTTTTCAATTCTCAATAAGGCAAGGAGAGCTTTACGAGCCTTGAAAGGATTGGTTAGGCTTAAGTCACTGATTGATGGTAACTCTGTTAAGCGCCAAGCAACAACCACATTAAAGTGTATGCAGACACTAGCTAGGGTCCAATCACAGATTCGAGCAAGGAGAATTATGATTCTTGATGAAAACCAGGCACTTCAGAGGCAAATGCTCCTTAAACATGAAAGAGAGCTTGAAAGTTTGAAGGTAAACCTTTTCACCTGATGTCTTCTCACATGCTTCTCTTTTATAGTATAGATATCTTGCCAATCCATGGGTAGATGCAAAACATTGCTGTTCTTTACAGGTTTTTCTGATTTCCCTGATCTTTTCCAATAAAATCTGGAGATCTAATCATCAAAGTAAGGATGAGTATGTGTGGTAGTTTGAACAAGATTAAACACCAGTTATGCATCGAGAGCATACACATAACTGAATTTGCTAAATCAAAACATTAAACAGAAAGCAAGAAGACCGAGTCATTTACTAAAGTCTATTTGGTGCTTCAGGGATACTTAGCAGCAGGAGTCATGTTTAAAGTATTCTCAATTTTTCTGGGTTCTTGCTACTCGTTTAAAGATACTTGTTGGACATGGTTTTTCAATGTTTATAGGACACTTGATTATGAGAAATGAAAATTATCAATTTAGGTCAGGACTTGCCATTTTTTTTCTCTATAAATGTTCATACTGTTTTGAATTCTAATGTTTCTGGAACCTTTTGGCCCAAGAAAATGTTTAGAAGCTGCAGTGAATGTTAATGTAGATGGGAGAAGAATGGGATGACAGTTTGCAAACAAAGGAGCAAATTGAAGCAAGCTTACTGAGCAAGCAAGATGCGGCATTAAGAAGAGAAAGAGCACTTGCTTATGCATTTTCTCATCAGGTAATTCAGCACGTTAAACATCCCTGATCTTGTAAATTGTTAATGAAATCTACTACCACTTATCTGGTTATTGTTTGTTCTAAAAACTAGCATGCATATCTCAATTAGTTACGTGACTTTGTATAGTTAAGAGTTTGATTAATCATAATTTTAACTGCTTAAAAAATGTTACTGTTGGGAAAGGCCACTCAATAACATTTCTACCCTTAATACTTGTTCTGCAACAGTGGAAGAGCTCCTCAAAATCTGTGAACCCGATGTTTATGGATCCCAACAATCTACAATGGGGTTGGAGCTGGTTGGAGCGCTGGATGGCAGCAAGGTCATGTGAGACTAATCACAAATCTGAAAGAGAACTACCGGACGACCATGCATCTGTAAAGAGCAGCATTCAGAGTGATGGAGGTGGAGAGATCTTAAGAGCTTATGCTAATAGGGATACAAATTCAGATAAACCATCCCCAGCAGCAGTTCAGAAATCAAATCAACCTGCAAGCCACCAGTCCCCAGCAATGCCACCTGTTAGGCCCCCTTGGTCACTGGGGAAGAGTAAATCTGCAAGCCCAAAACCGGTTTGGATCTCAACGGAAGATGACTCGAGGAGCATGATCAGCATTCAGTCAGAGAGGTCACGAAGGCACAGCTTGGCAGCTGCATCGGTGAGGGATGATGAGAGCCTCTCTGGTTCAACAGCCATGCCAAGCTACATGGCACCGACAGAGTCTGCAAGAGCAAAGTCTCGCTTCCAATGCCTTTCAAACGACAACATTGTGTCTGCTGATATGTCTTCTGCCAAGAAGAGATTGTCATTCCCCACAGGGGAAAAATTTGCTCCAACATCTCCTGCTGTCATGAGGAGAAACTCAGGTCCTCCCAAAGTGGACATGGCATCAATGAAGGATGTAGAGATCCAGTCGTGATCGTTATAAGTCCAAAGGTAAAGCAGGCAACTCCATTGAAGCTTAAGATGATATATATGATGATGAAATATAAATGGAGAACCGATGTGGTTTGCCAATTTAATTATCTGCTCTTCCATTTCTTTTAAGACCTCTCAGCGAGTGATAAATAGATTGATGGATTGATTTGTTTACAAGAATTCTTTCTTTTCATGCCTCTAAGCTTCATTGTAGTTTCCTTATTTTAGGGATAGGGAAAAGTAGGTGCACTTTATCTGTGTATTCTCAACTTTTTTTTTTTTTAATTTATCATCAAAAGGTCATCCTCCTTTGTGTTATGTGTCAAATTTATCCTTCTAGATATACTAAGCTGTTGCACATTCACTCACCTACCCAAAAAATAGATCTGTTCTCATTTACTTATGCCCAAATATAAATGTGGCCATCTAATTTCACCGAACTAATGATTTTTTTTTTTTGTTTCTCTACAAATATCACTTGTTTTTATGTCACTTTGTCTCTCTACTGATCTTTTTCAATCTGCAATAATTGTTCTTCTCCATGCATGTTTGTTTTCGTTTTCCTTTACTTGTATGTTTGAGTTTGTTAGCTGTCGTTCATGCAGAAACACTTTGTTACCTTCTAAACCTTGTAAAAACACTTATATTTTATGTGGCTCCATGTAACAATTTAAGCCAGAATTATTTCATACACCTAAACGGATTTAAATAGGAAAAGAAGGTGATATCAATGACTTCATATGGTATATAGACATAGAGAAATGTTTGCTTGTGAAATTTGTTTAGTTTAGTCTATGTAATAGTTTTGGTCAAAAGTATTGCATTAAACTAAACTAGTCCAAAACAAAAGACATAAAATGAGAGTCTAGAGAATCTAATTTGTATGACTCTTGATTTTTCTATTATCATAATGTCATCAAGTGAGGATACTTCTTGATTTTTTTTATTATTTACATTACTCTATAATATTTCCAATGAAGAATTACTTCAGTCAAGTTTACCTGCTTTCATATTTACAGTTTCTCATTATACTTCATTCCTAATCCAACAAAAGAGAATTATTTCAAGTTTACTTGGATCAATTCAATCTGTTAAGTGTCAACTAAGAGGAAGATGCTCACTTCATATTACTTCAGATGTTCCTCAATATTAATCTCATAGTGATTTGAAGAAAATAAATTATGATGATCGGACGATATTTTTCAAATGAGAGGAATTTTATTTTTTTAAAAAAATTATTTTTTTCCAAAAATTTAATTTTTATTTCATGTAATAATTTATTGTTAGAGTATCAACTTCATTGTTTGTTGAAATACACTGAGTGCCAATTAAGTATCCATTTGAGATGATTCTTGTGGAATTGGAGTAATTCAGCAGGCAGTTCTTGAGGTATGATTAAGTTGGTTACTGCGGAGCAGATTTGTTGATGTGGATTAGAATCGAATCTTGACGAAGTCGATGTAATACCTTCTTCGTAGTGGTCAATTATAATTTTTTAATTTATCTGTTTATGAACGATTATAAAGTCGATCGTATAGGATCATTAAAATGACGGATAGTAAGCTAGCAGGCTCTTCCATCACATGGGCCGTGGCATGTGAAACAATAAATGAAAGGACCCAAAATATTACCATGCTCACGTGCCACGTGAAACAATAAATAAGACACCCAAGACATGCCCAAATGTAACCGAAAACAATAAATGAAATATCCTCTTAAATTGCATTTTTTTCCCCTCGAATAAAATGAACTGTGCCTGACACGTGGATTATCAAAAAACAAAAAAAAAAAAACTCGCATATGTTATGTGGGCCCAGTCGTCACGCTCTTTTGGGAGTCTACTAGTCTCCCTGGTGCAGAAGAGTCCGAGAGTTGGAGAGGCAGTCCGACCACCCAGATCCCCCTCTCAAATCGTCCCTCTCCGCTCGCCGGGCTGCCAGCTGCCGGCGGCACAGAAAGAAATCGTCGCCGCGATTGCTCCGCTGATTCTTTGTCTCTCTAGTCGAGGCGATAGGCAGATCGCGAGATTGCAGCGAGGAGGTTGAGGACTCCCCATTCCGCAAGGTGAGAGGAGATCTATTGCCAATCCGCTACTTCAATTTTTTTTCTTTATTTCTTCTTCCTTTGTTGTAAAAAAAACACACTTTTACGGACAGAAATCTTTAACGAAAATATGCGAGTTATGGAGATATCATATGTTCCATCTTTTGGATTGTGCAGAAGAAGAAGGCATGGGGAAGAGGGCCAAGTGGTTCGGCGTCGTGAAGAAGGTATTCGGCCACAAATCGAAGGAGAAGAGAGAAGTATGAGTTTTGCCCCAATATGGTTGTATCATCTCTGCTATGGAGCTGCTCCTGATGATAAAAATGAATGTGGTCTTTTATCTCTCTATCACAGAAATTGAAAAAGAAATTGGGACCTGGAACATCCCAACTCCGGGATGTATCTGGTGCTGGGATTGTAGAGGTTGCTGGTCGAGAGGTAGTTCCCTCGTTGCTGCCTCATCCAGATGAGGATAAAGTGGTGGAGATTGGGACTGAGGAAAGCAACTATGCTAACTCTGTGCCGCTTGCTGCACTTGATCCTCCAGAATCTTCAGTTACTACCGCAAGATATGCCTCCCACGCCACGGCTTCAACAAAGTCCCCCGGTAAGACAAGAGAAGAGATTGCTGCAGTCAAGATCCAGACTGCTTTTCGGGGTCACCTGGTAAGAAATTTCACCTTTTTGTAAGATAAATTATTCAAATGGGGTTCTGGACCTGCATTTATATGCACTGGCATCCTAATGTATAGGATCTTTATAAATTCTTTGCGCTGAAAGACTGCTTTTTCTTAAAGCTATTTGGAAAATTGTCTTATTTCTTGTATTTTTCACTTGAAAATTATGTTTAACATACATTTCATATCATTTAATAGTTGATCTCATTGTTGTCTAACTGCTACGGTAAGAGGCAGCGCGGTATACTCATGCAACGAGGATTCGATTCTCTTGCAAGGCGTATCATATGCCTGCGGTGCTCGAACTACTCGTGATGTTGGGTCGCTATGTTAGGACCCATTGCATTTCTGGATTTATCCGATGGGCGAATCAGGGGAAAGGCCGCTCACCTCCTGGACTAGTTGACCTTCCGGATACATCATTGGAGAAGGTTGGGTGTAGGGCTGAGTTGGCGGAAAGTGGTTGAGAGATAAAATCTAAGGTAAATGGGCGAGAGTATTCAACTTAGATGGATAGATGAGGGGCCTGGCTAAGAGCAGGTTGAGGTTAATGCAGCTGAGGTAGACACCTGAAGCTAGGTTTGTGAAGTTATTGGTCTCTCTCTTTGTTGCCACTATGTGGTGGAAGATCCATTTTTCCACTGCCTAGGGTTGTATATATAGGCATTTGTATTTGTGTTCAATTACCAGATTTTGCCATGTGCCTTGACCATAACATCAACTAAGTTGTTATTTGTCTTGAATGTGACATCACCTTGATGTCATAGATCAGGATGATGCGACAGGCACACAGCTGGCCACACATCTATATCCTATTAACTTCTAGATCATGAGGGTATAGGTACCTCACTCTAGTTGCACCGCCAACATCAAGGCCTTTCATAGACTGAAGTGTCGGTTTTAGGAGGATTCCACTGATGGCAAGGAAGAGTGAGTTCGTGATGTAGATGCTAGGGTTTGGAGAGGAATATAGGCTAGTGTTTAAAGAGGAGGATTTTGTGGCAACGAAGGGTGAGGGTTTGGGGAAGAAATGATTTGTGAATTCAGGCATTCAGCGGATGAGTTGGTACTATGGCAATTCTGACCAGCTTGGAATAGGAGTTCTAGGAATAATATCAGGGATTCCTATCCCTACTTTATTCCTGGTAAATAAAGAATTGGTATTCTGACTCGAATAAGTATTTGAGTGAATCAAATATAAGAATATCTATTCCATCAGAATCCATGGAGAATGGAAATAGGTACTCTAGTACACCAAAACTTACCACCAGTCTTTATTGCACCATTAGTAATTAAATTCCAAAAACTCTATGTTATTTTGCTGCCATGGTTGATATTTATGGTCCACAAGCAAACTTAAATTTCCAGTTTCTGGAAGTTTTAAACATTCAAAATTTTGTCAAACTCCTATCATTCATTTTTTTGCCAAGTAATAGCTTTTTGCCTCACTCTGTTTTTTCATCAAATAGAGTGTTCAACAGTTTTCTTTGTGTTTCCTTAATTATAGTTTCCTTTTTATCAGTACTAATTTTTTCCTTTTTGTTCTAGTTTTTTAGTAGGACATAATCCCAACTTGATTATATGCATAGTAAATAGCTACAATTGGATGAACTCAAGTGCTTTTATGTTGATCCATTTCAAAATCCTTCTACTGTAAGGACTAAGGTTCCTTAGTGCCTACAAAAACGTTCAGATTCCTAGACATGAATCTTAAATTATGGATTTTTTATAAAAATTTGAGTACATAATTACATATTGTCTTCCTAGTAGGATGCTGTGTATTGTTTCAAATACTGCATGCAGTAGTAGACAGCCTATCCTTTTGTATCAGGCTGGTACTGCTCATTATAATAGTTCGCTTCTCTAGTACTCCTGAACCATGTGCTTAGGCAGTTTTAGTATGACTGGTGATAATGGTCCATCTTGCATTCCCCATAGCTATTCCTTTGTCTTACCACACATTTTTCAGATCTAAATGATCTAATCAAGTTAACAAAAAAAAAGGCATCATCTTTGATGATTATTCTTTCAAAATTTACTATGTATTCTTTCCTGAATTCTTAAGTTAATACAGTGACTAAAATGTTTCTTTGTCAATCTCGTAACAAGGCAAGAAGATCTTTGCGGGCACTGAGAGGTTTGGTTAGGCTGAAGTCACTTGTTGATGGTAACTCTGTTAAATGCCAAGCGACAACCACATTGCGATACATGCAGACACTAGCAAGGATCCAATCACAGATTCGGACAAGGAGAACAAGGATGCTAGAAGAAAACCAAGCTCTTCGGCAGCAAATGCTACTCAAACATGAAAGAGAAATTGAAATTTTGAAGGTGAAATTTGGAACCGAATATCACATGTTTGTTACTCTTTTTACCATAAAACCCCTGCAGAAAAATGTTATCAGATGTGAAATACTGCTTTCTTCTATAATTTTTGAGCTTTACTTTTTTTTTTCTTCCAATTTTACTTTTCAATTAAATCATGGAGATTTGATTGATAAACTAAAGAAGAGTATTCCAAATATTTAAACAAGATTAAGAATGAGCTCTGCATTCACAACATACAGACAACTGCACTAAAAATAGAATGCTCAAATTAAATCCTCCGTTTTCCTACTGAAAAAGATATTGATTTCAAGGACATTTGGCATTGGGTCTCATATTTCAGATGTTCTGATCATTTGCAATTGATACTGATGCTATATTACATATGATTTAAACAAGATAGTTTAGGACCACCGATTAGGAAAATGGAATATGACATATTCTGCCAGGCTTTGGATTTCTTTCTCAATACTAGCTGATTCCATATGTAATAATATTACTATTATGGAATCTCAAATATTTCTTATATTGTTGTTCAATGCTTTGAGTACAAATCTTGCAATAAATGATAGGATATAGTAGCAGAGGAAGACAGATTAACATATTCAGCTTACTTAATTTTCATTCTATAATAGATAGGAGAAGAATGGGACGACAGTTTGCAAACAAAGAAGCAACTTGAAGCAAGTTTATTGAGCAAGCAAGAAGCTGCAATGAGAAGAGAAAGAGCACTGGCTTATGCATTTTCTCATCAGGTAATACACCACATTGAACATCCATGACATTATAAAATTGATGAATTTTAAAACTACGTATATTGTGATAGTGGCATCACAAATATGCATGTTTAGAACAGTAGTCAAACACAGAAAAGTACGATTGTATAATTTTCACTTTTCACACGTAAAACTTGCTCTGTACAGTGGAAGAATTCCTCAAAATCTGTGAACCCCATTTTTATGGATCCTGATAATCTACAATGGGGTTGGAGCTGGTTGGAGCGCTGGATGGCAGCAAGGCCATTGGAGACAAGGAGCACAAATAATAGAGAACTCCTGAATGAAGTCACCACTGCAAAGAGAAGTGCTCAGAATGATGGAAGTGGAGATATCTCAAGAGCTTATGCTAATAGGGATAGGAATTCAGATAAGCCCTCCCCAGCAGCATTCCAGAAACCGACTCACCCTGCAAGCCGCCAGTCTCCTTCAACACCACCCGTCAAGCCCCCTTGGTCATTGGGGAAGGCTAAATCAGAAAGCCCAAAACCAGTACGGAGCCCATTGGAAGATGACTCAAGGAGCATGGCCAGCATGCAGTCAGAGAGATCTCAGAGGCACAGCTTGGCAGCTGCATCAATGAGGGATGATAAGAGCCTTTCTGGCTCGTCAACCGTGCCAAGCTACATGGCACCCACAAAGTCTGCAAAGGCGAAATCCCACATCCAAAGTCTTTCAAATGACAACCTTGACTCTCAAGACAAATTCTCTACGATTTCTGTGAAGAAGAGATTGTCATTCCCTACAGGACAAAAATTTTCTCCAGCATCTCCTGCTGCAATGAGGAGGAACTCAGGTCCTCCCAAGGTGGACTTGGCATCAGAAAAGGATGTAGATTCCACAGGAGAAACCAGAAACATAACTAAATCGTAAAATGATATATAGTGAGGAAAATATAGATGTTGTATCAACTTGTGGCTTCATTTGTTTAAAGACCTTGCAGTGAGGGATAAACAAATTGACAAGGATTGGTTGTGTAAAAAAATTGATTACTTTTACTGAACCAAAAGTTGTTTCCTTGTGTTAGGGATAATTTAGTAGATTACTTGTACATGCATTTCATAAGATTGTGGTTACCCGTCAATACTTGGGCTTGTATGTGGAAAATGTTCTCTTTTCCCAGCAACTTGTGATGCCAGGACTATGGTTGTTTGATAAAATCTTCATATTTTGCATCATTTCAAACCATTAAGATTGATGATTCTAGGTGCCTAAGCACATTCTTGATGCCTAAATGTGGGAATGCTTTAAATTTCATGCACATGAAGTTTACGCATCAACCCAACTGTGCAAGCAATTTTAGACATTTCCATGCTTTGAATTAATCATAAATTTATGGAATATGTAAATTGGATTATCTCTTGTAGATTCTCCCAACTCATGTCTAGGTTGGGGATTTGCTTTTTGATATAAGCCATATGGATACATTTTATTTTGAGTTGTGTTCGAGTTGTGTTCGGGTAACAAGTTAGGCAACTTATAAAATTTCATTGCAATCCCTAAATATGCAAAGTTGAGGGAAAGATGACTTGGATGAAGTTAGGGTGTCTCCTTTAGAATTATCATCAAAAGGACACCTTAATCATTTTTTACTTCCTTAAATGGTTAAATCTTAAATTCATCTTGTAGTGTGTCGTAGTTGAGATTTAAATTTTAGATGTTTGAGAGACTACGTAGACACCCTACTGCTATATCATAGTCTCAGGGGCGAATGAGGTCCTTTTTTTTAATTTTCACCATGTATTATTTTTGGTCCAGAATAACTACATAGACCTATAGTGGTCTAATTTCACAAATAAATCATCTTCATGTACCTTGTAACTTAATCGATTAGTCCATATATACCATCATTTGTCAATTTTTAGTAGTTTGGGTCCATATAGCCAAACTTCTACATAGATTCAAATTGACAAACAGGTACATCATTGTGCTCCTAAAACCAATTGTGTCATTTGATATCTTCAATTTTCAATTTTGAACAGTTTTGGACTCATGCCATAGTTTTGATTCAAAATTATTATATCAATCTATCTTATTAAGAACCGTAAAGTAGTTTTGATTTAAAATTCATGCTCTTTGATACCTATTGAGTGAGCCTATGTATGTTATCATTTGTCAATGTTTAGTAGTTTGGATTTATATTATAGTTTTGATCAAAATTGTTATATAATCTCGAACCGTTCAAATTATCTCCTTAGAATCAATCGTATCATTTTGTCTAATTTTCAATTTTGCATAAATTAGGCCTATATGGCAGTGTTTATCCAAAGTTGTTATATAATCTTGGTTCAAAATTGCTAAATGGGTATATATTAGTCCAATTTCTCAAATAGGCACACCTTCACGCTCCAAGAATATTTGAAATAGTTTTTTACGGTGGAGTTGGAGCAGAGTCGTTGGGATTGCTTAGAATTGGTACGATATTATGTTACAAATGATTCTACGCAAGAGTTGATGTTGATCTAGTGATTAAATATGTATTTATATGGATTATTTTTGTGTTGAATGGTTAGCTAGCATTGGACCTACTAATTAATTATTAAAAAGTTTATGATATTTGATTTTGTAAACCAAGGGAATATTCTTGAAGTTGAATGTGGTCCCTGGGGCAATGGTGCAACGGTAGAACATCCAGATTGTAACCCAAGGACCCACGGTTCGATCCCCAGCTACGACATATTTATAAGAATTTTCTTCTAAATGGGAAACGCAATCAAAGGATGCTGAGCATCTGGATTGACCATTGTATGCGCTTCCCGATTAACCCTGATGGTCGGTGGGAAACTTCTGTGGGACCGGGTCGGCCCGACGGCCATCCCTGGGGATTGAGTCCATGAGACTGACTGGGATTTATCATTTTTTTAAAAAGTTAAATGTGATGATTATTATTGAAAATTTTATATATTTTTTTTTGTAATATGAAAATATAAATATTATTGAATGCTACTATGATAGTTAAATTATTAATTAATTTAAATTTATACCAGTAATAATGTTATCTATGACATATATGTATAATTATTAATCTATTTATATATAAATAATTTTTAATTAATTTTTTTAATTATTAATCATGTATAATTACAATAATATTAATCATAAAATTTTGAGAGTTTTTAATAGGATTGTACAATTATATGATCCAATTCTATTGTGACTCCAAATTAATTCTGTATAGGATCACGATCCTACGAATTATGCATTGGGTATCATGCCAATACCCACTTGGGTTTTTAGGATTTACTTGGTGACTGATTTATAAGATCGGATCGTCTGTTTTCAAAATTAATTAGATCACAAACATTGAATACAATAAAAAAAATGCTAGGTTAATTAGAACCCTAAGACTATTAACCATTTGGCGGTTGTGATGTGAGCATTTTACAATCTATTTAAAACTTTAGTTGGATGGGATCCTGCGAGACAATCTCGGAGTTGGGATGTTGATGAAATTGTGTTCGTCCAATCAATAATGGACGGCAAGGATGATGGAGAGGATCTATAAATTGATTCCCCGCTTGAGATTCAGGATTTGCTCTGCGCCGCCGCCTCGTCTGCGTTTTGCAACTCTGAAACCCTAACGAGCTGCTGGTGGGCGACGAAGATGGTCAATCAGATCCAACCTTTTCTCTTCGTTATCTTCTTCTTCTTCTTCTTCATTGTTGTTCGCAACTGATCTGATCGGGGATTCTTTTGACTGTTTGTCCTGCAGACTTTTAAGCGCAGGAACGGTGGACGCAACAAGCATGGCCGCGGCCATGTTAACTTCATCCGCTGCTCCAACTGTGGCAAGTGCTGCCCAAAGGTTGCTACTTTTAGTCGATTTTGGATGCGTCCTTTAATGTTCTACTATAGAGTCGTAGCAACCGTTTGAATACTGTTCCTTCGTTTTGGTGCCATTGGAAGATATATATTAACATTGGTTGCATTCTTAGTTTGGGTTCCATTAGTAGAGATATATGGTCACTATTTAGATTGGAAAAAGATTGCATCTTTTTTTTTCTTTATTAATTTTGAATGCAAACTGTATTCTTTACAAACAAATTTGGGGGGCATACAAGGACTCATACGTTCTTTATTTGATGCTTTAGGACAAGGCAATAAAGAGATTTCTTGTAAGGAACATAGTGGAGCAGGCTGCCGTCCGCGATGTGCAGGAAGCTTGTGCATATGATGGTTGCCAAACTCTCTTATTTATCCATCTTCCGATCTGAATCTTCAAGGCACACCAAAATCTTATTTTCCTAAAATTTGCTAAATCCTGTATAGGGTACACTCTTCCTAAGCTGTACATCAAGGTGCAATACTGCGTGTCCTGTGCAATCCACTCCAAAGTTGTCAGAGTTAGATCTCGCACTGACAGGAGGAACCGCGAGCCTCCGCAGCGTTTCAGACGCAGGGTACTTGTTCGATTACTTTTGCACTTGCATTTCTGTTTGATTTAACTCTTATTGGATTATTATTGCTATACTGTATCACATTTTTATTTAGTTGCACAATTTTTCATTTTTTATGTTTTACATGATTTATTTTTATATTCTCCTCCTAATCTAGAAAGATTCAGCACCTTTCAATTTATACTAAATCATCCACTTAAAATGCTTGTTTGTTGACAACTATTCAATTCCCTTCGCGTTCCATTGCAGTTGGTAAAATAATTGTGTGAAGTAATCTTGACACAGCATGTGATTTTAAACAACTTGTTGATGTACACCATCCACAGATTCGACACTATAAACATAATTATTAACACATGCAAATCGAATTTTTACTAATTGGCTATCTTTTCCTAAAAATACTCATGGCCACATCTACACATGAGCTGTGGTTGTTAACTCATTGTGATAACTGACACATATAATATGCTAGTATCTCTCATGTTTAACTTTTTGTGTAAATTGCATGAATAGATGAAATCTCTATTTTCTTCCTATATTACTTGTTATGATGATGCTATGCTCTCCTGATAGAACAAGCATTAGACAATCTAAAATATTTGATTGATTGTCTAGTAAGATTGCTTGGGTAGTGTTGGTTAATTATGTAAATGACAGTCACTGTCATAATGTTTTTTGTTCAAATTGGATAGTTGAACATGCTTGATTCAATTGGGCTTTTTTTAAAATATATATAAATTTTTTTATCCGAAGGGATGCTATGTGGCTATTAACTAAGCATTCATGTCACAACATAACACAACATTTCCAGAAGTCAATTAGTGGATTCAGGGAGATCCAAAATATCATGTAAAATGATTAAGGGAATTAGGTTACTCAGTGCTCCTATTGATAATCAGAATGATTATATTATTAGGATCTGTTGTGGATATTGGTTGCCATCGCATAGATTCATTTCCTGCTGTCAAGCAAATGGAATGAAGGTCCTGAACGTTTGGTACTAGTGTACTGGTTGAGTCTAGTGACCCATTTGGGACCAAAGTTCAGCAAATTTTTTTGATAGAGACCAATTCAGAATCATTTTGTGTAAGTAATCTTTTTCTTGGGCTCGGAGTGCTAGGTAGGAGCGAGCAAAAATTTAGATTAAACCGAATAAACTGATTGAACCAACCAAATTTAAAAATTTGGTTCGGTTATGTTAGAATTTTGGTTATTTTTTCTAAAAAATTTGTTAACTCGGTTAATTTGGTTCGGTCTCAATTTTAAAATTCTTTATTTGGTTAAATTGAATAAACTGAATTAATTAAAAATAATAATTTATAAATTCTTAAGTAATTTATAAGTCTTTAATTAATTGGTACATTTTTCATAAAATTATTGTATTAATAGGACCATTTTGTTATAGTAAAACAGAAACATCACCAGACAAGGTGGTCACAGATTGAATGAGTCGATCATCTGTAAGAAAGGGAAAATGTTTCAGTTGGTCCATGTGCTTGCTGATTGATTGCTTCGAACTTAAACTACCAAAATTTAGTTCTGCAATGTTAAATAGTTGTATTGTTCTCTGCATCTGCATCTGAACTTGTATATCGATTACATTTTGGAGCTTTAGTTAGTTTGTACTCCATTACAGCTTATTGCAACAAATATGCTAAATTAGTTCCATCATGTTTCTTTGCAGGATGATCAGGCAAGGCCTGGACAAGGCCCTCGTCCTGCTGGTGCAGCAGCTGGAACTGGACCTGCTCGTCCATGAAGAAATGCATCCCCCTTTGCAAAACTACATCACCCTATTTATCATATTAGGCTTGTCCCTCCCTTATAACTAGTGAGGAAAGTTAAGGCAATGGTCAAATTCTATTTACTGGAGAACTTGTATCTGCTGAGTTTACTTTTAAACAAATTATAATGCTGCTCGTTTACATTTTTCATTATTGCTGCAGTTGTTTTAGGTGCTATTTTTGAATGATTCTGTTTTTTTGGATGCATCGATCGTTATCCCTCTTAAATCGGATCTGAAAACATGTGAGATTTTTGTATTCGCAAGATTAATTAATGGTGAAATTATTTGAATTTTCTTTTGCATTTTTAATTGTTTTGGTACTTTGAATTAATACTTATTGTTGTATTCAATTAAAGATTTATCATTGCATTTTATTTTTCCAATTTTGTAACAATATTATTTATGTTAAAATCCCCCTTTTTAATCGAGAACGATGGTGGGCCCTTAGGAAGATCGTTGACTTTCGTGTCTAATACAAGAGATGCAACCACTAGATTCTCTCACGACCAATTATTAAATATCCGACAGAATCCGGCCACCTATAAAATCTTCCAACGCAAGCTAAGAGAGATTTGGTGGTGCCAAGGATTTGGTAGGTCGGGGAGGAAGATCTAGATGAACTGAGGAGGATCATCCTCCCATTTCAAGTTCATCTACATCTTCCTCTCCTCCAAATTCATGAGGCTGTTCTTGTTGCTTAGATCTTCCTGGACCTCAAGATTGAAGCTTTAGTTATGCGTGCTCAGATTTCTCCTTCAAGAAATCTTCTGGCGTGATGGCTCCCAGAAGAAAATCAAGCGTGGAGGGGCCGAGGGAGGTGTCTATTATGGACCTACCGGAGTTGGCCTTGGAGTGCATTCTGGAGAAGCTGCCGCCGGCCGGGCTGTGCAGCATGGCCGCCGTTTGTAGCTCCCTCAGGGAGATTTGCACCAGCGATTACCTCTGGGAGAAGCACATGAGGCAGAAATGGGGGAGATTGATTGGCCCTGCGGCACAAAGAGCGTGGAAGCTCCATTTGGCTTCTGCCATGGATCCTTCTTCTGTAATGGTCACCAACAAGAAGAAGAACAAGAAGAAGAGCAAGAAATGGATTGGGATGCTCTCCTGCTTCTTGCCTGCTTGCTGGCTCAAGACCAAGATTGAGAAGCCCAACAAGCCTTCTTCGCCCGACAACTCCATCATGTCCTTGTATCGGGCGCTTGAGCTCGGTGAATTCCGATTCCCTGCTCAGGTTTACAACCGCGAGGTAACGATCAGACTCCATTATTCTGAAAAAGTTGTAGATACCTTCGAGATTGTTACTCTGCCTTGTGTGCATCATCATCATCATATGTTCTGCACATGCTGTGTTTGTCAAAATTCCGCACTCGTTGGTAGTTCACCTCGATTTGCTTTTCAGTTGAATCCAATGGATTGTTCATTTAGTTTTTGCCTCATTTGAATTGCTAAGGCTCGTAATGTCACTATGCAGCATGGGCATATGGGATTTATGCTCTCATGTTATGATGCTGAAGTTAGTTACGATTGCCGCACTGACACTTTTCGAGCAAGGTATGTGGGCAATTGCTCTTGTTTGAATTCAAGTATGTTATCCTTTTGATGAAAAGTTAAGTCGTGTCTTTTGAGATTTGGCAGCATTTAGTTCTTTAGAATGCATTTTCGAAGCTATCACACTGGCTTCATCATGTTACTTAACCGGTGTTATTCGTTATCTTGACTTGTAGGTATCCACCAAATGGAAGACGAACTGTAATCATAGAAGAAGGAGTTGAGTGGGATAGGTTAAGACCGCCTCCTATGGACACTCCTGCTTACGATCTTCATATCTCCGATTGTTTGAACGATTTACAACCAGGCGACCACATTGAGATCCAATGGAGAAGGAACAAAGAGTTTCCTTATGGTTGGTTATTTAAGGCTTTCAGAAATCTAAAACTGAATAATACTTGTTAGGTTCTTCTGGTGTCTTAAGTTGAAGATAGTAAGAAAATGCATTTATATATTTTGCAGGATGGTGGTATGGAGTAATAGATCACTTGGAATCTTGTGATGCAAATCGACATTTCTGTCGTTGTCATCTTAGTGGTAAGTTTTTTGTTCTTCATTTAGTGGCTTGTAAAATGCATTGTTTGAGCATTGTCAAGTCATGAGATGTTCATATCTAACTACATGAAATATTTTATAACCCAAGAGTTTAAACTATATCAACTCTTTACATTGGACTAAGAGTTTGAACCATAGATTAAGATGAGCAATTTTGTAGAGGAAACAACAGCTAAACTAAGATCTGTTTAATTCTGAATTGTTCGTTTTGCAGTGCTGATGATCAGCTTGATTGCACTAATTTCATATTTGGTTTGCTAGATACGGTCGTCATGCAGTTCAACCAGTACACACCCGGGTCTAGGTGGAGGCGAGCAATCGTTAACCGGAAGGATCATAGGGAAGAAGGCAGTGACACAGGTGGATTCTATGGAGGAATCCGAAAATTGAAGAGCAAGGATGAGGTCTCCAAGTGGAGGCAGCTTTGGCCATCAGGTGTTCTGAACTGAAGTCGAATACTTTACATTACAATCATTCAAGCCACAATGGCGAACAATCAACCCTACAATATTCTCATCCAGAGATTACTCATTGGTTGGCGACTTGTCTTGTGCCATGCCAAAATCAACACTGCAATTCCTATTGATTTTGCAGTTGAAGTGATGGTGATAGGAACTTACTTACGACTAATAGAATTGATGAGATACAGTGCATATTGTAACAACTTGAATTTTAAGGGTCTCACAGTCGACTAGATAACAATGCAAGTTGCATGTTTGGATCCATTGTTCTTGCTACTATGGAAAGGAGGCGATTATGGCTAAGACTACATCTGTGGCAATCTACTAAACTCTTGGTCAACCTTAATCAAACCTTTTAGACTTTTCCATTATTTGTCAAATATTTGATTGGCTTTGACCTCTTGAACTTCTCCATTATCTATTAAGTATTTGATCAATCTTGACCTCTTTAAACTTCATCAACTTATCAAGTATTCGGAGTCACTTGTAGTTGATCTCTTTGACGAATTCAAGATCCAACTCGGGATGAAAAATATGAGCCTAATCTCTCTCGTAGTTCTTGTTAACAAATTGAGTGCCATAAAGAACCCTATTGTATACATGGTTGCTAAATATTTACATGAAAGATTAGTAAGTCTAATAAAGTTGGTGAAAACTTTTTCATTGTAACTAAATTTCTACCGATGGTATAAGTACCATAGCATTCTACAAAAATGTAAGTGAACACTCGATCGTGATCGTGTAGTTTCAATTTAAAACAGGATCTCCTATCTATGAATTTACTGAGAATTAACAGCAGTTTTTTTTTCTTTTCAATTCCCATTGAATTCGACGCTGAAAATTGCAATTTTTTTTAATTCGCAAGTCAAAAAATGCGGAAGAGATAATTAACAAATTTGGTAAGTTTTTCCGACTCCGAATCGCGTTGTATCTTTCCGTATCTGGAATCTGAAATGGCTACATATATGCGCCCCTGGGTTCATTCGTTCGACACTTTTTTTGTTTTTGCTCTGCTTGCTTGTACGCTCGCTCATTTGCGATTCGAAAGATTTGCTTCCGCTGTCGCGAGCTTTCTTGCGTCTTCTCGAAAGATTTGCTTCCGCTGTCGCGCGATCTCTTGCGTCTTCTCGCTTTCATCGCACAAGACCGACAGCTTCTTGAGGGAAAGAGACCTCGGTGGTTGCGGTAGATGCTGGCTTGCTGTTTTCGCAGCGCTCGAGTGTCAAAGACGGACGAGGGCGATCGACCGGGCATTGCAACAGGTACCCGAAAGAGAGACCTTGAAAGGGTTTTATGTCTTTTCTTGATCGGTTTTTTTTTTGTTCGCTTCGAGTTTTTTAGCCTATTCGTGTGCTTCTTCGATTGTATCTGACGAAAGAAAGAAAGGTTTTTCTTGGTTGAATGTTCGGATTTTTTTTTTTTGGTATTCTTGTGTTTCTTGGCTTGCAACGGGCGACTGGATTTTCGTCGGTAGCTCCCAGATTAGGTTTTTTCTTGGATGAATGTTCGGATTTCAATGACGGATTAGTTTCTGGAAGGGTTTGCTGGAATCTTTTTTCTTTCTATGTGGTTTCGCGTTGAACGAATTGAGACGGCGGCTGTGACTATGAATCGCTTTTATACATTGTCTTCTTCCTTTTTGCCCTAATTTTATTCGCTTTTTTCTTTGTGAATCTTCTTCGAAAATTTCCTTTCGATCATCTGTCAGAACGCTTTAAGAGCATTTCGCAACGCCTGCTCCTATCTATGTTCATGGTTTCTCATAGACATTTGTCGTGTTTCAGATACGTTGCAAACCATTTGCCCTGTGGATATCGAGAAAGAGACCTCAAAGAAAGAAAACCAAGTGATATCCAATGGCGATTCTAGTAAACCTGATGGTCAGGTGTTTCAATTCAGTGAATTAGCTGCTGCAACAATGAATTTTGAAGATGATCACTGTTTGGGAGTGGGAGGTTTTGGAAAAGTTTACAAGGGAAGGTTGGAAAGTACCAACCAGGTAAAATCATACTGCCATTTTCTTGTTGCCTTTCTCCTTGATAAACTGTGCCATTCTAATAAGAACAACTATTTCTCCGAGATTCCAGATCTAATCTTTTTTAGTAAAAATTTGTATATGATGATGCTCCATATTGAAATTTTATTCCTGGTTATTAAGCTGAGGATATCTATTAAGTTTGATCTGTGCTTCACCCCCTTTCTCATTCTGTTAGTGTGGCCAATGCATTGCATGCTCCAAGTTAGAAACAGATACAAAACATTCAGGAATGTGTGTTTGATTGCATACTGAATCTCTTGAGCATAGTTTTGTGTTGGCTAACAAGGATTTTGGTTTTTGCAGATTGTAGTTATAAAGAAGCTACATCGTACTAACGCACTAGGACATAACGAGTTTCTCCTTGAGGCTCTTGTGATGAGTCTACTTCATCATCCTAACGTTATCAACCATATTGGCTATTGCACTTTTAGAAATGAAAGACTTTTGGTATTTGAATGCATGCCATTAGGATCCTTGGAGGATCACCTGCACGGTATGTTTTTAAGAGCTGCTTCAGTATATTATTTTGTAACTTTTTTCCTTTCAAAATATGCAAATTGTTAACACAAACATTTGTTCATGTGGTTGCAACAGAGCTTGACCCTGATAGGAAAGTACTTGATTGGAATACAAGGATGAGAATAGCTGCAGGGGCAGCAAAAGGATTGGAGTACTTACATGATCAACTCAGTCCTTCAGTTATATGCCGTGATGTGAAAACCTCTAACATATTGTTAGATGAGGGATATCATCCCATGTTATGTGATTTTGGTATGGCAAAACTTGGTCCTACTGGTGATGACACGCATGTATACACAAGGGTGATGGGCACATTTGGATATTATGCACCTGAATATATAAAGATGGGACGACTGTCAACAAAATCAGATATTTATTGCTTAGGGGTTGTTCTTCTGGAACTTATCACTGGAAGAAGGGCCGTAGACACTTCAAGACCTGAGGATGAGTACAATCTTGTTGTATGGGTGAGGACCTATGCCTTTTTTTCCTCATTCCATCTTGAGTTTCAACAGTAAAAGTTTATTTTAATAATTCAAAACTGTTTTTTTTATAAGTTTGTCAGCATCAGAGCTTTTTTGGTTTGCAATATGCAGTGATCTATTTCATAGTAAAGAAATTTAAGAGAAGTGATATTAGATAGCTCTAAATTGCTTATCTAGAGGTCCTCTGCCATACATCTTGGTGTTGTTTCTTCAGTTTATTACTTCTTGATTCCTGCTTTTTTGTAACACTAGTTCCTCTATCTACTATTGTTTCAGCCCGATCAATATATGAGTCCTGATTTCTATCTACACCCACTTATGTGCCTATCTTAAGATGGCTGGTCCAAGGCTAGTGCATGTTGATAACTTTGGCCTGAGACTTTAGCCAAATCAGAAACCGCTGATTGTTTTTCCAATTGCATGCCAAGTTATATGCAGTTGGTTTAGAAAAGGAAATGTTATGTCTTCTGCTGTTGAACTTTCATGTTGATAGATCATATCAGTGTTTCATAGAGCTACTGGTTTCGATCTAAGAATGTCATCTTTTTCTTGCAGGCACTAAGAAATTTCAAATACAGGATGTTTTCACAGATGGCTGATCCTAAGTTAGAGGGGCAGTATCCTACAAGAGATTTATCCCCATGCACTTGCTATTGCTGCAATGTGTTTGCATGAGAGACCTTCTTCGCGGCCTGCGATAGCTGAGGTGGTTGCAGCTCTTTCCTACCTCGCTTCGGAAATGTACAGACCTAAAAGCCAATCAAATCTGAAAGCTTCTCATTTGAATGAGCCACCAGTTGTGGGTGTAACTTGCTTCGCAAACTTAAAAGCCTAAATGCTTCTGGTAAATACAAGCAAATTAGTGCTTTCTTTCTCGGAAACCAAATACTTCATTTGCCAAATCTCTTCAAATAAACTGAAGCAAGGATGTCTTTATTTCTTTGATAATCTTTACATGTACAATACGACTAAGCACTTTAAACAGCGAAATTGTGGCAGCTTGCAGCAAGAGCTACTGTACATTGACAAAAATAAGTTTGAAAGTTTCTGCTTCTTCAAGAGCAAAATACAGATATCAATGAACGAGATATTCTTAAAGGTTTTGGCTTCCTCAGACGCCAGCAGGACTTCCATCTTTGCGAGGATCACTGACGGCGGTGAGCATCCCATGGACGATGTTGTTTTTAGTTCTTCGATGCAAACTCATGAACGGTTCCTGAATGTTATGAACGACAAGTTGGGAAACAGCACCCACACCATAGCCACGCATGGCATGACCCCTTCTCTCCAGGAACAGCTTCGCATCCTCTGCCAACTCAAAGCGCTCGCCATCAATGGCAGTGAAGTTCTCATAGAGCACTTCATTTGGGATTAGCTGCATGTTTAGTACATATCATGAGCACCACTCACTTAACGTGGTGTCTATTCCAGATAAATAAAAATATTAACTACAGAATACCCCTTTTGGATTGTTCATTTCCGTATTATTTTTTGTTTGTTTTTTTAATGATTTCTTTCAAATGTAAATGTCATGCTGAATTTGATTAGCTTAACTAATAGTCAATATAACTTGTCCATTCCATTGACAATTACAGAACCAAAGGGTACATGAAAATGCAGGGGAATTAAAGGCTTTAGAGGCTTCGAACCTAAATATTCCATCTAGAAAAAGGAATTTCAATTCAAGTGGTTCAATCTTGATCGGGTTGAAGATATCTGGGTGACTATTGGGTTTGAGACAAAAGGTACTTCGACTAAATGAGTTTATCTGCTCTATAGAAACAAGTTGCAGATATATTGTATGCTACCCATCAAGCAAACCCCTTTCTGTTATGCGTTTATAGTGTATTTTTCCAGGTTTAAAGTATAAGGGAAGTGAAACGCATGAGGTATCACCTTGTGGAAGAGCCTTGGATGCTGAACAGCTTTTAGGGGATCCATCTCCAGAATGAAGTGGTTCAAGAAGACCTGGAGTACAGCTGGAATAATATTTACTCCACCACTTCCGCCCACGACTCCTGCAAGTTGATTGTCCTGGATAACAAAACAGACAGAAGTTCATCCTTATCTTATTACTGATTGCATTCGCAGGCATATAATAATCCTAAAACAGTATTCTAAGTTCTATCAAGATACTGCCACACTATGCTACAAAAGGGATATATAAAGAGAGAGCAAGAAAGGCACACAGATCTCACAATATTCAGTTACAACATAATTGGTTTCAAGGACCACACATCTCATCACATGGTTAGAGATTCATTTAACTAAGTAGTTGATAAGGAATTACAATTGGAGATGAAAGCAAAATGGAAGGTAAGGGGAGGGGAATCATAGGATTGAGAAATGCAATTTTCTGATGAAAAAAGGATAGATATATCTAGATAAACCAAAACCTTTCAGCTCCTAATCCCTCAACTTGAAAATCCTAGAAAGTTTGATATTTCATGCAGAAAACAAACCAAGTTCAAAATGAGAACCTACAACCTTACCTTAAGGACAATAATAGGTGTCATAGAAGAGAGTGGCCTCTTTCCAGGCTCTATAAAGTTTGCTGGTGCTGGTGGAAGATGATCAGGAGTTACTTCTGTTGGTGTACAGAAGTCATCCATCTCGTTGTTTAGCACAATCCCTGTCGATGGTGACAACACCTTTGCTCCAAAGGACCAATTGACTGTGCTCGTCAGGGAAACTGCATTTCGATCAGCATCCACTACACACAAGTGGCTTGTCCCATGATCTCTTAATTGGCTCCATCTAAGAAGACATACAAAAATTAAGCCCATTAGTTTGATTAAATAAATAAATTGGCATCAAAATCTAAGTTTTTTATATAGAAGGACCAACTTGGAATCTAGCTCCATTTAACTTGAAGAATTCATAAATTCAACTTTCCAAGGTTCTATTAGGTGTAAAAAGTTTAGCTTCTCCAATTGAATGTTTTGAAACTGAACAAAAAGTTGATTGATCCACATTTGATGATATGTAGAGATACATAAAACTAAAAGTGTAACAAAGTTTTGAGAATACCTACTCAAATCAGATTGACTTCAGTTACCAAAACAAATATATTATATATATCATCATCATCATCATCAAGTGTTTTAGGAATTTGCCACGTTAATATTATTTATCCAAGGTTATATCAATAGTAATATTTAAACCAATTTAGCCACTTTTATTATATTTCTCGGTACTTTCTTTAATCTCCCACTAGGCTTACACCTTTCTCTTTAATATATTCTAAACTATTGAATCAATCAAAACACCTTCAAACTTGCTCATAGCAACTCCACTTTTTTTTCTTCATTTTATCATGTATTGCAGCTACACCTTATTACTCTAAATAATTTTTCCATTTTATACTTTTGTAGTGACTCACATACATTGTAACGTTATCAACTTTGCTACATTAACATTTTGTATTTAAAGCATATTAACAGCTTAAGACTCTGGTCTATCTGATATGGAAGATAGTATCACAATTTTATAAAACTATTTTTTCTATTAGCCTAACGGACACACAGTGATGATACAGATGCATAGATGTACAAGTGTAAGTGATTGTTTGAAAATCTAATTTCTATTTGAAAATTTTAAATCCCATCATATGGACATAATCAGACCCGACAAGGTCAAGTCCTTTTCTTTTAACTGAACATTATAGTCTACTAACTGAATCTCAAACTATTGGTTCACAACTACAAATTTACAAGCCTAACTTAGGGCTTAAGGGAAACAAATGATTTTAATTTACAGGATGTTGTGACAACATTTATAAATCTAAAAGGTAATTCATATCTTGAATTCAAATTTCATATGCTTGATGAAAATACAGCAGCTTGATGTTAATAAATATTATATTTAATTTCCATGTAACTCTTTTATAGGATTTCTCTTTGACTTGCGTAACTCTTGGGGCTAACCATCCTGGATGTTTTCATTTCTTTCTATAAAATTTAAACTTCCCTAGTGAATACAACAACAGATAATAACTTTAAAATAGGGCTCACCTAGCAAGATAGTAGGATGGCTCAAAGGTGGTATTGTCCACTATCTTTTGCTGAAGTTTCTGAGCAAACGATGGAGAAAGCATTTCGGAAACATACTCATTGACATTAACAAAGGCAGGATCTCCAAGATTCATTCGTGCAGCAAACATGTGCTTCAATGCCTCAATGAAGCGATGGAGACCAAGCAAATCCTTCAGAGCTTCCAGTGACTTGTAGCTCCCTAAAATATTAAGAACCTAATTACCAGCAAAAAATAAAAGCATTAAGAAATTCAGATATACATTAAATAAGAAAGTTCCACTACAAAGCGTTAAACGCTTCAAATAAAAGAGTTGATGCTGCCTATGTAATTCTTAGAAATAACCACCACAGCCTCAGCATATACATCAGCATTGAAGCAAGTAAAACATATTTGCAGAGAGCATAAATAATACTTCAATCATCTTTAACAAGATGATGATGAAACTAAATTATAAATTCAATGCAAATAAATAAACAAAGACAAACAAAAACATACCAGAGACATTCCCACAGTTCCACTAGAAGGTGGGGGCATGCCCAGTATTGTATATCCCATGGCTTCCACCGCCATAGCCTTTGTAACCTTCACTTCATATTTCTCCAAATCATCCATGGTTGCAATTCCACCAGCACTTCTTACGTCCTTGATAAACTTTTCACCAATGCTTCCATTATAGAATGCATGAACCCCCTCAGTGGCAATCACTTCCAATGTATGGGCAAGTGCAGGATTGTAGCAGATGTCATTTGTCTGGAGTAATTTCCCATTAGGTGCAAGGACTTCCCGCAAACCAGGGTCTGCTAATATTGCATCCCCACTTTTCTTGATGGCGCCTGCTAGATAAGGCACCACAACAAATCCGTCTCTTGCAAGACTAATGGCTGGTTGGAAGAGAGACCTCCATGGAAGTCTTCCGTACTTCAACCAGGCTGTGTGGAGACCAGCAAGCTCTCCAGGGATTCCCATTGAGAGAGCTCCTTTAGACTTGGATGATGGATTAGCTTCATACATGTTCTGTTAGCAGAGTTAGCAGTTTGTTAGTCCTGTAATTATGAGAAAACTGGAAAGGATTATGAGCTGAGTTATGAAACATCATGTGATTCGCATACTCTTTGATGCCTTCTTTATGACAAAACAAATTTTGAACAATATGTGACTGTTTTTCTTTAGCCACAACCAGATGCTAACATGACATACAAACAAATTAACAGCGTGCAGACTGTAAGTTTGACTAGATTTCAACCACATTTTGCCAATCACCATGTTTGAGAAACAACCAGGATGAAGCTAGGTTTTAAGCATCAAGGAGGGGCATTGTGAAAACGGAAAAAAAAAATGAACTTTGAAAAAATATGGTAATGTACATTGTTTATGTTGATGGGGGTATGCCTTGCACTATTTGGACTGCTACGGTAGCATGAACTTCAGATCGTAGATACAAGATAAGTACTGATCTGTTAAACTTGTTAGTAAAACAATTTGCGGCAGTTTGAATCATGTTTTTCAATAGAGAAAAAATAAATAAATAAAAAGCTCAATCCGAACGGATAGTTAGATCCCTTCAAATCAGGCCCGGTTTCGGCAGCAAGAACACCACAACTTATCGAAGCTGATACAAAGTTTAATCAGATTAAAGCCGAAAGATAAATGGCAATTTAGACCACGCACCTTTTCCAAATACCTAAATCATGATCGGTTTCTCAAAAATCCTCTATCGTCTCTGCCTGTCCAACCGGCGGCCAGTCAAACAAGCATCTGAGTTGCCAGCTTGACTGCGATTTCACAGCCGCCTATTCGATGGCCGCCGGTCGGACAGAGCAGAGGAAGACAGAGGGCGAAGGGTATTTAGAAAAGCTGTGCGTGGATCATCTTAGCCGTTAGAAGAGTCGATGCTTTCCTATCCGAATTAATCTTAGCCGTCGGAAGCCTACGTAGTAACCGTTGGAATCTACCGTGGAAGCGGAGGAAGGGGCCGTCTCCCGTGAATCGATGGCCTCGGCCTCGCCGGATGCCGCCGACCTGACCACGATGAAGGCTCCGCCGCCGATTCCACTCGACACCGAATGAACCACCCCGAGGCACAGCGCCGCTGCGACGGCCGAGTCCACCGCGTGGCCTCCCGCCCTCAGCGCTGCGGCGCCGACCTCCGAGCATCGCCAGTCGTCCGCCGCCACCACGCCCACTTCCGACTCGACCGCATCAGGCCCCCCTGCGCGACCCCACCTTGTCATCCCAATCCCCTTCTTCCCCTCCTCCGCCCGGCGCCCGCCGCTGGCGGAGCAGACGATGACGAAGAGGAGAACCGCCGAAGCTGCGCCGAGCAAGAAGTCAAAACCGAGGAAAGGAGGGGAACCAATAAGCGAGAAACACAAAGGCGAGCGAAGAAGTCACCGATGAGGACCCCGGAAGCCACGGCGGCGGACCGCCAGATGCGGCGCCTGGAGGGGGCGGCGGAGGCATCGGAAGAGTTCCCGAGGAGAGAGGAACGGAGGGAGTGGCGAGCCGGCTCAGCCATGGGACGGCAGGGAGAGCAGGGAAGGGAGCTGAGAGGGGCGGGTAACCCTAGAGAAAGGTGGAAAGGCCAACAGGCGATTGGCAGAGAGCGGAATGAACATACTACAAGTAATCGGTGCGACAAGCTTGGAGCTTGGCAGTTGAGACCGGGGCCCATAATTGGGCTGGTGGGTGACGTCACGGCACGAATGGACAAAAAAAGGACGCGTTGAAAACGACGGAAAGGGAAAGGGGAAAGGGAAAATAAACAAAATAAAACAAAACAGAACAAAATAAAATTGAAAGAGGAGTTTAAGGAAGAAAGTTTTCTTCTAAGATTCCTTCTATCTGTCAGATTTTACATAATGATTTTATGATTATTTATCAAAAAATAAATTAAAAAATTATAATTAATCATTATAAAAAATATTATTTCGATTTTATCAAAATTCAATTTTTATCTATTTAAAAAAATCTATTATATAATAATCAATTCAATCAGATATACTACAGTTCGTTCTTCTTCTCCTGGAAGAGAGTGGTCGTCCAACACTCAACCGATTGAAGATGGGGAGACCTTCACTCAACAGCAACCGTCGGAAAGCGAAAGAAAAAGGAAAAAGTCAAGTCATGCGTCAATCCATGTATTTTTCAAAACATCTTTTCTTTATCTTCCTTCGCTCATTGGGCTGCCGCAAAATCATGATCGACTAAAATCATAATTTTATAATTAAAAATATATATATATATATAATAATTTTAAATTAAAAAATATTTTATTTAAACTTTGATCAAAATCAATTCAATAATATTAAAAATATTATAAAATTGCTATTTTAGCAACTAATAATGATGCTATTAAATTGGTTAAACAATAGATTTAGCAGTCATTAATTGGTATTGTAATAATCATTTAATGATTCTAATTTATTGCTAAGAAAGCTTTTGCTTTGAACACAAGTCCTTTTGGATGTTATTCACCTTAAGCACTTGATCACAATAAAATCTAAATCAATTTTGTGCACTCACTCCCCAACAATTAAGAGTCTAGGCAAGGGAACTCAATCTAATTGATTGGAGGTTGAATAAATACTTTTTGTTCTTTAACTCCTAGTATTACACTCCAATCAACTTCATTTGCAATATTGTGTGGCTTATACCTTCTTAAACTTATGCAAAGCTTGGGATCATTAGTAGTCAACTACAACTTGAAACTTGAAACTTGTTATTCATTGGCTAAAGGCTTTCTTCCACTAGGTAGAATAAAACTATACACAAGTAAATTGTTGGATCAATGATGTTTCAAGAGATAGTCATTCATTTATGTTTATAATCTGACTAGTGCATAGTGAAAATACAAATAACAAATTCAAAAAATAAACTAATATATGTAATTTGGATTATTTAATTCTTAATAGCATTCTTAGAAATATCATGTATCTTTCAAAGATGGATTCTTATAGTTGCGTCAATCTGTAATTGTCATATGGATTGACTGACTCCCAAATAGAAACATTTCTATTTGTTGGGCGCCTAAATTGATTATTTGGTAGATTGAAATTAATCTTCTTTCAATTGAAACTCAAACTCCATCCACTCTAAGGTGAAGTACTCATTTTCAAGAAACTCTATGTATACAAGGCTTCCTCATCTTGCCAAGAGTGCTTCTCGTTCTTAAAAATCATATCTATGAAACTTCATCTTTTGCCTAGTCTTAGTCAACCTTCACTTATTAAAATTTCACTACTTAATCTTAAGTCGAACATAATATATCAGGACTTCCACATATCTAGAAGTCACTCCTCAGGGACTCCCACTTTCTTAACATGAAGTTACCTTTATTTGTTAACACTTTATCATTTGTCAAATATTTAATCAACTTTGACTTGTCTAAATTTTCATCATTTGTCAAATATCTAATCTATCATGACCTACTTAGATTTCCATCACTTACAAAAGCATCCAATCAATCTTGGATGCACCTATGCGAGGCGTCATATATAAAACTTGAGATTCTTTAGGTGAGGAAAGGGAGAATGACATATCATTAGAGTTTCTTTTATTAAAAGGTGGTTTTATATTTATTTATTTAGGGGTTCATTTAGATCTTTTGTGCTACATCACCTAATCTTTTGTTAGAAAAACCACAAAAAAAAGAAGTAAAAGAAACAACAAGTGGTTTGATCATCCACATCCTCTCACAAATTTTTAAGAATCATGCTCTTCCTACTTTTCACCTTCATCATTAATTTAACTACAACTTTCACTCCATTTTTCAGACTTCAATTATCATCAGCACTATTTTATTCATGTAATCTGCTTAATTCTCAATCCTAAAAGCATGCAACTTTGCTTCCATGAATGGTTAGCTCTTCTCCTTTCTTGCTTTTTTCTCTTGCTTTTCTGTGCAGAATCCAATAAACAGAGACTGACAGTTGTTTGGTTTAGAAGGCAAGGTTTGAGGTATTTGTCTGTCCACATGCATGCTCTTGTTTATTTGCATCAATAAAGAGAAGGCCATCAAAGTGCTTTGTTCAAAAGCATGAATTTGCTGATCACTGATTCCCTGAATTCAATAAGTTTGCTACAGAATCATGGAACACCATGTTCCATTCTCATCTTTATTAGTTTTGGAAGCATTTTCAGCTACTGGTGAAGGAAAGGATGTGTCCCTAATTTGTCTCTCAACTTTAGAACACTTTGCATCACCAAGCACCAACCTTGTTACAAACGTTTATAATTAGATCATAAGCCAAATTAAATAGAACAAGTTTATCTATAAATGTCGCAAAGGATGATATATTTCGCACACATACTTACTAACAAAAGTATATAAATAGATATTATGCTTAAGTGTGTATATTTATATATAAGATTTATATTAAGATCTTAGTTAGAGAATGTCGATCCCTATAATTAAGGCTAATTGAGGAATCAAATTCTAAATTTGCTTCTAATTGCTATATAACATGAGTGTTTTTTATTTGAGGAGATAAAGAAAAAAATATTAAAAAGTAAAAAAAATTAAAATTTATGTTGGATAGTTTGACAAGTAAATATAAAATAAACCTATAATTTTTACTTATGAACATGAACAAATATTATTTTATTAGTGTTGACGAAAGCATATGATATTTTAATTAATTAATTTTATTTTATAAAGTATGATGAGTAAAATAAAATATTTTAAATCACAAGGAGGATAAAATAATAAATAAATTATAAAAGTAATATAATTTTTTATTCTTCTCTTCCACTTAAAAATATCATATGCCTCTTCTACAACGGTGTTAATGGCCCACCACGCCAATCTTGTTTTATTTTTTATTTTAAAAATTACATTACTTATATCAAAAATATTTTTATTTCAACTAAATCAATTTAACTTAATAAAAAAATACTATATATAAAATATTTTTATATTAAAATTGTTTTAACTCAGTCAAAATAATTTTAAAATTATCATAGTAACTATTCAATGGTTATTTAATAATTATTACATTTGTTCAACAACTATTAAATAGTTGCTACAGTCACTATTTAACAGTTGTTATAATAATAATAATTTTAATTAAATTAAAATAATTTTTTATATAATTTTTTTTAAGTTGTGAATAAAAAATAATAATTTATTTTAATATATTTGTAGTAAAGTACTTGCTATAATAAGGAAGGAATAAAAGTATAACGCGCTTTTATTTTTTATTTTTATTTTTATTTTTTATAAAAAATGTTTTTTAAATTTTAAATAATTATTTAATTTTTTTTAATAAAAATTAGAATTCGTTATTTTAACAGTCTTCCACGATTGATCCCACGATTATATACGAGGAGGTAAATTAAAAAATTTCAGTTGATTACTACGAGGAGGGCATTGTCTCAACTTCATCGAGATTTGATCGTTGTTCATTTTGATAAGTCTATCTTGTTGTAACCAACTCAATTAATGTTCCGGGACCGGGAACAAATGTCGGTGAAATGACCTTCCTTCAATGCGGTAAGCTGACTGTCGGTGAGTAGATCTGAAATGGCATCAACTTAACCTGCCTACTTTGCTTTGAGCTGAGTGGCCATTTAATTACATTATTTAAGATTTGACCTTCACGGACTAGTCCTCTCCGCCCGCCCCGCCCCGCCCCGGCTTCCTCCGCTCTCGCTCCCCTTCCGCCGCCGGAGCTCAGAGAGAGGGGTGGGTGAGGGGACTGCGAGATGGGCCAGGCGTTGAGCTGCGTTGGATCGACCCGTGACCGCGACTTCTTCGCTTCCGTCCGAACAGGCCACTCGGAGTCAGTGCGCACCGCCGTCCAACAAGATCCCTCCTTGCTCCTCCGCGAGACCTTCTTCGACCGCCTTTCTGCTCTCCACATCGCCGCCGCTAATGGCCATGAGCAGGTGCTCCAGAATATTCCTCTCTTTCCCCGCGTTTTCCTTAGTTAATCGGCACAAACTTTGCAGATCTTATCGATGATCCTGGAGAAGTCTTCCAATCCTGATATAGTTAATCGGCACAAACAGGTCCTGAGTTTTTTTTTTAAAAAAAAAAGATACGGCCTTTTAGGGCGTTTCCAGTTTTTCCGGCAACAATATATTATTTATACTGGATCTGTATGCAATTTTTAGACTCCATTGATGCTGGCTGCGATTCATGGGAAGATAGCTTGCGTGCAAAAGCTGCTTGAGGCTGGGGCAAACGTGAGTAATGATGCCATTTGTTGCCCCACTTTTTGGTTCATATGTTCACTCTGATTTTTTTTTTTTTACTTATAATGGAAGGATGACGGTGTTTCAGTTCTTTGTGGTTAGATTCTGATGTTCGATTCGTTAAAGGGAAGAACTTGCCTACATCATGCTGCCTACTATGGCCATTCAAATTGTCTGCAAGCCATTCTCTCGGCAGCCCAATCCACTGCCGTCGCAGATTCTTGGTGAGTTTTTCTCAAGCACCTCGATTCATTTTGATTGATGATCCTTGGTATTATTTTGATTACTTAGCTTGGCAATCTTCCTTTTGGCAAACGATATTCTTTAGGGGATTTGCCCGATTTGTAAATGTTGGGGATGAAAGTGGGGCGACACCCCTACATCTTGCAGCATGGCGAAGACGGTCCGAGTGTGTCCATGTACTCTTAGACAACGGGGCTCTTGTTTGCGCTTCCACTGGGGGATATGGGTATTTTGATTGATTTATATACTTGATCACTTGCCATTATCTTTGTTTGTGAATTTTGTGTTTTGAGCTCAAAATCCAATTTTTCAGTCACCCTGGGAGCACTCCTCTGCATTTGGCTGCTCGTGGAGGAAGTTTGGATTGTGTTCGTGAGTTGCTTGCATGGGGTGCTGATCGGCTTCAGAGGGATTCATCTGGGTTGGGATATTTTACCTCTTCATATTGTTAATAGACTTGAAGAAATTGGAACTACTCGTTTACAATTGGCAATTTGGTGATTATGTTCCAAACAACCATGCATTGTCTGTTCTGGAATTTTTCAGGCAGCATTTAGCCTCTTTTATCTTAGCCGTCTTTCAAATTGAGATGAATTATAATGAATTAATTCTCATACATCAGGAAGTAAATTTAAGAAGTTAATCCTCTCTTAATTTTCTAGCTATCTAGCTAGCTACAAACTAATTCAAAATTTCCTTGTTAAAGTGTATCTTCTGTTATTAGTGGCATATGCTTTGAGAGACAATTTTGCCTTTCTTTTACTGTTAGTAATATCCTGATCTGTTTACCACAGGCGAATACCATATTGTGTAGCTATAAAGCACAACCATGGAGCTTGCGCAGCTTTGTTAAACCCATCTGCAGCAGAACCTCTGGTTTGGCCTTCTGCATTGAAGTGCATCAACGAACTTGATCCAGATGCAAAGGCTCTTCTAGAAGTAGCTCTAATGGAGGCTAACACGGAAAAGGAGAAGATAATATTGAATGAAACAGAAGAATTGTTATCATCTCCTGCAAATGTGGAAGAAGCATTTGATGATGATGCTTCTGAGGTACTACACATTTCCTTTATTATCTGTTTGAGGGGAGAAACCCTAATGATTTTCTACTTATAATACATATATTAGTAATGAATTTTACACTAATAGATCTTTTTAGCTTTGATGTTATGGCAGTTTGGCAGTTAATTCACTTGTTTAACATATCTATCTTCTTTAACAGTTATTAACAACAGTGTGTTAGTGACAAATACATGATTGTGATTAGATCATAAAAATTGAGTTAATGTTAAACATGCCTTTATGAGGAATAAGTACCTCGACTTTGCTTACAAAGCAGATTGTGCATTAAAACCTTGATGAGCCTTGTCATTGTACAAAGGTATACTTGTGCACCAAGGCATGCTAACCTCAACTGTCGTGGGCTGTTTATATGGATTTCATCCCTGCATTGGGGTGTATGCAAATATAACTAGTAATATTAAGATCTCTTAAATCACTAGTGTTGCTAGCTATAAATTCTATTAGAACTGTCATTAAAAGGTAGCTTGTTTTGCTCACTTGATCTTTGATTGTCAATTTACTAGAACAAGTTTAGGTGTTTGTTTTAGTAGTGTTTATTTTATTCATTGTGGAGAATGGTCTTGCAGGCAAGTGACACAGATCTTTGTTTCATCTGCTTCAGCCAAGTCTGCACCATTGAAGTTCAAGACTGTGGGCATCAGATGTGTGCTCCCTGCACGTTAGCTCTTTGTTGTCACAACAAACCCAACCCCACGACCTTGTGCATGCCCTCTCCAACATGCCCTTTCTGCCGCAGCAACATTGCTCGACTAGTGGTCGCGAAAACAAAGGCCGTAGACAAGGAGGAGAAGGGCACTGACTATAAGCTGAGGAGATCCAAGAGGCTGGGGAATTTTAGTGGGGGAAGTAGTAGCTTCAAGGGCTTGGCCTTGTCTATGGGATCATTTGGTAGGATGGGTCGCTCGGGGCGCATAATGAACAGTGAAGATATGGAGGATAAACCAATGTAAGTGTGTTTCAACAGGCTACCAGTTTTGGCACTCCAATAAAATCTTGCAGATGGAGTCCATTCCTTGTGTAGATTCTCACTCTGAAGCCATTAAATAAGCAGTGCAGATTGATGTTGCCAGTCTATCAAGATTGAAGATAATGTTCTTTAAGAAAGATAAAGTTTGTATGTTCACATCTCTGAATAATATTCAGAACCATTTATCAGAATATGTACAGAGTTACAAAGGCGAGCTTGCTTATCAACTTTGCAGCATGAAAGCTTTACAATGTGAATGAACATTTCATTTACCAATTTCTTTTTTTTTTCTTTCAAAAGTTTGGTGCCATTTGACTTGTTCTCCTTGTTCATATGTTATGGAAAAGTATGGGCATCTCTTTTTGATTTATCATTAAAGGATGTTTCATTTGATTTTGTTTTACAAACTTTACTCTCTAAATGTCCATCCACACAAAATGTTCTTTTTTATAAGCGAATATTGGTCTTCTTGGAATTTGTTTAATCATTCACACTATTAGAAATGCAATTCTTGCAAATAAAAAGATTTTATTTGAAGATGGGTCGATTAAACTTCAGATCGGTAGGTTACTCGATTAAATAATTAACTAAGTTTTTATTTTGAGTAAATAGAATATTTTTGTTTATAATAGAGTCAACTATGTAATGTTTGTAATAGAGTTGACTAGGTAAGTAGTGATTAAAGTTAAGTGAATCAATTGAATTAATTTTAAATTTAAAGATGTCTTTGACTTAGATTTTGTGTGGTATGGTCTTGATAGTTCAACATAGACTCCATGTGACATGACATGATATGGTCTTGACTCAATCAATATAAATCCAAATCACTTGAAGTTTGTACTCGAGTTTGGGTTGGATTAGATCATGCTAACTTCAGAAGAGGTCGGTAATACTTATGGGGAGTTCGATAGTACTTAGAATAACTTTGTTGAATTCAACAAGGTTGGGGTCGAGTCAGTGGAGATTTTGTTTAGCGAGTCATCGAGTATAGGTTTAAATATGGCAAAGTAAGGGATGCGTCGATTGCAGAAAAGGTATCAGATGAACGGGCTCATCGGTTATCATGACAATGGTAATGAGTATTGGCGGAAAAAATGCGATGATCACAAATACTGGAGTTATGTACCTTTTCAGAATTATGCAGTTACGTTGTTCAGAACCATGACATTTAAATAAAGGAAAGAGGCGCAATCATTTAAAGAAAAATGATCTTATATTGATTTAGCATTTCTTCTTCTCCATTTCTATATATAAGATAATGATTTCAATAAAGAAGGTATGCATAATTGTACTTTAGAACTATTATCTTCCTATTATTCTTCGTTGTTCTTTTCTTCAACTCTGACTTGAGTGTTGAAAGGGGCACGTTAAGGTGCATTTTGACTCTGACCTCTTGTTGGTCTCCTCTTTAGTTGGCGAAGACTGATTTTGATATGAATTTCTTTGTGCTTGTCTTTTAAATTTACTTATGCAAGCTTAGTATTCGTCCAAGGATCAACCATAATTCATTCAAATCAATCGACTTAAACTTGTTAAATTATGATTAATCTCAACTACAGTACTAGTGGAATTAAAATTCTCTAATTAAGAATTAGAATAACAACAGATTAATGCAGCCAAAAATGTTTCCAAATAAGTAAAAGAAACACTACAATTTTAAGAAAAATATCAAATACAATTTGTTTTTTTAGATCAAAGAGGCAAACAATAAAAGAAACACAATCTTCATTTGCATTCGATGGTGGGTTGACCGTTGACCAATAAACAGGGGTGGGTTCCCAACTCAACAAGGTGTTGTGGATGGGGATTGGAGCTGAGTCAACGCCTTGAGTTAAGTTCATCCCATGGAATCCGTCGTTGACCAAAAAAGAAAGTCAAGGGACGCACCCGTTCAATCCCTCCGCCTCTAATCAATCATTTGCGAAAACATTGTTTGACTGAAAGAAACTTCTTTCAAGTACTTTATCATGTTACTTTTTGTCCAGAAATACCTGATCGATGATATTTAAATATTTACGAATAAAAGATGAATGAATTTCTCTAGATTTTGTCAAAAATACATTGTTAAATAGATAATATTTGAATTACTTTGAAATTTAAAAATTTATTAAGAGGTTTGAATTATATTAATTGTTAAGTAAATTTCACTAAATAAATAATAATTATCATTTTTTACATGTTGATGGATCCACTATTGTTCTCATCAGTCAGTCAATCAAGAAACCTTACCTTTAGATCTTCTTGTATAAGCCTCTACAAATTGAGAACTTAAGCATGATAGCTCACCACACCTCAATCTCAAAGTCATAAAGTTTCGACAACCAAACGCTTGATAGCTCACCTCACTACCTAGACAATCACAACATCAATGTAATTTATATCCCAATCATAAACCTAACATTACAACACATAATCACACATGTAGCTAGGGTGTGCATGTCTTTGGTCTTTAGCTCCTCAATCTGTGCTAACTTCCCTTGAGTCATTTGAGTGCTTACTCGTTCCAAACTACTTGTCTTCAAGCTCTCCATTCTCTTCCGCGATCGAGGATACTTGCTTTTGAGTTTTTTTAGCACTTCCCTTGAACTAAGCTACTTATCATCTAGTCTTCGAAGCTCCTCATTGATCTATGCTATCCACCTTCGAGTCCTACGAGGGCCATCTCAATCTAGGCCACCCACCTAGTCCATGATTTGGTTTATTTACCCTCAAGTTTAATCCATCTAGCTCAATTGGAGCTACCTACCTTTGAGCTCTAATTCCAGTAAACAAATCAGATTAAATTCAAACTAAATTTAACAAGTTCCTTTCATTCTCTCACCATATCTAAAACTCTTGATCTCCATTGGTCTAGAAAAACCAACACTAATAATTTTTTTATACTCTCTTGATATTGACCATACTAAAGTTTCAATATCTCAGAAATATTTAAGTCATTAATAAATTTTAAATAAAACTCATAGATGATTTAGATAAGTCAAATTTAATTCAATTATTATCCAATAGGTTCCTTTCAAAAACTCTTGATTTATGATCCCTATTGATTTAAAGAAATTATTTTAAAAAACTCAACCTTCTTTACTTTTGACACATGTCATATTTGGATCTAAATATCTTTGTTTTACTCTAAGATAGCATTAATAATTTTCTTATACTCTTTTAATCTTATCTTGTTCATGTTAAAATTTTAAATCATCAATGAATTTTGATCATATATATAAAGTCATTAAAAAATTTAAATAAGTCAAATTTAATCCTAACTTTCTCCAATAAATTTCTTTCATTCTCGTTGAATCACATCATATCCAAATACTCTTAATTTGACTCCTATTAATTTAAAAAAATTATTTAAAACATTTAATATTCTTTATTTTAATTTTTAAAAAAAAATTTAAAACAATAGAGAGAGAACTATGCGCCTTTTGTACTTGTTCTTCCTCTCCTCTCCCCTCTCCCCTCCCAGTACAAAGACAAGCTCGATTGCTGCCACGCAGGCTTAGTGTCAATATTCCCATTGTATTCCCATTGTATTTTTTTTTGTTATCCATTAAAAAGTCAAATGAGTGAGATGGGTCCCACTTGCTGGATTTCTAGATGCAGTCGTTCGTCATCAGTGTCGTCGCACATGTACAATTATTTTGTTTGTTCAATAAGCTCACTCAGTCAGCCCCAACGCCTGCCTTCTAACGTTGTTTCTCTCTTTGACTATTTCGTCGAATGGGATGATGGCATCCATGGCCCCGCACGCAACAGACGCCTTCATCACGCCAAGAAGATTGCGACATCCAAAAACATCTTCTTTTCCCTTTCTGGAAGCCCAATGCAACGCTCGTGGTATAGCTCGCAACAAGCCTCCTCGTGCGGCAGCGGGCGATGGCCCTGCGCGAGGTGACCTCGCGCGGCCGCCGGCGACCTTGCACAACAGGTGAATCAGGAGGAAAACATCTACGTCCAAAAAATATAATTGAGTTAACACACAAACAAACAAACAAACAAACAAACAGGGCAGGGGAGAGTCGCTGCGGTGCATGCAGCTAAATAGAAGGCAGTTTTATCAGTTGTCCAGCCTACTGCATATTCATCCTAGATTTCTAACTGCTCGACTGATATCCTAGTGTTCTTCGCATGCAATTCAGATGCGTTGACAGAAGATCGCACGCGGTTGAGTCGAAGACCACAGTGAAAAGTGATGAAAGTGAAATGTACGTTTCGAATACGAAAAAATCAACGCCAGAAAAAAATCACGTCAAATTTGGAAGGAGGACCGGGAAGAGCACGCAATAAGAAGAACAGAAATCCAACTACGACCGCCCAGTAGAACGCAAGTTCCCACTCTTTCACGCTCCCTCAGCTGCCGCCCCCTCAAGCAGGTTCCTTTTTCTTTCTTTCTTTCGATCCTACAAGTTCTTCGTTATTTGATCACAGATTCTTGCATTAATAGATCAAAAAGGCTCGAGCTTTATGCGATTTATATGACTTCTTGGCGATTTAGCTTGTTTATTTCGCTTTCGTTCCAGGGTTTCTAGTTTCGGCAGCCTAAGCAGGAGATGCTTTGAGGGGGGAATTAGGTATTTTTGATGGAGAATCTTTTGCAGCACCAGAACTCCACAGCCGTGTTCCAGAGGCACTACCGGAGCTGTGTGTGGGACTGGCCGCTGCGGATTTTCGACTTGCACCACCGGATTGGCGTCAGAAAGCTGCTTGACGACGGCAATCATCGCAGCGGCAGACCTTCTGGGAGTGAGTCCTTTCTCAACACAGTTTCAGCAATTTAATCTTTTGTTTTCCACTTTACGATTCCTCGACCGAAGAACTTCCCCTAAACTAAAGCCTGAATTTTTAAAGATTCCCAACTCAATCTTTGGGGGGATTCTTGCTGCTGTTCTTGTTGTTGTAGGTCTTCTTAGGACTACATCTTCTACTTCTAATGTTGCCTAGTTTACTTGCAGGAGATAAGAACAAGAGGTTCTATGTGCCTCTGAGAGCAAACGAGCATGACAATGTGGATGGTGAAGCAAGAGTCCCTGTGAGTTCTATTCTGTTCCATTTCTTGGGCTTTGTATCTCATCGTTTTGTTTTGCTTTCGATTTGATTCTACTCTTGTATCAATCTGTTGGGATCCAATATCTTACTTGCCCAGTTTGTTTTACATGCACCAGATCATAAACAAGGCCAACCAGCCAAAAAGAAGCTCAGGCAAGGCTCTTGTCAAATCTTTGATCATAAAGAAACTATTTAGGAAGCATCTTCAGAAGCAAAAGTCGGTGACACTGCGCTTAACGCGCACCAATTCCATTCATCGCTTGGAGTACAACAACTATGTTCCTCCACCTGAAAGCACAGAAGGGAGTGAGAACCTTCCACGACAGCGCGAAACCAGGAGGAATGGCACCATCAAAGCTGTAAGTTTTGCTAGTCAAACCGAGATCAAAGGTTTACTCGCACAAAGTGAAGAAGTGGTGGAAGAAATCCCAAAAGGGAAGAAATCAGTTGAGAGGCAGCCAAGAGAAGCTAACATCCAGTCTCATGATTTCGCCAGAACAATGGATCTACTTGGTGCACAGAATGACTCATTCTCGGAAATGATTGATGATCCTGACACATTGAAGAATGTTTTGAAGGACTTTCGCAGGTCAAGCTCCTGGAAATATGTTGCCTCGTCGTCACCAAATCTCCTACAAAAGACATCTAAGCATAGGACTGTTGAGCTTGATGAGCATAATGCTCATAATAGTTCAGATTTCTTATCTAGATCATCTCTTGAGTCCCCAAGACAAGGTTATCATGTGAGTCATTCTAATAATGCTAATAAACATGTGAGAGATGCAATTGTTCGCAAGAAGGAGAATCGCCATCTATCCATGGATGGGCTTCTCCATAAGATCCCTTATGGCCAGACACTACCTGTAACTGGAGATGGCATGAAAGAGACATTACTCCGATCTGCCTCAGCCAGATCTTACAGAGAAAGCAAAAGTGATATTCCTGTTGCTCCTTCAGAAGTACACTCTCACAGATTTAGAAGATCTCATTCAGTTAGTGAGCCCTCAGATTTGTATCAACATGCATTTAAGCCCAGTTCAACTGGAGAATCTAAAAGACTTTCGGAGAGTTTGATGCCAATTGAAGAGGATCATGGAACTATGTTGTTGAAACAAAGAATATCAAGTGATCCTTCAGACATGGATGAGGCAGTTGACTTAGGAAATGAACTTCTGATGATCAAGTCCAGTTTTGAACTTGATAAAACTCTAGAACAAACTTCAGATGAAAGTGCTGATGCAACAATTGGTGGAGTACAATTGCCAAGTATATCGAATGAACTCATAGACGATGAAACGAGCAGTGTTTCTAGTACTTCTGAGACAAGTATTGGCTGCATCATGTTGCGTAAGCATGGGTCTAACATTGAGCTTCAAAAGTGTGATGTTGATGAAGTTTCAGATTCACCACAGATGCAAGATAGCTCTGTTGCAATTGAAGTGGATTCCATGGATGAGTCAATTAAACCAAGCTCAACTTCTGTTCTTGATTTGGATCCTAAAGTTGATTTTCTCAGACCAACAAATCACGAGTTACCCCGAGGTAAAGCATACCATTTATTGCATAAATATAAACAAGATAGGTCATTGAAATTTAAAAGTAACATCCAGCAACCAGCAAACATATATAAGTTATAAAGTTTGATTTTTTCTCATAAAGAGTAAGCTTGATTCATTGATTAGCTTGAACATTGGAGATACTGATTTAACTTGTGTTGTTATTTTTCTCGACTCTTGAACACATTTCACTAGAAGTAAACAAACAAAAAACTGAAAAGAAAATGAGTATACACAAGAAGATTAACATGTTACATACCATAGTTCTGATTATAAGATATCTATTGTGTTCTTCAGTGATCACTATTTGATTCAATTTCCTTTGCGATTTTGGTTTTAGAAGATCCAGAGATCGACACAGAGAGTCTACATGTCGAGGGGCATGATTTTCTGGGAATAACAGACAATGATTTCAGTTTCAATGTTATTCATGAGATGAGTGATGGCAGTCGGAGTTACGGTGAAAGAAAGCCAAAAAGTTTTGTGGTTGATTACAAATCTCACACTGACCTCGATGGTGAAGCTGATGCTGATTTCGACTATGTCAGAAATGCATTGACAAAATCTGGTATCATTGGTGTTGAGTATGATGGAGCACAGCTAGTTGGCCCTTTACTTTCTCAAGAGTCGTATGACCCATCTGATTATCTTGAGTTTGCATCATCTGATTCTTCAGATATTTCTCCTCATCACCAGCTCCTTTCTGATCTGATCAATGAGATCTTATTGGAACTATATGAAAGATTATCATTTCAAAGCTGGTTCTCACACTTCGACTCCCAGCTTAGAACAATGCCAATGGAGTCCAATGTGCTTGAGGAGGTCTGGCAAAAGATTAGTACACATCTTAGTTCACAGTCACAACCAAATCTCATGCATCAAGATTCCGTGGCTCGAGATTATGTCAAGGATGATGGATGGTCGAATTTTCGACCTGATGCAATTTCTCTTGGTGTTGAGATAGAGAGCTTTGTATGGGATGAATTATTAGAGGAGTTATCTTTTGAATATCTAGAAGATATCTGAAATCCTCTTTTTGTTTCTTCTCATTGTAGCTGTTTTCTGTCATTCTCTATGGTTACAAGTTTGTCTGATTGAGGCCATAAAAACGTATGCCTACAACAGTACCTATATCGATAGTTCATATTTGTACAGTGTGAAAATTCTTGTATTGTATGCTTTGTTCTTTGACAAAGGATAAAATAAGTTTGTTGTGGAGGATGACAAAGTGTTTTGGGCAAATGACAGATGAGTGTGTTTTTAGCAGAGTGCAGTGAGTTTGCATAATAAAGGCCTCTGTAGTGATATGGAAACTTTTTGATGTGTTTAACAAAGCACTTAAATGTGCTAACATTTGTGACAAAAAATTTTAAGCTTGGTGTGTCGAGTGTCAAGAAAGCATTGATGTTTTGTTGAATGCCGAGAAAGGTGGTGCATTGAGTGGAAGTTCTAACATTGCACATGGTAATACAATTGAGAATCCTAGTTTTGATGTTCAAAGCATTTCAAGTAGCAAATTTATCAACCAATTGGTAGTCGGAATGAAGATTCATGTTATAGATATCTAAGGTCTTAGTTCAATTATGAATCAAGCATCGAGCCAACGAGTCCTAGCTTCTATGAGGAAGTACATGAAGAGATTTCATCCCAATATTGATTTGTATGTGGACTAGTTAGATGCAATAATCTAAGATCAAAATGATTTTCCTTTCTGAAAAATAACAAACACTATGGTGTTGATGTGAACAATGGAAAAAATGCTACTGTACAAAAAGAGTTAGGGGTTTGGAGAAATGAATGATTATCCTTATAGGAAGAATTTGTAGAAAGAAGTCATGTAGCTGAGATAGAGAGAGATCATAAAGAAAAGAATTTGTCTTTGGGAAATATGATAAAAGGATTGGTAGTTGAAGACTTCACTGATTAGAGATAAGAAAATACTGCTTGTGTTTTATTTGCTAAGCTAGATTAATTATGAGTATGCAAATATCTACACAAGGCAATGAGCAAATTTGATTTTGAAAAATGATAAGTAGCTAGCTAGGGACACAATCGAATTGCATTAGAGGAGTGTTGAGACTAGTCATTTTAGTGACTTGGAAACATTACAAGCAATGGCATATCTAGCAAATGAACATATATTGATATCCAAAAACAAAAATGAAGATATCTACATGTAATTCTCTAATGGAAAGAAAAAGATTGATCCTCAACATGTACATGATCTAGTCACCACATTTTTTATGTCTTCTTTTGTCATATAAGATCAATCCTCTACTTAGATAAGGACTACTAGAGGTTGTGTATACAATAGGTTGAGGAGTTGATAATTGTGGAGCCCTTCTTATTGTCCTAGAGGGGTACCCTTATCTAGGTAGCCAAAGGTGGTGGACCAATAGGCTCTATATATAGCGATCCTTGCTAGGGTCAAATAAGACTAAGTTTTATAGATATTTATTGATACAATTTCTACAATTTTGGTTCATGATTTTATTGTTGGAACCACCTTCAATCATGAAGTGGTGAAGGAGTACTTGAGCTCCTACCCTTTCAATTTGTTGAGGAACATCCACCTTGAGTTGATGTAGTTGAGTTTGTTGAGGCTAGTTCTTTGAATACCTTTCTTCATTTCTCAAGCCCTCTCCTTGCCTTTATCTTTTCTTCTCCTATTAAAAGACTTTGGTGAGTTTAGCAAATATATTTTCCTTCATCCTGTTAGAGGTAATAGTGAAGATAAACCCCCAAGGGATATTTGGAAAATAAGTGTGTTTTTTATAAATATCAAAGTTAGGTGTACTTTTGAGGCATTCACTTAGTAAAGTTTGTTATTTTGAGTGCCTTGAGCCTTGTTCTTTCTTGTTCACATATAAAAAGAAATTCTACTTGAATTGGAAAACAAGATGAATATAACAGATATTAAAGTTCCATCCATTCAAATCTTTGAAATCAAACAAGATCTTGATTGTTTAATCTGAAGCAATATTTAATCAAACAAGTTGAAGCCTAAAAGCTCTTAGCAGAAAACATATCTATCTGCCAAAGCTTCTACTAGTGATAGAGGTCACTCACAAAGATTTCATGGAATGTGTGCTGACCTTTTTGAACAAATCAGTGCAGTGCATGATTGATGGACAGGAAAAGTGAAGAGTGCACCATCAATGGATAGAGTTTGTGGGAGAGAAGAAACTCTTTGGCACCATCAATGGATGGTAGCATAGACAAGAGCTATTTCTCCTTCTCAAGGTCTTCATTATTGGAAGCACAATCTCCATTGATGGAAATACGTTCAATGGCAAAGTTCTTCCTTCACCAATCACACTTTGGGAAATATTGTATCATTGCCTTTCATCATAGAGAGAACTTTATTTTACTATTTAATTGTATATTTGATATTAGCCTTGACAAACTTTAATTCTCAAAGATAAGTTGGTTTCAAATTAACTAACATCATTAGAAATTTTTAACATAAGTTGATTTACAAATTAACTTTGGAAGAATGTGTTTTCAATCAAAGCCAAGAGCACCTTTTATCAAGAGCTAAAAGTCCTACGTGTACTCTTTTATAAGCCAAGAGTACTTTGACAATGGATCAAAACTATAGGGAGCAAAGTGAGAATTTCAAAACTCTAAGCGGCATTTTGAAAATGCCAAATAAAATTTTCTAACGGCACAATTTTATTTTATTTTTATTTCAATCAGCCCTCTAATTTATTTCATATCAATCAGTTCCATGTTAGAGGAATATGTTCTTCAGATGAACATATAAATCTTTGAATATGTTCTTGGTGATCTTTCTTTTAATCACACAAGTCAACTTGGCTATCTAGAAAGGAAAAAAAAACTCTTCTAACCACAAAACAAGTAGGAATCAACAATCAATCAACGAATGAATTATATTTTAGCTTCCTCCATACACTATCAATTATCTCAAAACTTTTTAAATCTATCCCCACAAATATGATACAGTGATAAAGTACTCAGAAGAATAATAAAAAATAAGATTTAATTCTAAATGAGATAAATATCTATATACTTTTGCCTAATGCTGTGCCTCTGAAAGCTGAACCAGAAAAATTAGAGTCAGAGTCAGGACTGTATAACATGTCATTCATACCCAGAGTGGCAGCAGTGTGGTGAGGATGAGATTCCTCTCTTGCTTGCGCTCCACCATCCAGTGTGACCTCCAAGGTCCTACACAGATATGCTTATGCTTTCCTCAGCTGCAATGATGAGGACAAATAATTGTAGGGTTGACAGTGCGAGGTCCTGTAGGTAGGCGGAATTGCTCTTTCTCTACTTACTTTTTCCAAGAAAACCAGTACCTTTATCCCACGGTAGCAGAGAGAAGATGATGGTGGTGGTGGTCGCTCTGCAGTGCTTTGTTTGTGCTGGGAACTTTACTTTACGTAGACAACTATTGCAAAGTTTGATTTTCATCATAACTTGAGGCCTATAAAAAGGGTGCATCTCGCTCCACCATGATCACACTTCTCTCAACATTTGTTCAGGCAAACTAAACTCTTCTCTCTACTAGCGACGAGATGTCTTGCTGCAATGGAAACTGTGGCTGTGGCGCGGGCTGCAAGTGCGGCAGTGGCTGCAACGGGTACGAGTTCTAAGTCATCTGAAAAAGAAGGCTTTAGTAATTAGTTTTCACCTGCTCTTTCTGATCCTGATGACTTTGGGGAGTGCAGGTGCGGCATGTACCCGGACATGACTGGGGAGACTGCTGCAGCGGTGGTCCACGAGGGGTCTCGATCTCTATCCCTCTCTTTCTTTCTCTCTTTCATTCTTTCTCACTATAAAGAAAGAGCGCAGGCATGATGTTTGTGGTAATGCTGCAGGAGGAGCATGGAGATGGCGATGTCTGGGTCTGAAGGCGGAAACTGTGACTGCACCAAGTGCCAATGCGGCAGCAGCTGCAGCTGCGCTTGCTGCGACTGCACCTGATCGGCACTAGCCGACGTAACCCATGCTCTCTCCTCTCCTTCCCTTCAGCTAGCTACTTGGAAAGAGAGAGCATGGAAATACTTAAATAAAGAGAGGACGTGCCTGTGCTAATCACTATACCATGTAATATATTGTCCGTCCTGCTCCATTAATTAAGTGCCACTATTATCGTATGAATATGTCTGCGTGGTATGGTATGGCTTTTCTTAACTAGCATTTTCTTGCACTAATCATCACTAATGCCAACTTAGACTAGGTAAAGCCTGCTGAGATGATTTCAGTGTGCTGTGATTCTTTGACATCACCCTTTTATAAGAATTAGTTTATCATCTACAATTAACTAAAGCACAATTGGGCGACTAAAGGTATAATTGGTGCAAACCTCTTACAATTCCAACCTTAGAATATTTACAAATAACATTTCTCAAAAAATATTGAAGTGCAAAGCTCAAGTAAAGAGAGACTTCTAACTTTATCAAGCTCTTAGAAGCTTTGAACACTTTTAGCATTTTCTTAGAGGAATTTCAGGAATATTTTTGTTCAACCTTTTTAGGCTCAAAACTCTCCATGACTTATGCAAGAAGACCTCCAACATCTACAATTTTGTCTGACTTTTATCAATTGAAATTACTGTCCAATCGACTGAATCCACAAATGTTATCATTGAAAATCAACATTTATATTGTCAATTGACTGGATTTCCCTTCTAGTTGATTTACTCAAGCCAGACCACATTTTTCGTGATGAAATTATTGTGATGAAATTGCTAAAACTTTTACTTATTTCACCCTCCTCTTGCCAGACCACATTTTTCGTACAGGTATGATTTACCAAACATAATTGTTAGATTTACTAATTAGATGATGTACACATGAACCAGAAATTATCTTGAATTATAGTAAAGAACAGTCAATGTTTTAGTTTGATTTCACTATCACATTCATCACGGTAATTTGAAATTTTCTAATTTATTTATGAAGTTTGCGCTCAGAGTTCAAATCCGTCCAACTCTTAGAAGTTAAGCTGCCTAGACAATGGATCAACAATGACGATATAGTTTTTTCTTGAGAATATTCTATCTGAAAGAGTTATTAACTGTTTCCCAGATAGACCTCAATTATCTTTACTTACCAACTAATTTCAAAGTCCATGATAATAAGGTGCAGACAACAAGCATTAAAGATTTGATAATTAAGAATTTAGTGTGAAGATGAATTACACTGATTTGTGTATACACTAACAATGCACAAGGCTATGGAACAAGAATTTATCGCAAACAACTTAAGCACAATCATCCAACTCAGTTGCAGAACGAACATAATTCAGTAGGAAACTTAGCAAGCAGAAACCCCTAGTGCACAGGAGGGAAGAATTGAACACGATATGCATCAAAGATGACAACTAAGATGCAAACCTTTGATTATCAATCAGGATCATTGTGGTCGGTCGCTGTAATCGGTTCCGATAATATATGGTATACCAGTAATTGTTCCATATCTGCAAAAGTGGGCAGCTACACATTAAGAAGGTCCCTTGTTGGGTGTCTATGGTATAGTTTTGACATCTAGCAACAAGTTGAAAACATTGTGACCTTAAAAATCCAACCTGGTTTGCAGTAGAACAGTTCATCATTTTATCCTTCGGTATAAAAGATAGCAAGAAAAACTTGCACTGATCTTTATCAGGAGGTTTTCCTTCTTTTGGATGAGTTGATCTTCAGCCCATACTTCTTCCTTTTCTTTGCTTCATTCTTGTATGACACTCCAACCCATGAGGGTTGATCCTTCAGCCCAAAACTTCTTGCCACATGACCCAAATGGAGTTTTTTTACCAAAAAAATTCGTTTCAGCTCACCTCTATGAGCAGTGTATGCACGAACCCAGGAACAAAATGCATTCTTTGCTAACTTATTCAGCTTAGCCTAAAAAATTTTAAAAAGAAAAGTAGAAATCAGAAAGAGTAAAACAATTCACAAAGAAAAGCTCATGTTGTAGTGAGAAATAAATTCTATTTTAACCAGAAAGATGGTGAACGAGTCTATGAAAAAGTAAAAATGCATCAGAAACAAAGTAAAGCAAACATTTACGGAAAATGATTTAGATGATGAGGTGCAAGTAGAGCAATCATATTAACAATTTTTTAAACAATTCATTCCAAGATCTCCACAATAGAACAGTTCTCCATGATCTATGTACCCAAGCCCACATAGTTGGAACTAATAAAGATTGATGATGATGACTTTGTTTCTGAAAAACAGCTAGTGCCTAAGTTAAATTGATGACTTCATTTCTGGAAAGAAAAAAAAACTAGTACTTAAGTTAAATAATGGTCTATTGCTTTTATCTTTTCAAATTAATGATTATCTAACTAGTAAATTACCAAAGACAGTGACAGATATGCAATATGTTCAGAAAAAAGGTAAAACATGATGCAAGATAGTGCAATTGTCTTTTAACAAATAATCCATTCAAAAATCAATACCAGAATTATTCTTTTATCAAATTTTAAAGAAAAGTTGTTTACGACAAATGAACAACTATTACCTCAGTGGAAATGAAGGTTTCCAGAGCCTTCTGCAGAAACAATACCCAAGGATGTGTTTCTAAAGAGATGGACTTCTTGTAAAAATTCTTGCCATGTAATGCAAATCCATCTAGACACCTTTGAATTTGATATTCTTCCAGTTTAACTCCATGCTGTTGCAAATCATGTAAATAATCCATTTCAACGGGCTGAAGAAATAGCAAAGCTTCACCTTTCTCCCTCAATCGTGCTGTTCTTCCAACCCTACAAAAGAAAAGATGATAGAAATGCATTAGTGACTGATAATTTATTCCATAGCAAACAACTAAAAAATATCTCCAATACCTGTGCACGTATTCAGAAGCTTCGCCTGGCGAATCATATTGGATAATACACCTGACCTTAGGAAAGTCCAAACCCCTAGCAGCAACATCTGTACACAATAATAGTGCTTTCTTTTCAACATTAAATCCTTGAAATGCTTTTCTGCGATCATCATGTTCCATATTCCCATGCAAATGGAAGGTCCTACAACTGACAAACTTTTGCTCTTTCACTTCTTGAAGTGGACTAGGAGACCATTTAAACTCATTTATAAGAGTATAATGGAAATCCACAGCATCACATGTTGAAAAAAAAACAACAATCTGCAAAATGATCCTGTAAGCAAACACTGCAACATAAACTGAACAATACAAACAACAATCATTGAAAGAAGACCAATAATCATGCACATTCACACTGCAACATAGCATCTTACAAAAAAATATATCAGCACTAAAGTCACCTTCTGGGAGGTTTTTCCTTCAAATAAAGACCTTAGGATGGAGAGAAGAATCACAAGTCTTGAACCACTAGGGACTACATGGAGCACCAAACAATTAGATTTTGAAATAAGCAAATTTACAGTTGAGACGATAAGAAGTGGATTATGTCGGAAGCATACCTCTGATATATTTTTGAACTAATTGAGAAGGTAGGTTATAATTTTCAACTGTCTGACTTGAAAGTCCATTATGGATTTTCAAATCTCCATCAATAACATATGCTGAAGTGACATTACCAACTGAAAGTGTGTGCGCCATGTGAGAATTATTCTGATCCATGCCAATCATGATTGGATTCTCTAAGCTGATATTGGCTAAATGATTCACCTTTTCATTCAAGGTTGCTGAAAGAAGCAAGTTCTGCCGGGAACATTTGACAGAGTTGGAAATTTTTCCCTTTAAGGGGATATGATTGATTTGTCTTGAACCCAAAATATCTAGAATCTCCTCTACTGCTTTTCCAAATCCCAGTTCAAGAATCCTGTTTGTGAAGGAGTCAAAACAGAAAACAGTTATGGATAGTGGGAGTAGAGTGAAGCAGGATTTCTTGTGCAAATATTTACAGAAAGTTAAAGGAACAATCAGGTTTGTGAGTCATTAGCAATGCTGAATAAAACTTGAAATACAAATATTAACAAAGATTTACATGGGTTGCTAAAGCAGAATTTGTACCTGTCTGCTTCATCAAAGACTATCCAGCGTAATTTTGTGTGTTCAAATGATGATGTATTCTTTAAGTGATCCAGCAGACGCCCAGGGGTCGCAATTAGAATGGATATTCCTGCTCATATCATATCAACCACAATTACTGGCAGAATCCAGTATTTGAATATCAACATTATTTTTCAAATATAAATATACATGGGTATATAAATGAGTCACAGGTAGTGACTGAAGAAGCCACTTTTAGTACACACATAATGACTCACATCTTCATACTCCAGCATCAAATTGAACATTTCTACAATAATGAAATTACAACTTCAACATGTGAAATCTCCTTCAGTAAGATAAAAAGGTATTATTAACCTATTTGGCAAAACCAAATAAGTAATCAGTTAAAGCACCAAAATAGATTTGATTGCCCAGAAATTTCATGCATACAAAACATAAATTACTCTGTGCAATCCCAAAAACCAATGATAATAATTAGAACACGGGGAAAAAAATCATACCTTTGCGCAACCTGGCCTTCTCTTTTGCCCTGTTCTCCCCGCCCATGATATAACCTGGAACTATCCAATGAAAACAGTGCAGCAATTTCTGCAGAATTTCATAAACCTGCATACAAAGCTCTCTCGTTGGTACAAGTACCAACGCTGTTATCATGTCAGTCAATTAATCAAGGGAAAAAGAACTAGAATATCCCCAACTCATCATTTTTCATTTAGAAGCAAAAAACATTGGAAACGGACATAATAAGGGAAAAATCATGAAGCGAAGAAATCGTTGTACCATATGTTCCGTCAGAACGCTGAATTCGAGGCTCATACGTCTGAAGGAGATGGACAATCGGCGCGAGGTACACGATTGTCTTGCCAGTTCCAGTGGCGGCATTAACAAGTCTAGTATTTTCGAGTAAAGGAAAACCAAGGAGAACAGAAAAATTATCTCAACAGATGCTGAAAACGGATCAAAAGAAGCGCCGAGCAGGATACGAATGCCGACCAGAGATTACAACTGGAATCGCCTGCGCCTGAATCTTCGTGGGAACCTCAAACCCCATTTTATCTGCCAAGGAACAGATCATCAGTAAGCATACGGAAGATGGGGATGAGATGGGAGGAAGAGAAAAGATAGGGACCCCGGAGGTGTTGGCACAGCGTAGGATGGAGGCCAAGGTCGTCAAAAGAACACGAGGCGAAGAGACCTCCGGCGGCTTGCGGCTTCTGTTCTCCTGCTTCCATGCCGCTGTTCCTCTGCGCCTTCGGTAAGCCTAGGGTTTGCACAGACGCAAAACCCTCGTCGAGAAGCTCCTGAATAAACATACGTGGCGTTTACATTATTATTTATTGCTAAACCAATTGTAGCGACTTCATACGTGTGTCTAATAATATTTTTAAAGTACATTTATTTGATATAATTTATCAAAATTACATTTAACTTTTAAAAAATGCACTTAATTTTTAAAATACCCTTTCGACTAAGTAATAAGGCGTCTACCACACTCTGCATAGTATAATGGCAAGATATTCAATAAATTAATTGAGTATTTATAATTCAAATTTTAACTACAATGTACTATGAAGTATAAAAAATATGAGATGTTAATTGTTCAACGAGAAATTACTTATATTTTTAAATTTATCTGATAAATAAATTAAATAGAAGGTCATTCATCTTCAAAATTAGTTAAATAGGTAAGAATCAATTACTAGAGCTATAATCCATTTAAAATCTCTCATCTTGATGGATTGAAAAATCTCTAAACTAATTCAATCTAAAATGGATTACGGGTTACATGGGCTAGTCCATCAAAAAGTAGAAAAATCTTTATAATTTATTAAATTTGATTATTTCAGAAATAAATATTTTAAAAAAACTCTAACAAAATTTTAAATTCTTGATTTTTATACTTATATATATTAATCAAATCAATTGATAAAAAAAAACACAACTTTCACTACTAAAATGTATATATCATCATAAATCTATAATCTAATTTTAGAAGAAAAAATCATTTTTCAATCCACGAGTCAACCTATGTATGTCATAACCCAACTCACTTGGATCCGCAACTTGCACAGGGTTAACCCGTTTAGGCTTGCTTTTAAATGGATTGATAAAAATTTAATTCATCCTGCTTAAATTATTTGACAAAACAGGACAAGTCAACTCGACGAGTTCAACTTAAATTGATAGCTCTATTAATGGCATAACTGAGTCATCAGATTAAGATAGATGGATCATGTTCATCCAGATGAAAAGAAATAAGTACTCCATCGGATGGCACAATTGTAGTTGTTAAATTCAAAATTGATGACTTAGATACATCTAATAAAGGGACAGAGTCAAATCTAATTGAACCAAAAAGTCTCTAACCTTTTACATAGTATAAATAAGCTCTCTCTTTAAAATTCATTCATTCAAATTAAAATAGCATTTCATACTTACATTTTAAAGAATTCGAGAAGCTTCTTCAATTTGAAGGTCATGTGATTTATAGTGCTACTATCACAAGATAAAATTATTGTATCTTGAGAGACAATTATTGTATTACGTGAGCATCATGTGGAAGATAAATTCATCTTAAAAAAATAAATCCAACTCTAATCCTGACTTTACTTAAACAGTGTTATATTGTCATTTTGTCCAAGCTCAGATTGCACCACCTTCATCGATACAACAAAAAAATTTGAAAGCTTCCCATAGAGTACTCTTTGGATGATGATAACTAGTAAATGATAATGGTCAAATGCTCCTTCTGTTCATCATATCACAATAAAAGAAATTTCTTAGTTCAAAGTCAACATAAAGTCAGACGGTGTTAGTCTAATCCCGAGGAGGACCTCTGATGCTTAGTCATACAAGAATAGAAAATAGTAAAAAAATAACAGAAATGATATAAAGAATGTAATAGAAAATGAGCACGGTGAATATGTGGGAATTGATATGAGTTCCTTTTTCTCTGAATAATCATCTTTTTTAATTTTTTTATAATGATATTTTTTATGGCATTTAGAATATTCTTTATGATATTAATATTTTTCTTCTAGGATGGGATTGTCGTTAGGATAATTTATCAAACTTTCATAAATACTTAGAAAGTATATATACCTAATTTTTATATCTATCAAAGGGATATTTATTTTTTAAAATACTTTTTGTTCTTAATTAAAAAATATAAAATTATTAAAAAGATTGTGGATCAATTTCGTCATTAGCTAGAAGCTAAGCATAAAGGCACAACAACCGTTTATTAAAAGGACACATCACGAAGAGTTCTCTAAAAAAAATATAAATCCTAGTAATTCCAGCCAACGGGCGCCGTTTAGAAAAGGACACAAGATCACGAAGAGTTCTCTAGATCAAACGGCTTGTAGCTTTTGTTCTCCCTCTTCTTCGCTTTCGCTTAATTCGATCGATCGGCTATGATTTGCATAATTAAACACAAAACCCACCCTCAAAAGAACCAATTAGAAGCATAAATAAATACAAGACAAATTAAAGAGACATCCAATACCTTGTAAGATGCACTTTTTTTTTAATAAAAGATGGAATTTATCATCCAATGATTTCCACGATATGAATATGCTCCTATATTTATGAAAGCCCAATTTTAATTTGTCGTAGCCATAATCAAAGAATTTCATACTCATTTGATTAACCTACTTTCTTTTTTTGTTTCATTTGATTAACCTACTTTCCAATTTTTCCCTTCCTTCTTCCCAAAGTGGCTTCGTAAATACGTATCCAATACGTACGAAGAAAAGTATGCGAAAAGAAGGAACTCGTCCCTTAATTTTTGTCAGATCACTCTACTCCCTCCATGCACTTGCAGTAGTTTCACTGTCCGATAAGATTTCTTCTACAATAGCCGTGGAGAGTGAGAGAGAGTGTGTGTGTGTGTGAATGCTTGTAGGAAACGCAACATGTCCTCTTACAAGGCGACAGGAGGGAGAGGCAGCTGCAGTCCTTTTCCCATTTTCCTCCTCGCCTTGGGCTCCTCCCCGTTTCCTTTTTAGGGAAGCCTTCTCTTTTCTGCTGCCCCTCCACACATCTCTAATTTCTTCTTCTTCTTCTTCTTCTTCTCATGCCAATAACAATTAACAAAGTGAGATTACATGATATGTTACAAAGTGAGCAAGCTCAGAAGGCAGCAAAAGTCTTGGCTTTTTGAGACGCTCGGATTGCGATGTATAACTGTTCCTCCTCTCTCTCTCTCTCACTCTCGCTCTGTGGGTTAATTAATTCACATCGCCTACTACTAGTCTACCATACTCACCCTTGCCCTTCGGCCTATATATTCTCCCACCCCTCTGCAACCTCCTCCTCCCTTCTTCTTCTTCCCAGACTCTCATCGTCAGTGTTCAGGTTGCTGCCTCAGAAGAGCGAGGAGATCGAAGACGCTGCGCGGCCATTGTTTGCTGGTGTGGCACCATCAAGATTCACAAGCTCACGCTTAATGATCGATCTCTTCCATTTGCTAGCTCCTCGTTTTGAGAATCTTGATGATGCTGCATCGGCACTCAAATGGCTATGTATTTTTATCCAGTCACAGACTGCATGCAGCTTCACACTCAAATGGTATACGTATACAAACACATTATTATTGTTTTCCCCTTTAGTTTAGATAATACATATATAGAAGTATTATCTCTGTAAATTCGAGCGAGCAAAAACGTTGCACTTGGTTCCATGCATATATGCCACTATGATTCATGCATGGACTTGGAGGGTCCTTTCCTTTCCTGTGACCTCTGCTGGAGACGTATAGCAGCTTTTTATTTTATTGGACGGTGGTGGTGTCATTCTTCACTCCTCCGTACTGCAGAATCATATCGACTAAGTTCACTTTTTTAATTTCCAAAATATTTTACTCTCTCAACATTAATTAGATCATTGTTATTATTATCGTTATAATTAAGTACCAGCTGGGCCTGGGATTAGTTTTATTTTATGGCTTAGTCATGAGGGAGCTGCTAATTAATAATCTCCAACACTTTGCCTTGCATAAATGTTTTAGGATGCATTTCATTCGAGTACTTAAAGAAACAGTGTAGAGATTTAAAAGAAGAAAATGGATGTTAGTAAAATAATAGAATAATATTATATATTATGTTAGGTTTGGGAAGGAAAAAATTGTGAATTTTACTTCCAAGCAATAAAAATGAGAAAGAAAAAATATAATAATTTTTTTAAATAAAAAAATTAACCTGATAATAGTTCATAATTTTATTTCTTGCCAAATTACTTTTTTTTCGCTTTTTCATCCTAATATATTGTCAATAAATTATCGGATGAATTTTTTTAATGGGTGATAGTCTAAGAATGCTAGATTGATAAGTTTGTGTATTGTGAACGCTTCCTGATTTACTTTGATTACCGATGAAAATCTTCCTTTTAAGATTAGTCAATCTAAGGGATCGAATAGTCGGTGCTGACTAACAAAAAAATCACATCAAATCCAAACTCATTTAAAGTCTTACCCCTCCAACCCAAACTAATTTTCTTAGAACCATTATAACCTTTGAAAAATAATATATATATATATATATATATATATACACACTAGTAAAAGTGCAAAACTCTATCCTGTCCCAGACGTCATCTCGCCTCGCCGCTGCCTCATCTTCGCTAGCTTTTGAATTGTCTATAAAGAAATTCTCTCGAGAGATTGATAGTTCGACAGATAACAACTCGACAATCCTTGATCTCCAAGCTCAAATGTCATCAGTCCAATATCGGCAATCTTTGATCTTCATTCTCTAAGATCCTATTTGAGCTGCTTTTTTTTTTTATTTCCTTTTTTTTAATGTTTGTGGTTTGCACTTTTTTTTTCTCCTAGAATTTGACCAATTGATATTTTTGAATTGAGTTCTAGAGTTTTGTTGTTGTATTTTTTTTTATTTGATTCTGAAATTAAAATTGTTGATATTTTAAGTGTGAACTATACAGTCTTTCTTTATATAAGATTGTGTATTCATATAAATTATGTAAATTAGATCGTATATTTTCAAATGTTAATTAAAATTTATTAAGCCCTCGATCTAATAATTTCACAAATATAAAATATTTTAATATTTATTCTTTAATAATATTCATCGCCTCTCTTTTAATGCTCAATGTATTCTTCGAGAAGATATATTTTAGAAATTAGAATAGTTAAGTTCAGATTTTTTTTTTTGATTGAGATATAGTGCCAACATTAACATTACGCTGTTATCAATTTTTTTTTTATGTTTGATTCATTTTTTGTGTTGTGCTAAATATTATTTGGTGTGGATTATGAATTATGATTAAATACTAATATGAACCCCCACTTGTTTACAATTATTATGTCTCTAAATTAAATATTCTATATTGACGATGATAATAATAATAAGATGTTTTTATGCAGCCGAAGTCGAAGCAAGATCTAGATACAAAATTTTAAATGACAGGTGTCATTCTATATGATTGTAACCAATGCATACTTGAACCGCGGGGTGATCGATCGGGATGTTACAATTGTTGTTGCATAAATTAAAACTAATATGTTGAGGATCTTTTCAATTCCACATGAATATATATTCACAGGATTACTAACCACAAGAACCACTCAGTAATTGCAATACGATATACCTTTCTTTAAAAGATCTTATCAAATACATAAAAGTACCCAATAGAGGTGCGATACCGACTGATCTACCATATAGACTTCTATTATTCATGGCTCGATGGCATCACCTTTTGTATATGCATCCTCTACTGTGTTTTTGTAGGTGTAGAACTTTGCAATCACTAGATACACAAGAAAGTTCAGAACACTGAGAATTGCCAAAAGCCAGAAGAAGTAATCCAGGTGGCCTTGATTCAGATTGTCAGGAATCCATCCGAGTTTTCCGTTCTTTGTAGTAATGGATGTGACAATCGTAACGAGTAAGGTACTCAGGTAGTTTCCGAGTGCCACTGTGGTAAGCGAGAGGGCTGAGCACATGCTCCGCATTGCGTCAGGTGCTTGGTCATAGAAGAACTCTAGTTGCCCAATGAAGGTGAACACTTCAGCAGCCCCTATGATGAAGTATTGAGGCACTTGCCAGAATATTGAGATGGGAACATAGCCATCTTTGTCATTGTACAAGTTGTGCCGTGCCACAACTCTCAGCCTAACAACCTCGAGAATGCCAGCTGCTAACATTGAAAAGATGGAGATCACAAGACCAATGCCCATGCGCGTCAGCTGGGTGAAGCCGCGCTCACGGCCAGTGAATTTCCGAACAAATGGTACTAAAAAACGATCATAAATTGGAACCCACACAATTACGCTGATGGTATCGAAGATGGAGAGGGAAGCCGATGGTATCTTGAAGTGGGGGCCCATATGGGGATCCAGAGTGTTGCCTTGGAGGACAAACATGGTGCTCATCTGGCTGTAGACAGTTGAGAAAATAATGCCACTTGCCCATATAGGAAGAAGTCGGAGAACACTCTTCAGCTCCTCAACTTGGGTGACTGTACAAAGCCTCCATGGATTCGCTGGACCCTTGTGCTTATCTTCTTCAGTCTCTACCGCAGCCTTGTCGAGGAAGCTGAACAAGGAAATTTTTAAAAAAAAATGCAAACATAGGATGCTTATTAAGGAAAATTAATTCGGGTAAATGAACAACTTTCCTAACAAGAAATGGGAAAAGAAGTACAAAGTATAGAGATCCAGACATTGAAGAAAGAAGTAATAATCAGTTTGTGAAAGTCTAATCAAACTTGCTCAACTCAGGCACTGTAGGATTAACGTACAATCATTATACTTCAAAACAGCCAAATTAAGTATTTCCGTAGTAGTCATCCTGTTTTCTGCTACCTTAGGTTGTGTATATATCAGATTAGGATTGTGGCAAAATTAAAAAAGTTGTAATATTTAAATATATTAGTGGCAAAAACTTGTTCATAAATTTGCAGGATTGTGGTTCCCTTACCGCAAACATAATTCATTTAGTTATTAGTCTATACAATATTGTCGGCATCTTGTGATGCATTTCTACACAACATAAGGCCATCATCTTTGATTCAAGTAAACAACTATCTTGTGCAATCTATAATTTGTCTCATGGATTATGTTACAGATCACGAGTTCTAGAAACGTGAAAGATTATATACAATTTTTAATTAGCATGGCCTATGAAACAATTGCAATGAAACAGTAACACATTCTCTTGTATCCCAGAACAGATAACATTATGTAGGAATCAGAGAGAATCAAACAATTGGAAAATTTCCACTCATTCAAAGGACTATTTAGAGAAGGTTTTCAAGATTCAGGAACTTTTCTTCATGCATTCTATCATAAATAGAGATGTCTAACTTATTGATTTATCAAGTCTAGAACAGAAAGGTAACAGCTTAACAAATAGTTATTTTAATAAAAGCAAAAATAATAATGAAATTAACAATTCGATTGGAATCCCAAAGATAACTACTTAAATAAAAAAAATCAAGGGTTTGGAGCAACTATTAACTGTAGACAGGCATCATATCAATTCTGCATCTATTACAAGCAGAAAGAGTAGCAACAACAACTTCATCAATTCCATATTTATAACAAGCAGAAAGTGTTCTGGTGTACTCACGTTAATTGGTCTGTGTGTTTAAGCTTACGGCTACCTTGTATCACTGATTCTTTTACTGTAATTTCATATAAAAGTGACTTGTCAGCAGGTACCTCCACTCCTGCCTTCCTTACAGATGCAAAAATAACCTGAGCAATACGTGTAAGAGGACTTCCTCCAGGTTTTTGGTGCCTATACAATCTTGTGCCCAAGAAAAAGCTTATAACTGCAATGGCCATTGCCACTGCTGGGATTCCGAAACCCCATCCCCATCCAACATTCATCTGAATCCAAACTAGTACAGAAGCAGCAATCAGGGCTCCTATGTTAATGGAGAAGTAGAACCAATTGAAGAATGAACTTTTTCTCTTCTTCTCTGATTCATCAGATTCATCAAACTGATCGGCGCCAAAAGAAGAGACACATGGTTTGATACCTCCTGTCCCCAATGCAATAAGATAAAGTGCCAAAAAAACTGCTGCGGTTTGTGCTTTTGTTGGATTACAAACGCCATTACTGCAATGAGCTTTCAGACCTTTTACTGATGCCGTCATAGTAAGTAGTACCAAACCCTGTAGTGAAGTAAAAGATTAATGGTGTCTACTATATGTTTATCCAGAAGAATTTGAATTTCTTACCAATATATAGATCATCATGAAGCTGGAAATTGTCCAATATCTTCCTATGTAGGCATCAGCTATAAATGCCCCGAGAAGTGGCATAATATAGCAGGTACCAGACCAATTAGTGACATTGTTTGCAGCAGTAGCATTCCCTTGGTTGAGCCGATCTTTCATGAAGTTTACTAGATTGGTACTCATGCCATAGTATGCCAGCCTCTCGCAGCATTCATTTGCTGAGATAGGTATTTGGAGAAGTTAGTTAGATTATGCATACTACCCCTAGATGTTGTTACAGTAAATCAAGAAATGTACCAAGTATGTAGGGACAAGCCTTCCAATTTCCAGTTTCCTTCTTCAGGACTGGCTGACCATGGATATCTGTTGTCCCATCCTTGGTGTATTTATCTGTGTAGTCTTCCATGACCTGCTTTAAGGAAGTTGCTAAACTTTAGGCAATGATATTAATAACCTAAGATAATGTATCAATGTTGTCAAAAGCTCAGCTCATGGGGTTTACTACAAAAAAAAAGCATAGAGAAAAAGAAACTGGCAATCATCATACTTTTTTTTGTTATAAATATAAAATAGTGAACTTATCATAGTTCACCAACTTGTATTAATCTAAGATGACAAAAGAACATATAGGTTAGAGTAAAATGTTCTGCTATTACAACATAGCGTTGGCTTTTGGTGTGATAGGTTAGAGAAAAGTGCTCTGCAGTCAGGTTAATCTGCTATGAAAAATCCATCTATATCAGTTGTGCTCTCTGCTCTCCACCTTTGAGAAATAAAAATGGTCCTTTTTTTCCAAGTTCTGAACCCATGACCTTTGAAACAACATTCACATGTCTTTACCAGCATAGCAAGCTGGCACCTTCAACATTGCTTTTATTAATCCTTTCGATGTTTCCTTCCTTTACATATCATAGATGCATCTAGGTCGTTCTTCTGAATTTCTATTGGAGCATTTTATCAAGCTTCTACCCTTGTAACAAGTTCTAGCCCATGTTACAAAGTGATAGATTTCAATAAGAATAAATGATAACAAAGCAAAATATAAACTTCTTCAAACGGCAGAAGTATGCTACAAATCCAATTAACAATCCAACACAGCATCATCAATGACATAAATATCAAAGTAATTCACTTAACAAATCAGTGTGGACCTCAAATGCCAGAACCTCAACCTAGCAATCAGATAACAAAACCACCAACGCCTATGATACAACCCCCTGCATCATCTACATAAAGAATCAAACAGATTTCATAACAAAAATCAAATACACACACCAAGTGCGGATCCCCATTCGCATAACAACAAGTGCAGAAAATAGAAAAGGCATCAGGTGTTTTCTTTCAAAATCCAATCTTTAAGGGAAAGGGAGGCAGGGAAACCAAAGCGGTAGCTTAAAAGAGAAAAGGATCAACCAGTCCTTTCGAATTCACTAGAAATTAAACTGATGAATACCGGATTCACGCAGGAAAGACAGAAAAAAAAAATGCGAACACATAGACATACAGCTGATCGATTCTTCCTCGACTTCCAAGAACCAAGAAAGAAGGCGACGTAGCCTCCACAATTCACCGCTGCGGCGGAGTTCCCAGAGCTAGAGGAGCGAAAGTGTGGGGGGAGAATTTTAAGCGTCACGACTGAATGAACAAAGGCGACGAAAGCGACGAGCGCACCAGCCGGTGAGTTACACAGCTGTTTCAATCCTTGGTGTGCCGGATATATCGCCCGCTATTATCGGATCTCGTTACACGCAGCTGGGCTAACCAGAGTTTGTTAACCCCGGTTAAAATCGTTTCCATTGACGGCTGACTCTTTTGGTTGGACGACAAAGGATTGAAATGACTAAATGAAGAAGCGAGACACCCAAAGTCCACTGCTAGTTCTCAGTCATTGTCATGGAAAACGAAATGGAACGAGAGCAGCAAGTGCAGAGTAAACTGAAACGAATATTCAAAGAAGAAGAAGAAGAAGAAGAAGAAGAGAAGAATCTTACCATCTACCAATATGTTTCTGTCCGATGCAGACCTGCTGAGGAGAGCCAGAGCAGGAGTCAGAGCGGATACTTATAAGAGATGGAGGAAGCTTGCACGGTTGGCGTGTGTTGTTTTTTCCATGGCGACGGCCCACGGGGCCGTTGAAATGGGGGGGCTGCGTTCGTTCACACTGGTAAAAGGGATGGGAGGAGAAGGGGACAAAGCTGAGACGACACGCTGGCGAGTTGGAAGCGAGCGTACGCTAATTGTTTACACCGGCCGGCACGGAGACGGAGATGGCGATGTGGGTGGATGCCGTTCACACACAGCACAGCACAGTGTAGCACAGCACAGTGTGAAGCCTTTTTACCTTGGGCTACTTGTTTACTATTATGGACAAAGAAAGTAAACGATAAAATAATAATAATAATAATAATAATAATAATAATAATAATAATAGAACGATGTCACGTTCAATCGATCGGTCATATGATGTCCTCTTCTTTTGCAGCAAAAAAGATAGAATATAGAATCTGTCACTTTAATGGTCTTATACGATCAATCCCACGATCATTTATGAAAAGGTAAATCGAGAAACTGTACTTAGATCATGACACAAGAGGGTATTACCTGACTTCGTTAGAATTCAAATACTTGTCATTTTCTATAACTCTATTATATATGATGTCCTGAATGGTAACTAGGTTGCATATGCTTACGTTCAATCGATCAATCTGTCACCGCCACCCGATCCCAATCTAGTGGTTGAAAATAATAACAATTTCAGTAGCCAATCACATAATTTCTTAAATAAATGGCTAAGGCCAAACTGTTTATGGCCGCCACCCATCTTGCTTCATTTTTATTTTTTTGAAATGCAAGGCTAAATTTTAATCCTCTTTCTTCTCATTAAAAATCATATCAGAACAGATATCTTTAATTTTTCGTAAAAAAATAATAATAATTTAGATCATTCCCTTTCATGTTGAAAATTTTAAAATCCTTCAGAAGAATGGTACGTACCGCATATGAACCTGTATGCGATATACGTGCTGTGTCCCAGCCAACTCCACAAATAAATAAACTTCCAAGCGCTTTTATTTTCCCTGTTTGGTTGTTGGCGAATCTCGACCGCCGACCGCGGCCCCATCGCCCCGCCGGTTCCATATCCGCCGTCGATTTCTCTCGCAGGGAGGGCCTGCTGCGTCGCCCTCACGGCCCCACGCACTCTGGAGGTGGACCCCACTCCGCGCTCGATCGATCGAACGCCCGAGAGACAAAAGTTTGAGGCGGAGAAGGATTGGCGAGCGAGGTCCAGCCATGGATGCTCTCGAGCGCCACTGCATCAGGGGCTTCTTCGTCGACGCCAGGTTCGCCACCAAGCTCGCCGCTCCACCGTCCAGGGGCAGGAGGAGCTCCATTTGGGTTCCTTTACCCACGCAAGAGCTCGGCGGCGCCTTCTCTGTCATCCTACGGAGGCCGCCGATCATCCTGCCGATCTCTTCCTCTTCTTCTTCTTCTTCTTCCTCTACTTCTTTGTCCTTCGCCGCAGCATCGTCTGAGGTACTCGACTCCTTCGCCTTTTTCTTCTTTTTGTTCGGTGGTACTTTTGGGCATCATTGCCTTCTTGCCGATTCTCGTCTTCTAGAGGATGCAGTACATTACTTGGTTTGTAATTGAAAGCTTGATTTGAAGTCGTTGCATTCTCACAGGTGCAAGCGGATGCCCCAGTTGAGACGACAAGTAAGCGGGCCTTGTTCTTCTTCTTAGTTTATGAAGTCAACAACCTACCTGTGATAATCGTTGTTTGTCAGATTCATCCAAGACCGTGCGCGTAAGGTTTGTTCTACAGAAGGAATGCTTCTTCGGCCAGCAATTCTTCATCGTCGGCGATGATCCGACGTTTGGGCTGTGGGATCCTGCAAATGCGATTCCTTTGGAGTGGTCTACCGGCCATGTATGGACAGCTGAGCTGGTGAGACGCGACGAGACGAGGAAATGGAGATTTGCATCACGAATCAATATGCAATGCTTTGCATTTTACTCAAATTCCATTTGTGTATCAGGATGTTCCTGCCGAGAAGACGATCCAGTTCAAGTTCATACTCAAAGGTCTGTCAGGAGATATCAGTTGGCAGCCTGGTCCTGATAGATCTTTGCAAACATGGGAAACCACCAAGACCATTGTCATTTCTGAAGACTGGGACAATGCTGGGTGCCAAAAGGTTACTGAGGAACATCGAGGAGGAGTCCACATTGTAGCCGACGAACCACAGTCCCCTGAGCTCAATTTTGGTGGTAACAATGGTGCAGTAGAGGAACAGACTCCAGTGCCTGACTCGGCACCAATTCCTGCATCTGGAAGCGCCGTAGATCCCTCACAGGAAACAATGGCGGCCAACGTTCTCGATGCGCCGTCCGAATCTGTCGAGGCTGAGCACGACGACTCGTCGCAGGTAAAGATTTCGACATGATGCTGCATTTCCTGTCTCCCTGAAGTCAAACAGATCTATGTGCCCTGTTCTTTGCAAATAAAATGTTCATGGATCAAATAATAAAAAAATTATCAAATACTATGAAGAATGAATGGGAAACATAATTGTTCGTCTCTTGCACCATTGAAGAATTATCAAACACTTTGTTAACTTCACAAATCTGTTTCCATATGTTGCATGGTTATGGATCAGTTCTCTGGGGAAGCAGATGAATCCGAGGGGCGAATCAGAAACCAAATTCAAGAAGAGGCTGTTGTGCCTTTTGAACAACCAAACGGCAACGAATCCGAGGAAGTGAAGAATATTGATGGGGCAATGAGTGGAGATGAAGATCTTCCTAAAGAAGCTGACCTTAAGTCCATGGCCGGCATCATGCAGAATGACATACAATGGGGTGGCAGAGCCATAAAACAGTTCCTCACGAGTCTGGGAATTATTTCATCCTGATAGAAATTTCATAATGGCATTGTGTAACTTGTTATTTCATGTGTAATTGAGAAGCTTTTGGTATTGCCAACTAAATAGAAGCAGCAAAGATTTATTTTAACCATTCTCGAACAAGCTTCTTCCTTTCATATCCATCAATACAGAATCGAAAAGAGTCTATCATACTCAGTCTTACCGACGAGGTTATTTTCGAAACTTGAACCTGTGACCTCCAAATCATACAACAACAACAATTGAACGATATAATTTATTTAAAACTTTATTCTAAAACAATAAAGAGAAGGATTGACAAAGGTGAGAAAGGTTAGGGTTTGCTCAACTTAAAAAACACAGTTGCTTTCACCAAGTCACTTTAAAATCCACCGTTGTGAAGAGAGTTTAGCGATGCTTATTACTCCTTGTAAAGGTTTGCTCGATTGGTTGTATAAAAGAGGGATTTAGTAGATTGTTAGAGGTAGAACACCAAACACATTGAAGGTCATGAGAATAGGAGCAAGTATCTAGTTCACTTTATATCTTGGTGTTAGTATTATTTATTTCCACTATAATTATCACTTTGATATCTAATATTTATATTTTATTTATCCACTTCCCCCTCCTCTAATCCGGCAATTACTAATTCTACACTAAATTCTTAATTAATCTAGAAATAATTTTAAACATTAATTATTATTTTCAACTCTTATAAAATTATTTCTCCTTCTAAATAATTCTTACTTTCTATAATTAATTTTAATTTTTATAATTTAGTAAACAAAATCAATTTCAATTTGTTTTTCTCAACTTTAATTGAACTAATTAACCATTTTATTAATTACTTAGAATAATTATCTCTTAATCATATAAATAATGATTAATCAAGATAATTAACTCATAGATATCCACTTAATCTATACTATAAGAATTTAATGTCATTTTAAAAATTTCTTAATTAGCTTTCTAGTACACAGATTGTTCAAATAATCTTTGATCAAATTGGCTAGTGATATATGTTCCATTTTAAAGTTCTATGTTGATTGCTCAATCCTCTTCTCATAGTGAATCTGTATCGTTACTAATATCTCACTTATATACTCATTTAGATATTTATTGTAGTGAGATCATCTACTATCATTATAGTGTACCACAAAGTTGATATTCTCTTAAATCAGGATATATATTCCATCATCTATAATTGTTTATATATATTAGTGTTATTAGAACCTTTTATTACAATCTATAATTTCATTACTAACATGCATGCAATCTAATTGTTTAAGACATCATCACTTGCAGCTGACACAAATATAATATTTCCAAAAGACTTGCCGCATGTTTAGTATTAACAATCTTCCTCCACCTTTTTAAAATGGTGGTTTTCCAAGGCTTCAATTTCTTAACCACTTCAGTAATCTAGTTATTCCAGTAGGTTTTGTATATAGCCTGGTAATGCCCAATTGAAAGTCAAGATGAATAACATTAGCAACCAAAACTACGTATCAATTTAGATCCCTTCCCTCATGCTTGCAATATAACAAAGAGAGTTTTGAATGGTACAAACCAAAGAAGCTATCTTCGAATTCTTCACTTTCTCCTCATCTTGAATTTGCTCAAAGTATGACCTGCATATTGAGCCAACAACATTTAAATTGAAAGTTCTATGTGAATAGCAATAGACTTATGCTCTATAATTGTCCCCTTCAGTTACAAAAGACATGAAACTTAAGTGACATGACATGCAGGAATGGTGATCAATATTTTTGAACTTCTTAGGATACTATCGAATATAAGTTTACTAATGCTGAAAACTAATGGCTGCTCAAGTTGAGTGCATCCCATTTTGAACGATGATGTGTTCTTCCTGGAAATTTAAGCACTACAATGATCTCAATTTGTTGCATGACCCAGCTCCAAATAATTGATTGCAAAAACAAAATTAAATTTTGCTGTCAAATCCACCTCAGATGGGTTCTTGAAGAGTCCTGCGATCTCTTTTGGTTTCAGAGATGTGGCTACTGGGATTATCATTTTTTTTTTGAAGAGTCCTGCGATCTCATTTGGTTTCAGCACTTATTCTGATGTTAAAGCTAAATTGAATTGTACCATCTAAGCAATCTTCTTCGCACTAATGCAGTAAACACGAGCTCCAGCGTCATACACAGTCAGACCAGCATCTTCACAACCCTTGAAAAAATGTTTCTCTTCTCCCCCAAGCCTGCGCCTCCAACTCATGAGAAAAAATGGCCACAGCAATTTAACTTCTTTTCCTGGCAATCAACAAGGCACATTATGATCGGTGCAAACAAGAGTCAGCTACCATGGAGGAACTTTCTGTTACCTGATATGGACAAAACTGTACCATCTGATACGTTTTCCATGGGTTTGTAGTTGTTCAAGAGAAAGCATAGGGTTCTTATCAAATTAGGATACTGTTTCACATCTGCAAGCAGAGAACGGGTGTGACTGGGGAATTTCCAGGCATAGATTATGCAATTAGGGAGGAAATCATACATAACAAGATATCACTGGCAATAATCATGTCCCAGTCTGGTTCAGATGTAGGAAACTTGTCACCCCATGTATCTGAGGCACTCAAAGAGAGCAGAATCATTATAAAAATAAGTTATGTACCTTCGGAAAAAAATTGGAACACTTAAGAGACCACCCTGTTTTATCATCTACGCATTTATAACCATCATCAGCAACATTGGCCTGGTCCATTCCACAAAAGCACTTACAATGCACTGAGTCAGAGTTTATAGCAGTTTAAATAAAACTTATTATCTAGTTAATTAACATGTGAGAAGTTTAATAGAAGCAGAAAATTTTCAAACAAAAAATCATACTGAAAAGTTACAACAACAACCAAGCCAAGAGAATTATGTTTAATATCATCGAACCATAATTTTCTTATTTGCTTGGCATGTTAGAAAAGTTACAACAACAACCAAGTCTTTATCCCTCTAAGTAAAGAGGGCTATAAGGATTCTCCTATAGCATTGGGCTTCATCCCCTATTATATTTTCGTCTATATTTAAATGAATTTTATTTTATTTTATCATTGCTAATGAAGTCTTCTTTGTTCTCCCAGTTCCTCTATTAATATGCACATTTTTCATAATTTCACATCACCTAATTAAGACATTTATTAGACATTTAAATAGGTGCCCATACCATCTTGAACGTGTCTTTTAGAGTTTTTCCTCAATCGGCGCAATCCTGACTTTCTCTCTAATACTCTTAATTCTTATCCTCATATGCTCATACATCTATCTTAACTTCCTTATCTTTGTGACTCTCATCTTTTGCTTGTGTGCTCACTCGTTTTATGGTCTAATATTCATCTTCATATAATATAACAAGTCTAAACATCATTTTATAATTTTTCTTTAAACTCGAGGGTACCTTACAATCACAAAGGATACCTGACACCCTCCTCCATTTCCACAATCATGCTTGTATCCTATATAAAAAATCTTTATCAACCCCTCTATCCTTTTGCAAAAACAAACCTAGATACTTAAAACTCTCATTTATAAGTAACTCAACATCTCCTACCTTAAGAATTGTCAAGCTACGTCTACTAAAGGGCAGCCAGGTGCACGAAGCTCCCGCCATGCGCGGTCCGGGGAAAGGATCCATTGTACGCAGCCTTACCTTGCCTTTGGCAAGAGGCTGTTTCCAGGATTTGAACCCGTGACCTCTAGGTCACATGGCAGCAACCTTACCGTTGCGCCAAGGCTCCCCTTCAAGCTACGTCTACTATTATTAAATTTAAATTTCATATATTTTATTTTTACTAAGTCTAAAAGCTTTTACTTCTAGCGTTTTCCATCAAAATTTGAGCTTTTTGAGTAAACAAGTAACGAAATATGACAACATTCAATCTGCCTCATAAGCACCCACACTTCCTCTAACAAATCTTAGCCATTTACTTCTTATGAGATTGTTAGCAAATATTTTAATTCCAATGGTGCCAACATGAGGTTTTCATCAGGTTTCTGGGTTGACAGAAAGAGACATCAATTTGTTACATATTTAAGGGATCTAGTGAGAATTTCATTTTAGTTTGTGTATTAATTTGGTTATTCATTAGAAGCTTGGATATTATTTATATAATTTTCTCTAAAATATTATCTATTCCCCTTTTATAGTAATTAAATTGTTAACTTAATTCTCACAAACAATTCAAAGTTCATGATGAACTTTGGTGGAAAGGTTATTGCCACTAGTTATTAATGACGAGCAGACTCAATCATCATAACTTCTGGAACCACAAAAAACAGTGTGCAACTTATCTAGATAATTAACACCTAACTGCAAATGACCTTTTTCTCCATGCCAAAAATATAATTATCTATAGCGATTTTAATTTGGGAGAAGAGAAGAGTAAGGAAGGAAAGATAACTTTTCAAGAGAAACAACAATAGCATGGAACATTACTAGATCATGAGAAAATATATTCGTCTAAAGGTAGGAATATGTGTAACAAGATGATTCTTTCAACTAAAAATTTAGGAGAATGCAATCTGGCTTGATAAATTTCAATTAGTCTGTTGTGTAATGTTCTAAGTCTAATACTTTGTTATATTCAAGTATATTTTTTAGAACTCAAATGTCCTAATAAAAGATGAAACTGAATATTGTAATGGTCCAATTGTCATTTAACCACGGTAAAAAGTATCTCTTAAACTTTTTACAATAGTATCCAATTCAGGTATGGATTCATGTGTCTAACACAATCGTTTTCAAATATTTTTTGCACGCTATCAATGGAACTTTTGGTGTTCAACTTGGTGAGTTCTAGAATGTCTGAATGGGTATAGAGGGCTAGATGAAGAGTCAAAATATCAAAAGTCATAAGCAACATTTGCACTTCTATATTGCATGAACTCAATTATCCATCACGAGATAGATTTAGATGTTCATTATCTTGTTTTCTATAGGTTTTTATTCTTGATCAATAGGAATATCAATGTTGAACTGGTGTCAAGTGTTCAACATAGGTACAAAGAAGTAGATGAAGTGTTTGAGTAACATAGTTGCACTGTAGTCTTACTCATTCAAATGTGTTTTTCTGCACCATGTCCAATAAGTTTGTTATTTCACATGTTGAAACCATGTATATAATGGAATAACATATGAAGCATAACATAGAAATATACTACATTTCAAAATGTAGTATTATCTGATAGAAATGCATGAAGAAACTATTTTGCATTGAACGCTTGTGAACTATGTTGCTTTAGCCTATTGTAGAATCATGAACTAAATAATAATTGGAACTTACGCCTGATATGTGGCAGTGCAGGCAGCCCATTAGTTCTGCAGTTATAAGCTATATTTCCTTCAATTTCTGTGTCATCAAAATCTGAGGTTGTGATGTCTACTCCAAATGACCTCCGCAAGAAGATGGCTAAAGCTCCAGTCCCACTTCAAATTACAAATTCAGAAAAATTAAAATTAGCTATAGACAAAGTCATGAAGAATAAGACATCAAAACTCATGAAAATCAGACTGGGACAAGCAGTTGTCAGCAGAATCCAATCTGGAAAACTCCACTAAGGTACTGCAATTATAACAGCCACCAAAACATCAAAAAAATCCAATCTTCAACCTCACTAACTGATCTTGGAATTGGAGTATAATTTCATCAGTTAACACTGAATGATTTAGAAAAATTATAGTACTAGAGGCATTAGATTAATACTGTTATTGGTGTAATGGGTTAATGTTGCATTAGTAATTCTAGATTTAGAAATGTATGGTTATTCTATATACACTTATCAATATTTAGCTCATTAATGAATGCAATACAATATTTTCCTATTTCAGATTCTATATGGTTCAAAGCCACACTTTAAGGTATATAGTTTTCCAAAGAAGTATAACCCGAAGGTGAGGTTGCCACCAGTCTCCCCTCATCCACTTCTCTACTCAAGTAGCAATTGCTTAATGTTGCCCTCATGCACTCACATGCTTCTCCAAGCTTCAATTCTCAGGGCTCAAGCGACCCACACCTTGCTACTCGCTTGACCCTTCACATGAATAGCCCTGCTTTGATAAGGACACAACGCTGCACTCAGCAAGGATGCCTTCATGCATCCAATTCCATGAAATGAGCAATGCATAGAGTGGCTGCAGATGAAACATTCTTTTACATCACCTTCCACCACACTACAACTAAGCCACCTCATCTCTATCACTAATCTGTGAGTTTTAGCAAATTCCTTCCTTGGTAGCACCATTTTTCTTCCTTATTCTAGTGCCAGTGTAGTTTTGCCTCCAATAACCACATCACAGAAATCAAATTGCCTACCGTATCAAATCTTTGGAGCAATTTTTCCTACTTAGATATTGCTAGGAGAACCCAACAGACTGAAGCTTCATCTATTTGAGTTTTATGGATTCGAATCTTCAATTTCTCATCTTCTGCTCAAATCAGATTTTCCAATTTCTTCAAAGCAACCTCTTCTTTCTATCCCACAAAATCTTCTTGCTTGTTCATCAATTTTTACCTCTTCTTTCCAACTACGTTTGTCTCTTCATTTTGACCTTTATGTTTGCATGTTGTTGATGTGCCGCATCAATCAAGATTGAATATTTTGCTTCTCTCCTTTCTTCTATTGTGTGCTAATAAATGTGTCACAGCCACAGAAAAGGTCGCCTAGTGCCTCATCTCAATTTTATTTTGCTTGCATGTTACATATGCACCTCCTAAAAGCTAATGAATATTTCAAGAAAGAAAATGTCTTGTTCTTATTTTACTATGTCTAACAAAGGGTTGAGTTGTGCTATCTATCACCTATAACAACCTAAACAAAGGAAATATCTTTTTCTCATTACGCTGCATTCTGCAAATGGTAGGGTTATCTGTCTATCTACCTCTCTATCGATCAATCTATTTATCTTGAACTCAGTCTATTTAGAAGGGCACTAAGAAATTAGTTCTTGAGAGTATCTCTCTTCATCTTAGTTTTAGTTTATCTTTTCTCTCTTTACCTCTCTTACCAATGTGCTGGATGGTTTAAGGTCAAAGAGACCATCTCCATTAACTACATAAGTGAAGACGTGAAGGATGACATGAGGAGCCGAGGGTTCAGAGCATTCAAGGGACTTAGCTTGACCAAAAAAAAAAAAAAGACTTCAATGCTTGGAGAAAGTACACAAGAGATGTGAGTAGAGTGACCTGTATAAAAGGGATGAGAGTAGATGGCAACTTAGGTGACTCGACTATATATGTAGTCGAAGTCAGGATAACTAGTGGACTGGTGTTGGGATTTAGTTGATTGGTGGCTGAGAAAACCACACCCTAAGTGTTTCAGGGTTTTGGTGAATACTCCAAAGTTGGTGAATACTCTGAATCCAGCAAAACGACATGATTTGTGAAGAAGGCTATAAAAGGAGTTCGAGGGACTATGAGAAGTATAATCAATCAAGTGCAAACACGCCCACACTCTTTTTCTTTTGTGTTCCATTATTAAAGTTTTCTTTCTTATATATTGTATTTGCTAATCCATAAAAGGTTTCTCTATGCCAGTGCTATTAGGAAGGAGAAAATATAGAGATTCTCGAGAGTGATCCACCTAACGGATTATAGGTCGTAGAATAAGAGCTTGGGGTTAATAAACCATGTAAAAACGTTGGAGTATTCTGGTTTGCATTTATCTTTTATGTTCTTATAATTTATGTTGCATATATTTGTATTGTAGAACACTAACAACATGAAGTGGTATTCACCACCCTCTACTATGTAGATCACAACATCCACTCGATCCAACATAGATTTCTACATGTTCTACATCTCGTTAAAAAAAAAAAAAAAAAAAAAGGTCAGCCCGGTGCACGAAGCTCCCGCCATGCGGGACATCTCGTTATTGTGAAAAAATTACAAATATGAAAATAAGTTTGATTCAATTTAAATTAAATAGGAACCCCTAGTTAAAGAATGCTTTGGATTCACATTACCAACTACGGAGTTGGAAGTCACCTTGATCCACAGTAAAACTAGCAAAAACAAAAGTGACCTTTTCTTCATGCAAAAATTTACAAACATAACCTGCATGATTATGGATCTAAGTGAGGTACTTCTACAATATGGAACATAAAATAAATAAATAAATTCATAATCATATCATAGATGCAAATTAGGAATGGTCACTGACATCAGTAAATGTATGCTCTAAGTAATTTCTACAATTAGAATAACTACCCATCATAAATATCTAAGATTAACAAAAGAACAGGCAGTCAAAAGTCAAAACTACAACTATGGTTCTATATAATATTCAATCCCTATCTTCACCTACATGAGGATGCTCAATGTTGATTCATAATAGAAAAGTTCACAGAAAAAGGGAATAATTCAATCTTACACAATCACAACATTTCCATATACAAGTTTTTTGTATGCTTGAGAAGGGTTGTTCCATACCTCCCTATTTCCAAAATTCGTGTTCCATGTAAAAGAGATTGATTTTCGACTAACCAATTGCTAAATGCAAATGTCCCAGGCCATAATAAATTGGCATTTAACTGATGAAATGAAAATTCTCGAATAATAAGATCCTGCATGTAATAAACAAATCATGAAACAAAAAGTTAACATAGATGATTTTTTAAAATAACCATATGGTAAAACACAACACTTAATAACTCTAGAAAAATTAATCCGACAAAAGAAAATATCTGCAATACAAAGATGAACAAGTAGACATGATAGTAGTCTTCAAAGATTACCAGCATACTTCCTCTGAGATACAAATATGTCTTCTTCAGAGGCAACTTCCACTCCATGGAAATAACATGGCTTCCACAAATTTTTAGTAACAAACTTGACTTATGAACATCTTTCTTTTTACTTATGCTATATCTTGCACATTATTTTCTATTAAGAGAATGTTGTCAACATAAGGTGCAAACTGTTTAGGAAGCTCTATGTAGAATGAATATTGAGTGGATCTCTTTTGCAGATAATTACTTTCAAATATTTTTTTTTCTTTTCCACTTTATTTTTCTCTAATCTTTAGAACAAATCATCGTTGTGAATATTCCTGTATATATTTTATTGATTTAAACATTTTTCATTAAAAAATGGTCATATGAGAGACAATAGATATTATAATCACAATTAAGGACATAAACGACCATAGTTTAGGGTCAGATAAGATGCACATCTAGCTCTAAAACCATAGTTTACTCATACTCTACTTGACAACTATCTAATGGTAGAAGCAATAAACTAAGAAGGAATTGAGAAAAGATACACATACCAATTCATATTCAAGGGGAAGAATATCTTGACATTAGAAAACTTGAAAATGATAAGCATAATTTTTGTTCATGCAAACTTTCAAAGGATTATATCGTGTTACTTAGAGCTAGGTAAAGAGTTAGAATGGAACAAAAGACAGTAAAATAGCTGCAAGTTTACCACATAATTTGTCAATTTGAAGAGGAAATGATAACTGTCTTAATATAACATTGGTCCTTGTCACAATTCTATATTCTCTATTTCCAACCAATACTTGCCAAAACCTTTTTACACTGAATTCCCCAAAATCAACAGGCGCTTCATTATGAATAATAGAACAATGCATGGATGGAACACGACCATGTGGGTTTGGAATGTCCATCATGAGTAATGTTTAGTTTCTCTTTCTCGCTCAAATAACAGAAATCCTCAGAAAATTGGAGAGTAAATTTGTAACTGAAAGGTGTGTGGTGTTCCATTAGTGAACTAATTACAAATTCTAAGGAAACGCGAACCAAAACCGCCATTCTAAAACTGAGTGCGAAAGACAAAAATTGCAAATTGAAGCAGTTTCAAGAGAATAGGATATTTTATTCGTTAGCTCAAAGGCAAACAAGAGGCGAGAGTTATTACCGTTCCGGGAAAGGAATGAATTCTCTCGACATGAATGTCCTGCTGGTCAGGGCTCTCTTTCCCTTCTGCAGCTGCTGGGAAAGACAAAAGCAGACAGACGATGGATCTCAAAATGGAAATGAAAACAAGGTCAACAAAAAGAGAACTTGAAGAAAATTTACCATGGCGCGCTTCATCGTCGTCGTCGTCGTCGTGAAAGAGAGCTGCGGGGGAGAAGAGGGCGACGTCCATCAAACCACGCCCGCCGCCTCGCAAAACCCTTAGAAAAAAAGGTCAAAAATAATAAATATAAAAGGAAAAAAAATAAGTCCCAATTTTTTATCTCTACAAATATTTCACTTTCATCTTTATGTTTTTGTTTTTGTTTTTTTATTTTTTTCTCTGATTTACATCCTTCTCCTTTTCCAAGTTTTTTTTTCTTCATTTTTTTTATATTTGAGTTGTTGACTTGTTGTCCATCACTTAGCTAGAGCACTTTTCTACCTCCTAGACGTTTCTAGAAATTCCAAAACAAATAGATGTGACCATGTTTTAAGTTTTTTTATTTGCTTTTTTTTAAGTTTTGAATTATGTTTTAAAAAATTAATACAATTTTAATTTTCTTAAAGGAGTCCCAATAGTCGTGTGTGTATATATTATATTATATTGCATGTGGTGAGCATTTAATTTAATTTTTTAAATTTTTATTTTTATTTTATTAAATCTAAATATTACATCCTAAATTATAAACTATTATATTATAAATTTTTTTAAAAAATTAAAAAATATATATGTAATATGTGCTCATGAAATATATATAGCATAAGATGTATGACATAACTATCCTTCAATATTATTTTTAATATTATCTTGTCTATAGGAATTATAAAATCTTAGTTGTTATATAGTTATAGCAGTGACATTTCTACAATTGCTATAATTAAGTTGTCCTCATATAATTTCATAGCTGTACAACTATGTCATAGCTATTATAATATAAAAAATAATCTTAAATAATAAGCTAAATTATTGTAAAATAAAAATTAAAGATAACTTATCATAATTTATTTTTGTAAAAAAAAATTCTAAACTCCTAAAAGTCATGCTATGAAAAGAAAAATCAGTCGTTAAAAATATGGATTTTAGCTCGAACTGATTTTTTTATAAAAAAAATAAGTCGTTAAAGATACCTTTCTTCTTTTTTAAGTAAATTGACCATTAATGAAGTTCAAATTATGATACGGATCTTAGAATTTTTTTAATAAAACTAAGTGTGTGGTTCATAGATGCCAACGTTGCCACGCCCGGCGACTGCCTTCTCTGTTCTGAAAAAAAAATTATAAAATCCGTCATTTTAGTGATCTCATACGATCGGTCCCATGATCATTTGTGAGGACCTATACGATCGCTCCCACGATCATTTGTGAAGACCGATTGACTCCCATGATCATTTATGAGGACCCATACGATCGGCTCCACGACCATTTATGAAGAGGTAAATCAGAAAATTACAATTGGTCACGATGCAAGAAAGTATTGTCTGACTTCGCCAAAATTTAAACTTTTATCCTCTTCTACAACTCTATTACATCATAACTAATTCAGCTAGGTTGTGGGAACAACTGCCGTGACTCAACCCGGTCGATTAAAGAAGAATCACCGTCACGTGGTCCGGACGTGACCCATGACCGAGCAGGTAGCGGCAGAGCCGTCTGGTGCAGCGGCCAGTCAAAATTCCAACACACGCACACACGTATATATGCGTACATCGCCACTTTCTTCCCTAATTCTTCACCAAACCTTCTCCTCTCCTCTCCTCCTCCCACCTTCCCCATATATATCGATCCACTGGCACTGGTCACCGCCACCTCGATCGAGCTGCTGCGCCTGAGGTTTCATCATGGTCATTCCCGCTGCAACCGCCGGTGACGGCGCCGGCACGCTCCAGAAGACGCTTCAGGCGGTGGTGCAAAGCGTGCAGTGGACCTACAGCCTCTTCTGGCACCTCTGCCCTCAGCAAGGGTACGTACCTCTTCTCGTTTTCTTCGATCGGTCAATTGTGTAGGCACGAGGAGGATTGATTAATTAATTAATCATTGTGAGGGAGGGCTGCAGGGTTTTGGTGTGGGGGGACGGGTACTACAACGGGGGGATCAAGACGAGGAAGACGGTGCAGCCGATGGAGGTCAGCACGGAGGAGGCGGCCCTGCAGCGGAGCCAGCAGCTCCGGGAGCTCTACGAGTCGCTGTCGACGGGGGAGACCAACTTACCGACGCGCCGGCCCTGCGCTGCTCTCTCGCCGGAGGACCTCACCGAGGCCGAGTGGTTCTACCTCATGTGCATCTCCTTCTCCTTCCCGCCGGCTGTCGGGTATGCATGCATGCTTCATGCTTCATGCTTCATGCTCAATCTTAATCCATCAAAAATGTAGGAGAGTTGCGTTCTTCTTCAAACTCCACAATATTAATGGATAAACACGATTTAAACTCTCCTGAAATTTAATGCTTCCATATGCCACAACTCTCCCTTCCTGAATGCTCGCATTCAATGAGAGGCCTGCCATGGAAGACGATCGAAATTACTGCAACACATACCAATACTTTTTTATTTCTCTAGGCTCCCTGGAAAGGCATTTGCCCAGCAACGATACGTTTGGTTATCAAGAGCGAATGAGGCCGACAGCAAAGTATTTTCGAGAGCTATTCTGGCAAAGGTATCTGTTTTAATTAGAAAAAAGATTGATTTAATTACTTAAATACTAATCCTCTTCTTCTTCTTCTTAATCCGCATCGATCCGTGCGTGTTTCGATCTCGATGCATGCTGCAGAGCGCTCAAATTCAGGTACCTGTGCTTAATTATTCAATCTTTTCGTATTCGATGGTGGTTTTTTTTTCCTGAAATGTTTGCTTTCGCATTGTTACAGACAGTCGTGTGCATTCCTCTCGTCGATGGAGTTCTTGAACTGGGCAATGTGGAAAAGGTCGGTGTGGTGTGCGTAATCCAAGGCAGAGTTTTCGTTTAATTTCATACTAGTTCAAATTTGCAAGTCTGGAAAAAAAAAATAAGGAGAAGAATGATTGAACAGGTCGAGGAAGACGCGGCGTTGATACAGCACGCAAGGAGATTCTTCGGCGACTATCTTGACACGCACACTAAGCCCGCTCTCTCAGAGCACTCCACTTCTAATCTACTTTTTCAACAGCCGGCGGCGATCGTGCATCATCAAATGAGCATTGACTTTCATGGTCAGCACGAAGATGACGCTGATCGCGGTCACAACGATGCCAATTACGACGACGAGGAGGAGGAGGAGGAGGAGGAGGACGACGACGACGGCGATGAGGAGGATGGCGACGACGTAGAGGGAAGCAACTGCAGGTCAGATGGTCAAGGAATAAGATCGAACAGTGATGTCGTCGTCGACGTCTCCGATAATCTGATGGCCGTGGAGGAGGTAGTGAATGAAGTTACAACGAGCGAGCTGATGCAGGTCGAGATGCCGGAGGAGATGCAGGTGGGCTCGGCCAGCGATTGCTCCAACGGATCACAATCGAAAGTCCAAATGCAGGACGATCACTTGTACAGAAACTTGCATTTCCTGCTCGAAGATCTTGGTAATTAATTAATGGAATCGATCGGTATATATATCTATCCATGTGTTATTCCTTTAGCCAGATCATGATGGCAAATGTTCATGTGACATGCAGGAACTCAGCTCCAAGATTTCTCCCCGGAGGACGCTCACTACTCGGAGACGGTCTCCAGCATCCTCCGGCACAACCTGAAGAGGTGGGTGGACGTCGCCTCCTTCGGCTACTTGATTCATTCTGCGCACAAGTCTGCGTTCCTCAAATGGAGCCACAAAAGAAACCAGTACTGCAACAGCCATCACTCCTCCCAGCAGAAGACCTCGCAGTGGCTGGTGAAGCGTGCTTTGCTGAACATCCGGGAACTGCACTGCAAATTCAGTGACGGAGAGGGAGGAAACAGGATGACGCACAAGGGGACGACGACGACGACGACGACGACGGCGCAAGAGGAAGCTGGTAGCGCCAATCATGTGCTGGCTGAACGCAGAAGGAGGGAGAAGCTCAACGAGAGGTTCATGATCCTTCGTTCATTGGTTCCATTCGTCACCAAGGTACGTACGTATACGAATCTTCTACTTCAGTTTTCCCATTTTACAGTTTCAATCTTTGCCTCTCCTTTTAGTTTGTTTTTTTTCTGTTATTCTCCGAATGTCACATTGCAGTACCTAGCGACAGTGATAAGAACCTGCCACCAAAATGGCTTAGAAAGTAGCCATAAATGGCTTAGAAAGTAGCCATAAATTTATCAACAAATAACTTGTCACCAAAACTAAGGACGGACACAAGATACTGAAGTCATATTCTCAAACCCCATTATTGTTAATGGGGAACACCTTCAACCACTTCGCTCCACAATTTAGGGAGATAAATCAGATACTGAACGATCCTCTAATGGGAGGATTTTTTACTTGTGGTAGCCGCGACTCGAATCCTTATCCTTTGATACAAGTTTACTATTTAAATACCAACTCATCTATATCTTAGACAACATCTACAATGATTTATTGCTAGACATGGTGATCTCCTATTAGGAACTAGATGGCTAGGCTTGAAAGTGAAGCATAATCAATATCTCCATGGTGATAAATAAAACCTCTAGAACCAATGGGGGCATCTTAGCAAGGTCACAACACACATGAGAAGATAAGGAAGTAACAAATAAAATAACCTCATGTCTCCACGCTTTTAGTCCATAATTTTTTATGATCTTTTAGATAGATCGTTGAATCCCTTTTTTCTCTTTTCAATAAAATATTATAAGTGAAGAAACCTGTTACAAGATCGTAGTAGTCGATGCTTAACAAATGAATAGCAACAATAGGATAGCTTAATTACTATTTATCTTGCTCTCTAGACCCCTTTATAAAGCTTTCTCTACGAATTGCTTCATCAACACAATCTTATTTGTCGGCTGCAAATTGAGATTCAAACTCTTGCTCTTTTCTGTAACTCTGCTCCGTCATAATCAACTCAGCTATATCCTAATGAGATTTATAAGTGAAAAAGGGATCAAAATAGTGGGATTCACAGGTATATAATTAAGTGTGTCATAGAAATATTTGTCCCACAGTATTAATCAGTGGAATTCACAGGCATGTTATATATATTTTCATAAAGTCCAGGGATTCTTGATTTGATTGAGCCCCAAAGTTTCCAATCAGTTTCTTTTTCCCAAAGGTGTCTTTAGACTCTTTACGGCCGTAGCCTTCTCACAAGGTCGAACATGGAGGCTCTCAGGCAGCGTCGGTCGGCCGATGCCTACAGGTGAAATCGTAGCCCGAAGACAACACAAACACTAATCTCGTCTTCAACTGGATCGACGGCTCGCTAGGTCTAGGGCATGGTCCAGCCGGCGGCAGTCGACGAGCTAAGTGATTGCCGGCCGGTCTGTGGTGACGACTGCGGCGTCAGAAGATCGCAGCTTGTGGCAGCGGCGGAAGCGGCTAGAGATAGATTTGGCTGGAAGTAGAGCAGATTGGGCGTCGACGGCTAGAGATGTCATAGATCTCAGCATCCGAATGATAGTGGCGGTGGCGGCTAGAGTAGACCGGCCAACGGTTGATCGATTAGTCCTTGTCCTTGAGGAAGGGACGCCGGAATCGCACGGAGACGAGGCTGGAACTGCTGGAGGAGGGGACAGTGGAGCACCAATTGAGGTGGATCGGGAGCAGAAGATATCCGTTTACCCTAATGCCCTGTTTACCCCGAGACCAACGAAGGAAAGGAAAGGGATAGATTGCGTTTCACGGACATATTGATGATTGAGTTCAACACTTATGAAAAGCATCACCATTTACATTCTTGAATCTTCTTGAGTCGACTAACACGGACATAGTTCATGGTTGTAGATGGATAAAGCATCGATCTTAGGCGACACCATCGAGTACGTGAAGCAACTAAGAAAGCACATTCAAGAACTTGAGGCCAAGAACAAACAGATCGAAAGCTGTTGGAGGCTAAACCGCACAAAGCAGCAGCAGCAACAACAAAGCACCCGCAAGAAGGGGAAGCCAAGTGCCGGCGGCAACCAAGAGCTATCAGACAACAACAGGCTCGGTGCATTCGAGAAACGAAAGCTATCTGTTGTGGATCCCCCGAACAACAGAGTGCTGCTGAATCCCCCCAAGACGAGCGAAGCAGCCGCGAGTGTGTGCGTGTCCATGGTAGAATCTGAAGTTATCTTGGAGTTACAATGCAGCTTCAGAGATGGACTGCTGTTGACGATTCTGCAGACCCTGCTAGAGCTTGGCCTGGAGGTTACTTCCATTCATTACTCCTCCGCTGATGGAGTCTCCAATGTGGAGTTGCATTCACAGGTACGTACACTGATTATCATGGCAAATTATTCTTCACTTGGTTTATTGCTACTGTATCTTCAAGTTGCTTCCATGCCAAAACAATAAAAAAACAGAAACAGAAACAAAATTTGAGAGAACATCCAGACAAAAAGAGAGCTTGATTCTCTAGAAAACCTTTATAATTGGTGGAACTAAGAGAGGCGAATTAAACAAAAAGAGCCTCTTTCTTACCTGAAGTTTGATTTCGCTCACCATACATCATTGGAAAATTTTCTTCTAGCAAGGCATTCACCAAGAAGAGCAAAAGGGCAAGGCATTCAAGGGTCCTTTGAAAAGTAATCTACCTCACTTGAGAAACATGAAGAAATCTGTTGATGCAAAAGATGATAGTGAAAATTAGAACCATCTATAATTAACAATACTCACATAAGTCTGTTTTCAATGCTTATTATCTTGACTTATTCTAGTTTCTTTTATTTATTTTTTTCAGATGAAAGAAGTACAAGGAAAGAGAGCTGGAATTGATGATGTAAGAAAGGCCATTCACCAAATTATTGTTTAAGAATCAATTAACTTTGCTATAGTACACTTGTACTTGGCATTGCCCACCATGCTAATGCTTTATGGCAGAGAAAGAGTATACAGACTTGTTAATTCCCCAAATATGACAGTGCTCTTGAGAAAGAAAGAGGACATGAGGCAAGCAAACACAAATAAGTTTACAAGACTACAATAATGTGCCATCTATGCTGAGAATATTTGCCTAGATTTTTTTAGAAAATCATTGCAAATAACACTTGACTACAACATGATAACATGTATACAAATCTATGGGAGATTTTAGTACCCATATGTTGGATTATCCTAGTCACTCTCTTAATTGGTTGATAGTAGTATTTCTTTTATGTTCATTTAAGGTTTCATGTCTGTTTTTGTTCTCCAGCCACTTGAGGTGATGGATCTTGTGTGTTTGATATTTGTTGGAACTTCAAGCTTTTGGTTAATTTTCTATTTGAGCATAAAATTTCAAGTTAGACAGTTAAATTAAACACAAATTAAACTCAGGAATAAAATGGTACTCTTGTATATATGTTGGTCAAGCAAACATTGTGATATGCGATCATCTGATGATCCTTTAGAGTTTAGTAATTTTAAATGTGATGGGACTAGATGTCTGAGTTAGGGGGGAGGGTTAGTGATTGTAAACATGCAAGTTCGACTCTGTCTACTCATCTCTTAAGGTTGCAAAACAATTAGCATAGTAGAAATGAAAATATTAAAGCAATCACACTTATCAATGCTAACAAATTTGTTTAATGTGATTCGATATGTGACCTATGATATGTCGGTGGATCACACCTAAAGAGAATACAAAGAAGAGGAAAACTCTAAGAATTAATACAAGAGTCAACTTTATTTTGCTAACGTTAGATGACTTCACTCTTTTTTTTATAGCCTTCAAATTCAGTAAACTTGCAACCCAATAATAGATTGATTTATCACCATCAGTCGATTAATCCTCACAATCGATCATTGTCATATAGTAATGACTCTTTTCTACTTTCTTTTTCAGTAAAAGGTAGAGTCCGCCATCCCAGCGACCTCACATGGTCGATCTCACAACTATTTGTGAGGAGGTAAATCGAGAAGCTGCAGTTGACCATGACGGAGGAGGGCATTGTCTCAGTTTCGTCGAGATTCGACCTTTGCCCACTTCAACAAGTCTACTCCATCGTAACCAACTCAACTATGCCCCGAGGGTACTCTTTCATACTTCCCACATTAGCAAGTAGTTGGTTAGTCACTTATCATCAATCAACCATGTCATCAATTGACTAACCATATATTGACTCAATTACAAGCAGAATCATTCTCTTTGTTATCTCTTTAAACTCAATCGACCGCCCGAGTTGATTGTTCCTCCATTCAATTAAAATTCAAAAAATTGATTGCTCCAAGTCACAAATCCAAATTACCACAAATTCGGAGTTTGATATATTAATTGACTCCTAAACAAGTCAACTTGATCAAGCTGTATAACTAGAATCCATTTGTGATATTGAATTCCTAGACATTAGTCGATTGTTGTCCACCAACAGTCAATTGTTAACTTTGACTATGATCAATTTTAAGATTGAATCTACTTCTATTGAGTAGTACTTTTGTCTCCACGGATATATGTCATTTAATACTTAATTCACCTGCGTCTTACCATTTACGGCTTAATTAACTTCACCTTTAGACATCTATTGTCAGGGCATATACCCCTCAAATACACTCAAGCCCTTGACTCCTTTACATGTCATCTTTCATGCCTCTTACCTACATATATAGTCCACCTCTATCAGTTGTCATCTTCATTGGCTCGATACTTAGCTTCTTGTTTTGCCACCTCTCGGTCTGTTTCATTCAACCTTCTTCAATCTCAATGGATTTCAAGTCATAGAGCTATATCAACCTAGTTACGCTAGGTCATCGTCCTAGAGCTGCTTTGGCACCACTCAATGATCCTCATATCTTACAGTTCTTTGGATGCCCCATATCATCCTTCACCAATCTCATCGGGCCTCCAAACTAAAACACAAAAGTAGCTTAGTTAAACGGTTGGATGAAACTTGAATGAAAGTCTTAATTAGTTTTAGCTACAAATTAAGACTATACGGAATGGAGCTTTGGATGTTGAGTAAGAGCACTTTCAGTAATAATATTCATGGGCTAAACTTGATCCCATATTTATAACCATGCATCAACTCTCATTAAATTAGTCAAATCCCACTTTAATCACTTAATTGAATTAAAGCTAGCTTCATGTGAGCCTTTTACATAACAATGGTTACTTCAATCAACTCAATCCACAATATATCATTTGATTGAATCAGTGTAAGCAATCTAATTAATTATCATAATCTTTAGTCAATTGATTGCCCGATCAATCAATATGATCATCATTATTGAATCCATCCCAACTGTGATCCGATCAACTTAATTACGAATAAAAATATTTGAATTCACATTTGGATCATCTCTTTAATTTTACCTATCCATCATCTTTTAATTTAGAGTAAATTAAACGGACTGAAAGAGCCAAGACAGAAGATATGTACACCTCTGTTGCATGTGGCCCTACTCATCACCGTGCAGTGTTCCTTGTGAATCCTCCTCGTTCTGTACATGTTTAATTCTCAAACTCCAGACGTCTCAGAATCCCAAAACCCATTTGTGTTAGTGATCATAACTGATCATATATAACAAATATTTAAGTTTGCACAGTAATTGATTAAGTTCATATCACATCCACCTCCTACTCAAACAACTATATATATGTATGAAACTTGATCGATCGTTAAGGTGCACTCATATATACGCCATGCAGTAGCCAGCCAGTATCATGCATGTGCCTACTGCCTACATGACCGAGCAAGCATTAGGGTTATCGTCACTGTAGCGAGCTCGATCCTCGTCGCTGATGATGTGGGTGTGCGTGGAGTCTTGGTAGTAGCCGTGCATGCTCGAGTCACCGTAGCCATGCCTCCAGTAGTTGTAAGACTCCGGATCGACGTTGAAGATGAGATGGTGAGGCGCCGGCGTCGTCTGATGCAGCCGGTAGTACTCCTCCGTGTAGATGCACTTGTCGGGCTCCGCCGAAAAGGGATACGGCCACAGCACCGCCCTCCTCCCCGTCCGGCGGACCGCCTTCAGGACCTTCTTCTGCTCCACAGTTCCGGTGACGGTGACCTTCTGCCTCGCCATGTCGATCTCTACTCCATCCACGCCTGCAACGCATGCAAGTGATCAAGCTAAGTGACCATGGAGCTTACTTGCTTAATTCGGATTCTTGTTAATTACCTCTGAGCTTCGAGATCGCCTTCCGGATCTTGCTCTCGCACCCCGAACAGTCCATGTGCACGCACAGCTCGATGATCTGCTCAAGATCATGCAGTTTCTCAAGAGATCAAAATTACAGTTTTGAGTTTCCTCTTTTATATATATATATATATATAATATATAAAAGGAAAACAGAGTCCTGATTAATTGACGTACTAAACGCAGTGAAAAGGCTTACACTCATCTTAAGGAGATTTAACTGGCACCTTCTTCTTTACTATGAATTTCTATGTTACACTGGGGTTGAGGTGTTATATATAGGACAGTGAAGACTTCAAGGTGAAGGAACAGCACTGGGAATTAAGGAGAAGGAAAGGCAGGCAAAAAGGAGATTCCTCGCTGAGAAGCTACAAGAAGCCAAATCCAAGTGCAAATCTAACACTTATAATTGATCAGATGTTTGTTATATATAGCTCCTTCTAGCTAGTTTTACTTTACTGAGCAATGATTATCTAAAGGATATGCAGATTCGTGCAGTGGTTGAGGTGTTACATCTTGGGGCGATGAGCACGAATATTTTTGCTTTAGTTATAGATTCTCCAAATTAAAGATGGAGCTAGCTGTACGTTGAGGATATCCAACTGAGCTTTTCGATATATATATTTTCTGAAAATTTTTCATTATGTTATTTCTTTTCGAGTTAATTATGTTTTAGATTTACCTAGAATCCCTCCTATATTAATTTTTCTTTATTAGAAAATATATATGTTCAAACACTTGGTTTAATTTAATTTCGTGTGGATATTTCATGATTTTATAAAAATTTTCAAAAGAAATATATTTTAAAAAAACTAAAACAGAGACATGCATGATAATAGACAATTGAAGTGTAGTAATTACTTCAAAGAATTAATCATGGAATATCATACTATTCATGATTTTAATAGAAACATGAATTAATCAACCAATTCCATCAGTTGGGTTTCCTGCAGTTTATTCTGATCTCGCCTGCGCCGCCAGTCAAGGGGCTGATGCTGCCCATCTTCACCATCGCCGCCGCAAAGTCCCGGTCGAAGGCGTTGCCGTTGGTGCTGTAAAGCCTCACCAGCTCATCCGCCGGCCCGCCGTTGAACAGCTCCTGGTCGGAGTGCAGCAGCCCCCGCCGCGCCATCAGATCCCGGTAGTAGCTCACGTCGAACCGGTTCGGGCTCGTCGAGTCCAGAGGCGCCAGCCGGGCGTCGCCGCCCGCGGCCGGGCAGATCCTCCGGCGGAACATGGCGAACGCGGGGTCCACGTTGCTGTCGTTGTGGACGTGGCGCCGGAAGTTGCTGCACTTGGCCGCGCCGACTGTGTGGGCGCCGGAGAGCGCCGTGAGGTCACGCAGGCTGAGGCCCTTGGCGGCGAACCGCGCGACGAGGTCATCGATGCCGGCGGAGCCCGGGGGCAGGTTCGCGTTGGCCGCGGCCATGCTCGCCCACCTCGCGTCCCGCCGCCCGAGCGGCACCGTCCACGTCGGCCCTCCCAGCTGCGTTTCCCCTCCCCATTTAGTCCAATTAATCATTTAGCAGGCCGGAATTAATCAATTAAAATTACCAAATTGACGGCGTCGCGGGCGGCGAGCGCGAGGATGTCGGCGCAGGAGACGGTGGAGCGGCAGGTGGCCTCGACGCGGGCCTTGATCGCGTCGATGACTTCGTAGCCCCGGAGGGAGTTGGCGTTGCCTGCGGCGTTTTTCTCGCCGCCCATCGTCGGAGTGTCGTCGAGGAGGACGGAAGCATCACATCCCTGCGGCGACGAGAATTACGATACAATAAAAGAAACCATTTCAATTTAAATAAAATTATATATAAAATATTTTTATAAATATTTTAATTATGATGGAGTGATTTTAATTAAAATTTAAAAAATTATTTAATATAAAAACAAATTTATAACCAAATTAAATTGAAATGAATGAAAAAGTAGCAGTAGAAATATGATAATTGATAATATTTATTTTATTTTTTTTTTTTGTAAAAAAAAAAAGGCTTGAAGGAGAGAATCAAATTTGGGCTTACGTTGACAAAGCAGTCGTGAAAGAAGAGGCGGAGGATGGACGCGCCCATGCGAGGATCCCGCCCCACCGCCTGCGCCAACACCGACCGCACGACGCCCTGCAGCTTGGGGCAGCTCGTCGCGTAGAACTCCGGCCACAGCTGCGCGTCGGCGCCGGAGCCGGCCAGCAACAACACCATGGCGACGACGGCGAGCAAGCCATACCCAGCGCTGCAGAAGGCGGCCATCATTCAGGATTCTGATGCTATCTACACTGTCAGAGTAGTGACTGCGCATTCCTTTGTTATATACGTGACAGGAAGGGAGAACAATAATTTAAAACAAACAAACAAATAAATAAATATTGGAAGCAAATGACAAACTCAGAGGCGAGGGGGAAGAGGACAAAGGTGATAGGGTTTGGTGAATAAATGCACAGGTTGGAAGAGAACATGCGTACATGCATCATGGAGAGTTGGCGGCGACGGTGCATGCATGTCCTTGTGTGGCGTGGACAGCAAGGAGCTGTGTCGTTGCCTGGCTGCGTCGTCTCATATGGCATCTGTTTGCGCCGCCCCCGCAACACTGCTACAGGTCCACCATGCAAATGATCTCTCAGACCATGCAACTGCTTAGATTTCTTTTCCACACTGTTTTGTTGAGGTGTTCAAAGCATTGAGGTAACAAAAAATTATACAACGGAGAAAGTGCAGTAGGTTTCAAGTCCGTTCCAAGCAAGTTTTGAGACAAAAAAATGCATGCTATCAAGAACAGAACAATCTTGAAAACAAGTAGGCATGGCAACCCTGCACAGTGTCGATCAGCGGACTGACCTGACATGCTTCCTCGACTGGACGGTCCCTCCATTTCTTTGTTAATTCTTCTGCGATAGGGGCGAGTTGGTGCTGCAACGATGATGCACCAAGAGGGCCTATCAAATTCAACCGTGTTGCTGCAGATATAACATCCCTCATTGTCATGAACATGTACATGCGCTGAGAGGCACTGCTGTCGAAGCCGAGAAGTCCACATATGAGACCGAAGATAGGCGCGTGATGGAAAAAAACAGTTCCTGACCCCAAAAAATTGTCCCTCATTCTTTTGAGGGATGGAACCTCCTGAAATACAGACGCTGCGACTCTTAGGAGGGCAGATCCTTGAGATGCTGAAGCTTTTCTACTGACTTCATTTGTTAGTGTCGCCTCGAGCAATCTATCTAGCTTGGACCAGGTAATGGTGTCTGGGGATTTATGCGCGCAATATACAAAGGGAAGAAGTAGGCTACCAACGTTCTCCAAGACTTGTATGATATGTGAATTTAGATCTACAGAACTTGCCACAAAATGAGTTTGGACAGCAGCTTCAAGACCATAAGAATGAGCAAAGCCACCGGTTGGAAGAACTGAATCCACCAGCTGCCACTGATTCCATTGCAGCAGCTCATTTTGCGATAGATCACTCCTACCATTTTCATCGCACTCCATTACAATATCAAACAGATAGGATGCCTCGGCTGCAACAATCAATAGACAGAATTAATAAAAAGTGACGCAACAAAAAATAATAATAATAAAATTGCCAGCTTTTGTTTCTCTATAACCATTTTGTTAGCAAAAAAAAAGAATAGATGTAATAAATATAAGGAAAATGACATTACAAAATCTCAAAATTTGCAAGCCTCGGTTAATTTAAATTACCATAAGGCTCTCTGTAATCGTCTAATTAGATGCAGATCAAGCATAGTAATCTCAAACATACACACACAAAGCTCTAGAGTGCCTACTATTGGCGCAATATGTCAATACATTGTAGAGCCAATATTGACAACCATATAAGAAGCATGTGATAACACCCAGAGAATCTTTAATCACATGATGACAAAAAACATGTTAGGTAAAATCAAACATGCCTAAGAAATGTACAAGGATTATTCTCAATACCCTTAGGCAGTCCCCACCACCTTATATAGATATTATTGATAAACCATGGCATTACAAACAAACCATCGGGCGTTACATATTTACACGAGCCCCAATATGTGAAGGGATTATTCTCAATGAATAACCCAAGGTAGCTCCGAACGACCTTATATACATTTTATTATAGAGTATACTATTACAAAACACGCCCTCATGAGTTATATTTATACATGAATCTCAACATTCCCCTCAAGCTGGTTCACATATATTGTAAAATCTCAACTTGTTATAAATGTATTATACCATAAGCCCTCTTAATAATTTAGTTGACAGATTTCCTAACTTATCATTAGAACTAAGAAGTGACATCTTATTAGATTGTGCTCTCTCTAATGAAGTGACAATCAATTTTTCTATACTTTATCCTCTTATGGAATATGAGACTTGAAACGAAGTGCATTACATTTTGATTATTACCATAACGTTTCATTGGCTGTATAAGAGTAAATGCTGGTTATATTTTACCCAAATGAGTTTGCATGTTAATAGGGCCACAAGTCTATATTCTGCCTCTGACTCGATCTTTCTACAACTGTTTACTTCATTCTCTTTTGGAATATAAGATTGCCCACAAAGAGAGCACAATCATGGAAAGTAGAACATGTTATTTGTGGGAGATCCTGCATGGTCTTGTTAGTCTGCATTTGAATACCTTACAATCTGGAGATGACCTCGGTCATGGAATAAAAAACCTTTTACCAAGAGCACTCTTAAGGCACACTAGAATTTTTATAGCTGATTCCCAATGATCACAACATGGATTCTCTAGAAACTAACTGGTCACTCTAACTTTTGAAGTTGTTTCCAAATGACCATGCATGGATTCTCCAGAAACTAACTGATCACTCTAACAATAAATAAAATGGAATGTCTGGTAACTGCAAGGTAGTTCAATTTTCCTACTAATCTTATCTATTTCCCTAAATTAGTCAATGACACCCCCTGTCCTCGTATTAATCTCATATTAGAATCCATTGGAGTATCTATTAGGTTAGCCCTCAACATGTCAGTCTCTTCAAGCATATCTAGTCCATACTTGCGTCATGAATAAGATACCTCTCTCTGAAAGAGCAATTCCCCAGAAAGTACTTAAGGTCGCCCAAATGTTTGGTCAAAAATTATTGATGAAGCTAATATTTTAGCCATGTAATTTCACCAGTGTCAATGTTGGTCATGATAATGTCATCCATATACACAATGAGAAAGGATACACTTCTCTAACTAAGAGACAAGATAAAAGACTATATAGTTTGTGATACTCCTTTTCATGTCATATTAAAGGAAAGTTGAACTAAACTTTTTGAACCACACTCTTAGAAATTTCTTCAGTCCATGCAATGATTTGTTTAGTTTACACACATGGTCAATCTCCCCTAAGCAACAAAGAGTTGCTCCATATAAATTTTGTCAGAAAAAAGATCACCATGAAGAAAGACATTTTGATGTTAGATTAATGAAGTAGTAGCTAGGGATAGGGACATGCAAACTGAGAGTGATCTTAACCACTAGAGAAAAATATCTGGTAATCAACGACATAAATTTGCATGTACCTTTCGCAACCAAACAAGCTTTGATGTGATCTACAAAACCATTTGGAGGAGTTGAGAATCCTCTTTACAATGAATATGACTGTGGAACTCACATGAGCTTGTTGAGTACTAAGTTGACTGGCATTGGCAATGTGAGACGAGTGACCAGCTGGGAAACCATGCAGTAAATAACATGTATCCTTAATATGCCCAAACCTTCAATAGTGGGTACACTTAGTTCTATTCTGTCCTCTAAAATAACCACCTCTACATTGCTGTTGACCCCCACAACCACTCTATAATCTATTGAAGATGAGTCAACCACCAAAACAACTCAATCTACTTGATGGTCAAAATAGAGTGGATCAATAGTTGAGGATGCAACATCCACGTGTATACATTTGTGACCACACCAAGACTAACAGTGTGAAGTTAATGGTAAGTAATCTATCATTGTGTTTCTTTATCTCCCATCCATTTAAGGGGATTGGAAGGATATCTCTAAAGTTGCTCATGGTAGCTTGAAAATAAGCAACATGAGTAGTCATTTTGTGTTTCCATGGTGTAGCTGAAATAGACTACCAATGACATCACAAGCAAACATCACGGCCAAACAACTCACATTAACAAACTATACATGGGGCCCAACAACCCTTAACATGAAATAATGATCACTTATTGGTGCGATGAATATCTACATGTGGGTCTTATACACAATTATGAGTTAAACTTGTTCATACAAGGCTACAAGTTTTATGTACGTTGGATATTCTAGAATGGATAAACAGTACACAAGGTCTACATGAATATACTCATGACTTCATGTAAATGATACTATCATCAATCACACAATATGTATCAACTATCATAAAGAACATGTATAATCTCTATGGTTATCATCTCAATTATTAAGTTAACACAATTAGCATATTTGATCACAAACTAGCTATGCATGCATAATCATGATCTTTACACATTACAATAACTTAACAGGGTTAGGATTCACATGATCATATTTTTTATACTAATAACATCCATTATTCAGACTCTTCCCTTCCATACCTGTGTTTAAGCAGGCTGGGTGGTGGCACATTGTCAAATGGCACGTAGGGCAGACACAAAGCTTATGGCAAGCAAAGGATGAGGCACACGAGAGTGGAAAACATGGGAAAAGAAACAAAAGAACCCTAAAATCCTTTCCGATGCGAACCAAACTGATTCAGTTGGGTTCGACTATAGAGTACTTGATTTGATATGATTCACACCTGATTTGAACCTAAGGCAAAATCAACTTAATCATCTATTGGGCCAACCAAACTCAAATAGAAAACAAATGGAGTTCGAAACCTCAAAATTAGACTCTAAAAACTCTAACTGACCATATCAACCACAATTTCTATTAAATTCCACTAAGTAACTTCTCTAATTCCTCAATCGACCAATAATGTTTAGTATTAGCAAATTAATTATAGTAATTTCAGGCAAATCTTAATTAATTTATATTACAGATCCATCCATCTTTGTCCCCTCCATACCTATGTCAGATATCAACACTCGGAAACCAATACTCCAATTGGACATTCAATATCCCCATTGATCCACATAGATATAAACCTGTCCCAAATACTTAATTAGCGAGCGAACTTACTGGTTGCGTTTCGCCGACGTAGCGTTGAGGCGGAGGCGGAGGCGGAGGCGGCGATGGGCGGAGGAGAGGCTGAGCGTCGCCGTCGCGGAAACAGAGAAGAAGAAGAGCGGAGCTAGGGCACGACAGTGACGACCCTCCAACTCCAAGACAAGTTTATAATAATTTTATTCATAAGTTATTTATTAAAAAAAATTTATTTATAAATATTGATGAACTAAACTAATTAGTCAAAGTATTTTTATTTTGTATGTTTTAATATGAAAAACATATAAGTAAATTATTATCGAGTTAATTATCATATAAATTCATAAATATTATATTTATTCACTGTAGTAACAAGGAGATGAGTAAGAGCATCTACCACGCTCGTTAAAAAAGCGTTAATAATCCTTTTTTAATCTCTATTCACATGACGTGGAGGAGTGGTTGAGGAGTAATCATATGAACGCGTTCAAAATCTTGAACGTGTTCATGTGGTAGAAATGGGTCCCACATAATTTTTTTAAATTTTTTAAGTGTTATTAACAAGCTGCGTTGCAGATGCTCTAAGTGAATGATTGATAAGTAGCAATAAATCAATATTTATTTTCAATGACACGATTAGTCCTAGAAAATGATAAACAAAGTTCCCTTCTTTTAATTGAGGGATTATTGGTTCGTAGTTAAGTATTTGATGAATAGACTATTTTTTTTATTCAGGTAATAATTGACTAAATATAGCTTTCAGTATTATCATGCTAACTGAAAGTAATTAGGCTGAAATTATAATTGCCAAACTTGCATTATATTTCCAGGAGAAAATAAATTTATCTTTAGGGTTTAGTCTGGTAGAGTTAGGGACGTAGTGAAATATTGAGCAAGGGCAAAGTCAACGCTTGGAATTTATAGTTTGAACAGCTCACGTGCTCCCTTCAATGGCTGCCTGTGAGCATTAAATAGCCAAACCGGACAAAGCATGCAATCCACGGCCACCTATTTAATAGAGCGAGGGAAAGAGATCGAGCCAGCGAGCTAAGAGCAGCAGTACTCATGGCCGCGGCCGCCACCGTCACCGTCACCGCCACCGCCTTCTTCGTTCTGGCGCTCGCCCTCGCGGCGTCTGTGCAGTTCCCCCGCGCGTCGGCCGCGCGGAAGGGCGGCCGGTGCGAGCCGGCTGCAGGGAACAGCAGCGCGTGCCCGGGGGCGCTCTACTGCTGCAAGCGCCGCTGCCGCGACGTCCTCTCCGACTGCCACAACTGCGGGCGGTGCGGCAACCGGTGCGGCTTCGGCCGGCTCTGCTGCACCGGCGGCTGCGCCGCGGTGGCCTACGACGTCGACAACTGCGGCGGCTGCGGCCGCATCTGCCCTCCGGGGCAGAGGTGTGAGTACGGCGCCTGTGGCTATGCTTGATATCTATATAGCGATCAATTACGTACGTACCGATCTAAAGTGAGCATTTGGAGAAGAAGAAGAAAGAGATTAAATTAACAGTTGTACTGCTATCCAAGAATAAAAAGCATTTGGACAACATTTATACTTGAATTATTACTACATTGATCAACTTCCCCTCTAAAAATGTAGCTACTGGTATTATCAAAACTACATTGATCAAAAAAAAAGTCCTTGAAATAGCTGGTCGAAATTAGTTAGGCAAATTTAGCCGGTTAGCCAGATGGTCGGTGCAGATTGTTTTTTACTAAAATCGAACGGCTCAATGGCTCAACCGAAATTTAGAGGGCATTTAAACTTTCCACGTGGGCGTGGGGTGGGTGCGGCGGTGGGGCCATCTGCTATTTTACTCCTTTTCTCTCCCCCACGCCGCGCCCCCCGAAATGGAAATGTACTGTTTATGTGACCCAACGGATTGCGCCCCTGACAGCGATATATAGAAGTTCCTCAATTAGGGCCAGCTCAATTGGGGATCTTCCGCCCCCGATCTGTCCCTTCGTCGGCGGAGGCTGCGATCTCGATCACGTTGCTTCAATCTGCGTCTCTCACAGGCAACCTCTCCTTCCAACGATTTGCTTTTAGATCGATCGCAGTGCGCTTACCTCCTTTTGATTGCATGTGTTCGTTTTCTTTTTCTCGATGGTTGTTGGCTTTTTTTTTTTTTTTTGGTTAGATTTCGTCTGATCTGGTTATCGTTGGAAAAGTTGGGGCTCGAGTGTTGGATTAATTGCAGGGATCGATGGATCTTTGGATTATAGGTGGAAAGGAGGATAGCAAATCTCGAGATATTATGATTTTCTCTCTCTCTCTCTCTTTTTCCAACTAGATATTTGCCCCTTTTTGTGTTTGATCTTTGGAATGTCCGCTCGATTTTGGACCTTCTCTTTATTCTTTAGGCATGCATCTAAATGTTTCTTTCCTGCTTAATAGTGATTGAATAGCATGATACTTGGATAATCTTGATCCGAAATACTGATGTTGTAAATTGTACCATCCATCCGTTTAAGATTTCAGTTGCTAGAAAATCATTTGTTGCGGCTTCTTGGAATTGAACTTTATTTCTGTTTTAGCTTTCTAATCCCTTGACTTTTTTTTTTTGTTTTATTGCTTGCGTTGACAGACTAATATAATTGGAAGAAAACGATTCTGTTCTATCAAAGTTTATGATATGGTGTTTGTTGGTCATGCACAGCTGCTTATTTTTATATTGAAGTGATCTTTGGTTTAGAAAGATTTTTTGAGATGATGTGTTTTAATGTTGGTTTTGGTGTTTTTTTTGTTGTACTCAGAAGTTCTTAATTATTACATGGTTAATCGGTTCAGGCATCCTTGGTCCTGATTGTCACCTGCTTACATAATTGAATGTTCACATAAACTGATCATGATCAGCTAGATTCCACTAATGGAGTAAAATGAACTGTCCGATTAGGGTTTATTTTGCAGGAATATCTTGTGTTACACCTTGAATTTGAGGTATCCAGCTCATTGACTGAACCTAGTTTTGTTCATGGCATCCATTTTACTGACCAATTATTTAAGGTTACATTGAACTGTATCATTACAATCCTTTGCTGAATGCTGAGCAACACTTTTGTTGATCCTTGATTCCTCATGCATATTATAACATGTTACTCTCATTGTTAGTGTTTCGTTTTGAGTCAAAGCTCTTTGCTGTTTTGCCTTTATAACTACTTTGTTGTCCATGGCATCTAAAATCATGCATTGAATGACATGCGCTGTATTGAAATTCTAGCAACCCAAAACCATACAATTGTTTCTTCCAATCTAAAGAGTCTGGATTGAGTGCTGTTCTTGTGCAATCTTGCATTTTGAGCTCTTCATATGCAAAACATCGCGATTCAATTGTAGATAACATCATTTTAATCTGGTCTTCATCCTCTTATTTATTTGGTTCTTACTCCCTACTGTTTCAATCCTTTTGATAAATAAAATTTAAGTTCTGAATGTTTCCTTGGGCATTTTATTCACTTTCTTATGATAATTAATATTTATCTGTGATTATCATTTACCATTTTGTGTGGCAAGACCATTTTTTTATGAAGTTGGAACTAAGTATAATGGTATACAAGTTTAAATTGAGAATTTAGTTTCTCCTACTACATAATTACTAATTTAACATTATTCCAGGCGGATTGTCTCTTGATTTTATGTGTAGAGGGGAATATCGTCTGCAGAAAAATAGCAACAATTTTGTGTTGAGATAACATTGACCAAGAATCACTAATCTTATTTTGTTCTTGTTTATCTAGAGAAACAAAATAGAAACAACAAAAATCCAACTACATATTGTTCTTCAGTAATTATATTTTTGCAAGATACTATGACAAACCATATAGTCAAGTTCAATGTTTTGACCACGTCGGTTACGTTGCCACTTGTAGTGGCTTTTTTACCTATTACCAAAGATTATTTGAACCCACATGCTTTCTACTGACTAATGGGTTCTGTGGGAGCAATATAGGGCTTCGAACTTTTTTTTTTTTCAATATCATGCTGTACTTGCTTGATTCATTTTTTCAGAAAAGAGTTTTTTAAGATGCATAAAAAAAAAAGGATAGTCTGATGCACGAAGCTCCCGCCAATGTGTACTAAAAGAAATTCATTTTAACATTTGACAGAATCATGGTCATGGAGATCCTAGGGCATGAGACTACTCAAGAAAACATCAATGAAGTAACTGAAGGGGATAACTCTTTCATTGCCATAAGAGAATGCAAGCCAGAGACCAAACAGGGTAATGGACCGGATGAATTAGTCAGACTACATGTAGCCAATGGAGAAGTTAAAGAAGGGGACCAATCAACCAATGCAAATTTACCAAAGGATGCTGTGGAAGAGTGGCCTGCTGAAAAGAAAGTTTATAATTTCTATTTTGCAAGGTACAGGACCTTTGAAGACCCTAAACTGAAGGCAAGAATTGACCATGCTGACAAAGAGGTCACTAAGTGCACCCAAACCAGGGTTCAGATTATTGAAGCCTTAAAGGCAAAAAGGGTATATCATCATAAATTATTATTATTTGGTGTTTTATCTTCTTGCTGTGTTTCACTTTTCTTTTTTGTCTTCCAAATTATAGCTCACTATTAGCAATCGTTTATAGGGCGTTTGAGATAATCATGAGAGAATTGGATAAAAACCATTGATAAGGCAGTTTTTAGTCTCAAATCTTATTTATATTTAATGCTTTAATTGCAGTCTGAAAGATCAAATGTGATTTTGCAATTAAAGCCTTTGACTGCTGAAGACAAACAGTATCGAATGACTATGGATGAAAAGAGAAAGTCAATGGAACCACTACAGGATGCTCTTGGAAAGCTGCGTAGTGCAAATATTGCTGTGAAGGAAAAGGGCATGGGCTTATGTTCTTCTGAGGAAGAGCTCAATAATCTTGTAAATATTCACTGACAGATTTATTGATATTTTCCATGGGTTGATATTTTACTCCGGGTGCAGTGTAGCTGATTTTTTCTTGTTTGATGAGACAGATTTATAGCTTGAACTACCAGATGCAGCATGAGAGTCTTACTTTGGTTGAAGAAAAACAGTTGATTAAGGAGATAAAAATGCTTGAAGCAACAAGAGATAAGGTTATTGCTAATGCCAGTGAAAAGGCTAAGATTCAAGATTCATTTGGTCATAAAGAAGCTATTCAAGACCAGGTCAAAGTAAGTGTCATATATTTCTCTGACTATTATACAAATTTAGATGTTGATTAATCTCACCTGAATATTCTTAGCTTTCTTGGAAGTTCTCAATTAGAAACAGATATGATATTATTTATTATGATTGTGTGCTTACAGCTAATAAATGATGACATTGGTGGAATAAAAAGAGAGAAACAAACAATTCGTATGAAAATCAAGGGCCTCGAAGATGAACTCAAGGTTATAGATGATGATATTAGTTCCTTACAGGAGGAGTTGGAAAACATCAACAATAAAAGAAACAAGGCATTTGAAACACTTGTGGAGTTAAGAAAATCTCGCGATGATGTGGTATGAGTTTATATATACAATTTCAGCTGCATGGATTACTACTATAAATATATTCTGGATTTCATTGTAGACTATATTCATGTTGGCATGCTAACTCTTACTATGGCGGTAACCCACTGACAATACTAATCAAGGTTTTAAAATGGTATACAGGTGGTAAGCAGTTGACCTACTTTATATATGGACATCTATACTAAAGAAATATAGAATGTTTCCTATGTAGCACGCATTTAATTGAAAATGCAAAATGTGTAAATTAATCCTTACAATCTACCACATTAATATCATACAAGTGTAAACAATTTGACTTTTTTTTTCCAGTTCATCTTTTCTATGCTTCCACAATCTGCTTAAATAAATTGAGACTTGTGTTTTGACACGCCCCTTTGTGAATTATCTTAATTCATTGCAGTATTGTAGTTTCCTTTAGGTTCTTGTGAGAGTAATGGATTTCTTTGTGCTAGACTGGTATATTTCACAACTTGAGTTTGTATACATAATTACAACTGCTTGATTCTATTACTTGTTTCTTAGTTTTCATTCATTTGTGAGTTGGTTTTTCAGCCTTAAGGTGTTATATCAATTTGGAAGCTTTGCATTATACAAGCTTTAACCAAACCTTCCTTTAGGAGTTTGGCCCTGCACCAACAATTGGTATATTGGTTGTCGCTGGATTTCAAGTAGTACTTTGTGTTACCCTACTTTTTTCTCCATTTTCTAGTAGTTGAATTGATATTCCCAATCGCCATGTTGGAAGACATTATAGAACTATAGTTTAGTCATGGGGCTTTGTTGGAGGAAATAAGCAAAAAGGATTTATCATGAGATTGACTATATTTGCTTGCCCATTTCTGCTGTGCATGAGAATCAGCATAATTCTATGGCATTTAAAACTACATTTTTTTTCCTCACTTCATTCTTTTCGTCCAACTTCAGTTGTCATTTTGTCTCACTATCTTCCATGTTTCTTTCTGCTCATTTTTTGGGCTTCTACTAGGCCTTTTCATTATGCTGGAATTTTTTTCAACTTATGAAAGTTTCATTCTTTTGTTTACTATTTCAAATATATAATAAGTATGATTGCCATAAAGAGAGCTTGTTGGGTTACTGTCTATCCTTAATTGGCCCCCCAGTAGATTTACTTCAGTAAGCGGTTATTTATCCATTTCTTTATCCTTATCTCTCTTACTCCAGAATGCTTGCTTCTTCCAAAACCGGGCTATGTTAAACCGTGCAAAGGATCTTGCTGCAAAGAAGGATGTAACATCACTGCAAGACTTTGAGTATAATGAGGTGTGTGTCATCACTTTGTGCAAGACATTGGTACCTCATATTTCTTTTGACTATCTTCTCTATGTCAGGTCGAGAAATTTATGTCTGAATGGAGCAGTGAAAAAGCTTTAAGAGAAGATTATGAGAAGAGAATTTTGTCATCACTTGATAGCAGACAATTGAGTAGGGATGGCAGGATGAGGAACCCTGACGAAAAGCCAATTATTACAGTTGAGGGTCCAGCGATTAGAAATGTGGAGGCCACACCAGCAAAGGCAAATACCAAACAAGCTGAGGATGCACGTTTACCGCAGCAGGACGTTATTCCCAACAAAAAGACCCAAGAAACCAACCTTAAGAAAGCACCCAAGGTAGTTGAATCAAGAGTAGAGGCTGAAGATCCTAAAAGCACTGCCAAGTCACCTGCACTCGAGAAACCTCAGGAGATTCAAAAGATAAATGAGATTGATGCTGCGAAACTCAAAGAGATGAAGAGAGAAGAAGAGATCGCAAAAGCTAAGTTGGCCTTGGAAAGAAAGAAGAAGCAAGCCGAGAAAGCAGCAGCAAAAGCAGCTATTAGGGCTCAAAAGGAATCTGAAAAGAAACTGAAGGCATGTGTTTGTGTGAATTATGATACTGTTTCTCAATCTTTCTCGTATGTCTGAAAACAGTTGCATTTTGTTGAAATTTGATAGGAAAAAGAGAAGAGGCTTAGAAAGAAGGCCGGGGCATCAGTACCTGCTGCATCCATTGAGGAAGCTGAAGCTGAATCCAAGGTTTCAGAGCCAGAAGAAGAAGCTGTCGATACTGATGCCATAGTTGCTGAAAAGAGCAAGGTTGAGAGGGGAAATGTCAGATTCAGAAACCGACCAACGGGAAGGAGCAAGGCACCTAACATCATACTGAAGAGGAAAAAAGCATCATCCTATTGGATATGGGCTGCATCTGCTGCAGCAGTAGCTGCCGTGCTATTAGCGACCACCCTTGGATACTACTTGGTTTCCACTAGAAAGTGAGGATGACATCAACGATCATTCCCTCAAGAAGTTCTTAACAGTTTTGCAGATGGGATAACTTAGTCACCAATGGATTTTGTACTTTTCCGTCCCTAGGAATCTTTTTCTAGTTAAAAAAAATCGTATGTCTTTCTCTAAAGGAAGACATCGGGTAATGTAAACTTATCGACACTGTTTAGCTGCGTGCATCCCCGTTGATATTCTTTTTCAGTATAACTTTTGTCTCGAATGAATAATTCCCATATTTTCTTCCTTTATCTTCTTTCTGTTTACAGAACTACTCTTTTGCGTAGACTTTATTGGTGCTTCTTATCTACAATTATTTGTGGAAAGTCTATGGGCGTTCTTATTTGGTCGAATTGGAATTCTCATTGCACCAACAAGTATCAAATGTTATTAAACTAAATTGTTCAAGTTTGAAATTTTATTTTTTTCACCAATCCACACATCTAATTTTCTAGAACTATCTAAAAAATTTGAGGCTAAATTTCATGATTAAATAGTTTATACTATTTAATCATTTAAAGGGATAGTCAGGTAGAGGACATGATTAATATCATGATTCAGACTACTTTAACATGCTATGAAACCCTTAAACCTTCACATGACACCTAATTTAAATGTAACTAAAATTTCATGCATCCCAGTTTCAATCAAATAGAAATAATCTACCATAAAATGTGAAAAATTCTACATTAAGGAACTAATGTATATTGCCTGATGGTTTAATGCATTTGTTGGAAGATTTTCTTTACAAAAGGAAAAGAAAAATGGCAATTCTTATGAGTTAGCTTAGGAACCATGAGATCCTTGTTTATTATACTGGCAATATCAATAATATAGGAAGGCAAGGCCACAATGGCACACTACCATCTGTTGGTTGATCTAAGACTCCCTAGGCTGGATAGATTGGAAAGAACAAAAACACAAGATGCATCCTGTGTGGTGGTGTGTTGGAGTCCTTGTGCCACCTCTTTTATGCCTGTGGCTATACTTTTCATAGTTTGAGCTGAGATCTCCAAGCTAATGTAGTAAGTTGAGGGGTTGATGCAATAAGCTCACCTTTGATGCATATGTTTATCGCGTATGGAGGGAAAATAATTTAAGACTTTTTCCAAAATATGAGCAGAAGATATAGGGGGTGGATGCTAAGGGAAACCCCTTTTAGCAGGGAAAGATGTAGAAGCTGAAACTGCTGTCAGATGGCTGGTGTTGCAGAAGGATGGATGAAGGTTTCTGCATCCCAACTGAAATGGCTGAAATTGTTGGAATGCCATTTTACAAGATAGCAGAAACCATTTCAAAACTTGTATGTCAGAATAAGACCATGATTTCCTGTAAGGCTAATGAGTTGACAAGCAGTAAGAATCTAACAATCCACTGAACTGTTACTCAGGTATTGAAAGTCCTGTTGTATTTCTTGTGGCGATTTGCTGGGAGCTACCATCCTTGCTGGTGTTATGATTATTGCTGAAATGAAATTCCAAAGTCGGCTTTCGTTGGTAAATGGTTTTGGAGTATGTAGTGAGCTTTGCTGCAGAAGTGGTTGTACTGAAATAGTTGCTGAGTTCTGCTGACTGATCTGCTATTTGCTGGATTGTTGCTGCAGAGCAGGCTTATTGATTGCTGAAAATGCTGGAACTATGAAACTCAGAAATACAGAAATACTGTGGCTGTTTCTGGAGTTCTAGCTGATATATTTATTCCTCTGCTGCCTAGTAATTGCTGCCATTTGCTATTTGCTGGACTGGTGTGGTTGCAGTCTCTGAAGAGCAGTTTACTGCCATTTGCAAGACTCTGAATATGGTTTGGACTTCAAGTTTGCTGAAAAATGATGCTGCTGAAAAATGATGTTAGGAATGTAGTTGCTGAAGGGAGTGCACAAGCTGGAAATGCAGTTACTAGGATTCTGGTGTTGATGGAAAAGCAATTGTTGGAATTACAATTTGCTAGAATTTATTGCTGCTGGAAATGCAGATGTTGGAAGCTGTCTTGATGCTAGAAATTTCTCTCTATGATTAATGCACACTCACTTGCCTCGTGAAAAAGGAAACAATACTATCAACAGCATTGACAAGTAAGCTTTAATTACTTGTAAGCCTTATAGTTGCAATAGCAAAACTACAAAAAAAAAAAAAAAAAATTAAGCACCTGCAGAATCCTGAGATCTTTGGTATGAACCCTTTACTCACCATCCAATACTTTACCAAGTCCTTTTTTTGGTCTTCTACTTCCTATTCACATCTCCTACCTGTTCTGGAAGTTCAACTTCTTGATACAGAATGCAAACATGAAAGCAAAAAAGATGGCAAAGGCAACTAGTACAATGGCAACTAGAGGCATGAAGTCGGTATTGTATCCATAGTAGTCCTTGATATAGTCTTTAATCCTTTGCATCGGTTGCCCTACAGATCCCATCACTTTGATTCTAGTTTCCAGGTCACCATATTGGGTTACTATGAGTCCATAAACTGTCCATTGAAGTGGGCAAATCCAGCAGTACCACACCCACCACTTGGGAATTCTCTGCAATCCAATAACACAGCCATTCATTGATTAATTACAAATACAAGTCCATGCAATCAAAACCTTTGGAAGCATGACAGTGAAACTATTATCACTTGAGCAAATTAGAATCAACCCCGACAAGAAAAGCAAAAAACCTTGGAACAGGAGAGACTTACTGGTCTAGGAATGAAAAAGCCAGAGAAGAGATTGAAGACTGAGTAGAATGTGGATGCTAGGATTGCCGCAACTTGATGATTTGGCGAGAGTGAGACGGTCATCATTCCATAGTAAGTGAAGTACAGGAAAGAGAAGAAGGAGATGAAGTAGAACCAAAAGAATTTTGCTGCTGTCCATTGGAAGCTCATCATGGAGTATATAATAAGAGAAAAGTACATGGCTTGAACTAGCACATATGGTATTTCCACAAACACCTGCGATGTATCATATGAACTATTGTTCAGCATTTGTTCAATAAAGTGTTCTTACTGTGTTTAACTTCCATTTATGTAAATAATGAATGATTTCACTAGAATCACTTTGTTCTTCAAATAGAATAATACTTTTATCCGCAGAGCATTTTGTCTTGGGAAAATTAACACAGCACTCTTACCTGAGCAAGAGCATATGGTAAGGCTGAATACATTCCAGCTGCCCTTTCCCTATAAAAGACAGTCCTCTCGATTGCAACAAGTGGTTGCACAGTTGCACAGTTAGTGACGCCAACGAACATAACTGCTACATACATGGCTCCAATGACAATTCTAAGACTGTTTGAATTATCCCTGCATCATCAGGCACACAATTGATGCATCTGTATTCACATAAAGCACTATTTCTATGATGAATAACCTAAGAATCTTTCTATTAACCAGGATAGGAACTCATGACCTGATCTAGTATATTAACATTTGGATGGAAACCATCCTACTGTAACTATCAATGGTAGTCTAACTAGCCTAAAACAAGCAAGTACTGTATGAATTGCTAGGGTATGAACCAGGATTTAGAATAGACCTGATCCAGTGTCATAACTAAGATTTCATTGGTAACCACTTTTGCATTTCAAGGAAGGATTTGTTAACTTAGGTCTTCCTTCAATCTAGGTTAACTTAAATAGAATCTTTATTGCCTTGCTGGTAAGGTCGAATATGAGATTTCATACATCTTAAAGTCCAAAGGGCATAAAGGTGTTTTTTTTTTGAGTTCCTTCTTAGTCCTAACACTGAATGGCTGGGCTATGCCTTATAATGAAAGAGATCGGCTACCACTGTATTCCAGAAGCTCATAACAACAGAGGGTGATATTGTTTTTGTGTATTTACCCCTTCTGGCCAATCCTCCAAAATATGGAGCCTAACAGTATAGCAGTGACCAAGGTGTAGAAATATCTGACAAGGTTGTAATCAGGGCTTCTCCAGTAAGTCCACCACTGCTTCCAGAGGCAAGCTTTGAACTGTCCCCACGATGACTGTGAACACTGTGTATGGAAGCACAGATCGCTTGTTTCTGCAGCTGGCTTACTGAGCTCATTCACCAATGCTTTGTTGCGCCTGATCATAGAATTGCAATTAAAACAATACAATCAGCATTAATGTGTAGATCTCATAAGGCTACTAAAGCAATAACTAAAAGAAAGTAGTGGTGCAAATAGTTTGACAAGCTAGTATGATAAACGTTGCATTTCACTCACTGGAATAGATTTGATGATTTATAATACTCGGCAAAGTCCATTCCCAAACGTACTTCAGCAGCAACTGAGCTGACCTCTAACATCCATGTTGCAGGATTATATTTGTCCTTGATTTTTGGAACTCCAGGAATTGCCTGAAACAATCAAATTATTTTTCTGTACACTTTGAAAGTGTTATAAACATAATCAATGCTATGATAGACAGAAAATTAATGCAGCAATTTGGACAGCAATTATAAACTTAATTTAAGTGATAAAACAAACAGTCTATTTTTATATATAAGAATTTGTACCTCAAAGTATTCAATTATCTTCTGAGAATTTCTCCCCAGGGGCCCAGAGTATATCACTTGACCACCTCTTTTCATTAGCAGAAGCTGTTTCAGTAAATGGTTTATTGTATTAGCTTATAAAGGCAATAATTTTACACAATATGTTCATTTATTGGCTAGAGATTCTATACCTCATCAAAGGCCTCAAATATATCTATGCTTGGTTGGTGGATTGTGCAAACAACAGTTCTCCCGGTGTCGACTGTGTTCCTCACAGTTCTCATGACAATAGCTGCTGCTCTTGCATCAAGACCAGATGTCGGTTCATCCATGAAGATGATAGAAGGGTTAGCAACAAGCTCTACTGCTATTGTCAGTCTCTTCCTTTGTTCAGTGGACAACCCAGTGACTCCTGGAAGACCCACTATAGCATCTTTCAGGTTGTCAAGCTCCACTAGGTCCATCACTTCATCAACAAATTTCTGCCAAGCAGAAAGACCTTTAGTTAATTGCATTCTCAGTACTAAACTCACTATAAATACACAATGCTTTTAGAAGTTAATTAATAAATACCATTTTTAGCACGCATGCAACTTACAAACTGTAAATTTAGTTCTGAAAAATGCATTTTAAAGGGAGAAGAGGGAGGGAGTCAGGAAGGATTGAGGGACAAGAGAGTAGAAAGAAAACAGCACCTTCTTAGATTTAAGCAATAGGGAATGACTTAACATCTCATCAGTCTAAGTAGCTGAGAACAGATCCACACTAACTCTCAGATAAGTGAAGCAATGTGGCCCAAGAGGATATGTGTGGAGAATCTCAATAGGGAATAAGAGAGGAGAAATACCTAGAGAATTCTTGAACACATGAATATTAAATTATTGCTTTGACTTAGTGATCAGTAACTGCAAATTTGACATCATAATGCAAGGTCCTAGTAATTTATGTGTGATTTAAGGAGTCAAGATTATGATTTAATATGAAGATTTAGAAATTTTAGAAAAGGAATAATTAGTCTTACCATTTTTTCTTCATCATTGACTTCATGTGGAAGGCGGAGAAAAGCAGAAAATATCAAAGATTCTCGGACTGTCACCTGAGGTGAGTGGATGTCATTTTGCTCACAATACCCAGAAATTCTTGCAAAAGTCTCTTGTTTCTTAGGGTACCCTGAGATTCTGATGTCACCCTCAATGTAGCCACCAGTCTTTCTTCCAGCCAAAACGTCCATGAGGGTGGTTTTACCAGCACCACTAACTCCCATAAGGGCTGTTAAGACTCCTGGTCTAAAAGCCGCTGTAACATTCCTTAGCAATTGGAGCTTATCTTCTTTGACTCCTTGCTCCTTCATTTCCTAAAGAACAGTAAATTATAACTTCAGTCAATGGCTAAAGCTGCATTCAATTGACATGACAGGCTTCTAGGTTTGCTTTGATTAGATTTTATTTATTTTACATTAGGAGATTTAGAATGGAAAAAAACAATTATCCAACTTGCAATGTCCCTATCACTAATGGAAAAAAAAAACAGATTGTTCAAAACTTCAGCTAATTGGTAGTAGCTGGGTGATGCGATTAACTGAAGCTAATTAGATGGATGGAACAAAGAACTACACAAGTAAGAGATTAGAATATTTAAAGAGGAATAGTATCCACCTTTTGTCTTGCAAATATGCAAGTTCTAAATGTTTTCTTGAATCAAAGAAAGTTTGAAAAGTAAGTGTATAAATTAAAGATAAAAACTCACTGGAGGCATATCGACAAAGTAATTGATTTCATCAAAGGACATGGAAAGAGGTGTAAAAGGAAGAATCATTCCTCTCTTAGGAGCAACACCTGTGGCTGCATTGATGGACATTTCATGATTAAGTCCATTTGAGAGACCAGGACTCATTCGAATCATCATAATTTCACCTGTAGAAGGTGATCATTTTTAGAACATAAACACAACAGTGACATCACAAACCATAGTGAAGTTTAGTTGGAAATTTATGGGTGGATTGTGTCTACATACTGGCCTTTTTTGACAAAGCATGAGGCAGAGACTCACTCTTAGAGTTTGTCCTTTTGAGTCTTTGTAAATCGTTTCCTTCCTCTTGGACTTCTTCCATTTCCCTTGCTGTTTCTTTAGATAAAACAACTTGTCGTTTTCCAATAGCTATGTCAAATTAGAGACTGATCAGCTTAGTGTGAAACTAACCTTCTAAGTTAAATAGTTTAGCACAATTGGCAATACTAATATTACACTGTATACAAAACATACATATAAAAGATATGAAGGGAATGAGGGTCAAATCAGAACACCTGTTTTTAATTCTCTTGGATGGCAAAGTAAAATTAAACCCACTTTTAAGGGAAAAAACAACTCAGAGAGTATCAAATTTTTGGAACTTTTTTATCATTAAATTAAAGGTGAATCATGTTTGCTAACATATTTAATTCTATTAATGTGTGGCCTAGCCGAATCTTTTCTTTTGTAAATTAATATCTAATTCTAAAGAAAAATCATAACATTTTGATCAGGTTGGTTGGATCATTAGTGCGGATCCTTATAAGTTCTCACAGAGGTGACTTTGCTTCCAGTTGCAATAAAAAAAGATGTTTTGATCTTTTATGGAGTTAGATGAAGAACAACTTACGGTTTAAAAACATCAGGCACACTGTGAATAGGACATTGAAGATGATGCTAAACCCAAGAAGTGCAGCGGCTCCAATCCAGTACCACCTTCCCTCTGCAAAGACATTGGCATTTTGAAGGATTGCCGTTCCAAGTGGTCTATTATTTGAAGCCTAGCATGAAATATATAGAGTTCTGAGTCATCCATAAGAAAATCATCATCAAATCTTTGGAATAGAGATGGAAGTGACTGCAAATTGATAGTTACCATTTGGTTCATCCACCTTGGAGCCAAAAACTCATTCACGGCTAGAGCATTATAACCATAAGTAAGTGGTGAAACCCAATATCCCCATATCCACCAATTCGGAATCAATTCTGTAGAAGAGAAAGATAAGAAGTAAATCAGACAGAATGTTGCAACAAAAAAGTACCAATTGGATGCCATGATTTCTTAAGATCCTCTTCAATGTACTTATCCTATGTTTCATGAAGTGCGAACTCCTAAACACATGGACCAAAAGAAGAGCCATAGACAAATACCTTTCGGTAGAATGAAGCCTCCAAGAACAAACATGGCGAGAACAGATAGTGCCCCACCAGTGTTGGCTATGATCATGGACCTACAAAGACCAGCAGTGCTTCTGAGCATCCCTGCTGACATCTGCTGAATCAAGAATATTAGCAGCAGCTGCTTGAAGAATCTGCAATGGGAAAATGATTTCATTAAGTAGGTTGTAAATCCTTGGCAATGCAGAATAACCACTTATGGTGTATGATTTAACAAACGCACAAAAGAGGGGGAAAAAAAGTATTTGGGAAGCTTTCTACCTGCTCGCTTCTGGCGCATATCCTATGGTATAGTATGTCATAACAGTCCAAACAATGGTCTCCAAGATTGATATAGGTATCCGGAGAAGAAAATTGGGCAAGGTGAAGACCCATGCTGGGTAGAAGAGGAGGTCCCGGTGCTTATAGAATACTGGCAGGCGGTCAATGGCAATCGACAACTCCGCGAGACCATTGAAGACATTGACCATCAAGCCAAACAAAAGAGCCCCTATGTAAATGACCCCATCGTCTTCGTTCCTCGAGTGCATGCGTGACCTCACCCACACGGTCGAGGCTATGAACCCCACTATGACAATCTTCAAACAAAGACAAAAGGACTTGAAGGCAAAGTAGCATGACCAAGAAGATGAGGCTTGATTGGAGAAATGAACAAAATGGTACCATAACGGTCTTGGAGATGTAGACAAAGGAGTTTCGCTTGATGAGGAGCCACTCCTTTCCGAAGGAAGCCTTGAGCAGCTCCGAATAGGAGACGGCCTTCTTAGAGAAGACGAGAGCCGCCTTGTGGCTGCGGGCCTTGTCGAACGGGACGGAGAGCTCGTTCTCCAAGCGAAGACCGACGTGGAATCTCCGGAATCGCTGGGCGAATTCGGAGACCGAAATGTAGCGGTATGGCCGCTGCTTTTCCGCCCAGTACTGCTCCTGGTCCTTCCTCGAGGTCACCTACTCACTCACGTACGCAAGAAGTCTCAAATAGTGGATCTGAAGCAGCAGCAGTAGTAGAAATTTGGAAGTGTAGTTTGGCACCTCCTGCAGGAAGTCGGCGGTGCCTTTGCGGCTGGGGCAGCGGAAGCCGCAGGATTCGAAGAAGTCGAGGACGTGGTCGCGGGGGCCCTGGTAGACGATCTGGCCCTCGGAGAGGAGGACGACGTCGTCGAAGAGGTCGAAGGTCTCGGGGGCGGGCTGGAGGAGGGACATGAGGATGGTGGCCTCGCCGAGGTGGACGATCTGCTGCAGGCATTTCACGATCTGGTAGGTGGTCGAGCTGTCCAGCCCCGTCGAGATCTCGTCCATGAATAGCACTTTCGTCGGCCCGACCATCATCTCGCCTGCAACATACATTCAAATTCAAACCCTAAGTTCCTCATTCTTCCAAAGAGATTCTTCACTAAATTGCAAGACGATAACAAATCAAACCTGTCGTGACACGCTTCTTTTGACCTCCAGAAATGCCCCTCTGCATCTCGTCTCCCACAATCGTATCAGCACAAATGTCTAACCCCAGAATCTGCGCCATGGTTCAAATATTACACAGAGTATTTAATCAGACGACGTCAGTGTCATGCTTACTCTGAGTGTGTAGTCCGTTTGAAGACTGCTCTCGACTCCTTCGATCGCTGTGGCCTGAAATTGAAGGGAGATTAAGATCACTCACTCCGAAATTAGTGAATCAGTCAGAGGAGCAGTAACCTTCATGAAGAGATCCACTTCGGCTTCCGGAAATATTCCTGCTTCCTTCTCCCTCTTCGCCAGCTCCGAGAGAAGATCTAACAAAGTCGTGAATCACTCAGAAAATTCACTAGTAGGTAGGTTCCAGGGACCAAGCTAGCATACCGTATCTCACTCCTACTCCTTGGCACCTCGCTGAGAAATCAAGTGTCTCTTTCACAGTCATTTCTCCTACATGGACATCGTTCTGGCTGATGTAGGCTGCAGTTTTCTGCGGCACAAACTCGTCCAATCTGTGCCCGTTGTATGTTATCTCTCCACTGACCTGCGAGCAAAAGATATTGATGGTGACCAATTTCACAGGTGGTAAGATATCCCACGCCAACCTTTAGAGTTGGGTCGAGCTTCCCAGCTAAGGCCAACAAGAGGGTGGTCTTCCCCGGATGATGGAGGGCCTAACAGAAGTGTCATCCTGAAATTAAGTTCACAGCAAGTTATCAGTTATCAGCTATCAGCAGCAGCAGCAGCAGCGTGTATGCATGCATGATTTGTTCACCTCGAGGGTTGTATGACTCCCGAAACATCCTTCAAGATGGTGAGAGTGGTTCTCTTACTGAGGCGGATGCCCAAGAAGGCGAGGGCAGACTCTGCGATGTCTCTTACTGTATTGGTGAGCGTCGGCAGAGCTCTATCTCCGGCTTGGCACTTGGCCTCCACGGTTAGGTGCTCAAATCTCACTTCTACTGTCGGTAACTGGATGCCGACCCTGCATCAAAAGTCTCTTACTTTGGTCAACTTCACATAACTTGAAACTACACAAGAGACTTACAACTATAGCTCCATCATTCAAAGGGGAAATTGGTTTTGATTGACTCAAATGAGTGGAGGTAAGCAACTGTACGTGGATATCAAAGCCCCCAATTGTCAACGTAGGTGGTGAGCAACTCTCCTATCAAATCAAAAAATTGACATCCCATCACCTACTTCCATTTGGATTCTTATGAACAAGAACTTCCCAACTGTATTGATTGTATGAACCTCCTTTTTCTATGTGGAGGAAAAGCCTCTATACTAAGAAGATTCAATAATTGATAACTAATATAGACCATGCAATTTATAATAATTATTATTTTTTTCTACACAATAGCTTGGTGTAAAAGAGATGAAAATCACGGGAAAAAGACCAAACACCGACTATGGGAAAACGTTAGTAGTAAATTAGCTCCAGGAACTTGCATCATTCGAGGACAATTAATGTCAAGCTTATGCGTCAATCCAACTAAATTAGCTCACAAATTAAATGGACCTTCAACCTAAAAGACAGAATTAGTGATCAGCTGGAATAGATTCCCTCTCTTGGATTTGCACTTTACTCATCATAAAGAAGAAAAAAGGAAGTTAAGATGCAAAATGGTAGATGAAACATGATCACAATTTTGTGGTGTGGAGCTAATTAAATTTTGTCGTTCATTTCTATTTCGAAATGAATTAAATTATTTTAAAATAATAATAATAATAAGTGGAAGAGGAAGAAATACTTGTCGATCCGATCGCGAAGCTTCTGGAGGAATCGCTCGTTGTCCTCCTCGGCGACCTTGAAGACGCGGTCGATGAACTCCTGGCGCTCGGCGACGCCGAGCTTGCGCACGTCGACCTCCTTGTGGCGGTACTGGCGCCGAGCCTCGCCAGGTCCGCCGCCCGGATCGGCTGCCGACGACGTCCGGAGGATCGCGGTGCGGAGGCGGTCGTAGGTGGGAAGCTTCTCGAGGGCGGCCCAGCGCAGGGCCTCCTCGTCGTCGTCGAGGCGGCCGCGGCTGCCGCCTGACCGCCCCCGCGTGCTGCTGTCGCGCGAGAACACGTCCTCCATCCCCCACTCGCCCATGTTCATCCCTCGGCTAATGCTGCGACTCAGGCTCTGGCTGGCCCGCCGCCCCGAATCCCACAGCCGCTCCACGGCCTCCATCGCTTTTTGACGGAGTTGGATTGAAGCTTCCGGAGAGCGGAGTGGAGGAGGAGGAGGGGGATGATTGGCTGCCCCGATTGCAGCTGGATTTATATATAGAGAGAGAGGAGGAGGAGGAGGAGGAAGCAGGGGATTGGCCGATGGCTTTGACTGGAACGGAATCACTAGGGCAGTTGGTGGAGATTAGATGATTAGGGGTTTGGAAGGCGTTAGGTGGAAATTTGAAAAAGAAAAAAAAAAAGTTACAGTTTGGGGGGACAGAAATGACGTCACTCCCACCAATCCCACCAACATCTTCCTTAAAAATTAAAATAACCGACCGGGGGTAAAGTGCCGTAGTAATAATAATAATAATAATAATAATAATAATAATAATAACATATTTATTAAAAAAAAGGAGAAGTATTAAAATTTATAACCCGGATTTGGTGCAGCGGTTAAGTCGGTACACGATTTAATCTTCGATTAGGACATGTATTGATTGTATTGATGTTGAATTTAATGGAAAAAATTTAGATTGAATGGTCATGAGTTGAAGTACTCATGGATGGAAAAAAAGTCCATGAGTTTATCTTCACGGACGAATATATCGATTCAATATTGGAACGATCTTACATGGACGGTAAAAACTACGAGAGTCAGCTGTTGGAGCTTTATTATTGTGCTTTCAGGATTTATCCGATGACAAACTTCTATGAAGCATGATCGGTTTTCTCCAGAATTATTCCGATAGTAAGAATTGAAACCTCAGTTATCAAAGAAAACAAAATTTATAAGAGTGTATTTTTTTTATTGCCAAGACGATTCTTTTCATTTATTATTAAAATGCCTTTTAAATTTGCACGTCCAAATAAATTATATTGGTCGCTTAAATAATTTAGTGCGTGCATAACTGTTATATAAATTATAAATTGACAATAAAAATAGAAATAATTTTTTTTAACTTTAGGGCTTAATGTTTATATGAAACGTAGCAATTTTTTTAAAAAATATTATATATATATATATATATATATATATATATATATATATATATATATTATGCCTTGGGGTTATAAATAAAAAAAGGGCCGTGATAATATAATAAAATAGAAAATGATATTTAGTATGAAAAATCTCAACATGAATGGAGCATGACACTCAAATGGAGCATGACACTGTATGTTGGGATTTTTTAAGTATTATTTCTCTAAAAAAATTTAATGAAGTTGAAATCACACATTTTAAGTAACCTTAATTTGCCATATCTAGAGAATTTGTATAGTGATAATTATTTTTGAATGACAATTATTATTGTGTTGGAAAATTAAGATCTTGACATTATGGTCAGAAGGAAGCAATTGCAGGTATCATGAGCTCGCGCATTGTAGCGGGCCAGCATGGCAACGAACTCGACTGCTCATATCGTAAGATCACGGACTGATCGAAGCCTAGCGAACTCATGGTCATTGTGAACTAGCAGTTCTTGTTGGAGATTGTCAGCTCAACGATGAGTTTATGGCTCAAATTGGTGGAGGTTAATCTGATAATGTAAAATTTATTTCTTTTTCAATAAAAAAAATAGAATCGGTCATCCTAACCGTCTCATACGATAAATGTAAAATTTATCTCATTTTTACTTTCAACGTACGTTTTAATTATCGAGATATTCTTTCGAATAATAAACATATCCTTTCTAATATTATTGTCATCGACTTAATCTCGTTGACCGTCGAAATATCTCTTCAAACATACCAAAGGGAAGTTTTGACTAATTTTTTAATTTTTGTTTACAAGAGAATTATCTCGTGTGCTAATTTCTAATCTTATTGGAATGGAAACGAAGTTCTTGAGATGTTGCACGTTATTTGCCATGTATCTCATTTTAAGTGATGAGCTCCTTGAATTATTGTCGATCCCTCCGTAAATAAGATGACATACTATACTCTTGGCACATGTCTCATGGTTAGTTGTCTATAACATAGGTTGAGCAATTGACCTCGGGTTAAAATTGATCAGATTGATCAGTTTGAATTAACTCGAGTTAGTTTTGATATTTGATCAATATATTAGTTGGTTAAATGAAGTGACAAATATGTCAAAATTGATCAGATAATTGAAGGTTGAGTAACATTGTGAGCGTGTATGAGCAAATGGTATGTTGTTGAGTGAAATGTTAAGTTAAAGTTGATAAGATATTGATGATGATAAAATCCAACAGGAAGTTAACATAAGAGGAGAAGTCAAAGTGGATCATGATTGATCAAACATTTAGTGATTGAAAATTTAAATGAATTATGGTTGACCGAACACTTGGCAGTCGAAAGTATGAGACAAGAAATCCAAGTGAATCACGGTTGACTAGAAACTTGATAATGAGGGAAGTTCTAACATGTCATAAATGATAAGATCTTAGATATGAGATGAGAAGTCCAAACAGGTCTGTCTATCTGCGCATTATCGACAATAGAAGATTCCGGATACTCAAAAGTGTTAGGGGTTGAGCTATAGTATTAAGTAAAAAAAAAAATAAATGAAAAAAAAAGTTGCTCACGGAATATGCGGGATAAGAAGTGCGGAATAACAATCTGATACGCTAAACTCTTATAGATATCCTAAATAAATAAAGAAACTTTCAAATTGAATAAATAAATTTATATTATTAAACTTAATAATCAACTAAATAAATTTAAAATATAAAAATTTCAAATAAACTTGAATTCAGAGATCGATAATATCTAAACGAATTAAGCTCAAACTAAATTTAAATCAAACTGAAGCTCATAAAAAAATAAATCAAATTTAAATAACTATTTCAATCGTTTAATTTATTTTAGATTTCACACTACTTAATTTAGCTAAGTTACTTTATTAAATAAATTTAAACCACTTATCGTGCTAACTATTAGAATGATATTATAGTCCCGGGGTAATGGTGCCGCGGTAGAACATCCAGATTGTCATCGCATCTGCGGTTCGATCCCCAGTTACAGCGTATTTATATGAATTTTCCTCCAAATGAAGAGAGCAATCAAAGGATGCTGAGCGTCTGGGTTGAGTACTATTATAATAAAAACATTAATTCAAATAATTGAGTACTATTATAATAAAAACATTATTAATAAAAAACATTATTAATAAAAAATATATAATTGAGTACTATTTTATTTTTTAACCATTCTAATAATTCCAATCGCCTTTTTCCTCCCTTTTTCATCGCCTAGTAAAGTAATCCTTATCCACCTTCATTCCGTGGTAATCCTTAAACAGAGTTGTAGGCAAGTACAAACCTGTGAAGATTCCGTGCTTCAATGAACAAAGACGCACTCCCGACCACAATCATTTTGCCTTTCTAACATTTTTTTATTTTTTTATTTTTTATTTTGCCTCCCAAAAATTTATCTGCAATCTCAATTTCCGCCTCCGACGGCGAAAGTGAGCTGACCTTAATGGCTGCCGACGACGACGTGTTCGTCGAGACCCGCATCCCGGAACAGAAGGGCGTCGGCGTCGGCGTCGGCGTCTTCCCGGCGGTCGTCTCCCCCACTCCCACCGCCGATCTCGACTTTGGCTCCTTCGCTGCGGCCGTTTCGTCCCAGAAACCCCGCCTCGAGGCGCTCCTCCGTTCCAGCGGCGCCCTCCTCCTCCGGGGCTTCCCTCTCCAGTCGGCTGCCGACTTCGACCGCGCCGTCGCAGCCTTCGGCTACGACGAGCTCCCCTACGTCGGAGGCGCCGCCCCCCGCACCAACGTCGTCGGCCGTGTCTTCACCGCCAACGAGTCTCCGCCCGACCAGAAGATCCCCTTTCACCACGAGATGGCTCAGGTCCTTCCGCTTCATTAGTTCGGAGTCGGCTTCCTCTCCGCCCTAATCTTCGCTTACTGACACAGATTTCTGCAATTTTTTTTTCTGTCCAGGTACCAGAGTTCCCATCGAAGCTGTTCTTCTTCTGCGAGGTGGAGCCTGGAAGCGGCGGGGAGACGCCGATTGTGCTGAGCCACCTAGTGTACGAGAGAATGAGGGCGAGATTCCCCGAGTTCGTGGATCGGTTGGAGGAACAAGGATTGATCTACACTAGGGTTTTGGGGGAAGGAGACGATCCGTCGTCGCCCATTGGCCGAGGATGGCAGTCCACGTTCTTGACTAAAGATAGAAGCGTAGCAGAGGAAAGGTTAGCAGTCGTTACTTTGCTTACTTTCATTTTTAACACTACAAAAATCACACACTTTTGCTATGCTTTTCCTGATAAAATAAAATTCTATGGATACAGTGATTGCTGTTCTCTGTTGCACTTTCAGATTTAGTTTTTGGTGTGCATTTAGTTACAATTACCACACAACAATCAAACGAACTTTAGATTCATGTTGAAAATACTCAAGCTAATTAAACTATATAGTTTTAATATTCAAACTTCATTGTTAAAGCAAGTCTTTTGTTATAGCAAGTTTTTTGTTAAAGTTTTTATTGTTAGAAATGAGATTTTGAAAATCTTGCAGGAGGTGATTTTTTTTTAAAACCAATCAACTCAAAATCCAAATGGAAGACTAAACCAAATCTATAATGTAGTCTGCAAAGTTGAAGACAAAGAAAAGTTTAGAGATTATCTAGTTGAAGCTCTGTAGATTCAACCCTCTTTAGAGAAATTATTGTCTCCCTCATGTGCAAAGGATGCAGCAATGGTTCTCCCAAGATGTGACAATCCACAGCTCCCCACCTGTGCAAAGGATGTGGTAATGACTCTCCCTAGATCTGATAACCAACAACCTCATTAGGTACACTGCAAGACATTGGAAAATACTGACTTCTAATCTCAACAGAGTTCTCAAAGGATGAACAAAAAATAGCATGACCAGAATGAGGGAAGTTGTCGAGAAAATGAAAATGGAAGAAGTGTTTGTCTAATGGCAAACCAAAGCCCCCTATGTATAGATCAAATGCAAGATAAATTCAGGGATCTAGGATGTTGGTTGTTGGGTGAGGAGCTGCTCGTACATCCAGATTTACCCAGTCGGTGAACGGGGGAAGGCCGCCCGCCTCCCGGACTAGTTGAGCCCAAGGCCTAGATACCTTGATTAAAATAGAAAGAGAGATAAATCCAACACTTGGTAAAGGTTATGGCACACCTTGTAGGATTTGTATGATGAATCTAATCTGAGTCCATTGAATCTATCCATTTCTATCTTATCCATGCAACATTTAATGAATCAATTGATGAAAATTAAAATGACTGAAAAAAACCTTTTCAATTTTTTTAATTTAAATTTCAAATTAGAAAAATTGTTCTTAAAAAAAATCCAGTTGTGCATGTGAGGGATTGATTGGCTGGACTATTTGTGCCGTACCATGGCCCGTGCACACCCAACCTAGCCCATGCTTGAGCACAATCCTAAGCCTGGCTTGACCCAGCATGCACATGTGTGTTAGGTGAAGCCAACCCATAGCCATGCTTATGTATAACCATGCACCAAGTGTCTGAGGCTAATGCAAATGATGGATAATAAAGCTTCTCTAGTCCTCATAAGCTAAAGATGTTGGACTAAAGAGCTTTCCTATTTGGTTGAATCCAACCACAGAAACTAACAAAAAGCAATTTTTGTATCGACAAATCTTTATTTGTTCACTGGATAAATGATGATCATAATTTGGGAATAGTCCATTCCATCAGGGTCTTTTGAACAATTGCATTGTGTATAATGTAGCTGTTGTACTATTCAAAATGTTTGACATTTTATAATCTATAAATTGTAAATTGAACTTGAAAGCAATCTATGATATAAGAGAAACTAAACTGGAAGAACTTTTATTCTATGACTGACACTGAATGTGATTTGGATAACGTAAATTCATAATAAATATGGTAAACCTTAGGAATAAAATCTTTCATCTGAAATTGATTATGGTGTGGTGTTGCAAATTTTGAAAATAAAATTGGATGCTAATTTCCAAATGAAAGAGTCAACACAGATGAACTTTAGACTCCATATTATTTTAGACAAACTTGAATGTTCTGTATTGACTTATTGTGATTTTTATTTTTTAATTTTTAATTTTTTTTATGTACATGATTATCAAATTAGTGCAACTTTTCTTTGGATTCAGAGGCTCTGTTGTTTTTATTTCTAGTTATGTATTTCTGCCTAAAATTCTAGTTTGATCTTTAATTTAGTCAAAAAACTTCAACCTACAAGGTGAAACAAAGCCTATCTTAATCTGAAACCAGTAATGGCTTTGAAAGTGCGGTGTATAATGTGCATGGATCTGGAAAGCATGGGCTTCTGCCTATAATTTTATTTTGCTCTTTAATTTAGTAGAAGAGCTTTACACCTAGAAGTTGAAACAACTCCTACAGGATGGAAAATTAACTGCCTGCGTATTTTACCAGATTCGAACCTGATTTTGAATCTTATTGTTCTACTTCAACCAAACTAAATTTAGAATATGTGCCTGTCCAATGTGAACCTGATTTTGAACCTGATTTACTTGTGATTTCATCAAATTAGTCAATCTAATGTGAACCTACCTCAAGTAGGTCAGAAAAAACCACCCATCGCAATCCGTTTGTCTTACCAAATCTATCCATACCTAAAACATTAAACGAAGTAGGATAATATTTCTATTGACAATGATAACCTGAATCCTGCTATGTTAAAAATTCAACAATTTTTAATAAAAGCTGTTACAAAATTTGTTGTCTTCCAAATTTTATAACTCATTCTTAACATGAACTCTTTTATATATGTATATATATATTTGCGATCTTATCAATCTGAGATCATGCAATGTATGTGGTTGAAAGATTCAAAGAGCAACTGAATATCTTCAGTAAAGGAAATTTTGTTTGTATGATCCTGAATAGTGGTGCAGGGCTTTTGAATTCTATAAGCTAAAGGATGCCTTTATACATTAGTTGATTGTAGCCTAATATGGACATTTGAATTAGGGTATTTTCTTACTTTGTAATGCTCACACAGTCTCTATAGTGTGTTGAATAACAGTGTTTGAAAAACAATGCATATTTTGTTTTCCAATATTTGGAGTTTGTTGAATAACCTTTCTTCGAAGCTTGCTTTTGTCATATGGACTCTTGATTTTTATGTTTTAGATGTTACAATCATAAAGTTTGCTCAGTAAGGAACAACAATTCAACATCACATAGATCTTTTTATGGCTTTATGGGTCTCATATATTACTTTTATAGCTCGTCATTTTGGTAGTCTGAAAAATTTGCTCTTTGAAGTTTCTTTGGTGATTGCTTCTACTATTGATATTTTTTCTGTCTGTAAATTTCTTAAATTAAGAATTGCACGTCACGCACAGGGCAGCTAAACTAGGGGTGAAACTGGAATGGCTGGAAGATGGAGTTAAAACAGTAACAGGTCCAATACCGGCAATCAGACTTGACCATACTCGGGGCAGGAAAATATGGTTTAACAGCATGGTTGCTGCCTACACTGGATGGGAAGATGCACGGAATGATCCTGTCAAGGCGGTAACTTTTGGAGATGGAACGCCTTTGCCTGCTGATATTATTTACAAGTGCTTAAACATCCTTGAAGAAGAATCTGTAGCCATAGGCTGGAAGAAAGGTGACATCCTCTTGATCGATAACCTTGCTACCTTGCATGCTCGTCGGCCCTTTGATCCTCCTCGGCGCATTCTTGCATCACTTTGTAAGTAAAGATTTGCTCAGTTACTTGCTCCCTGCACTTATTAATGTTGCCTAATTCAGTTGTCACCCTGAGCAACCATTGTTCCTAGACACAAAAGAAACAAATTGCAGCTTTCCCTATGCCTCTTACGTTCAAGAGTGGTTTATACCTGGTATTATTATGTATTCTAATGTAATCACAAACACTGTATTATGAAGAACTGAACCAAAAATTTAATACTCTTATAGAAGGGCAGTTTGATTGTCTGCATATAAATAAACTGTATGTTTATTCATAATAAACTGTCATTTGCATATAGTTGATTACTGGTAGATGATAATTCACAGGCCGTATGCTTATTTACAATAAATAGTCATCTGCAAATACTTGATTACCAGTAAATCATAATTCACAGGTTGAAAAATTATTTGTAAATTAGACCTGAAAAACTGCAATGCTACCTATGACCTCAAGTGATTGTTTGCTACCTAACATTGATTAACTCTAGACATTGGAGTAATAGTATTTTGATTGAGTTAAGGTGGCCAATCAAATTGGGCTGATGGAATTGTCTTGACCAGTAGAATACGGTTGCCTCTATGTTTGGATGCAATTGAGTTAATTTGACTATACATCAATCAACCAGATCAGGCTCACTCAATCATGTTGATCAAACTTTCTTTGGACTATCTTGGTTGGATTGCTGCAATCATGAATGCAAATAGGAGGAACCAACCTGATCATTCGCTTGGGTTGCTCCATGACTTTAATACTCTAGTTATCAACTTCATACTCTAGAAGGTTATTTCAGGAAGGTTCATACTTTAGTTTAGAAAAACAAGAGAGTATGAACGACTTTGGGTATCAAACTAGAGTATGAACCTTCCTAAAGATTTTCATGTCTTTCGAACATTTTATCTTCAGGTGTCATCTTTAGAATAGGCTTTTGGGTAATATCAAAATTTGAATTTCTCAAAAAAAACTTATAATGATATGACGATAAGTCATGAAGACTTAAATACCTTATAAAATGAGTACACTTGGTGCAGTATGACGATTTGGATTGGATTTAAGATAGCAGTAGAAACCATCATCTGAGGAATTATAACCAAGGAAATCATGAAATACTTGAGTTAAAAGCCAATATTTTCTCTGATACATATGTAAATACTTGATTATTATCACGGGATTGTGTTGCCATGTGTTTGTAGGCTTTTTAACAAAGGTGTAGATTGATATTATGAATGCATTATGCTAATATTTGAAGGTTAGAGAAGCTAATGATATCCAGGATTAAATTCACAAAGTATCTAAGCAACAATATTCCAAGCAGTATGAATGCAAGGGTATATCTATATATGCCTTCTAAATATTGATTTGTTGATGATAGCCTTGGGTAAGAATCTCCTTACGGCAGAGATCTAGGCTTTTTGATCATGAGAAGTTTGCCTTTCGTGCTTAGAAGATTCAACTGTGTGTGTGCTGACAAGAAGTTGAAACCCAAAGGTGTTTATTCCTCCTAAAGTCTGGAAAGGAAAGTTAGAATAGAAGAGATGAAATAGGGGTGGGTCAAATTGGCAGTAAACAAGTCGACTAACTCCAGACTGATATTGATACTCGTGTTAGTTTCAGTCGATAAAAACCTAAAAATTGGTTTCCAAAAAAATGCAGAGAATGATTTTGTCTCCATTGTGATATTTCATTGTTGAAAACTTTTAAAGCTACTCGAATTAGATCATTTGAATAATTGCATTTTTCTTTTATGCAGGAGCAAATGGTTAACAGAGGACAACAAAAAAATTCTTACTAAAACACACTTAAATGAGATTAAGATCTTAGTCTGAAATGTATGAATGTGACAAAATATGAATTATAATAGTCGAAGTAAATAAGAAATGTAAGTTTGATATCTAAACAATGTTAGCACAAAAATTTCGAAAGGCTTGGAGATGAAACTTCTACTCGGCTTTATCGCATTGGTGTGGCTTTTCCACAAATCAATACCACTAAATTGCTCATTAGCACTGGAGTAATGAAACAATATAGAACTAGAAAGCTCGTTCTGTTCATTTGATCAGTGATCTCTAAAATTAAATTCAATTCGATTTTTTCTTATAGTTAGTAAGATCTAATTAAAAGAAACCATACAAAATATCTATAAAGTGAACACAAAAAGGATCTAACTAATAATTCCCTTTTCCCTCTCTTCATAAATATCATGAAAGAGACATTTTATAATTTTTTATTTTATTAAAAAAATATTTTATATTCTAAATTCCATCTTGAGCCACCTTTTATTATCTATTTTTTTTATTACTTTTCCCTTCTTCCTCGTGCTTATGTGCCAACTGCCCCCCTTGTCCCGAGTGCTCATTCTCTATCTTTTCGCTTTATAAATTCATCATCTCAACGATTTCACACGGACACAAACGATGAAGTCCATTGATGATAGAGCCCATACCCCCTCTCATTCCCCCAATTTGAAAAATATGAAACACGAGATTAATAGAAGGAATGTCTTTATAAAACGGGCAAAATTATATTTTTATTTAAATGTATTATTTGTTGAGGGTCAAGGACTAAAATGGGTATTAGTTATTATTATGGGCTTCACTGAAAAGTGCCCCCCTCGGAATTACTATAAAAGACACGGTGCACAGCGCGGTAAAGCCCTCCGCCCCGATCGCTTGCTCCTCCTCCTTCGACTACCTCGCCTTATCTCTTCAAAGACTTCAATGGCACCGAACCTGGTGTTGACGCCACCTCGGTTCCTCCTCCTCTTCCTATTCTTCGCCCCCTTCCCTCTCGTCGCCGTGGGCCGCCCCATCTCGACGCCGGCTGACGAGGCGCTCGCCGATCTGCCGCTGTCGGAAGGAATCACTCCCAGCTCGTCCTCAGATTCTCAAACCCTACTCCTACCCTTCCTCCGCCGTCCGACCATCGCCCAGGTTTTCGCCGCGGATCAGTGCGAGCAGACGTACGGATATCTCCCCTGCACCCCCACGGTAGTCGGGAACATGTTCCTCATCGTCGTGTACGGGTTCCTGATGTACAAGTCCGCGACGTACCTCTCCTCCGGGAGCGAGCTCCTCCTCAAAATCATGGGGCCGGGTATTGTTGGTGGACTCTTCCTCCCGATTCTTGGGGCTTTCCCTGACGCAATGCTAATTTTGGGTGTGTCTATCTCTTCAACTACTATAAATTTTACTTTTATTACCTCTGAACTCGCTGATCTCGTTTCCTCTTCTCTGGAAAAGGAAATTGAGCTTTCCTTCTACAGTAGAAGGATTGGTTGACCGCGACCTGATCTAATGCGATTTGTGTTAGTTACTTTTTAGAGTTTGCAAAATTTCTGCCTTCTTTTCGTAGTCTGTCGACAAATTTGGGGGAATTTTGACCTTTTTTTAAAAAAATTTTTTGAAATAGAAATCCAGCCGTCGATCTTGGTTTTACTCTTCGGATTTATCGAGACGATCAGTTTTAGTTTATTTTTTTTCTTTTTTTTAGGATATTGTTTTCCTTTTGTTTACTTTCACAGCTGACACAATGTTTGCTTTCACGCGTAGCTTGTGTGTGCCTTGATCGAATTTTAGTTTATTTAATGTGGCGGCGCCATCAAATTGCTCTGAATTTGACTTCTGCCCCCTTCCGAGCAAATAGCTTACAATTTTGCAGATGTCATAGCAAATATCTTATTGAACTGAAAGTATCTCCGTAAGTAACTAACCTCTTAGGATTCTCAACCCTTGAAAACTTCCAATTTTTTGTTTTTTTTTTCAGTAGGTATGAAGGGCAGGTACGCATGTGCTTAGGATAAGTAGACCACCCACCCTCTTGCTGTTACTTCAAACATACTCTTTATTTATTTTTTTCTTTTACATTATTAAGGATTTTGAATATTCTTATAAAATGTGAATCACTTGGGCAATGGTGTACATTAGCTGTGCCTAGGCCGAGCACAACACGCATTATCATAGGTCGTGTCGAACATAGCCCGTGATGTCATTTTTCTCACCCAATATAATTGACTTGTGTGGCCTAGGCTTGGGCCTGTTGGGTTACAAATTAATAAAAAATAATAATACAAAAGTTAAAAAATATTAAAAATTCAGTAAAATAGAACAAAATCAAAAATAGGAAAAACATAAATTTACAGAATTTAAAATTCATTTGATTCCTTTCCCTCTTTTTTGCATTACCAATTGTGTTATAATTGATTTTGCATCTATGCAGCAAGCAAGTCAATTTTTTCCCTAGGAAATTATGTAATTCAATTTACAGAATTGAAAAAATCAAATATATATATTTTGGAGCATCTCTAAGTTATCTTGATGTCCATTCTAACCATAAATTTAATAATTTGCTATAGTATCTGGGATTTCTGGGAGTATAGAAACTGCTCAAAATCAAGTGTCGATTGGAATGGGTTTACTTGCTGGATCAACAGTGATGTTGCTTACTACTCTATGGGGTTCTTGTATTATTGTGGGAAAATCTGACCTTTCAGAGAATTCAACCTCAATTGATTCACAAGATACACAAATCTTCAGTCTGTTTGGTGAGCATCATCTTATCTTTTTTGGACTACTGCTTGAAGCTATTAGTGGCTCTAGTAAAGCTTAACTGTTAATATCTGGCTTAGATCCTTCTCTTTGTATGATTACAAAATGAAACCTATTTAATTAGTTCATCCTTTCACTTGTGAACTGGAAGGAACGAGTTGCAGGTACGACTGTAATGTATCGGCAAGGACCTCTACATTTCCTAAAGAGTGTTATAAAGTTAAGCCAACCCCACTTAGTGAGATAAGACTTGATTGTTGTTGTATCCTTTCACTTGCGAATTCTACACAGTTTAATTTTCATCAAATATTCTTCCTCAGTGAAATTTGTCAAAAAATTTCATATGAAGATTTGCTGCTTTAATTACTCTTGTAGGACTAAGAAGCTTAATCACCTTGCTTTGTTCTTTCCATGACAGTTGCAATTTTTTAGATGGAAAATGCTGCTTCTAGTTGATATGTTACATCTCATGCATAAGTGAATACACTTTATTGTTTTATTGATTCAAACTATTTGTGGTTCTATCTATCTGTTATGACCAATATTCCTGTTGGACCTTTCTCTTTGTGAGAATCTCCATGTCCTTTGTAGCAAAACAGACATTATAAGAACCTGATTTAGACATCCTTTTTCTTGTTAAAGAATACTGTTATCTTGTCCTATTTGCCTTCAGTAAGATATTGTAAATAAATTTGCTGCTATAAAACTGTACTAATCTAATGTTGAATTTATGTTAAAAAAATTAGTAATATTCATACATGATTGACTTTTGACAATTGGTTAACTACCAAATCCTCTCTTCCTGAAGAATGATTATCCTTCTCCTATTTGAAGGTTCTGGTGTTTCAACTGATGTTGAAACAAGCTACGCAGCAAGAATTATGGGGATATCCATCATCCCATTTGTGATAGTGCAACTGCCAGGAGTTTTCAATTTTCCTTCTGGACAACGTCTGGCAGTTTTGCTCTCTCTTATTGTTGCAGTTGTACTCTTGGTTTCTTATTGTGTTTATCAGGTAAACATTTGATATGAACTAATATTTAAGATACAACTGATTTTGTTTGACCTTACCTGATTAAGTGTCCATAATATCCTTTTACCTACCATCAGAATGAAAGACACAAAGTACAAAATCATTTCCATTTTTGTTCCATATTGTTCCTATATATCAAACGTAGAAAAAAATAATTCCTTTCCGATATACTTATTTCCAATGAATAATCAAATTAGGCCTAGAGTTGTTAGTTACAATAATTGATTTTTCCATAATGATTTCAGCTACCATATGAGGAAAAAGAATCTTAACTTTGATTTTTCTGTATTATGGGTCAGGTATTTCAACCTTGGATTCAGAGCCGAAGATTAGCTTATGTGAAGCGCAAACATGTAATATCAGGAATTCTCATACATGCTCAGATGCAAGCCCTTGGACGACTCATGGATAATGAGGGAACACCTAATGTAGATGTCCTGAAAAGGTAGGTATTTATATTTTCCTTGATTAATTGTAAGATGTTTACTGGTTTTAGCTAATATGTTTGTTTACAGGTTGTTCCATTCACTAGATATGGATTCAGATGGATCACTATCACATGCCGAGTTGAGAGCTCTGATCATAGGTCTCCAAGTTGATGAAATAGATTTGGATATGGATGATACTGTTGATAAAATCATGGATGAGTTTGATACATCACGAAATTCAACAATCGAAGAACATGAGTTTATTGCGGGAATCTCAAATTGGCTTGCAGAGGCCAGACATTCTGTTGGAAATGCTTCTTCTTACTCAAAAAAATTCATGGACGATTTTCACACGGTAAACTTGTGTTTTATATCCACCTTAAGTTACAATGACACTATGCAAACTGGCAGGCCAAATATGACCCTATAATTTGTGCAGAAAACAAAGGGGGAACATGACAGGCTGATCGATCAAAATGATGAAGTTGTAGAAAGCGTTGATAATCCTGGTTGGGTAGTTTCCAATGCCATTTTACTTTTGCTACTTGGAACCGCCCTTGCTGCTATTTTTGCTGACCCACTCGTAGACGCTGTTGACAACTTTTCTCTTGCTACAAGCATACCTTCATTCTTCATATCATTCATTGCAATGCCTCTGGTTACCAACTCCAGTGAGGCTGTCTCATCAATTATCTTTGCCAGCCGAAAAAAACAAAGAACTTCGTCACTCACTTTCTCAGAGGTTTGTTTTTACGAATCAAATTATGTGATTTATTCTTTTGTTTATTTTCCCCATAAGTAGGATCTTATCATTGTTAGAGTCTGGCTCTAGATTTATTTTTGTGCATCTAGTTCTGCAACCGCTGGACATTGCCTTATCATTACATGCCTCAATGCTAGTATCATAGACTAAAAACCACAGGCTAATGAATTCAGTTATCAAGTTTCTATGGGCTTCAAGCCATGATTTCATTTCGTAAGATATGAATGTCGCATGGTACATTTTTATATTATCTATTTCAGCTCAATTTGAGACACTGAAGAGACAAAACAAAGAAAAGGTCAATTTGGATACTCAATTATGAGCAGTTTATAGCCCAAAATTTGCTTGTGCAGATCTATGGAGCGGTAACCATGAACAACACCCTTTGCTTGGCTGTCTTCTTGGCTCTGGTTTACTTGAGACACCTGACATGGGACTTCTCAGCTGAAGTTTTGATCATTTTGATCGTCTGCGTGGTGATGGGCCTCTTCACCAGTTTCCGGACGACTTTCCCTCTGTGGACTTGCTTTGTTGCCTTCTTGCTCTACCCCTTGTCACTGATACTCGTCTATGTGCTTGACTTTGTCTTCGGGTGGTCATAGAGTAAGTAATTGCTTCAAGAATTAGGCTACTCTTCTGGATGAAAGCAGCTTATGGTATTCTCCTACCCTGTTGTTCATGGTGTACAGACAAATCTAAATTGATTCATAATTTTCCAAAGCTTTCAGGACTGTGGGATCGTATAATTTGTATGCTTTGATTTGAAGTGTAATACTTTTCTACCAAAGATGGAATCCGTTACCTTAGCGGTCTCACACGGTCGGTCCTACGACCATCTGTGAAGAGGTAAATCGAGGATTTGAAGTGTAATACTCGGTTCAACTAGAACTCAATCAATAAGTTTGATTTGAGCCTAGTTCAAGCTCAATTTTCACCTAGCTATAATCCCAATTAACCAGTCTAACAACAAATTAATCCAATTTAGATCAAAATACAAGTAATCAATACCAAGTAGTTTGGTTTAGCACTAATTATATAATTAGCTTTTAGGGCTTTTAATAATAACATTAGTAAACAAAATGTGACTATTCTCTATCAAATATGAGTAAAAGGGGTACCACATTTAAAGTATGTCTCGTTTAAAAGGGTAATTTAATAGAAGTGTTTGAATGTTAGTATATATTTATTATTTATCTTTATTTTTGAAGACATCAAAGAATTGAAATTTTTATCAAATTAACGCTTATTCTTCAAAAGATTTAAGTCTTATTATAATTATAACTACTTTGGATTAATAACTAAAAATGTTTGTCAAGATTTGTATATGTTTCTTTTCTTTTTTTTTTTTAAAGATTATAAAGAAATATTTTAAAATAATTTTTAAAAGCTTAAATTTATGTCACACAATAATGCTACACCCATTTCTTTCCCCCTTTCTGTGAAGCGACAGAGACGCAGAGAAGACGAACAAACCCTGGCAACTCCTCCTCCTGCCTGGCTCGTCTCCTCCTTCAACGATGGCGGACGCCGAGCCTCAACTGCCCGACTTCATCCACCTCCCCGATCTCCCTCTCGACCTTCCCCCTTCGTCCCAGCAAGACCACTCAGATCCACCTCCATCGCCTAACTCCGAGGCGGCGCCGGAAGTAACGCGCGATCCTCAAGCCATCTCAGAAGAAGATGCCACCATTCCCCGAACCCCCGACGTCGTCGTCCCCGATCCCCAGGCGGAGGAGGCACCGGCACCGGCACCGGCACCCTCCCTACGCTCGCCCAAGCTCCGCCGAAAGACCTCCTTCAAGCGCAAAAAGGCTCTTTCCTTCAAGCAGCGAGCCACGGCCAAGAAGAAGCTCGCGCTTCTGACCGCCGCCTTCCGCCCCGTCCCTTTCTCCCGTGAACAGGCCCTGGCCGCCCTCGATCTCGCCGCCCACGAGGCTCTCTTCCACGCCCTCGGCCTTTGGGACTTCGCTCATCTCCCGTTCGATCAGCACGTCCGCTCCGACCTGCTCATACAGCTCATCGCCAACTACCACCCCGCCAAGCGCCGCAGCTTCGTCTGCGACCTACGCGTCTCAGTCAGCCGTCCGGATCTGGCGCGTGCCCTAATGCTCCCCGTCAAGAAGGACAAATCTGGCCTCCCTGAGCCTGGCGCTGCGGACAACAACCAGGACTTGTTCTCCATGGAGGAGTCGATTTCCGCCATTATGGACTTCATGTCGGCCTTCTTGCTTTTCCAATTCCAGGATGATGCGTGCATACTGCCCCCTGAGGTCGTGACAGCGCACCGGATGGTGAAGGAAGGACTGCCGCACAAGGTCGATTGGGCTGGGTTGTTGTGGATGTTGGTGGAGAAGGAGCTGCTGGAGGCCTCCAAGTCAGGGGTTTGCCACTATGCCTCGCACCTCCAGTGCTTGATAAAATACCAACAACCCAGATTGCTCTTAGAATCTGAATCTAAGCTTGAGCCTGTTCCTGAAGTTGAGGCTGAAGTTGAAAACTCCGCCGATGTAGGAATGGAAGAAGAAGATAATGATGATGATGCTGAAGATGTCACTGAGGATGGTGCTTCCAGGGTTAGAAGCTCAGATCATTTTGGGGCTGCCGTCGAAGAAAAGTGTGGACCTGGGTTATCTCTAGGACTGGGTGGCGATTTCACCCCTGTGGAGGGCTTTGAAGAGTTCAAGGAAGGAAAGGAGCAAGAGTTAGAGGGGGGAAATCATGGAGAAACAGAGCATTGCTTGAGGCCTTGCAATTCAAGCGGCGTGGGAAGTATGGAGTTTGAGAATTTATGCAATGGAGATGAGGAAGGAAGGAGAGAAGAGGGGGATGGTGAAGATTTTTCAGAGAAATTTGATTTCCTGGATAGGTTGGGTTCTTTTGATAGGCTAACATCAACAGACCTCCTTCAAGTTGTCGATCCAGTCGGTGAATTCTTGACAATGAGGAGTGATGGGCATAAGAACATGCCTCTAAACCACGATACAGATAGGCCTTACTTTTCTGTTGATAATGGAAAAAGAAAAATTAGTGAGATAGATGACGACGAAGAAGAAGATGAGGAGGAGGAAGACACTCAGCCATTCACACAGAGTAATCAGCAAAAAAGGGCGAGGACCGGCATAATGTGGGAGAGTCCCTCATCAGAACTTGATTCTGTACTGGAGCAAATCCATTTGTATGTGGGAAAAGCTAGACTTCTTTCTGCAGAAAAAGAGCAAGCATCCATCAATGCCCATTTACACTTGCAGTATTTGAATGAGATGCTTCAGCAGAAGGATAGGGTCATCCAGACCTTTGAGAAAACAAGGGTGGAAGAGCAACAAAAGTGGCATATGGAGGCTTGTCGATACGAGCACGAGATCAATTTGTTGGGTAACTTGGTGATCGGTTACAGGAGAGCATTGAATGAAACACGTAGAGCTTTTACGGAATATAGAAAGAAGTGCCCACAGGGCGATGAGCCTCTCTACAAGGATGTTGCTGGTTCTGGTGGTTTGGTTCTGAGCACCAATGAGTTGGAGAGGGAACGTTTGGAGAAGGAGAATGAACTTCGGTGTGTCGCGGGAAACATAGTTAATAGTTTCGAGAAGGAATGGATGCTTAAGCTCGAACATTCTGCCTCGTCACTTTCGATTCTGTTCGGGAGGATGATAGAACTTGAAGGAAAGATCAAGCTGTTGAAGGAAAGGTTTGCAAAACCTGTGACATCAGAAGCTTAAGTATGGTAGAAGCAAACAACCCTTCCATCAAATTGCCTCAATTTAGTGGTTATCACTATGAATATTGCTTTAATAGTTCTGCAGCTATTTTGACTATTGATTATGTGATTCTAAATTAATCTGATGATTATATGTGCGAACCAAGTGACAGCTTCTTTTGTACATGTATTTGTGGACTTCTACTGTACCAGTTAATCCAACTTTTGCCTAGGCACAACAAATCCATGTAGTATCAGGATAATCTTCACTTTTGTTTATGAACTTCTGTTACTTTGAGCATTTTAGCATGCCTGTTAATGTGACAAGCTAGACGACTCTCTGCAAAACCATACAGATATTTAATCATTTAATCTGCAATATATAAAGGGCTTTATGCTCTTAATATTTGTTATTATTATTATTTTTAATAATAATACAAGAAAGCAGCATCCTCAGATACTAATGTGGGCGACTCTTCTGGTTTATGCTCAGGTCTCCACTGCGAGTACTTTCAGATAGTTTAGCTTGGCTTCATCATATTTCTTCAACATTCTCAGACAACCGAAATTGTCATGGTCTTATTCTTCCCATGTTTTGTGGGAAAGATAATTCTTACGAAGACCGGTAGTAATCTTGAATTACCATCAATCAATCGAGAATTTTAAGACAACTAAAAACATATCGAGCTAGGAATGACCTGACCAAATGGTTTTTGAGCCTACCACAAACTTCCACTGAACTAGCTCGCACCCTACCCAAGTCGGCTAACAATTAAAAATTATAACAATTTTAAAAATATTTTACAAAATAGGAGACTACATTTAAGATTTCAAATGTGACAATTAGTAATATTCAAATGTGAAAAAAGGCATTTGAATAAAAAACCATCAAATATACATGTTCTCGCTCACTTCTTTCTTTGCATTCTGAGGGGAGTTGATTCTTCTTTTACATGGCACACAATTTTTGCTAAACCTTCATTTCCTTGATAGAGCATTTGGTATCATTGAAACTGCTGTTGGGACGTTAAACAATTAAAGCCCCCAAAGATTTCTGATTTGTTTGTTTCATCGCATGTCTCTCATGTCTGTTTGTTACATCTCGACTTCATAAGATCCAAAAAGCTTATCGTCTTACAATCAGTAAAGGGCAAGGTTTGGTGAACGCGTCTGGTAGAAATGTGGTGCAGCTTCAATAAGCCAGGATGGATCAATAGCAATAACATTGCGCATATAATGCTTGTCGGTTGACACAAGGGAATGATAGACCACCCACTTAGGGTTAACCCTGTAAACGAAAAACATCAAGATAAAAATGGTTGGTATCTTGAAGAAAAGGGGCAAGTTGAAAAAAAAAAGAACAATATAGAACATTTGAAGCATATTTATTCTTTGCCATAAAAATTTGAAATATTGAAGGTTGAAGAATAAACACTCCAAAAAATTATGGTGTTTGCAAAGATAACACACTTTTTTTCTGCAAAAAGGTGAAATCCGCCACCTTAGCGGCCCCACACGATCGGCCCCACGACCATCTGTGAGGAGGTAAATCGAGAAACTGTAGTTAGTCACGACGCAGAGGGTGTTGCTTGACTTCGCCAAGATTCGAACCCTTACCCTCTTCTGCAACTCTGCTGCGTCGTAACCAACTCAGCTATGCCTCGGGGGCAAAACATTAAATTAATGAGGTGGACAAAATTAAACTGATATTGGACCAACAAGTATGTTTTCTTAACAGTTCCTGTACCTAGAATGAGAATTAAACAACTGTATTGCTGCCTAGCTTCTCCATAAAAATAGAACATGCAAAATCTAGGATTAACTTAATAATCACAAGAAAAGAATGTCCAACATACATGGCAAGTATCATTTCATCCAAGAATTTTAAACTATGCATTTCAACTTTCCAGAACCAAATATCATATAAAACTGCACATTACCTGTGTGATGATCAGATTTAACTACTATATTATTAATAAATTAATATCAATTACAATAATACAGAAGTTATGTTTATTTTCTAAACAAACTATAAGTTATCATATAGAGGAGAGAAACACTCTATTTCCTTATTTCTTGAGAACAAAATATCAAAAATACTGATCTCTGAACTCTCAAAATTTGAAAACATTTCTCTAAGAAAAAAGCCAATTTGGAATATTCTCTATGCAGCATTAGTCATGGAAGCATTGTTTTAAAAAATAATCTATGTGCATATACATTTGCATTGCTTCACTGCATTGTATATGTCTGCAAATACATATGTAACCATTCACATATTTCATTAATCTTAAAATTGGCTCAACTAACTATTTGATTCGTGATTTCAAGAAAATATGAAAGAAAGAGATACCTGGATTGAAATGATATGATATGTAGAAATATAAATGACCTAGAATTAATAAAATGAGTCCTTAAATTTGGTTTGGAATACATCTAAGTATGTAACTTGTGGAGCTAATGAGGAACCTTAACCAAGGACTCAAAAATACTTTTATACATTGTAATAGAAAATACAAACAAAAGAATCATAACTTGGTTCAGACAATAAAAATTTGGCTACTAGGAGGAATTCAAAGAGATTAAATTTACTTGAAGAAAGATTAAACAATTTGCATATTAAATCTTCAAACATCTTGATAGGTACTACATATTTTGCTGGTTTATAATCTCAAAGCTTAGACTTTGTATACATTTTTTATTTTTTGAAATGAGCCAATATGCACATAAATAGGGGAAATGAACCTAGTTACTGCGGCAAAATAGCCAGCTAGCACCTTGGAGATGGTGGGCATTTGCATTTTGTTATTTTCTAGGAGGTAGACCTACGCTATTTTTATGAAAACTTTTTATTTTTAATATGTTAAATAGTTTATAAATAATTTCTGCATAAAGATCTGCATAATTTCCATACCACATAGGTAGTATGCTGTAGTCTCATGTCGTTGCAGAAAACACATGCAAAATTTAGCAATTTAAGATAATTTAATTTGGCCCACTAACCTGAACAGCACAGAAGAAGGATGAATGTATACTTCTTGAGAACTTCTAATTGTCTTGTACAGTCCATTGTGACTGTATTCCTACAAGAGAAAATCAACTTACTGAAATATGATGTTGCAAACAAGTGCTCGATGATGAAGGAAAATTCTTGGTGATTAGAACATGCCCTAAGGACAAACTTTCTAAATGTAAACTTAAAATTAGTGGGATAAAGAAACAAAGAGGAAAAATCAAGGAATAAAATACATAAGAGCATGGCACACGCCTTGCAGTAAACATAGTGTTAATTTAGAATCTATAATTCATATCAGGCCAGTAAGAAATACTTTAACAGTGGAACCCTTCACACAGGTCCTACCAGCAGAAAAACAAAATATAGCTTTTTCTTATGTATAATTAATGTATTGTTTAGTGTCCAGTTTCTGATCTTGGCATCTCATATAACTAATGTAGATGTAGACATACCTCCATGTAGCATGAATTTGCAAAGAACCCAGCAATTATGGCTTTTCTTAGAATCTGCAGTTAAAGGAAGTTGATTTAATCATTATATTGCACATCCATTTCATTATCTTAATTTTGAGGTTACAGTTTATCACTAGAATTATGAATCCCAAAAAATACATGGAACAAGGAAACACTGTTACTGAGTTAATGTGGGTATCAGTTAACCATGATACATTTATATCTAAGAAGAAGAATCCACAGGAGGAAAATCCTTTTTGAAGTTAAAAGATTGCTGATAGAGTAATATTGGTTGAATATCAAAGCATAACCATAAGTATTTAATCAATTACAATGTGGCTATTTGTATAGAGTGACTCAACTTTCAAGAAATTTATTAGATTCAGGATTTTATCATATTTAAAATTTCACATTTTAAATCAACTTTTTTCTAAATTTTAGACAATAAATCAACTTGAATCAAACCAACAAATCAGATTTTAGGGGTTGAATTGAAGTTGGGTTGGGTTTAGATGCAACCCAATGCAGACATGATGAGTAGGGTCATCTGGGTTCAAACTGGGTTTGGGATAATTTGTCTTAATCACTTTGGATTGGGTTAGTGGAATTTCGTGGAGTGGGCTTATTCTCTCTCCAGACACTTCTTTCTCAATGGATCGCGTCTCTCCCTTTGCGTGTGGCACCACTACCACTCCTTGTGTGTCCTTCGACAACTCTCTCTCTATCTGTCTTTCTCTCACAAACTCTCGCTATTCCTCTCTCCCTTGCCTCTGCTTACATAAGCCAGCACTTACTCAGAACCAAGAAGGATTGACACGTTCGTTGGCCATCTCTCTCTTCTTTTCCTTCTCTCTTGTTCTCTCCTTCCCCCTTTCTGCATCGGACGCTCCACTCATTGGCCGTCACTTGGACACCCTAGCATTGTCGCTGTTGTTTGGAGCTAGGACAAGCAACTAGCCCCTTTCCTTGCTCTCCCATTCCTATTCCCTGTGTCATACCACCCTTATCCTCACTTGAAGTCATGCGTGTTCTAATGTCATCACCCAACAACAATGTGTGTTGGTGCCCCAATTAGTTTTGATGTGATCAACCAGGTTCAGTTAGGTCCTGTGTTGTTCTGATTCCTCTGCTAAGTGTGCAGGAACTTAGGTACAGAGGAAGTCGAGCGTAAGACGTAGCGGACTTGGCACGAGATAGTGAGCCGACGGGCTCGGTGCATTCGAGGGATGCGGAAGCTGCGGAAGAGTACACCAGTGAAGCGAGAAGGACGTGCACGACGTCCGAGGGACGAGAAGCCGGAAGGAAGTACGCTTGAGGGGCAAAAGGTCGGAGTCGAATTCGAGTGAGCCTAACTCCGGTTGGTTAGAAATCACCCAACTGGCAATTCTACAAAAAGTCAACAAAAGTCAAACATATTGACTTTTGACGAAATAGAAGACTTAGACTTGGACCTTTTGGACGTAGCTTTTGAAGAAAAAAAGATAAGATTTGATCAATTTTATCTTTTATCATATAAAAGATAAATACTTAATTTTTATTAAAGATAATTCTTTTTATCTTTTATTAAAGATAAAATTTATCCTTATTTAATCAACCGCTACAATCAAAGCCTATCTCCGATCAACAGTTATCATCGCATCAACGGATCAACGACCAAGAGAAAGTTCATCTACAATCAACAATTCAGATCTATTCTTTTGGGCTATAAATAAGACCTAGAGTTTTAGAAGTTAAATCATCAATTACTTTGTAATTTTTTCTCTAAGTCTCTGTGCTACAACTGTAAAAGCTTCTCCGCCTAAAGGAGTTCTGATTGAGTGTTAACCGCCTTGGAAGTAACAATCCAGTTGCAACCAAATTTCTTTTTTAACAGACGAGTGCTATTCTTCTTAACTGTCCATTCACCCTCCTCTAGCCGGTCCAACCCGATCCTAGAATGTACACCCCAACATTGTCTATTGGATCTTGTGCACCCTAAAGTGGTCGTCTAACCCTCATGGTCTTAAGTGAAGTCGCTGCCACCATTTGTTGCCTAGATCCAAGGCATCACTGTGAATGAACCTTACTCCTGCACACTATGATTTCAGTCAATTTGGTGTAAGGATTTTGTGAGTAATTTCTTTTGTTAGAATCAGAATGATTACCTATTTTGGACTAATAATTCGGTGCTATTTAGATTGTCTCAAGTGTTTCATATTATTGAAGCATCTATTTTGCTTCTTCGATCTGGGAGAATTGCAAGGTAAAAGCTTAGCCTTATTATCTCTGTTATTATTGAAGCATCTATTTTGTTTTTTTTTAATTTTAAAGGGAGATTAATGAATGTTCGTTAGTAATGAAGGTTGAGTTCTTACACTTATATTGCACTAGGATAATTAGACTAGGACTGGATCATTAGCCTTGTAATTGCTAGATGTGTTATAATCATCTTTAGTTTATTTTGAGCCTTTTTAAGTCGTTCATATCCTTGTAATAATAGATACTGGTCCAGAGGAGCACTAGACTTTATAGGGTATTAGATCTTTACTTGATATATATTTAAGGGGGGTAAATTTACCTTGGATTCACTTATATATTCTTTATGCATGAAAACAACTATGTTAAACAAGGAGCATTGGTACGACATTAAATTAACAAAATGAGTTATAAAAGAAACTAAAACAATTGGGAGATAAATAAATGATTCTTTTCTTTCTATATAGATGTGGGTGATCATGTTAGGGATTATCAAGAGAAAAGATTGTTTTGAAAAAGATAAAATTAATATAAAGTTGATGCTTATCTTTAAATTGCTTTAGCTTCGAAGTTATTTATTGATTTATATATTGATACATGGACATTTTTGATGCTATAAAAAAGTAGGCCTATCCTAATATACAATTAAATTAGTGTGACATTTATTAAAAAGTTGATTTAGATTAGTCCCCTCAAAATAGCCAATAAGATAAAACCCAATATGTAATAATTTGTTGTGTAAAGATTTCAAGTGAAAAAAAAGAGGCTATTATAAATAGTGATAAGAATATTAAAAAGTGAAACCGCTAACCCTAGTCGTTTACTAAAGTATCTGACCATCCACATAAAGCCAAGAGATCAATTGTGGTTAATATTTATTTGCACTAGAGTACTATATCATTGTATATCAATGGAGGATGACATTATTTATAGCCTGAGAGTCTAACTCTAGTGATTCACTTCTTAGTGGATTTATTAGCAACAAATAATAAATGGTGATAATTGAGTGAGTTCAATTGTGGAAAAAAATGATGGAGATTAAATGGACTTGTGATAAAAGATGGTGAACATCTAAGAGGTTTGACTAGAAATAATTGACAACTAAATTGATTGACTTGTAATAATAAATTATAACAATTAAGAATGGTCTTAATATGACAAACCAATGCTGATGATTAAATGACTGACTATAACCAAGTATAAAGATTTGTATTATGATAAAGAATGGTGATGTCGATAAAAGGTAAATGTGAAAGTAGAATGATATTACTTTAATATGAACTTTGATTGTTGTTATTCCTTTCAACTTTAGTTAAAAGATCAAATTCATGCACATCCCTCATGTTTACCCACTTTGCAATTTATGCTTACTTTGTGAAGTTCTGAGACCTCTAGGTGCATGTGTTATTTAGGCAGTCATACTACTAGTCATGTTTCTTTTAGAATTATGCATTTTAGTTAGATTTGATATGAATTTTGTAATGACACACTATTGTAGTTCATGTGCAGTAAGTAAAGGTTGCTTCTAAACGTGCCTACTTGGGCAAAGCATGACAAAATTTGCCTCCTCAAGAAGCGGCTTCTTATTTTGATCCATTTACCGGTCTAATCCATGAACCTAATCTCATGCATATAATAGGAGTAATTCCCTTAATGTTCTAGATGGTCTCAGTGATAGTTATTCTAGATAAAAGGAAATATAAAGCTCAAATAGTAGTTGACAAACAGAAAACGATGTTCAAAAAATGGGTCTCAAATCAACCATAAGCAATAAACTGACAAAAAAGATTTACTAATGATTAGCGAGATTACCCTTTTGATGCTCATGCTATTGATGGAGAGAACTTCAAAAAAGAGGAGTCTTCATGACCCTTCGATACCATTGTTCAAATTTTTGGAGTCCAGAATGAAAATAGTAATGCCACTATTGGTGAAGCACTGATGAGAGTGGAGATGATGTTGAGGATGCTTGGGTGCTGGTGAAATATATCTTTTGTTATATTCAGCTTCTTTTATTCTAAAATTTTATGTTATATCTTTTGCCTATGCATTGGGCTCTCATAAGCATTATAGACTAATACTATTTGGAGCTAAACAAGCCGATATAAAGTATTATTGGATTTAAACATTTAAATTTGTCTTGTACAGGAACAAAATGAATACATAAGTCAGGATTTAATGTCTTTCATCTAGACATTACTTAAGAATTTTAGGAACGAAAAATTAAGAAATAAGCAACCTGGTGCCTAGATGTCAATCATCATTCTTGGCCAATCCAAAAATTGTTTTGGCCAGGCATTGTCACTAACAAACCAAAGTGATTCAGGTCAGTATGATTCTACATCAGTCTGTATGATATCAATGTTCTATAATTTATGTTTATGAAACAACTAGTCAAGCTCGTATAGTCAACGTTTTCAAATTGGAAATGGAAATGCATTTTTGAAAGAAAAATAAATCAGGTATGGATGTGCCCAACCTACATGGCAAACCTAATGCAGCACATTCAGGGCCATCCACATGGCTCAATACCTTAAACCCAACCCCAACAGTTGGAGTAGGCAGCCATGCTCTTAGGGGGGCTTGCTCTGCCCACCTGATAACACTATCTATGCTTTCCTAATTCAAAGTAAAAGCTAAACCCAAAACATAAAATGTGAACCACAAAAATTGGACAAAGTGAACAGAGATGTAAAATGCCTGTGTATCATTCTCGCATGATTTGAGTGTTAAACCAAGTCGTCTCAACAAGCGGCAGAGTTGTTCCTTGACATCCACAACCTTCTTCTGGAAATTTTTTGCAGTAAACCAATTAAACTATATAAATTAACAAAATGCAATTCAAAAAACTACCAATAAAGACTGTTGATGAAGAGAGAAACACCAGACTTGTATAAATTTAGGAGACTCACCATAGCGTGGTAGTTAACATAGTTTTTGTAACACCACTGTGAAGATTTTCCTGAGTTAATGAATCCTTTATAGACATTAAGAAATGTAATATGATCTCCCTGTAAAAAGGGATGAACTATCTTAAACAGGAATTAGAGTGACATAACAGAGAAAATGTATATTCAACAAATACAGAATATTCCAATCCAAATTAAGACAGCATTCTATGAGGCATATAATGGGCATTAAACAATACAAAGTATCAACAATGTGAGAGTTTGATTTACTAGCTCTTTTTCATTAACAGCATTCTAAAAAAAATAGCCACCTAAGTGATTTAGCCAGGGACCACTTTGCCTACCCAATATGCAGTCCCCTTTGGACGGATCGTCCAAAAAGCAACCTAGGCATCTGAAAAGGAAGCCCAAGTGATCTGACTCAGCAGACCTAGCAATGTGACAGGGCAATCTAAGCGGACAATTAGGCAGGTTCAATTTAAAGGAAATAACAATTCATTTGAAAAAGAAAATTAATTCACTTCAATGAATACAAATCAAAACCCTGAACTCCCACTCGACACCTCAACTTGCCTGCAGCCCTTCTTTCCCCACTCAACACTCCACTCACATTGAACCACAATTTGATGGTCCAAATAAATTCCAGCCACCTTTCCTCTTCCTTCTCCTCTAAGAGATATCTTCTCCATCTTCTCTTTTATAGTTCTACCAATTTACCATTCATTACTTATTAGTACCAATTTCCTTATTAAGTATCATCTTGTTTGCTTGTCAACCTATTTTGATCGATTAATGTAATTTTTTAGAGATACAGGTTAGCTGTTTTGAATATTAGTATCGATTTATTTTTTTATAATTATTTTATTATTGACTGCCTCTCTCTGATAATATCCCACATATGCGTACATACTATGTAAGGCCTAAAATTGATTTTGAGAACCTTATTCATTAACAAATCATTTTATATACTAGAAAAATTAATTAAAGATCAAACTAGAACTTAAAAACACACTGCTATGAGTTGCTATACACATTTGTCCGCATTGTGTAAAAGATCTTTAAGACATGTACCAGACCAGGCTTCTATTTGTAGTCCTGTGAGCATAGCATATATGTCCGATAAAAAAACTAGTATTTAACAATTTGACTGATCTCAACATCTTATGACAGTGAAATATCAGAGCTTGTTCCATCAATTATTTTACAATGAAGTTTATGAAGATACAATGAGATAGTTACTTTCTAATTGTCTTAAAATAAGAAGGATTTCTCATTTTACACTCTAAATTAATATTATAAAATAAGAGACATGAAAAATCAGTACCATCCTTGAATCTTTAAGAAATCATTTCCCATAATACCTGGCAATGAAAGTATATGGATGGTAAATTTGGCATCAAACCATCCAAGACCAGAAAACTTACATGTTTGGAATTTGGATAAAATTTAATTGTAGATAAAACATAATTCATAAATGAGTGAACATTTACAGTCTGTAAATAAGTAGACTTCAGTTGTGACTCAATCTCATTATCATTTTTTAAAAATATTTTAAATTTCTCAAATGGCACACTTAAAGGTGAGAAATTCCCAACCTTGACCAATCAAATCAATAATAAAGAAAATCAAACTGAAACAAAATTTTTAGCTGGATAACGATTTTAAGCCATGATTTTTTCTGAGGCATTTTACTTTGATTCCAAAGCTTTCTAATTTTTCAGTACACCTTTTAATATTATATCTTGTGCCAAACTTTTGAAAGATGATAGCATCTTATCCCAAGATGAAGCAATAGTTGATGAATTAATCTGGATGTGGATTGCCTTTTTCCCACACAATCATCATGTATGTTGTTCACTAGTTGAATTTGATTGTCAATGCGCATAAAACATTTTTTCTTCTTCAAGTGTCAATGATGAATTAATTTAAGGTTCCCACCTATATGCATGCTTCTGAAACTCAAACAACAAAACACCCTATACAGATTGCCAACTAGTTTACAAATTTTACAAAATATGTCCATTTTTTGAATTAATTCCCTCATCTATTATGTGATTCTGAACCTCAATTGTCCTATGCAGGGTGTTGCAGCCACTGTGAAAATGTTACTGAGAACAGAACACGTTCAATAATAAGAGTTGAATGCTAATTAACAAAAACAGAACATGTTCAATAATTGTCAATCATGGGTCCCCCAGCAAAAAGACATCTCATATTTCTAAAATAGGTGACACCATGAAAATGATGGAAAGCGACAAGAAAATGGCATTATTAATAAAGAAAAAAATTAAAATCAAAAGGAATTATCATATCAATTTTAATCTTATTAACCATACTAGAATTAAACAATAGGAACCTCTGCAGCAGCAAAACGTAGCTTCACTTCGTCGGATTCTTTCTGTGCTCCCCTCCCAGAAACCCAAATGGACTGCAATTATAATAAATATTAAGTGGTTTAAGAGAGACTAATTTAATTGTAAAGCAGCAAATATTCACCTGAACAGACAGAACAGCAGCTATAGTAGTCATCTCCTCGGAACAACCCAAGGCACATGCTGATAATACCATTTTGGATACCATAGGATCCTGTAATTTGAGGTATGAATATAGGATAGTATATTTTTTTTTAATGAACAAGGTTTGAAATAAAAGAACAATGACTCAAATATCCATAAAAGCATGAGATGAAAATCAGCAATCGGCAGAGCATACAAAGACTCCAATTTCAAAAAAAAAAAAAAAGTTGAATGCTAAAGAACCTTGTAAATTGCATCCAATGTAACATATGTGTTTATATCTAAAAGAAGTGAGATTCTCAGTTGAAGATCTCCATGGAACGACCCAAGGCACATGCTGATAATACCATTTTGGATACCATAGGATCCTGTAACTTGAGGTATGAATATAGGATAGGATTTTCTTTTGAATGAACAAGGTTTGAAATAAAAGAACAATGACTCAAATATCCATAAAAGCATGAGATGAAAATCATCAATCAGCAAAGCATACAAAGACTCCAATTTCAAAAAAAAAAAAAAAAGTTGAATGCTAAGGAACCTTGTAAATTGCTTCCAATGTAACATATGTGTTTATATCTAAAAGAAGTGAGATTCTAAGTTGAAGATTTCCAAGGTGCATTTCCAAAATATCCATTTGTTACTATTTAAATGCACAAGGGTTTGGATGTAAAATATTATCATTATATATAAAGGTAGCAAAAGCTACCTTTATATATAATGTTGACCTAACTTTTTTTTTTTGAAACAAAATGTCCAATAATGTTTTAGAAAATTGAATAGTACAATTAACTTATGTTTAGAATAATGAGTATTATTCATTTTTATAAGTAACCCTTTTTTCCTTTTATTATCTATTCTTATAGATTTAAAGTATTTTTCAATTTGATAGTTCCAATTGAATACAGCCTATGCAACCAAAATTTAGATTTTATTAACTGGTCGACCCTCATACAACATTGATTTTACAAACTAGGGATGACAAAACAAATCTATTACCCTATTAGGCACAATCAATTTTCCCAAAATGTTTAAGCCAAGTTAGTGGTCATCCATCTAATCTTATAAATGCAATTTATTTGTGATAACCAACCATATGAGACTAAAGTAAGACATCACAATCGCCTTTATTTGAGGGATGGTGTTCTCAACCAACACCGAAGTCAAACTTATAGCCTCAAATCATCCATATTGGTGGCAATCATATATAGTGAAAATATTTGAGGTCCAATGGTTGTTCCACTGTCAAAGAAAAAGCCTTTTCTAAAACCTCACTATGTTTATGACTAGAGTAACTTTGATATGAATTGTGGCATTCCATATAGATGTGAGAATTAACCTACTGATTTGTCAGACAAACCATTGACCTGAAAAACTTAAGTATGCCTCAATTATTTGCAGTTCACTTATCTAACCTTATACTGTATAAACAATACTATTTGAAAAGGCTCCCTGTTTCATATTCTCGCCACCTTCCTAAGCATAGAATGCTCACCATTCTCCTGATGTTTTTGTAGGATTAATCAACTTTGGCACCATTGGATGGATTGTAGTAAATAATATTATTTGCTACAATCTTAGCTTCACACATTGCACAGATATCCCAACAATTGCAACCCATCATCTAAGGGAAAGAGCTATTGTTCTATGTCAGGCATACCCATCAAGTGAAAGATTCAACATCGGTTAATGTTATACAATGATAGCATTCACTTCAACTCCTCCCAACTCTAAATTTGAAAATGTCTAGTTTGCAGCTTATCACCCTAGGTATTTTAAATGTTTGATTAGTATTTAACATACTAACTAAAATACCACATGCTATGAAGGAATCAATCCTTCTCAAACAATTATATAAAAAACTACTAACGATAAGGCATATATCCTGCATCTAAATGGATTTGGTATAAATTAAATTTCTTAAGAATCCAATTAAAAATAAGATATATATCCTGTAACACATACCATGCATCTAAATGAATTGTGGAATATAAATGGTCTTTGGAAGCTAGCCATTGAGGAATGAATGAAAGAAGTATCTGTTATAACAAGTATTTATATATACATTAACAGAATCATTCATGTTAATGAGATATGAGAATACCATTGGAATCTCAGCTATCTGATAACCAATTGGTGATGTGAGTTTGGCATCATCATCGATAATACCAAGAGAGTATAAAACTTCAAGAGCCCGCACCATGGCCTCTGGTGGTGGAGGAGCTAGCCAATCAAAGCCCAATACATTATCTATGCCCAATGCTTTTAACTGCAATGTGGAAGAGAATAGCTTATTTTAAAATATGAGATTATAGACAAACATTATATTAAATTACTAATCAAAGAAGCAGATGAGATAACAAAAATGGATGCTCATATGTATTATTCTTAGATAATAAAAAAAAGGGCAGCCCGGTGCACGAAGCTCCCGCCATGCGGGGTCCGGGGAAAGGATCCAGCCTTACCTTGCCTTTGGCAAGAGGCTGTTTCCAGGATTTGAACCCGTGACCTCTAGGTCACATGGCAGCAACCTTACCGTTGCGCCAAGGCTCCCCTTTATTCTTAGATAATAATGGGAGGAAAATTAAACATGATAGTCAAACCAACAACTAGTGCGTTTGTGACTATTTCATACATTTTCCACATTAAAATACAATCCTATAGTCTTCAAGAAATGGATTTAGGATTACTATCTTCGTTAATTATCATTATAGACCATCAAAATTTTGAAAAGATGTCTTACAAAATCTTTGAAAATGTTGACTCAGGGAAATCGATAGTTACAAAGTTAGAAGCTTCCACAAAATATTGAATCAAAGACTAAAATAGAGATCAGAAGCAGAGCTGTTACTGAGTACAAGGTTGTTATTTCTACAAGTGACTTACCTAATGGAATGGAAATATGAAAAACTACTATCACACAAGAAGAAGATTCATCATGGTTTAGATTTAAAAAAAAACAGAATAACTTAAATACCTGTATCACACAAGAGACAAGGTTTGACCTTTGCATTTCTGGAATTCCATCCGCAGCCATTTCCTTCAAAAAGTAATCTTCTGTATATAACCTGTTCAAAATGAGAAAATTAAATAAATAAAACCGACAACAGTGTAAACATGGGGTGGTTAAATCAGCATAGTGCAACAAAGTATATATTTGTTGCGGGGGTTAAACCTACCAGAACTTTTCTTTGCACAACTTGAACAGCGCAAGTTATTTTTCTGGACATAAGAATGCTAGAATTTTAAGTCACTGATCCACCAGAAACACTAATGCAGATAGGAGAAAAGGTAGTCACATATGCTAAGGTGTTTGATCAAAGTGGTCGGCATTAACCGGTGGATGAGGTGGAATAGGAATATCAGTCCCTTTGCTCAAGCATACTAGGTACAGCTGTAACAAACCAGCAACCAACTCCCTTTATGCCAGCTGTACAACATCAGCCACTGCTACTTCAGAAAAAGAAAAAAAATAAAGAATAAAACTGAGTTCTGAAACAAGAGCTTGAAGATGAGTTATCAAAGTTGGTTTGGACGGGTGATCTTCGACTTATAAAAGAGCCCCCATTACCTCGAGTTACAATAGTTGGAAAGAAAAGGAACACTTAGAAGAACTATAGAATATTACCAAGTTAGAAGATTAACACTGATACCAAGTTAGGCGGAATTATTCTACACAAAACCTTATGTAGCCCCTGTGTACCTATACATAGGTATTACTAGACTTGCACAATTTGCACCCTGAAACTTCTGCCACTAAAAGAAAAGGTTAACCTCAATAGATACATTAACAGTGAATCAAGAATGGGTTTATGGATCATAAGAATACAACATGAAGAATTTCCTTGGATGGAATCATATTAAAGGAAATGATCATATGTAATGATCAGCAGCAAACAAAATAAGATGGAGAAAACAGATTCTGGGAGATTAAGAGACCTAGCTCCTCAAATCCTGCCGGAAAAGATTCCACAATAAATCTGATAAACAGCAAATGCCAAATGGAACAGCTACTGAAAGAAGATAGCAAAGATAAATTTGGAGATTCAGAAATAAATCCAATTCTGGAAGCAAACAAAAGAGAGCAGACTTGAATCTGTGAGGAACATAACATAAATTGAATAGGAGGCTGAAACTTGTGAATCACTAACAGAAATTGCTAGAAGTTGTAGATTGAGAACAGATTGAGCGCATGAAATCTACAGGTTGAATTGCATAAACAGAAATGATTCTGCAAGACTGAGAAGAAATCTGCGGCTGCAAATTGAAAGAAATCTGCAACCTAGATGCAGCACATGATGAACTCACAACAGCCAGTGCTGCATGGAGGAGCTGCCAAACTTGCATGGAGGAGCGGTGTTTGCAAAATCACTACAGGATTCAACGGAATGATTGGCTGCTCTAATACTGTTTTGATTTGGGAAAAATTATTAAAGTTAATCCCCCTAAGGGGGCGTTTAGTTGGGGGTTATCATTGATAACCTTGGTTATCAATCCAAGGTTTTGGTTCACGTTATCAACAATTCCCAAGTTATCATCGATGCCCGCCATGTCACGAAATGTCAGCAAAAGAGTTATGTAACCCAGAATCTGATTACCTCCGAAATTGGAGGGTTTTTTAGATTCCGGGGTTATCGAATGCGAGCAACAGCGAGCAGGGGCAGAGCGTCGTGGTGACTTGGGATGGCCAATGAAGATCTTGCGTGGATGGAGGCGACGCCAGCAGACGAGCACTTGGTCGGTGGCTGCTCTAGCGATAGCATTGTCGGCGCTTGCAAATTGTTCCAACGTCTCACATGACTCAAAAAGGAGAAGGATGGGGTGTCGGCGTCTCGTGTGGACGGAGGTGACACCAACGGACGTACACTCGGTCGACGGCTACTCCGGCGACAACACTGCAGGCTCTCACTCAAGATCAATTGCATCATCGACGTGAGGAACGGGAAGAGGAACGACACTCGTTCAACCTCAAGAAAGCATACCTAATCTCGGAGACAAAGCTCACATCACCGGTGGCCGGCAATGTCGGCGGCAACAAGGGTGGTCATCAACTGAGGCAAGCGGGGGGCGGGGGGCGGACGGCGGCAAGCGCGTGCGTGAGGGATGGCGGTGGGCGCATGCGTGAGGGAAGAGAAGGATTGTTTTATTTTTAATTTTATTAAAACTTTAGTCAATTTTAATCAATTGAATCAATCAATTTCTAACTATAGTTGGGATAAATTAAATAGATTAATCTAAAGCCTAATAAAACTATCCTCAAAAAATTCTAAAATATTATTCAAATTTATTTATTTATACATATCATCATTAATAATAATAATAACATTGTGTATTATATTATATTATATTATATTATATTATATTATATTATTTTATTTTATTTTATCTTGTTAAATTAAGTTATACACTAAAACCTTCAAACAAATAAATTTTTATTGTATTACCTTGGTTATGTTTTATTGAACTAAACAAAATTAGGTTATGTTTTATTCCCTATAACCTGATTATGTGATTACCTGATAATCACATAACTAAGGTTATGTATAATAACCTTGAACCAAACGCACCCTAAAGGTCGTCCCCTCTACTTCTATATATCGCATCATTGTTATTTTATGTTTGTACTTGCAAACTAAATTTGGTATATTTACAAGTAAACCCAACCCATTTATAAGTAGATCATAAACAATAACATCAAATAGATTTTTAATAGTAATGGTAATGAAAATAATAGTAATAATAATTTAATAAAATCAAAATTGTAAATACGATAATAATGTTAATATGATACTTTTTAACACAATGTTTGTATTATTAATTTAATCTTATTAATTTTGTTATTTATTAGGGTAGAAGCTTAGAAGACTTACAATGAGATGCTCTACTTCAATGGGCACTTCTACTCCTATTCATTCCGCTCAAACTGTCCATAATAGTGGATGTCATTGTATACTAGAGTTCATAGTGTCATTATAAACTAAAATTTCCTTTTCACTCAAGATAGATTAGTGATAAAAAAACATCATTTCAAATTATATGGAATAAGCTGGAGTAAACGGTGAACGAAATAAGCAAATAAGGCATATTATGGAAACTCCATCTAAATGCATCAACTTCTATGATAAATTATATAATATAGAATATATTGTCTAGTTGTGATTTTTAATTGAATTAAGATTTAGGAAGGTAAAAAAATTGGTGTGCTTGTGTTTTACCTAAAGCATTTTCCAGGTCGTACTCTTCCAGCTCGACCTGCTCTCTGCCGTGCAGAAGCTTTAGATATTGGTGCCACTACCAAGCTCTCAATGTCAGAAACCTAATAACAAGCATGTTAGAACAAATCTCAAATAAAGAAGTTTATTTTCTTAATGAAGTCAAGTACCAAACAATTCTTAGACTTGGAAATGCATACTTCTCAAAAAAAAACACTGCTCAATTGAATACATTTGGAAAATGAAATGATAAGATAATGGAACATTATAAACCAATCATTAGAACAAAGATGAGGTGATATTAGCACAGATCAAGCATTGGAAAGCTTGCATAGGTTTAGAAAGTTGTGACGCAGTTATGGAGGTTTAGAAATTTCGTTCCGCCGCAGCACCGGCACCGGCCCCGGGCGGAGCCTCCGGCGGCGTCGCCGGCCCCGGGCGGAGCCTCAGGCGGCGTCGCCGAGGCCTCGCGACGCCTCAGGAGGCGTCGCCGAGGCCGTGCGATGCCTCCGGAGGCATTCCCCGGCCGGAATTCGTGTGCCGGCGCTGTGCCGGTGCCGGTGCCGCGGCGGAACGAAATTTTTCGTACGTATCGGGCGAGACGGCACGAGATTTCAATCCTTGCTATAGGCAGCCCTATGACAAACAAGTGGCAACGTGAAGTCACAACTGTGGCAAATCTAAGGCAAGGCATCGAGAGTTTATGGAGGATAAGTTTAATGTAGTAGATCAAAACATATGGATAGAGACTAAGGGAAAGATAAAGTATTGGCTGACAAGAAAATATAGCAAAGTTGATGAATTTCAGTAAAGAAGGTGATGTGGAGTAATATCATGACTTGAAATCTCATACTATGTCAAGCAAAATGATTGAAACGTATCATTTCGATAAATTACTAAAACTTAATACTACTCGGCACAAGCAATATCTCATGTGTCATTATGTCAATGAGTTGAAATACTCGACACCCCTTGGCAAACTAAAAGATAAATTGAAATGAATTGAAATAATATTGTTATCTTTTATAGTTTGTCTCCATAAAAGATAATGTTAAAATATACCATTTTTTGATAGAAAACAAAGTTTAAACTTAAGAATATAGCTATCTAGTCTTCTTTTTCTTTATCTCCTTCCTCTTTCCACCTCTAATTTTCTACTGGCGCAAGATCAGAATATTGACATAATACTGATATACTATTGTTCCAATCAAAGATTAAAACTTCAGCATGGCTTAAAATTTTCAACCTTAGGTAATATTATAGGTAACTAAACAAAAGTGATTTAACAATGGGGCTATGGATGAAGTTTTGGTGAACAAGTAGAGTTGTTGGATGTGCAAAGAGGAATTAGAATAAAAATATGAAGTGGTGTAAGGGGATGACAAAGTATTAAAAGATAAATTTATAACTTGATATCAAATGAAACATGAAGTCACACTGATACCAAATGATGAAGTGCCAACTCAAAACAAACTCATATTGAGAACTGATAATATACCGGGGCATATTATCACACACACGAAGGAAAGGATCTCATATAGGGATTAAACAAAGAGAGTTTTATTACTTTAATGAGAAAAATAGATTAAAATTACACCTCTTTTATAGATTGACAAAATAATCAAATACAAATTAAGAAATAAGCCAATATAAATTAAACTCCAACCAAAACTACTCTCTTCTAAATTGAAAAATGTCAAAACTATTTAAACCATAGAATAAACAATTACCAACTTTACACTGTTCCTTAAAAAATTTATTCTCCTAAAAAGGAGATGTTAGCAAAATAAGCTCTTAAAAATTTTAAAACACCTTAAAACTATATTCTTAATTTGTGTCACTAATTCTCTTGTGGGAATATTCTTTTAGTAAGCCATGCCACGATTACAAGGACAAACAGGTACCTCATGCCATTCGTCAACCTAGGCCATGACCTCTATCAGTAAGAACTCATAAGAAAGAGAGTTTCCATGTTGAAACAAAGAGAAAAAAAAAGGAATGATCATCATGACTCTAAAGTAGCTAACTCCTAAGTTCAAAGGCATATTGTTGCAAAACAAAAATTTTTAAAAACAAAATAATCGTTGAACACAACATTGAAAACATGTTATAAAACCGGTAAAATTGTTAAAACCCAAATGCAAAAATTATATTCTGTCAATTGTAATTGTTCCTTAATCCCATATATTAACCCTTCACATGGAATACTACTCGCATTTCATCAAATTCATGCATGAGAAATTAAAAAATATCTACCGGATTGTAAAATCGTTGCTTAGAGAATCCACTATCAACAACGTATACAACACCCTGCATGATCAACCAAAGAAAGTCAAGCCATCATTATATCAAATAAAAGAAGAATATGTTGGTACCTCTAGAGTCAATGAAGTCTCTGCAATATTAGTTGATATAACAACTTTCCTTTTCCCCCTTGGAGTAGGAGCAAAAACAAGGTCCTAAATGCAAAAGCAATGTCATATTGATGATCTCCAGGATTAGACAACCATTACAGTAAGTGCTTATTCATACAAGCTGGTTTTCTGAATAATCTATAATAGTTGATATCCAATAATTACCTGGTCAACGCGTGAAAGCCCCGAATATAGTGGCAAAATCAACAACCCTAGCAACAGCTAAACTTGAATTAATAAAATATGTAAATGCACTTAAAAATTTCCAAACAAAAAAGAGTAGAGCATTGCATTATTAACTGCAAGTATAAAAGTATGCCATTATTTTTATTGAAAAACATCATTTACATAGAGGATAACACCAAGTAAGCATTGCTCTTAGTACTTAAATAGCAAAGTTTCCTTGATCAATGGATACATTAGTGAAGATAACATCAACTGGTCAAACTATTGCTCTCATCAATAGTAAACCAAGTAATTGGTTTAATCTAGAAGAGGTTGCAACTCAAGGAAACCTCCTCTCCCCTTTTCTCTTCAGCTGACACGTCATCCAAATCTTTGATGCTTGTCCAAAAAACTAATGTTACCAAGGGATTAGCCTTGACATGAGTGACAAAAGGATCAAATGGTTTCAGCATTCTGCACTTTGTTGATGATACCATGCTTGTTGCACCACTAAGATAAAGAACTACCACACATGAAAATAATTCTGCTTGTCTTCATTTCTTTAGTAGACCAAGCATCAACTTTAATAAACCTTCATTGACTCGTTTATGAAGGAACATAAATGGTGCAAAAGAGGAATCAATGTTATTTCAAATTTTGAATTCTAACTTTGAGTTGTTTAGTAATTGTTCTAATTTGGTTTGTTATTTTTTAATTTACTTAGTTTTCATTAGGATAATTGTATTTCCTGAATTGCTTAGACTTTATTAGCGTCAAATGACTCAAATATATTAAAAAAAAACAAATGTCAGTCTTATGTATTTTTCAGCTTTTGATAAATAAAAATTGTTTATTAATGTTTGTGTGAGGTTCTATTTCTCTATGTGAACACTTATCCCTTTACTTTCCATTTCATCCTAATTTCTGTGTGATCTGAGAGTTAAAATTGGTATTGTAGCAATTGATATCAGAGCATTCTTGCCCTACATCAATTGGTATCAGAGTGGATTCCTACAGTGTTTGATGCTTGGCCTTCCTTTATATGGATTCACCATCCATCAACCACCTCTTTCACACCCGTTATACATCATATCAGCTCGCAACAATCACCACTGAAATGGTAGAACCTGTGACAGAGTCCCTGCCAACTCCACCTCGTCATCTCCAGCCCTTTTTTCTACAATCCATCACTGCCTTCTGCTTCTGCTTCATCAAGCTCCCATTGTCGTTCTGCTAGGATCATCGCTGCTCAACAACTTGCTTCCGCACAACTTCCACCCGGATTTGCTTGCTACAAGAACACCATGCACATCATACATATCAACGCCTCTGCTACCTTCTTCTGCTTCCATGCGCCCCCTCCAGCAAGACTAAGCACCAGCAGTCTATCACCCTGCCTACGGGGATAACACAGGTCATTCTGCCAAAGCTCCAAGAAGGCATCAGACCTAGTGCAATACATAATCTTCTTGTTACAACTTTGATATCAAACTAATATAAATGCATTTTCTTTTCTAAAAATTACTTTTGTTTAATTTGTTAGTTTGTTTAAATTGTATTTAATTAATTTTTCTAACTTCTTGCATATCATTATCTATCAAAAAATACAAGATAAACTTAATGATTTCTTATTTAGTTTGATTGTCATCAATAACCTATGCATAAACTTAAGATAATTTAGTTTGATTGTCAAAAAAATACAAGATATCATATGCATAATTTTGTTTACTTGCACCTTAGTTTTCATTATCATCCATCATGATTTTGTCAGTAACCTTAATTTGTCGCATTGTGGTATTTTTCTAATCATCAATATTTGCTAATATACATAGATTGGTTGACGAGAGAAATCACCCAACTTCCACCAAATCCATGATAGATTAGACACAAAACCAATTACCCTTTGAAAGACAAAGCTTAAATCATGACAATTACAATTGATCATCTAAATAATCCTCCACTTTTAACTCCATGAATTACATGCATACTCGCACAAAGTCAAATTATCCCATGTTTAGATATGAGCCAACTTATTTCCATAAGAATAACGATCAACATAGACTTAAATAGGACACTTTTATGTTTGATGGACAATTAGATTTATAGATTGATTAGTTAACATTGAAAATTATATTAACTTGATTAAATGAGCATAATTTTCCAATAATAAATTTGTCGCTCTAGTAGCAAAGTGTCCAATACCACCTTTATATGGAACGCACAAGACTCATCATATATTGGCATAAAATGAAAAACGATAATGGAAAAATATATAATCTTCCTTCACTGGATTCGGAAAAATCTTCTATCTTAACCTTAGAAAATCTCGCTAAGATTTGACTTTAAAGGACCCTTAATGACTTAACCATAGAAAACTCCCTAGTAACTTAGGCCTTAAAAAGATCCTCTAATAGCACAACATTAGAAAATTCCTTTGATAAGACCAATAAATCCCTTAATAATGCAACATTAGTAGAAGATTCTATAGATTTAACCCCTTTAGACAATCATCAACATGTCCTGAATTTGAATTTAAGCTGACAAATTCTAACTCGTTCATATTTTCTAAAGAAGGCAAATAAGGAAATTAAACAAAACAAACACCATGATCTAAAAATGCAAGACAGATTTTAAAATTAGTAAATCAATTAAAATTCTCATTGGCATATGTGCTTTTTCTAGTTTTGCATGACTTGAAAGCTCTATACTATTCTATATTTACTATTTGCCACTATACTGACAGTTCTCATTTTGCATTTATAAATTTGAATTGTCTCATTTCATATACTTTTAGAGCATTCACGTGTAACTTATTAACTATATTGAGAGCAAATAATTATAATACTAGTTTATTTACCTATCCTTGTATATCAACTTTGTCGTATACTATATATCTACAGATTTTTTAGAAGCGCACAATAAAGATTTTCATGCTTCGTACCTAGTTGTCCTATGTAATTTCCTAAAGGGAATGTGTCTCTTCTATTCTCTAGCCAATTTTCTGCTTGGATTGCTACAGAAGCACATAATGAAATAATGCTTCTCTCTTAGAAGAATGCTTTGAATTGTGCCTTTATTGAAATAGATTTCTATTCTGAGTCAAAACCTTTCTAGAAATCTATGTATTCATATATTTAAGCTTTATATGAATACATCATTGTGGGCTTTGGTAACTACACTTAGTTTTTACCCAAAAAAATTGTTGAATAATGTACAGCATTTCAAAAAATGATCATTATAATACCAAAACAAATTAGGATGTAACATTCTCACAACATCATTGAATAAGAATTTTTTATTAAATATATTGATTTTTTTTCATTAACAATCTTCAAGATATTGCTGATGAGGAAACTAATTTTCAAGTAAAATGAAAAACATGATTACAAAAAAGATAGCAAACTTACCTGATGAGCGTTTTTTATCATCATGGATAGCATCCCTCAAGAACTTTATAGCCGCATCAATGTCATCTTGACCTGTGAGGAAAACCAGAATATCTCCAGCTGGCTCCTGCACCAGGTATAAGAGAAAATCAAATGGCAGGTTCAATTACAAAAGAGAGGGAGAGGGTGTGGATTGATGTTTCATGATTTCATGAGTGATAATTTAGTCAATATAATGGCTGATAGCAAGTATTCTGCTATTATATGTAGCTCCTAAAACTTGCATCACACTTATGGATTTTCAAGTTATCTGCCAAAAAACAAGCAATGTTAGGTATCAATCAGGCAGAAAAACATAAGGAACATGGAAAAGGTACATTATTTATCAAAGACTACTGTTCTATGCAAATATCCTGGAATGGCATCTCAGGAGATTGAAGACTAATACAGGACCCTTGTTAATGTAGTAGGACACAACAGCAGTTGCATGAACAGTATGGACGTAACAGTAGTTGCATGAATAGTGTGGACTGCATCCAACTAAGGCTTCAAAAGCTGGATCGAGAAACTATATACTGAGAGCATTCTTCCTCAATTAGGCAACTACAACTTTTACCAGGAATAAATCTACCTTTTCATTGATTGACAAGACAACATCAACAGTAGCTTGCAAATAGTCAGGCACCGGTTCTTCAACATAATGAATTTCCACTGTATACCCTTTACCCTGCCACAATTAGTATTAATCAGACAAGGATTTAACTAATCAACACAAAATATTGCTTTTAACAGGTCTAGCAGTAATCAAAAAACACATTCAAGGTAAGTGAAATCACCTACCTCAACAGAAACGATGGCAGGAAGCTGATTCAGGACACTATCCACAGCAAAATGCTCAAGAACCTTCTTTCTAAAATAAATAAATGATATCAAAAGTTGCCACTTAAGTATTCTACAAGTGTAACAAAGCCATGCCAGATAAAAATCAAACAACAAGAGAATATAAATAAATTACAAAGTTCAAGGTTCAAAGTGTTCTTTCCGTGTTGGGATATCATTCCCGAGCCAGAACAGTACAACCATTTCAGTACCATACAATGTCAACACTTGGCACACTTCAACAGACATCAAAGCATCCAATATGAATTCAAATGACTTTTACTTGATTTCCTTTTATATTGATAAGCAAGTTGCTTAAGAAGAAGCAAAAACGAGTAACAAATGATACTATTAAAATAATTATTTATTGATATTGAAAAATAATTATTTAATTTGAAACAAATTATGATTGGCTCAAGAGTTTCATATCAATGAAACACCTCCGTTGTTTTATCGATTGAAGGAATATTACGAGGTATATATTTTATTAGATTTCAATTTAGGTTGGTTGTCTAGTTTATTATTCAATAGTAATGGATGTCATTTAGGAATTAGAACTATTACAAGGAAGCGGGATCAAAATTTAATCTGTCTTGTGTTATTATGTTATTAGATATTTATCTTGAGTTTTGAGTCATTTTCATATTGTACTTGTAGATATGAATTCGAGTGGGAAAGTCATTTTCATATGACTGGGATTTATCATTTTTTTTTGTAGATATGAATTCAAGTAGAGCATGTTAATTTACCGGCACTCGAAGTTGTTTTGTTGTATATAGAAGCGGGTAAATCTATCCTTTGACTTCAATATATATTTTCTTGTACATGAATAAATAAATAAAATGGATTATATATATATTTATAACTATTTTTCAAAAATGAGATTAAAATAATATTTAAAATAGTGAAATGGATTATAAATAATAAAATTCTTGGAGGGTAATATTCACATGTGGATTTCATATGGGGATTAAGATGGGAAATGTTGCTTTAAAAATTTAAAATGAATATTCTGAATTATTCTTCAGTTGTTACATATCTTTAGATTGCTTGATCTTCCATACTATTGATACTTCATATTATTGATACTTGTAGCTTCCTATTGTATAACTTTTACCTATAGATTTTATGATGATACCAAAATGAATTAACATGATTCTTATTAAAAATTAACTTGAAGGGGAGCCTTGGTACAACAGTAAAGTTGTTGTCGTGTGACCTAAAGGTCACGGATTCAAGTCACGGAAGCAACCTCTTGTAAAGCAAGGTAAAACTGCATACAATAGACCCTTCCCGGAGACCCCGCATTTGCAGAAGATTCATGCATCAGACTACCCTTTATATCAAAAGTTGGCTTGGGTTGGTCGTTTAAACAAACTGATAAATTGTGAACTTAGAATTTAACAATTGTGGTAAAAAGAATTAAATATAAGGATATTAAATGGAGAAAATAAAATACTAAAAGGTGAAAACATTGAGCCTAGCCTTATACCAGAGTACCTGGCCGACCACATGAGTTGTGGTAATAAGTTGTCGCCCGCAACCAATATTTATTTATGTGTTAGCGCTATATTATTGTATTCCACCGATGAGAAGGTTTTTAGCTCAAACATCAGATGATGTAATTCTCTGAGGATACAGGCTCCAGTGATCTTCTTAGTTAATCTACCATACTTATATCATTGATGACATTCATACATGTTGATACTTATATCATTGTTGATATTTAAACATGTTATTCATACCATTGATGTTATTTATACTTGTTGACTAAACAATGAAAATTGAAAGATCTTAATTGATGATAAACAATGATAATAATTTAGAAATGATAGTTATAACTCTAACTATTGATAAACAATCAAAATAAAAATAGTAGATAATTATAGATGTATTTATATAGCCATATATGTATAAGCTAAAGAAGCAATTAATGTTGTGATATGAAATGGTGACCCACTTTACTTCTTTAACCTCCAAAATAAGATTAAATCTATGCACATGTTTTCTATTACCCATTTACAATTTGTAATTACTGTCTATTTTCCTTGACCTCCAATTTTGTACGCACAAACACTCTTTTGATATTATAGATGGTATCAGCTTGTATATAGAGTTTTCAGAGATCTCGAATTGTTGATTCCTATTTGATTTTTGTTTCATTGTATTTTTGTTTGTTCATCGGATGATGTATATGTACAATTTTCTTGTACTTGTAGAAAGAAAATATTAATATGAATATAGAAAAGTTTGTGGAATATCTTAGTTGTCCTATTTATGTGCTTTTAGTGTTCTTTTATTACACTATCACTGAGTGGAGTAGCTCCTGGTGAACGGGATTACACCTTCAAAGCATGACAAATATGTGAGCCTAAAGATTACAAGTCACGCAATCTCTTATAGTTCACTATCTTCGGGTCTTTACCAATTTACCTAAGTGTCACACTCTCAAGACCTCCACTTATGCTCAAAGGTCGCACCTTCACAACTTCTTCTACTTGCCCAAAATGCTTGCTTCCATGACTTCCAATACTCAAAGATCGATCCTCAAGAACTTCCCTTGCTTGCCACTTCACCAATTTACCTAAAGGCCTCAATGCAGAAGATAGCAAGACTTGTGGTTGATCAAATGCCTCATACCACCGTTCTCAAATATCAACTCAATTCTGTGTGCAACTATTAAGCCCCTACAAAATCAATGCATAAGTTAGATAGTCAACCAAACATAACTTAAACCATTTACCGCACATCAAGACATCTAAGTGAAACCTCACGACTTTGAGGTCAATTGCACTAACAAAATACTTATGAGTACCTTAAAATAGTATAAAGGTGTAGATGAGAAAAAGGCTCTAAGCCTCTAGATGGTTCTAGTACAATAGTGATCACTTGAGCATCGGTTGTCAATTGTTAAAATCTCGGTCTTCGACTTACATATCCGTAGTGTGGTTACCTTTATTATAGTAAGTAGAGGCAAATTAGCCCAATTGGATTAGCCTATCTGATTCCAACTAATTTCTCAAACAATTTTTTGAGAATCTTCCAAATCTTGAAAAAACAAATTCAAGTTAATGAGATTTCATTGTAAATCATCAAATTGTTTAAAAATAGAAGTTGACCAAATCGAGCACAATCTCTACATATGAATAATCTCACTTGATTTTGCTAACCCCACTTGAAATCATTCCAAACACAAACACATGGGATCAAGAGGTCAAAAGGGATGTGATGATGGTAGACAAGGGAATGGGAAGGAAAGAACCTGCTTTTTAGATATGAAGAGCAGCATGTGGCATGTAACGTGTGCAAGAGGCATGTAGCATGCATCTACAAGAAGTACAAGTGTGCTACAAAGGGAGGGAGTGACAGTCTGCAAGGAGAGTTTTGAGCATGTACCATGTGAAAGCGTTGAGCCTATTGATACATATTATAGCGGCTAATTGAAATCGGAGGGAAAAGGGAGAAGAGAAAAGAAAAAAGGAAGACAAATATCTAGGGGAGTGGTTAAAATTATAAGAAACATTCTATGTCAAAGTTTTGGTCCCCGATTGAAAAGGTAATGTTTCAGTATCATGATGTACTAATGCTCGATATGATGTCCTACTTTAGCATGCATTAAATCATGCCACGATAAATTTAGATGGATTTTACTAATTTAATATAATTTCACTTATCATACTTATTTATAAAAATAAAGTTATAAGAATTAGATAATCAATTAGATTAACTTTTATTGTACTATATCCTACTAATACCAAACACATTTTGGCATATGCTAAAGCATATCAATATGTATTTAATAAATTTTTACTCATTATATCAATTAATAATTGATTAAGAATGATGTTACTCATTTTTATTATAATGTGTCGTGAGATCAATTTCTATCAATTTAACTACCATAATCTTAGCTTCTATCAATTTTTATTATAATGATGTTACATCATTTTCATTAAACAAATTTTAGCGCATATCATAGCATAACAAGACATGTCGAATGGCAGAGCAAGATAATGCTCATGGACATAATTAGTACAATTAGCATAAGTGGTACAACAACAATTACTTGAATCAATCAGTATCAAGTTTAGTATCAGTATTAAGATAATTTACTAAGCCCTACAGTATCAGATTTTAAACCATGTTTACATAGTGACACCATCTACCAATACAAACAACCATGCCTTCTCGAGTTGATTACTAGTATGTATTATGTTACAAATTAACCAATTTTATCTAAGTTAACCACCATCCCTTTGATATTAGTTTAAAGGGGGGAGAGATGCGACTAATGATTAAGATCTAATTATAAGAGTAGCACTAATAACGATATCATTTCAATATTATCATCCCCACCACTACCCCTTTGAATGGATTGAAGAAGAGTATCTTGTCGCTACCCGTCTTGCTTCTAGCATAGGAAATTGGTGAGAATCTTCTCTCTCCTTGTTGTCATCCCTATCACCAACTCAGGAGGATATTAAATTTCAAATATTAAGTTTCTTTTCTTTGATCAGCCAAGGGAATCTAGTACTAGGTGATGTCATGATCTCTTTTAAGAGGCACTTATATAGGAAGATATAGCACCATGGGAAAGAGATTATTAACCTATCTATTGCCGTCATTTACTCCTGTGAAGGTAAGAAGACAAGTTGTGCATCCTTATGTTGATGGAAAAGCTGTCCAAGGTTCAAAATTTTTGTTTCAATACATGTATTGTTATTAGTCAGGAAGATATTCTATTAGCATCAAATGTGGCACAGCTCGGCAAGATTCAGCCCATGCAATCTAGTTTTGGTGTTAGATAAGTAGATTTATGGTTAAACTTAGACATAATTGACTTCCACTTAGGCCCAATTACATCTCCAATGGGTGGAACTAGAACAAAGTGGTTTCTAAGCTCAATTATGGTTCAATTTAGGTAGTACTAGAGTCTAAATCAAATTAAACTGAGTTATTATATGGGTATACAAGCTAACCAGATTATTTACTATAGATGGATAATATACCTATTAATTAATACAAATTCAAATAGAGATTCTTAAACCCCTTGTTTAGTTGCATGATGATCATCTATTTTTGACCTTCATACTAATCATCTCTAAATTATCTTCAAAACCAATTGAACTTAACCGCTTGCCACACCAGAAATCTCACAAAGTGTTTTCTGTGCATCTCGGCTCTAGCTCATTGTCACAAACCTTCATCTTAAGCCCTACTGTTCACCTTTGTCTTTTCTTTGCCCATCCTTTGGCCCAACATGTAGTTGATTTCACTTAGCATGGGCAAAGATAAACACATGTACCACCTCCACTGTTTGTATGAATAAAGTGCATCCAAAACAAGCAATATTCTTCATGTTGACCTAGTTTCAATTATGTACATGACCAAAATAATATGTTTCACTAGTGACAGCCGTCGAGAAACGAGATTAAAAAAACATGACACTGCTTAGCTTGTCAATTTGTTTGACAACTCAACATGGGAGCTTCAACGATAATGTTTGTGGACTCCAATGAGGATCTTGCTGAAGAAACAATGCGTGAACTTAGGCAAGCTAAAAATATTATTTCACACGCACTCAGACCAATATGTAATTTAACTATTACCATAGCAAGAGATAATATTGCGAAACACAAGTCAAATAAACTAAACTAAACTGAAAATGGGCTGACCTATTTTGGAAAAAGTTGGACATGGACTTCGCTTCAATTGTTGCAGATGATATGATTAGGCGCAATTCAGGTCGCCGTCGTTGGATCTAGCAATTATGAGATAATTATCTTTATTGTACAATCAACAAGCAACATGAGATTGGATGATAACATGTGGTTACTGAGAGCTACCTTTTTCAAGAGGCCTAATAACATATCAGTTGATATAGATCTCTCGTGAGCTTCATCAACCATGATGACACTAAACAAAGGAAAACTAACAAATAAATGGAAATCGAAAATAGCTATTAATCTCATTATCATCAAACAGTGAGATGGGAGGGAAAATAGCTAAATTAATATAGGCATAAACACTTCATGTTGGAGTAAACTGAAATGTATGGTTGAACTAAATAAGATTCCTAAGGGACCAAACCTATAGTTTCATGAGAATCCCTGAAAGACAAGAAAGTTAAACCGAAGGGCATACCTATACTTAGTTAATAGTGGATCATCCATCATTTCTCTAATCAGCACCCCATCAGTGAGAAACTTTATCATAGTCACACCCTATTCATTATGAAAACTTATTAAATTATTTAGTTAAGAAAGAGAATAGATGCAAGCACCATTGGTCAAGTATGTCATCCACAAAAAAAATCTAAAAGTTCTTACAGGATTTGTTTGGTCTTCAAACCGAATGGTATATCCAACCTCTTCCCCAACTTGGACACCCATCTCTTCAGCAACTCGTGATGCAACTGACTATTCAGAAAATGGTATGCATATAATTAAATAAAATACCATAGAGCAAGCCAATTCAGATGGTTACATTTTTTACTTCTTTTTAACAGTTTGGTATTAGGAATGAATTTGACTTGAAAAATTGCAAGTAGCAATGTTTGATGATATATAGGTAATTAAACATTATCTACAACATTTGAAGCTGTAACCTAAAGCTATACAGTTTGAGCCAGGGAAAAACAGATGTGGCTAAAGTAGATTGCATTATATGTTGCAGACATGTACTTACCTATTGAAACATGTAAGTAAGAACATACATGTAGACTGTAGAAGAGACAAGGAAGAGTAATGCACAGAATGATAGAGCATAAGAACATTAACAACCAAATGAAAGACTTGACACAATAGAGAGCATGAGTTCTGAGGCTGTAAACCAGTTAGTTGTTGAAAATTAGGCCAAGTAGTTGTTGCCTTACTTCACTGTATAATCGATGGTCAAAAACTCCCCTTGTCTTTCAGGGATATATTCGAAGACAAGTTTGCAAAAAATATAAATCATAATAACAACATACATAAAAAAATATTTTATAATGATAGGACATGCAATATTTATGAGCATCCAAGAACAACAAGTTGTGAGTGAGAATTAATTAGAAACAGTTGAATGAATCATATTCATCCATTAAAGACCACATATAGTAATAAGCAAATCTTTTAAATCATTTTAAGTGTGTTGTGTATAATTGGTTTGGTCTCTCTATATAGTCTACCTTTACACTTCAAATCCAAATGATTCAATTTGTCTATCTGCAGAATCTGTCAAACATGTTCATGCATGTTAACCTATGTTCTCTCATTATACCATTTAGAGCCTACAACACTCTCTGCTCTCAGATTATCAAAGCACAGTATTGAACTATTGATGAGCATGAAATATATAATTCGTATTTTTGCTACACTGTTGTGTATAATTACAAAGCAATTATCCTGCAATGTGATGTACATATAAGAAAAATTGAAAACACAAAAATAGCTGCAACCAACTCAAAACCTTGAAGGTTATTAAAAAGAGGCTTGGTAATTGGAAGTATTAATTCATAAGTTAATAAAAACTACAAAATAAAAATCACCTGTACAGCCAATCGTCTAGGTTGTGTGCAAGCAATTACTCGACCACCTTCAGCCCAGCCTGCCTCTTTAAGGTACTGAAGAAATGAACAAAATACAAGAAATTAAAATGTATCAGCAAAACTGGAAAAGGAAATGCTGGGACAGGGGGACTAAGATACTGAGACTATAATATTTAGAAATCATCTACTATGAATGCATGTCTGATCGTAATCACAAGAATCTAACTATTGTAAGCTATTAATTTTGTAGACATGGATGACTGTTACATTCTGAGCTAGAATTCCAAAAAAAAGCAAAGACAGCTCTAGTTATCGATTAGAATTAGTTATGCAAGTTGATATTTTATCCTGGGACTTCAGACCATTCGCCAAGCATAATTTCACTACTAAAAGGCGCAAGAAAAAAGTGAATATCATCTAAGGTATGTTTTTTCTAGTGCAAAAAGTGATTCCTATACCCTTGCATATCATGTAGAAATGAAATAAGCCCAAAGTAGATTGCAAAAGTTAACATACTTATATGAAGTAAACCCAGCATCAATTATCTCTACCCTTACTGGAAGAAGAAATCTTTGTCATCGGATGTTAGTTAATACAGCATAATTTTATCAACCCAAGATGGATTGCAAAAGACAGCATATCGTTGATGTTGTTAAAGTTGATATATTAGTAGCTGAAGAAAAGTTATTTATTTTTGTCTGGCACCGGTGGCAGATTAAAATGCAAAGAGCTGATGTATGCAAGCTTTTAGAGATTAGATTTCAGATTCTTAATCTCAAAAGGATTAGATTACATAAAGATTGACTCTTTTTCTCTGGGTCAACTTCTAAAAGAAGGAAAAAGTTATGAAGAGTCACAAGAAGACAAAGAAAAGGGAATCAAAAATGAGATTTGAAGAGACATTGAAAATTTGGTTTTCATTTATTTTATTTTTTTTTTATACTTATCACTCATCGAAGCCTGATCCAAGAATGTGTAATATTGATAAAGAAAAAAAGTTCGAATTAAAACCTGGGGAATCTGAGTAGTCTTCCCGCTCCCGGTCTCGCCGACGATGATGGTCGTGGCGTGACTCTCCACCAAGTAAAGAATGGCATCGCGGTACTTGAACACGGGCAGTCTCTGCCGCTGCCGTTCCAAGCTCGAAAGCCCGAACCTATGCGATCCAAAAACCCCGCACAGCATTAGGGTTTATACAGAAAGCCAAAAAAAACCCTGTTGGGAAGAGACAGAGCCCACCGAGAGGCAGGGGGGATGGAAGGGAGAAGGAAGAGGAGAGTACCCGGACGACGAGGAGGGAGCCGGAGAAGAGAGGAAGAGAACACCGCCCTCTTCGTCGTCGATGAGGCTTGCTCGGGGCCGCGCCGAACCGGGTCGCCAGAACTGAGCCATTTGCTGCCCGAGTGCTCGAGGAATAACGGCAGGCGAACTCAAATTTATAGGCCGATGATAAGAGCATCCGCAATGCTCTTATAGCGTTATAACGCGGTGGTCATTGGTCGACCACCATATGGTAGTCGATCATACACACTATGCAACCTCTACGAATGCATTAACATTAAAAAATAAAAATAAAAAACACGGATCCACCTATTAACGCGTTCAGAACTCTGAACGCGTTCAATACCTCACTCCTCTCTCACTCCTCTCTCTCACTCTTCCACGTCCTTCCTTCGCTCCTCTACGTCTGCTATTTATACCTGATTAACAGCGCATTGCGGAGGCTCTATATAACAAGAAGGAAAAGAGAAGAAAAAATGCTCGTTATTAGTATTATTATTTTTTTTAATATCAAAATAATTCTCTATCCTATTATTTATCCAAAAATATTCCTTATTTTTGTTTTTTTATTGACATAAAAAATATATAAACTAATATTGAATGCATATCTAAAATACAAAAAATATTGTATAATTCCTTACAAACTTGATTGGCATAAACCCATCTGATATAAATATATATATATATATATATATCGAAGATGAGTCGGCCGACGAAGACATGGGGGGCGGCGTCTTCTCGCGCCAAATGGACGTCGACGGGTCGCAGAGATTGTGTGGCGGCGACGTCTTCTCGCGACGTCTGGTACCGGCTAGGGAAGGTAGGGATCCAATCGCGATTTTCGCCCCGACGCCGTGGAGCAGATGAAGATTCAGCCGCGCGATTTTGGGATTTTGGAAAACGCGGGATGAAAATTTGATTTTTGCTAGCGCCACGCTGTCCACGGAGATGAACAGTGAAACTCCTCGCCACGTCAGATGTTGCGCAGGAGTCGCGTAAACTCATCACGCAGGATATATATATATATATATATATATATATATATATATATAGAGAACTGATCTCCTGCGCTCCGCTCACCTGCGCTCCCCGTGCGCGACAGCCGACCTCCTTCCGTTCATCGCCGCCGTTCTTCGTCGTCCGATCACCGTTGGCCGCAATCCCAGACTCGTTGGAAGCGCAACTCGACGGCGCACACATCGGCACCGGATTCCGGCCGGATTGGGCCGGAATCCAGCCGGAATTCCGGCCGAAACAGGGCAGACACGGTGGCGCCCGCTTTCGCCGGAAATCGGCCGGATTCCGGCCGAATCACGACCGGAGACCGGCCGCGGTCGACGCGCCGGCGCCGGGCGCGTCGACCGCGGCCGGTCTCCGGCCGTGATTCGGCCGGAATCCGGCCGATTTCGGCCGGAATCCGGCCGATTTCGGCCGGAATCGGCCAACAGTAGCTGTTGGCCGATTCCGGCCGAAATTCGGCCGGATTCAGGCCGAATTTGGCCGGAATCCGACCACCGGACCCGGCGCCGGTGAGTTGCGCATCCATCGGCGCCGGTCCGGTGGCCGGAGATGGCCGGACGCCGGTGAACAGCTGCGGTGAAGGAGCAAACGTCCGAGGAGAAACACTGTGCGTCGATCGGCGAAACGGACGGTCTCGATTGTTTCGCGCACGGGGAGCGCAGGATAGAGGAGCGCAGGAGATCAATTTCCTATATATATATATATATATACGATTAATCTCTATTATTTTATTATTTCACTTTATGATAAATTCTATAATTTTTATAACCATATTTAATTTATATAGAGAATACATAAAATAAATTTTAAGAATATAAAATGTCCATTCTTACTATTTGATCATCACTCTTGATTTTATATTACTATGACCATACCTATATATTTTTATCAATTTATCCTGTATTAATATGTTAATGTATTGCAAAAGTGGAAAGAATATAAAATTTTTTTCAAAAAATGAGAGCATCACTAAAAATTTGACTAATTCTAAAATGACTAACTGGACTCCACATTAATTTTTCACCGACCAGATAAATCAAAAAACACTTCTACAATAAAAGATGAAATCTGTCATAAGGGCATGGATAATGTAACATAAAATTGTCATTAGGTCAAATTCCATTCCAACCAAGAATCCTTGATGATATTGTTCAAAATCACAAATCCAAAAATCTATCAAAATAAACTAGACAAAACAAGGCTCATGGCTAGGAATCAAAATAAGGCTAGCTGATACAATTGAGAGCAATTCCCACAAAGTAAAAGAACCAAAGTATGACACAAAATACTTTGTTGAACAAAAGAGGCTAGTTGAACAAAAGAGGCTAAGGAACGATAAAGTACACAAAACAATATGTTGATAAAGAAGATGAACTGACATTCAATAAAAGGCGGTTCTCGTGGATTCTTTTTTGGCATCGAACCCCTCACAATGATCGAGCTCAACATAAGGGGAGTAATAGATGCATAACACCATTCCAATGTAAGCGGTCATTTGTGCATCATAAATATTTTTTCATTTGTGCAACAAAAATAGTTTAGATTTATCCAATGCATTTGTTACATAAGTAGGATAATGTGGAACCTACTTACGTAACAAAAATAAGAACTACTTTTTAATAGCAGCTAACAAGGAGGCAACCAGATGTAATGACCCGGTGACTACAATGAGACCAGGATGATCTTTTGATCTGGATTTGAGCAACTGAGCTGCATGCTTAATTGAATCGATTATAGATGTACTTTCGCAGGTAGCCAACATCATGTTCTTGCAATTTGGTTCCTTATTGCTCTTCTCATCGTCGATAATACCTATATCCACAAAGTCAATCCCCAAATCCTTTGAAGTCTTGACCCAAACATCTTTCAATACTGAAGCCGAAACCATGCGAGATTTTCCCCCAGCTATCTTCACCTCAGTCAACACAACCAGCTCAGGTCTTCCAGCTGCATGGAGAAGTGTCAGAAGAAACAGGAGAGGAGCCCGTACCAAACTTAAACTATATTAACAATCTATGGTTTATAGTTAAAAATATATATTTTTTTTTATTATTGCTTATGCTCTGTTTCTATTATTTGTTAATTTCACATGAATAAATATGACATTATTTGTATACTTATTATCAATAATTAGAATCTTTGTTGTAATCTCATATATAAAATAATTTTATTATACTTTAATCATTTTTTCCTTCTATTTCAAATTCACTGATCCTTCTAATCCAATACCAATCAATACTTAGATTTTTTTTTTTTTACTATATGATATGGATTCCAATACTGATTTTGACGACTATGATACTAAGATCCTACAACTTTTACATGCTTAAAGATTAGGCAATACCAGTGCTATGCTTAAGAAAATTAGACACGGGCTTCCCAGTGTTTTGTTAGCATCCAAGTTGGAACATAAAATTATTAAGAGAGAGAGTGGGAAAGAGCTTAAGTACACAATACTCTTTCTACCTATTCCCTATAACATAATTAAAGAGCCAGGTAAAATTAACAATATAGTATTGTATAGAGTTGAATAAAACAGAACAATTCCAAGCAACCACCTCCAAAAACAATTGGCGCTCAGGATTTGTTGTGTGGCATTTGATGTCTTTTATTACAATTGAAATAGATTTGCCAATGGTGAACCCTATGAGGGGCCAAAAGTAGTGAGAAGATCTGTACTCAATGTTAATAGAAATGCAACGGCACCTCCATATTTTTGATGTAGACTTGTTGATGAGGAATATTTTACTTAGTAAAAATATTTACTTTAAACAGATTTATGGTTACACCTCTACTCTAAACAGGTTTGTGGTTAAAAACCGTGATTTAAAAAACTAAATAATAGTGGTGATATATCCTTACAGTTCAATGGGGAGAAACAGAGCACATATAGCCATTCCAAAATAGTTGAGACTCACACAACTGGAGGTTAAAAGCATAGTTAAAAATCTCATACATATCAAGCTACACAATAGAAAATGTATAGTTTTGGTAAATTATTGAAATCTATTGTTGATTGACATGAGTAAAAATCTCTCGTGTTATCCATGTCAATAAGTATCATACCATGTTGACACAAAACAGGCTTGGGATGAATCATACATGTGTCAAAATGAATTCAAGTAATGCCTTATTTTTCTAAAATTCTGACTCAATTTATTATCTAATTCTGACAGTAAACAAGTTAAATGTGTGAATATTATAGAAGAAAATCTTATATGAATGCATCATAACTCATATTGAAGAAAAAAATAAGTAAAAGAACATTTTTAATGCAAGCATCTAATTAATATAGTTTTATTAAAAGTCAAAAATTTAAGTGAAATTGATTAAATGAGTAGAACTCATTTAAATTAATCTCAGTATGTTTGATCACATACCAAAGTGTGTCAAGTATTGGTACAAAATATTTTATAACTTATTGCTTTAAAATTTTAATTACCTTTTAATTGGTGTTTGCATAAATATAAACAAACTAACAAATTAAACAAACTAAGTAGAAGAGGGTTTTAGGTTAAAACTCATCTTAGTCCAAGTGCAACACAACTTCGGTTAAAAGTATATAATAGGAAAAGAAAATGCCACAGTAATATGGTATGCAAGTGATATAGTCTTTATTCAAGTTTTAAAGTGTTCACTATAAAGAATTTAACTGACAGCAAAACATCTGAAACTATTAGTCAGATTTGTCTTTCTAGATATAAACAATAATAAACAAACATGTCAGAGGAGCAAAGAAATAACAGTGGCATTCCTGTGACTACCAACAGATAAATTCACTACTGCAATCAATCTGTCCTAGAAGAAAGTATCAAAGAGCCTTTACATTCGAGAAGAGCATTAACTCTACCTGAGAGAAGTTGTTTAGCAAATGATAAGTGGTCTTTGTCACTGGCCATTGCCACCAAAAATGCCAATGTTCCATGTGGATGTGCCATCTTTATCACCTCCACTAAACCTTTAGCAGAAGCTTCAGTATGTGCTAAAATATATGTTCAATGTGTTAGTGTATATCAATTACCAAGGAAAAGAAAATAAATTATCAAAATATTCCCCTACCTCCATCAATTAGTATGTCGATGTCGGACAATCCAATTGACAAAGTTTCCCCTTGTGTAAGAAATTGGCTTCTCCCGTTCAATATGGTTTTCTCCAAACCAGCTCGAATGGACTTTTCAGAGATCACCCACCCTTACGTTTTCAAGATTATAAGCTCAGTGACTAATACACCAATAGGAAATCATAAGACCAAAAAGAAAAATTAACATTGTCCTTGTGACAATATCAACTCGTTCAAGGGGAATGATTACGTCACAAAGCAATTCGATAGGTGAACATCAATATGATAAAGATACATGAATTCTGATATTAATATCATAAGCTGGGTAAATACTTTGCCAAAAGATAAATAGGATTTAGGTAATAGAAAACCAAAAATCAATACAAAATTCAAATTCCAATAGTAATGAATGTTTCTCAAATTCCAGGTACCTGTAGATCCGGATGCATCTAAGAGAATGGCTCCATATACAACATCAATTCATCAACAAAATTCACAAAGACTAATTCCCACTTTCAGACGTTGAATCCAAATATCTCTTCCTTTTATGTAGTTGCAAGTTTTGATTTGTTAAATGGTAGAACTCTATTTTGCATTTGATTTTGTCCACTTTGATGATTCAATCTTAAATTTTCACCAAGTAGATTTGATTTGTGCTTCTTTAACCATGATGATGGTTAAAACTTAAAAGTGCAATTTTCAAAGGTCTTTAACAATGAGGTATTGGCTACCACCACTTGAGGGGTATGCCAAGGTAAACACTGATGCCAACCTTAGACCCCAATTCGGTCCAAAAGGAATTGGAGGCATCATAAGGAATGCCACAGGTAACTGTGCTGCAGGATTCATGGCTTCAATGAGACCAGCATTTAATCTTGAAGTGTAACTGGCATAAATCCACAAAGTATCAGGCTTGTCATGTGACACAGGCCTCAGGAAGCTATGGTTAGAAACAGACTCAAAACTAGTGGTGGCGATAAAAGAGGGACACGTGTAGGAAAGGCCGAACTAGATCGATGCCATCTAACCCATCAAATCACATTGAAATGGAATTTTTAAAGAGGATAACTATCTCTCATATAGAGAAAATAGCTCCTACTAAGGAAAAGTTTAGTTAAATGAAAATATAATTCTCATTAATCGAAAGCTATAGATTCAATATTGACCTTAGAAAAGAAATCCCACTAATTAGGAAACCCAATAATTCCATACCTGATTAAAAAGGTGGAAAATTCTGAAATATTTACCATTTCCAAGAAAATTAAGCAACACTAATTCAGACAAACACAGGAGTAGTGAATTTGTAAAAGAAAGCTCTTGCTAAGAATATTGAGTGAATAGTAGTAATCTACACTAAGGAACAGTAGAAATAAGGGTAGTGACTGGTGATAGCTCAGACATTAGCACAAATGGAACAGAAGAGTAGTAAGAAACATCCTGAAGATAGGTAACAATCAAATCAAACCTACAACGGGAGACGGGAAGTAGAAGTGATATTCCTTCTCAATGTAAGAACATCCAGCCAAGAAAGACACCAAACAGAGTTAGAACTTAGCTTATCACGACACGACCTGGTCACAAAGCATGAAGAAAAGACAACCAAAAACTCATGTACTAAAAGGAAACAAACCACAATAGGGAACATGCAGAAGAGGAAAATCTAAATAACAATCAGAATCAATGTGGGATCTGATTCGTGAGAAAGCAAGTGATAATAACAACATCAGCCCAAAGATGCCTAAGAGCATGTATACAAACATCCTAGTACAAGCAACATTAAAGAAATGATGGTTTCTGCATTCAGCAACCTCAGTTAGTTGGGATAACAGGATGTAAAATTGGAATAACAGGATGTAAAATTTTGATCTCAATATAAATTGTGTAAGTTAGTTATGAGAAAACTTTGAACACATTAAGGACATCAATTCAACTTTTCGGAAAATGAAGCCAAATCCTACAAGAATAATCATCTAGCAGTGTAATAAAATGCCTAGAACCACATGTCACAGAAACTGGAGAAAATGAAAGTGAAAGGAAGACTGTTTCTTTTTAGACAAAAATAGAGACACTGATGCTTGCCTAACTCACAAGCCTCATAATGACAAACAGCTGAATAGACTCTAAAGATGTACGATATTACACAGGCTTAAGGGGTAAGTGACCCAAGAGACAGTGCCAGTAAAAAGGTATGATAGATTCAGCAAAAATAGGGCTGTGAGTAGATCGCCAAAAAACAAAGCAGAGTAGGCGTAAGTACATCACACATAGTAGATATCACCATTGTTGTCTTTGTGCACAAATTTTGAAATAATGAGTAGGAAAAAATGCCACACAAAATCTGAGGTTTGTTATGTTTACCAATAAAAAGCAAACTAAATATACACTGAATACATAAAACAAAAAATTATCAGCAATTGAAAAAGATGAATCCATAACATCTATGTCAAAGTTAGGGTTATGGGAGCCATCAGCAACATAAACAGAAGGCATATGTGAAGGCCTGCTAGACAAGAAAATAGAAGTAAATTAAAAATTTTGGATATTAGGAGCACTATAACTTTACAGCAAATTCAGTGGACGAAAGGTCTGTGAAACCAACACTATAAATGGTGATTCGCATTGCAGGCAATTCATACATTTTCCTTTAAGCTGTGTGAATGTTCTTGAAAGCGCTAACCAACTTATCAAACATTCTTTTCTCGTAACTTATAAACTCTAAAAATTTCATGTTCATGGGCAAAGCATTCTTAAGAGAATTCCTAATGAGATTCCATGTGATTAATAAGCTAAGTACACCAATGCAGTTGAAGCACTTGGTAAGAAACATTATTATTTAGAGGGAAGTCTTGGAGGAGTCTTCAAGATTATGGTATTTCCCTAGACCCTAGTGTCAAAGAACAAAGTTGGAACTGTTGATAAACTGTTATACAACTTTAAAATTGTGGTTTACAGTTTAAAATCGGAAGGATAAAAGATAGATTCAATCAAAAAATGATCAACTCACAAGCGAAGAAAGAAAGAGATATTAGGTTAGGAGAGCAAGGATGAGGGTTTTGAACTTAAGGCATCCATAAGTCTAGGTATAAGAGAACGAACCCCCCAGGAGGTAGTGAGAGGAGAAGTAGGAAAAAGAAGATAGAAAGGAAAAGGCTAGTGAGGTAGTCATTTAGGTACTGTACCAACTTCCTTGTAGCTGCAGCACCACTATGGTACCAAGGGGTTACATAGCAGCAGCGATCGCGCCGGTGATGTGAGAATCACTCTAATATAAGTTGAAGAGATAAAATAAAACATTCAATCAAATTTTGGTGCTAACTATATCATAACAAAGGAGCTGAAAAGTCATTTGAGTAATCTCAAAAGACAGAAAATTTACAATTATTAACAGACAAAAAAAATATTGGGAGTGGAAGGATATTTTTTTCCAACTTATGCCCTCTTTCTAATAAAGCGGTCCTTATTTGTCATAGGCTCACACATAAACTTCCTAGTATTAGATTAATTTAAGATATCAAATCAAGGAATTGTTCTAGCTCCAAGGAAGACTCCTGAAAATATAAGGCTGTATGTTATTTCTCTCCTCCGATAAACATGCATATAAGAAAAAAATCAAGTAATTAACAAAGTGAAAAAGACAATGGCAGTTAAAAACACCTACTGTACTGTTTGGAAAAGAAAACCATGAACCAAAAAAATGATACCTTGATCACGAAGGCTTAAAGCTGTACATGTGGCGGAGACAGCGTTCTGAAGTTGATGAATACCAAGCAAGTGGAGTTTTACATTAGGCAATGTGATGGACTGCACAGTAAATAAGAAAATTTCAGCTATTTTATAATGGATTATCAATTACAACTTGGAATGTTTAAAAAAAAAAGACAAGTACACAAAACCAAAAGGCCTATTGATTCATACTGATTGTAAGTTATGCATTTGGATTTGTATGTCACAAGTCTGATAAGGGGTTTTCTCCTTTCCCATTGTCAAGCACTTCAACGTTTTCTGTATGCCAGGATCGCATGCTGATATGACCTTGGATTTCATTAAGGATGCCTTACAACGAATAATCTCTTCAATATGTGATTCAAAGGGCCCACCAATTACAACCTGAGATATCCACGGATAGTTCACAACAAACAGCATAATTCAAATGAGCAATTGATCTTATAGAGATTACATAAGAAAAATTACAGAAAGATAAATTAAAATTTTCAATTTTGTTATTATCTTAATAAATTAACAGAAAATTAGCAAAATACATGTTTGCTCAATCTTTGGAGACATTTGGAACAAGTTACTCTGCGCTTAAATGACATTTCTGATTACATTTTGAAAGACTTTTGTAAAAATAGGAATGATTTCTTATCAGGAGAACCAAGTCAACCAGATTTGTTTGATTAATGAATTAGAATTAAAAATGCTGACAGCAACAAGGGTAGTGTTTTAGAGTGAATAGAATAATTTTATCTATTTTAGAGAAGTAAAAAGGGTGTATGACAGTTGAAAGGTTACCCAAATTCAAGCGAAAAATACAAATATGGCTCAATCAAATCTTTCTTTATATCTCTACTATAGAATTGGGGGATGGAGATATTGCATTGTTTAATCAATGAGTAAACTATTAATGGTGCATATAGACTTGTGATAGAGCCCTAAATCTAGAACTACTAAATTGTGATTAAATCCACTAAACCAATAATCAAATTAATATAATACCCTCTGACACTCCAATTCAAGTTGGAGCATAACTGTTTACATAAACTAGCAAACCTTTCAAAAGCAAAACATAACCTAGATATGACTAATTTAAGCCTTTGTCCAAACATCAAAATCAACCTAGAGATATGATTGTACAACACCTTATTCCTCAAAATCATGGATAAGATTGCAAGTGAATAATCATTTTTTGCTAATAATGTCAGAATTGGCAAAGGCTCTAATGCCCTGTTTACTTAGAGGTGTGAATGAAAGAAAGAATGGATTGCATATCCTTTTCGTTGTTTATCTATTGTAAATAATGAGTAGGCATATTAAAGAATCTATCTGCGGATCTTTTTTTGGCCATTTTTTTATCCACCTAAAATGAAGCGGAACGAACTTTCCTTCCTCGTCGTTAAGCCCATGCATGCTCAAATCTCTCCCACGGCACTGCATCACTGCGAGGTGGCTCACAACCACGAGAGAGGCAGCTCACAGTCGCAAGGCGGTTGTGAACTTGCCGAAGTCCGCTGTCCCTCTACTTTCCTTCTTCTTTCTCTTCCTTTCCTTTTCGTTTCCTTTCCCTAGGGATTTTTTTCCACCTTGGATTCCTTCCTTCTTAAATTGACACCTCGAAGTAAACAGAGCATAAGAGCAACCAAGAAGCTCATGTAGAGATGTCTGTAAGGAATAAGCAAGCAAACGTGCAACAACAAAGGTAACTACACCATGCAAAACGAGACAAATTTGATGTAGTGTTGACTCAATAATGAGCATGTGTTATAGAGAGAAGAGGCTAGCAAATGGGGTTACAAAAGGCAAAGAGAGATATAAAAGGAGAGAAAGGATCAAAAGATGAGGGGGAGGCCTATGGGGAATACCTCCTTAGGAAAATCTAACCTTAAAAAGGAGGCTATGATACCATTATTGAATTTGGGAAAACGAAAATCTAGACACATGTCCTAAAATTACTAATGTGAAATTAAACTCATTAGACCAATAACCCTATAAATTTAACTAAAAACAAGGCACATTTAGGTTGAATAATATTCACACTAGAGGTTAATGTTTGTGAAGTGATATAGAACCACAAATAGAAACTATTTAAAAATTTAACGTATTTTCATATGTAAAGAATAAAGAAAATTACACAACTGGACACCCACTCTTGATGATTCCTGACTTGGCCAATGCGATGCTTTGTAATGAACCACCTAATGCAGCCAAGTGTTCCTCGCCTATGGATGTTATGACTGCAGTAGCTAGTTCAGTACTGCATACAACATTTGTAGCATCTCTAGCTCCCCCAAGGCCTGCCTGTCCATAGACAAGGACAATACAGTCATACAAGTGTGTACTGAAACAAAATGAAATATGAAATGTAATAGCTTATGAGAATAGATGTTAATCATAATGTAGAAAATGTTAGTGGACAAGGTGTCAAAGGGAAAAATTACTTCGATAACAGCAATGTCAACCCTTTCTTTGGCAAACAGAAGAAATGATAGAGCAGTGAAGACCTACATAGACAATATAAATGATTGTCAAATGTCTTATAAGGAAAATATCCACAACACTATAAACCTTAAAAAGAAACAGATATATGTAAATATAATCAATCAGAATAAACAGATATATATGTATATATAATCAATCAGGATAGCTGATGACCAGGTGACCTTTTCTAATACCGACAATTTTTCTTTCCTAATAGCACAAACATGCAAATCAAGTTATCAATTAAGAACCAATAGCTTCATTGCTATAAGGCTCACACTGACATCCACACATGGACTAAACTAGTAAGTATTTTCAATGTAGGTTCAGTGTTGGAATTAAAATTCAAGTTCTACCGCAAACCATTTAGATATAAATTCCCACACAAATCATTTTAATATAAATTTGGGAAACAACGTTCAATCTGTATACTGTGATGTAACAGGACAGGTGTTAGAGCTTTCCTATTAAGCTATTCAAAGAGATACGGAACTGATAAGATATTACCCAAAATTGTTGTTCTAATTTGTGATGAACAAATACCTCAAAGTGGCTCAAAGCCTCCTTTTCCTGCATTATTGATTGATCAAGGATTCCCTTTGCCTCTTGGAAAAGCTCCTGCAGTAATATTGCTGAAACAGGGTTCCCACATTTTCCAACAGAAATGCGTTCCCGAACGCTCAAAAGATGAGGACTGCATGTAAGGAACATACCATTGTCGGATATAAAGCAATCAACTGATACATACTGATATACAAACATGCTTAGGTGCCCCATTGTAGTTAGCCATATTTTCATTCCATTTAGGTGGTTGACCTGGCATTTTCAGTTATAAATGGACTTACAGTGCAGCAATTAACCAAAGATTAAGTACCTAGTGTAGCACCCAACTGAGTAACCTTCTTCCCGTAGAATATTGGATATAAAAGCTGCTGTGGATCCTTTTCCTTTGGTGCCAGCAATATGAACTACCTACAAATGTCATCATGGTGAGACAAAGGTAGTATATTGAGCTCAATTACAGATTTAACAGGCAAGAGGGGAGAAAAAAATGCAGTTATAAAAAATAGTGGAACGAGAGGGGAAAAAATAAGTTCCTACATTTAACAGAAAATCTAAGTAGTAAAGATTAATGTCTCGGTTTCAAGACGAGGCGTCGCGCACCTTGAATTGTTTGTGAGGATCGCCGAGCCGTCCGAGCAGCCGCCTCATCCTCCCGAGATCGAACCCTTCATCGGTGTCCGTTCCTGCCCCTTGTGGAACACCGACCTTCTCGTAGTTCTTTAGCCTCTCCATGTAATCGAGGAACTCGCGGAGGTCCGCGGCCTCCGACACGGCCTCGAACGACGCAGGCGGCCCTGACTCGAAGGGCTTCGACGACGACATCATCGAATAACGAAAGCGAACGGGTGCAGCAGCCAAGCGCCGCAGCATCTGCGGATTCGGCGGGCCAAGGGCGACGATCGGAAGGCGAGGCAGCGGCGAGGACATGGACCGGGAATAGATGGATGCGCGCCGTCGTCGATCTGGAGATGACGATGAGATCCGTATCGTTTTCAACCATTGGATTCACTATTATTGTAATTATTAAATAACTATTATAAAATAATTTTAATTAAATTTAAAAAAATTATATAAAAATGAGTTCAACTAAAAAAGAATAATTTACTTTAACACTTAATAATAACTAAAGAATAAAATTATTTTTAAAATAAATATATAATAAAACATTATTTTAATTTCTTAAAAAATAAAAAAAAAATTAAGGAGAACCTTGACATAATAACAAAGTTATTGATTGTCTTTTTTTAATAATTTTTTAAATGATAATTAAAGGCACCTTGATTTTTGCCATTTACTGGTGGAACTCGATAAGGAGAATGGATTAGTTAATTTTATATCGCTTTTCCTTTTTTTATGTATTCTTATTAATTACTTAATTGTGTTACATATATTCGAAGATCTTTAAGATTGGCGAAAGATCGATGGCCTCTGTGATTAATTGCTTCCCCTTCCAGGTTTAGCAGGCAATCTCTTGCCTGAAGTTGGCCAGCTTAGCGAGCTCATCCACGGCCTCCACCAAGTGATCGAGCCGAGCGACGAACTCAATGAGCAGGGAAGCGAAGGTGGCCAGGGACAGCGCGGCGGTGCTCTCCAGTGCGCGCATCCTCGGGATCGCCTCCTCGCCGACGTCCTCCTCGAACTCGAAGTCGTCCACCTCCCTCGACGGCCACGAATGGAACCGCCGCTGCTGCCTCTTCATCATCTCATGGTACGAGTCGCCTTGCACCGCCGGCGGCAAAAGGTTGCTGCTATTCCTGCCGAAGGAGCGGTAATTAGTGGACAGCTTGGCGGCCAGCGGGAAGCTGTTTTTGTCACCCTTGTCGTCGCCATTGTCGTCGACGCTGCTGGGAGGCTTGGCGGAGGCGGCGACCTCATGGCGGCACAAGGTGAAGAGGTAGGAGTGCGTGTCTACGGAGCGCTGGAGGCGCTCGGCCGAGCTGTGGACGCTCTTGAGCAGGCCCGTCCGGAAGCTGTGCCTCATGTGGCCGATTCCCTTGGCCAAGCTGCGGAGCAGCTCCGCCGCCTGCTCGGCGGCATCGAGAATCTCTGCGCGGAATGTGCTCCTCAGATTGAACGGCGCCTGAAAGAGAAACCAAGAGCATGCATGTCTGGTAAATTTACAGTCTCATATTACAGATGTCTTCCTGCCTTCATTCCATTTAGGTTTCATGGAATCGGATTCAGATGCTAAATTCGCGAATTCATAGCATACGATGCTATTCTTATCCTTGCAGTGCAGATCAGTATTTGTGCTCTCTCAGATTTAATTCTTTTTACCAGAAAGAATATGCGTACGTCCGATCGAATAACTAAATCTAATACGTATATACTGATATTAATTATGTATATATACCTGTATCTCGGAGTGGAGGCAGCCATGCAGTGCCATGACGTCGTAAGCACAGTGGCGAAGCACAGCTCCGACCTTCACGTACTCTCCCCACGGGTAGAACATCCGCATGAACCTCCCATGCGGGGGCTCCCATTTTGCCGAATTCGCCTGCACATAATACAAAGATATTACGTATCGATCAACAGAATAGAATGCTAATATGCGGGGGCTCCCTGCTCCCATTGACTGAAATTTTTATGAGGAAATTGCATGAACATCGATCTTCACGATAGAATGCTGGCATACCAATGAGTCGAGTTTGGCAGAAGAGTTTAATGTGGCTCGACACTTGCGATACGCTGGCTCATCTTGGAAGTCGTCCATCACTGTCTTTGAGAACTCCGGGTGGTTCGTCCCATCGTCACTTAGGTATTTCTTCACACACTCTAGCGTGATAAATTTATTGTTAATATATTTATTTATTTATTTATTTATTTATTTATTTATTTATTTATTTATTTTACCTTCGAGGGAGTCGGCGACGGAGTCGAAATGGTCGACGAGCTCTTTGTGGAGCTGCTCGCCGGCCCAAATGGGGAAGATGAGGACGTTGACAAGGACGGCGACGATGGCGCCGATGGCGATGGAGTAAAGCCGGTCCATCGCCGTTCTTATCGGGTTCCCTATCCGAAAACCCGACACGATGATGAGGCAGTAGGTGAAGAGGATGACCCTGAAGCCATACTCGTACGGCGTCAGCGACGGCCACAACTTCATGAACGACGCTATGGACCCTGCATGCGTACCAGTTCATGCATGCATGCATCAAATCTTTTAATTTTGTCAAAATCAGGCACTTCGAATCTTCGATTTTAGCTATATAAAAGATGAATTTGTACCGACGAGGAAGATGCTGAGGCCAATGACATAAGGCTCGGCGATGTGGCCACTGGACATGGCTACTTGGATCACCACGATGGCAAAGATTCCTGCAAGCAAACTCCCCAACGCTCGGTTGAACCCTCGATTAAAAGTTGCACCTAATTAAAGCAAAGCAGTAGTGAATGAACGAACTGATTCACATTAATTACAACACACTTCTTTCTTTAATTTCTATTATACTGGTTGCTTACCGACTGTGTACTCGAACATGATGGCGACGGTGAGGATAGACCAGATGATGTTGGTGCCAAAGACTCGATAGGGAGCACGGATGAGGATGAGAAGGGAAACGAGGAGGCAAGCCAAGCCCACCTTGAGGGCGAATGTCACCCTATTCTTGTCCTCTTTGGCAAATTCCCACACTTCCAACATCATCTTCCTCATCGGTATAGCCAACTTGTCATTGACATCAGTACTGGAGGATTTCTTCACAATTCCTGCTCCTGCAGCCTTCGGCGGCAAGCCAATGTCGATCCGAACGACGTCGCTTCCTTTCTTCCCCTTCATTTTGATTCTGCATGCAAACAAAGCGTGATCAGGCATCAAGAAAATATATAAGAGAGGCTAGGACACGCAGCATCAATTTGTTACATGAAGAATAATATCGATCGATCGAGTTTATCTTCGATGAATTGGAAACGAGTGATTGAAACTGGAGAGCATTTAAAGGGATGGGGGAGGTGAGATCTTGGTGGTGCAAGTGCAAGTGGATGGAGCAGTGGGTTGGTGGCTAAGTTATTTTAAGCTTAATTTGGAGAATAATATCTGTTAATAATAGAAAGAAAGATGCATAGAAAATTAACATGCATGGAAATTAATAACTAGGTGTTCATGGATCGATGCTGGAGAACAAAATAATGTGTTGATGATAGAGAATTAGAATCATTAAATATGTGTGCATGGTTTGCCATTGACAAAACTAGCTAGCTAGCTAGCTATATATACTTTGGTTCGATGTCTTTCCCTCACCAATATAATCTGCCTCCTCCAAGTGTGCCTTGAATAAATTTGTGCCTCCAATGTGGAGTGATGAGTTAATCTCACACATGGAATAAAAACACGTTTATCAATGTTAGGTGAATATAATTAAACTTTTACAAAACTAGCTAGCTAGAAGATAATATATTTGGAATTTTGTTTTAGAGCCTTATATATATAGTAAATTGTTTTTCTTTAATTTTGAAAGATATATATTTAAGTAAGTTGAACAAGTAGATTTGAAAACTTGAATATGCTTGCTGTACTGTCTAGCTAGTGAAGAACAATAAGATATAATATATATAGTCTCCTTGAGGCAAATTGTGATTAAGAAAAGGTGATTTTGGGTCGCAATCATGCACAATAGGAATTTAATTATATATGATTTTGCTGTTATGACATCTCAAAAATATTAGTTGACTAGCAAAATCAATAAATTCATGAAAATTAAGTTACTAATTCATAAGCAATTTCTAGTCTAAGTCTAAGTCATTGTAAAATATATTTAAGCATGGTAACTCTAGATTTCCCTTCACATACTCCTTGTCCTCATCCAGCCACCGCTTCCTCCTCCATGTTGTTGTTGTTGTTGTTAAGTACAACACAAGTGGCAAGGCATGAGCGACAAAAATAAGAGCATCTAAAGTCAATTTTCAATAAGGAAATTTTTCCTGCACAATTGATTCTCAAAAAATCTAATTGTGAGTATCATATCACTTTTATTTTCTGAATTTACTCGGGTAATCGATGGACAACTTTCATGAAACTGGATTGATCATATTCATGATTAATTAGTTCGGAGAGCTAAATACCTTAATTATAAAAAATCTATATTATTATTGTCACATCTCTTATGACCTTATAACTATTGATATATTGATCTAGATCGACAACTTCTAAATGATCAATCTTGTGCATTAAAATTAGTTCATTGTATACTTTTTTATTGGTTTATATTATCTTTCAAAGTCATTTACCATGTCAGATTTGTATGCGTTGTGCGTATGAGAATCAATTAGAAAAACAATATAAGAATTCTTAAATAGGAGTGGAGTTCGTTTAACTAAATCATATCAACTAATTAATCAAAGTATTGTAATAGTGTAGACATGACCTTTAATGAAGTCGGAGGGGCATTACTAGTCACGAATAAAATATTTTATTTATTGATTAATCAATTTAAATAGACTGCCTAGCTAGTTGACTCAATCACTAGTGGGTTGAAGACTACTTTTAATTGACTGAATCATTAACTAAATAAATCATTCCAATGATTGAGTATTCGTCTAAATTAAGAATGATCCTCTTTGGGGTTGTTCTTTTTCACCCATGAGGTTGTTTCTAATTTAATTATTTATCTCTCTAATGCACTAAGACCTCGACTCACTCCACGTGGCATCCTTCACTTTTCACATATGCAGTTAGCCTCTTGCAGAGTTGAACTTTGACGCTCTTTATTTTGTCATCCCTCTAATGTTCCATAACATTTTTCTGATATCTCCGATGGATCATGAGCATTGAGTCAATTTCCAACTTTGGTTCATCTTATAGCCTCGTAAGTCTACGCAAAGCTACATGATCAAGTTTAACTATCAACCACAACTATGCATGGTCCCCTAATTTCCAATAAGCCACTAGTTAGCCTAGGCTCATATTTGGTCATGCACATCATTCTTGACAGGGATACCTAAATGTGTGAATCTCAATATTACAGTCGCTCGTAATGTCTCACATACGTTCATTTACGAGCTCACCTCATTATAGGTTGTCAAACAATATATCAAACCAACAAATTGCTTTATGTTTATTGTCTTAGAGCCATCTTGTTAGGAATTTTGTGAATCTAAGAACTCTTTTAAATATATTAAAACTTTTAGACATGTCATAAAAAAAATATATATATATATATATATTCTAAAGAATGCAATTAGAAGAAACCTTAACTGGGGAAGGCATATATATTAGTTCTACCTTTCTTTCGAAAGCAGAAATTGTTCCATTGAGAATTTCTAGGATAGGCATATGCTCAAAAAAGAATGGCAATAAATTGCCTCCAATGTAGCAATTTGCTAAAACAATTTAAAATGCACATGAGAAAAATTTCATGAGAAGCTTTATATTAAAGCATCTCTTGCATTATCTGCAAATTGCAAGAGAATATTGTTGATGCATGTGAAAGTAAGCTTGACCATCTTGCATCATGTTACTCTGTTCCTTGGATGCACACAAACCCTAGTTTTATCCATATGTCATCCTCTGTATCTTCATCTATTTATATTTTCACCTATATAATCCACCTCCATTAACTAGTTGTAATCCTCGTTTCTCTTCGATATTTCTCATTTGGTATTTTTCATCACTCAAACATACATATACACACACATATATATATTTTTTGATAATTTAAGCATCTAATTATGCAAATCGACTAACCAGGGAGATGCCCAATTATATGAAAAGTTTTCATTGATCATTAGGATAAATTGAGAAGCGTGAACAACACGTTGATCCATAACTAGAACTCTAAAATTGTCTTCTCAAACACGCATATTAAATCATATGACAAATGTCTAACTTAAATAATATGTTCAATTATCAAAATTTAAAGGTCACTATAAATTGCACAAAATTGCACCAATAATTATAATATGAAAAAGAATATTTTACTAATTTTGAGAGTGTAATTGCTTCTAGAAGTGTCCATTAAGTAAGAGATTGTCATCATAAACAATCAAACTATCACTGAAACACTAACATTATTAGGATTTTTTATTATGATTTTCTAACTACATATAAAATAATAAAGTTATTAATGAAATAATAATTTTCATCAAACAATATATGATTTTCATCAAACACATCGCTCCTGACACGTGTCTCATGTCCAACGACACCCGCTCAAACTATCCGATTTGGACCGGGTCCGCCCCGTCAACCCGGACCGGCCACCGATTTCGAAAGTTTTTGAATTCGATCACATTCCACCACCAACTAACATTACTTAACTGGAGGCCTCCTTTGCTTTGACTCCCTTCCCGTACGCGCTTTTTCCAGCCTCTGCGAACACGCCGGACCCACTTGGGTTCCTCCAATAGCATGGATGGTAATCCCGGGGGTGCAGGCGAAAGGTAGGTTGAGTTGTTTCTCGCCAGTACCCTCACCATTCTCTTTTAACTCTCGCTTTTGCTTGGCTCAGGTCATTTGCTTGCGCTCCTTGCTTGTTCCTCTCTCTTTCTCTCGCCGCTCCTCTCGGTAGACCGTAGACGGCGCCCATCTCGCGGCGATTCGAGGAGGGAGAGCTGCGGCCGAGGAAGAGAAGGTCCGATCTCCCTCATCGGAGGCAGGATGAACGGTGCCGCTGTCGGTGGGAGGCAGATGCAGCAGCGAACCAGCGGCCAGCTCCACCAGCGGCAGTACTCGTCCGACCAGATTTTCCCTGAAGCAGGAGGGGGCGGCGCAAGCAAGTGGATGCAGCTCGGCGGACTGCCTGCTTCTCAGCAGGTAATTGGATCCTGCCGGCCCACTTCGATCTGGTCGGGATGGGTATCGTTTTCTTTTTCCATAGTTTGAATCTTTCTCGGCGGCCCAGGTGGAATATTCGAGGATGTTGAGGAACATGCAAAGGGGGATGAGCGGGGAGTTCTTATCATCGGCGGAGCCGTTGACGCCACCGATATCTTCGCGGCCCTCGAGCCAGAGGAAGAACGGGGAGGAAGTGTTCCCAAATGATCTCAGTCCGGGGATCTTAGATATCCATTCCTTCGACACTGAGCTTCTCCCAGAAGTAATCCTTTCTCTCGTCTCTGCTTTTCCAAATTGTCTCACTTCAGCAACTAGAGATCTCATTTTCGTGTTGGTTTGTTACTTAGCAGGATAGCTTTCTTTGAGCTATGACTAGGATATCCATAGTTATGCAGCTTAATTTACCCAATATAATTTATCTCGTCAAATTGTATTGCTTCATTCAATTTTTGTTGTGATCTACTTGCGCAGTTAAATTGTTGTGTTGTGGGCAGATGACAGGTGCGGGATTTGGTGCATTACCACTTGGTTATGGCCATGAGAGAAACTTGGATGACATGGAGACTAGCTTTTCCAGTAACAGACCTTTGAGCCGCAATATAGTACCACCACCATTCGAGAAAGAAAAAACAAGTTCAGTTGCCAAAATCAAAGTGGTGGTATGCGTTTCTTCTTTTTAACATTTTAGATACTTGTCTTTAAGCACCTCATTTTAGACTAGCTTTTTCATCATTTTCTCCTTTGCTTACAATCTCAATGAAGGTAAGAAAAAGACCACTTAACAAAAAGGAAATAGCAAAAAAGGAGGATGATATCATCACTATAGAACCAGGTTGCAACTCGCTTACCGTTCATGAGACAAAACTCAAGGTAATATTCAAGAGAATTTGTTGTTTGTTTTAGAGAGTAGTTTCGTCACACACACACATATTCAAAAATCTACACATGTTTTATATGCATGCAACAGAGTTATTCTAGCAGCTCCAAGTGTAATACTAAACACATATCATAATTAGTTGATGATTTATAACCTATCCAAATACTTGTCTTCTTGCACTCAAATGGAACCTAATGGTCGATACTTCCAAAAATCACTTGTTGGTAATAAATTCTTTTTTGAGTTTATTAATATATAGTTATTACCTGTTTTCCATCTACAAAGTCCTGTTTGAGTAGAAACAAATGATGAGGAGAATAAAGGAAGAGTGACAGAAAAGAAAAGAGATGAGATGAAGGAGAAGAGAAAGAATTTGGTGGGAAGAGAAAGGATAGAAATTCATATATTTCTGATCCTACCTTATATACCAGTAAGTTTACTCAGCTTCTAGAACTTGTAAAAATATCATAAAATATATAGCAGAACTTGAGAAAATGCTACCAAATTTGAGAACTAGATGAGAAATGATAATGCTTTTTAAGTAAGTTTGATTCCCTTTCCCTTTTCTATCTTTTATGACTCTAACAGTTTATGCAGAAAAATATTGAGACAAGCTCACCAGTAAGTTCTAAAGCATACTCACTTTGAGGGATAGATATTCAGCTATCTTATAGTGCACTTTGAGATTTGTTGTCTCACTGAGATTTGTGTTTGCAAGTTGGTATTCTTCAAGCTTAAAAGGTGGGTATTTCTAAGAGAGTCTCAATCAGAAAATTGTGAAAAATATTCATTTCAAGCAAGAGTACTCTTCGTTTGCACATTAATCTAGTATTAATCTTAATCAAGATTTATTTATTGCCTATAGTGAGAGTCTTCTCTCCACTTTTCTTCATCAACATGTTTAGTTCATGAAATATCTACACTATCAACACAATGAAAACTTGAATTTGGATATCCTTTACTGTTCCAGAATCATGCTTCACATCTTCTAATATATTCTGATTGGTTTAGGTTGACCTAACGGAGTATCTTGAGAAGCATGAGTTTGTGTTTGATGCTGTACTGGATGAAAATGTCTCAAACGAAGAAGTGAGTGATAGAATAGACTGCACGAGTTTAAAGTTTTCTTTGCCAACTCCTTTTTGTGTATTTTATTCTGTAGGTATATCATGAGACTGTTGAACCAATTGTTCCTGCTATCTTTAATCGTACCAAGGCAACTTGTTTTGCCTATGGACAAACAGGTAAGTGCAATTTTTCTATAATTGTTTCCTGTTAATTTCTTTATTGCTTGCAATTTTCAGCCATAATGTGCATATAATACATATGAAGCAAATTAATGCGAAGAAACTGTTGTAGGATTTGCTTCAGATTTGTCAACTGTAGCAGTAGCTTCATGTATGATGATTAATTATCACTCTAAAAAGTAGTAGTTATGCTCGATATATTTAATATGAACAAGTTTCTTTATTTCTTTACCTTTATTGGGTTATGAGCATGTATTCTATCCTTTTATCAATATTTCTTGAATGAGAGTAGTGCTACATATTCTTGTGCATCTTTGTTTTACTTTGAGAATATTTCTTTGAGTTTCTTTGTAACCTATAAATACTGGATGTTATATGTGTAAAACAACTGATACTTCAATGACTATAGAAAATATTGGTTGCTAGTGTTAGTGTTGTTAGGTTATTAGTATTCTGTGTTTAGTCCTATTTTGGATGTATCAGGTTTAAATTTTCTTCTCCAGTCATCCTTCTATTATCTCCTACAAAGCACCTTCTCCATTACCTTAGATGACCACTAACAGGAAGTTGTTTTCACCAGCCTTGTGAGATTGAGGGGCTCCACCCTCCTTTTCTTCTTGAGATTCTAGTATTCAGCTTCTTCCCACCATGAAGCTCTTTTGGCCTCTCTCTCTTGTGCTTATGCCCATATCTAACTCATGAACAGAAATGCCCTCTTGCTCTGCTTTCTATACCCTCCATTGATATCAAATTAGCTGGTGACTTTGTCTCTGAGGTTCAACATCTGCGTACTGGGGCTTGGTAGAATTCATGGGACACCCCATTTTTTTTCACATGCACATTGCATGGACTGTGTATCACTTGGTTTAGGTTGCTATCTGCCTATCTCATCTCTTGCTCACTGTAAGACTTTTGCTTCTTTGACCTTTGCATTTGTGCGGCTTGCAACTCTCCTCTATTAAAGGAATCTTCTGCTGCCTCCATGCAACATTGGTTCCTTCGCCACTACAATTCCCTCTTAGGCTGCGTTTGGTTTGAGGGACACGAGAGACAGTGACAGAAATACAAAAATACAGAAGACAGTAGAGACAGTGACAGAATATAAATTGTATCTGTCTCATGTTTGGTAATACAAAATACAAAAACAGAATCTCTAACTTAAAAGACTAAGTTACCCTTCCTAACCCTATACCTAAAACAAAACTTTACCATCCGCGGCCCAAGCTGCTGATCGACCAGCTGGTCGATCAGCTAAGTTTGATCGACCAACTGGTCGATCAGATTGCTCTGATTGACCGCTGGTCGACCAGATAGGCCTGATCGACCAGCTGGTCGATCAGCCTTAAGTGATCGACCAGCTGGTCGATCACCAGATCCCGTTGCTTGTTACCATATTGTTCAACCTCATACATTTGCTAACTAAATGGAATCTACTTTCAGAAGTACCTTTGCAGTAATAATAACATTACAAAATCTTTCAGAAACAAGATACATGATTGCTACAACAATATTTCCAAATTAAGCTCCAACCAGCTTTGATAAATATCGTCTAAATCATGGAAAAGGCTAATCCTTGAAAGCATCACAATGACAGGCAAATAAGAGCATCACAATGTGGACTATAAAAGCATTACACGCTTGATTAATGCATTAAATTCATAAGGGCAACATAAACATATACCCATTTGAGTGACAAAATAAAGTCAAATTTTTAGTCACATTAACTATAAAACTTGACATTACTTAGTAAGTACATCCAAAGTTAGACTAATTATGAACATGACTTATCCAAAATAGCATAATTGATAGTGAACATGACTAACTATGGATTATAGCTCTAGCAAATGCACGCCTTTGGTTCTCAGTTAAACTCCAAAAGGTTATCTGCAATTGAGGATTCTGCGAGAACTTAAGCCCCACTAGAACTACTTCATCATCGTTGAAGCCAAGATCTTGCAGGGTTTCACCAAGCTTCACCTCCTCATTAATCCCTGCCATAGCTTTGGCAAGAACTTGGACATGCTTTCCCTGTTGCTCCACAGCAAACCTCACAGTTTGAGCCAACTCTTGGAAGATCTCAAATTCTTTTTCTTTTTTTTTGTTGAAGTAAATTTCCGTTGAATTCCTTCACTTGATGAAGTCATTGATGCATTAGATTGAAGTGGAGAGTTAGTTTGAAGTGGAGGGTCACTTTCAAACATATCAACATCATTGACAAAATCATTGAAGTGGAGAGTTATTTCTTCATTCTCTGTATCTAGCTGCTCAGCTGCATCATTTCCACTGATGGCATAACTCCCTGTTGCTCTATGCTTTCCAAATATTGTCCCCAAACGAGTGAAAAGTGGAAATGGTTTCCCGGGAGTGTAGAACCTCAGTGGATGTTGCTGCAAAAAAAATATGCAAAACATAAGTGAGAAATAAGATGCATGCATGTATATCTTGCAAACATAGTCATAATAGTATATTAAACCTTAATCCAGAGCTCTAGAACTTGTTTGCTATCCACTTCTACAGTTTGTTTCTCATCATTCCATCCAAACCCACTACAAGCAAGCATATCTGAAGCTGATTGGTATTTCTCTTTCAGCCTTTTTTGTTTGTTCTTACAATGTTTAGCTGTAAACCCAGATCCAGGGAATTTTTCATTCATTTTTATAGCAAGCTTTGGAAAATGCAGACCAGTAGGCGACGGCGGAAGATGCAGACCAGTAGGCGGAAGGTGCCTTTGACGGGTGCGAACAACAAAATTGCGGTGTGAAGATGCAGACCGAGGGTTTTGTGGGTAAAATGGGAATTTAATTCTTCTGTCTCCGTGCAAGTTGTGGTGTCTCCAGTTTTAGGATGGACACGAATTTGGGTTGCATGACGACAGAGACGGAGACAAAACTTTAATTTTTGTACCTGTCTCTCAAAATCAAACGGGGGAGACGAAATGAGGGACAGGACAAAATACAGAGACAGATTAGATTTTTTGTCTCTGTCCCCGTTTGATTTTGAGAGACAGGTACAAAAATTAAAGTTTTGTCTCGTCTCTGTCGCCATGCAACCCAAATTCGTGTCCATCCTAAAACTACAATTTGCACGGAGATAGAAGAATTAAATTCCCATTTTACCCACAAGGCTGCGTTTGGAAATGAGGGACAGGACATAAATACAGAGACAGTTTAGATTTTTTGTCTCTGTCCCGTTTGATTTTGAGAGACAGGTACAAAAATTAAAGTTTTGTCTCCGTCTCTGTCACCATGCAACCCAAATTCGTATCCATCCTAAAACTGGAGACACCGCAACTTGCACGGAGACAGAAGAATTAAATTCCCATTTTACCCACAAAACCCTCGGTCTGCATCTTCACACGACAATTTTGTTGTTCGCACCCGTCAAAGGCACCTTCCGCCTACTGGTCTGCATCTTCCGCCGTCGCCTACTGGTCTGCATTTTCCAAAGCTTGCTATAAAAATTCCCTGGATCTGGGTTTACAACTAAACATTGTAAGAACAAACAAAAAAGGCTGAAAGAGAAATACTAATCAGCTTCAGACATGCTTGCTTGTAGTGGGTTTGGATGGAATGATGAGAAACAAACTGTGGAAGTGGATAGCAAACAAGTTCTAGAGTTCTGGATTAAGGTTTCATATACTATTATGACTATGTTTGCAAGATATACATGCATGCATCTTATTTCTCACTTATGTTTTGCATATTTTTTTTGTAGCAACATCCACTGAGGTTCTACACTCCCGGGAAACCATTTCCACTTTTCACTCGTTTGGGGACAATATTTGGAAAGCATAGAGCAACAGGGAGTTATGCTATCAGTGGAAATGATGCAGCTGAGCAGCTAGATACAGAGAATGAAGAAATAACTCTCCACTTCAATGATTTTGTCAATGATGTTGATATGTTTGAAAGTGACCCTCCACTTCAAACTAACTCTCCACTTCAATCTAATGCATCAATGACTTCATCAAGTGAAGGAATTCAACGGAAATTTACTTCAACAAAAAAAAAGGAAAAAGAATTTGAGATCTTCCAAGAGTTGGCTCAAACTGTGAGGTTTGCTGTGGAGCAACAGGGAAAGCATGTCCAAGTTCTTGCCAAAGCTATGGCAGGGATTAATGAGGAGGTGAAGCTTGGTGAAACCCTGCAAGATCTTGGCTTCAACGATGATGAAGTAGTTCTAGTGGGGCTTAAGTTCTCGCAGAATCCTCAATTGCAGATAACCTTTTGGAGTTTAACTGAGAACCAAAGGCGTGCATTTGCTAGAGCTATAATCCATAGTTAGTCATGTTCACTATCAATTATGCTATTTTGGATAAGTCATGTTCATAATTAGTTTAACTTTGGATGTACTTACTAAGTAGTGTCAAGTTTTATAGTTAATGTGACTAAAAATTTGACTTTATTTTGTCACTCAAATGGGTATATGTTTATGTTGCCCTTATGAATTTAATGCATTAATCAAGCGTGTGATGCTTTTATAGTCCACATTGTGATGCTCTTATTTGCCTGTCATTGTGATGCTTTCAAGGATTAGCCTTTTCCATGATTTAGACGATACTTATCAGAGCTGGTTGGAGCTTAATTTGGAAATATTGTTGTAGCAATCATGTATCTTGTTTCTGAAAGATTTTGTAATATTATTATTACTGCAAAGGTACTTCTGAAAGTAGATTCCATTTAGTTAGCAAATGTATGAGGTTGAACAATATGGTAACAAGCAACGGGATCTGGTGATCGACCAGCTGGTCGATCACTTAAGGCTTATCGACCAGCTGGTCGATCAGGCCTATCTGGTCGACCAGCGGTCAATCAGAGCAATCTGATCGACCAGTTGGTCGATCAAACTTAGCTGATCGACCAGCTGGTCGATCAGCAGCTTGGGTCGCGGATGGTAAAGTTTTGTTTTAGGTATAGGGTTAGGAAGGGTAACTTAGTCTTTTAAGTTAGAGATTCTGTTTTTGTATTACCAAACATGAGACAGATACAATTTATATTCTGTCACTGTCTCTACTGTCTTCTGTATTTTTGTATTTCTGTCACTGTCTCTCGTGTCCCTCAAACCAAACGCAGCCTTAGAGACTATCTTAGCATAGTGACAGATGCAGCTTCAAACAAGCTATCCCGACCCATAATTGCAAGGAATTTTGTGACCATGCAGAGTGATTAATTGAGAAGGAACTCCTTTATACTTGATCTATTCAGTGTCTCCTCATCAAGCCTTTTTATGATGGACCTCCACAGGTATTCTTTTTATTGACAGAATGCTACTTCTCTATTCATCATTTATGTCCAATCAGCTGTCAATCTTTGAGAATTTGTTTCATCGAATTCCCTTGCTATCAATGTAACAACAACCTTTGCTTGCTTCTTCCCACTAACAACTTTTTCTTTTTCTGGACAAGCATTTTCATTCCTAGGCAAGGCCGTCTTCCTTTCCTAACTTCTCTTCCTAAAGAAATCAACTTTGTTTTGTTTGCCAGCTGTATTTGTGCCTTTTCAAGAGCTAGTGATGACTTAAACAATATGTTTTCTTCCTTCACAATTTAACGCAGTTATACTTTAAATCTTTTTTAAAATTCAAGTAAAAAAAATTAAAATTGTTTAAGTTGTTAAATTTTTATAGTTTGTTATATTTCTTATAAAATAGCGAGAGAATTTTAAAAGGTTGCACAGATTTAGAAAAAGTCAATTAAAAATTTTATTGGGATGAACTAATTTTTATTTTATAAAGGATGAGTCTTTTATCAATTCATAAAAAGGGAGTAGATCTCATGTATTTTTGACAATTTTTGAAGTAATAAAATTTCCTTTTTAATTCTCTTGGTGATAGTTTTTTTTCGAGTGAGAGAGTGTTTCCTCTAGGTGAATTTTATTCTCTCTTGGAGATATTTATCCCTTGCACTTCATTAATTTCATCAAAGTTTCTTGGTCGTTCAATGATTTGATGTTGATGCTGTGTTAATTTGTATTAGAGCTAAAATTTAGTGATTCAATCTCGGTACTAGTTAATCCCTCTCTTCTCCATTGTCCTCAGGTTGTAATGCCACCCTCATCCATGATTTGTCCCATGTTTGCTCCTTTGAACAATATCTAACCTAATCCACATTCTCCCTCCTTATCTTCATGCATTGCTTCTTTCTACACTCCTATCGCTTCAAAAGAAACCTCCATTGCCCACACAACAACTCCTTTCTTATTGATGCTATTGCCTTCCTTAAGTTGCCGGTCCTTGCCAATGTCAGCTTCCTTTTTCACAAACCACTCGAGCTCCTGCTCTTCAATTTTGACTGACAATGTCATGGATTACCGCACCCATCGTCAACTAAGCAACCACTCTTGATTGGACCATCATCAACCGCCTAAAGGGCAACTAAGCATCTCTGCCACCTTACTTGCGCCATTGCCTCCTCCCAACATCCTCTCCATCCAACCCCTTTCCCTCGACATCACGCACCGACGTGTGGTATCATCGATGTCGATCATCTCCTTTGCACTAGCATTGACGCTAGCCTCTTGTCACCTTCTGCCGGTTTACTTTTCTCCATTGTCCAATTGTCATCACCTGTTCATCATCCATTATTGTTGCCGTCACCATCTCCATGACTGTCCCTGCTTTCTCTAAGTGAAGCCAAAATCAGATCATGAATAGAACAGAATTTGAAATTTAACTTTTTTTTTACTGTCTAAAATATTTTATAATTTGCATTTCATCATTTTGTAAAAAAGTTCTCTATTACTGTAGCAGGTAGACGTTTACTAGCTAAAATTGTTTGACCATTCAATTGTGCACGAACATGCATTGCCCATTCAGCTGTTTTTCTTTTTGATCTTTAGCATGTTTGTGCATTAGTTGTGACAGTCAGATGATGTCTTTGCTCTTTCTATGTTTTGACACTTATCAGATATCAATAATGGAATGATTACTTTCCGGTTTGATAATTTTTAAAGTTTTGGATTATCTTGATATATGTACAACCTTTTGATAGATAATAGATAATATTCATTTTCATTTCATATTTTCCTCAGTTATTTTGAGCTCTTTTTATTATGAAATTTGTCTAAAAAAATATTTCAAAAACCTTATCATTGATCTTAACTGACTTTCGATAGAAGACTACATTGCACTACCAAGATACCCTTACATTGAGCCCAATGGTGGAATAAGATCCATGTAGTTGCCCCCAAATACTTGGGATTCATCTCTTGTACAGCCTGTCATTCCTGAACAAACTGGAAATGTTAACGAAATAGTAGTTTGAAATGTTTTTATTTATTTATTTCTTAATTCTAAACTTCAAGTTAAAAAATAAAATTGTGCATATTGAAATTAGTTTCTCACCCTGTGACCTTAACCTAAATATTCTTTTTCTGCCCTAAAACAATTTTAGCATTTGCCATGACCTGAGAATTTATGCACACAATATTGCTCTTATTGGTTCCATTTAAATTCGTCCATGCTTAATTTGTGCAAGTTTTGAAATTTTGACCTTCTGGTATTTGATATTCTTTTAAATTCCCATAGTTTCTATGGAGCCCTTCCATGCATTGTATTTTCTATTTGCTAACTGTGCTTGTACATTTTTCCATTTGATATGCTTAATTGTGTCGTTTGTTCTCTATTTCTGTGATTATTGCAATCTGATAATCTAAACTTTTGCTTCTAGATCTGAGTGGCTGACTGGCTGAATTTTGTACCTTCCTTTTCTCAGGTAGTGGAAAGACATACACTATGCACCCACTACCTCTTAAAGCATCACAAGATATTCTGAGGCTAATGCATCATACATATAGAAACCAAGGTTTCCAGTTGTTCGTCAGCTTCTTTGAGATCTATGGAGGAAAGCTTTTTGATTTGCTAAATGACCGAAGGTCTAATATTTTTTTCTATTTTAAAATGCTTTTCCCCCTTCACGCTAACATGTTTATTTTAGGAAGCTTTGCATGAGAGAGGATGGAAAGCAGAAGGTTTGCATAGTAGGTTTGCAAGAGTATAGGGTGTCAAGTATCGACACCATAAAGGACCTCATTGAAAAAGGTAATGCAACCAGGAGTACTGGCACAACTGGAGCAAATGAGGAATCGTCCCGTTCTCATGCCATACTTCAACTTGCCATTAAGAAATCAGTAGATGGTAATGAATCAAAGCCTGCTCGAATTTGTGGCAAACTCTCATTTATAGACCTTGCTGGAAGTGAGCGAGGTGCAGATACCACTGATAATGACAAGCAGACAAGGTAACCATTTTTTAAAATATAATTACAAACGAAAGTAATTTTTTTCCAATGCAATGATTTTAGTCTTTTTCTGATCCAGAATAGAAGGTGCTGAGATCAACAAAAGTTTGCTTGCATTGAAGGAATGCATTCGGGCCCTTGACAATGACCAGGTTCATATTCCTTTCAGAGGGAGTAAGCTAACTGAAGTGCTAAGGGATTCATTCGTTGGTGACTCACGCACAGTGATGATATCATGCATATCTCCAAATTCAGGCTCATGCGAACACACTTTGAATACTCTGCGATATGCTGATAGGTGATGGATTATTTAACTGCGTTACTTGGAACTATAATACACTAATTCCTTTTAGTGCTAAGCGGTTTCAACTCTTGCAGGGTGAAGAGTCTCTCTAAAGGAAACAGTAAGAAGGATCTTTCATCGACAACCAATCTAAGAGAATCAGTTGCTGCTCCTTTATCTTTCTCCAAAACTGAAGGAAACAATGCCGATGCTAGTGAGAATTACAAACGCGGATGGTCCAAACAAATTGAGAATGAATCCTCTTTTTCCAGTGCAAGAGAAGATGGCATTCTAACAGCTTCACAAGCGAACCATTTTCAGGTTAACAGTAGAAGTTCTACAACTGCAGAGATGTTTAATTACTCTGAGGATGTACGTGAGCAAGAAAAACCATCTCTGAGGAAAGGAAAGGCAGAGGCTTACACTGTTTTGCCGACAAATGGGAGGGCGAGGGGGGTTGATTCCCTAGTGAAACGGAAGGATGTCTTTGACGAAGACTCTTTTGATTCCGATGATGAACTAGCTGAGCTTTTGAAGGTGAGCATATTTAGAACAAAATGCAAATCTCTTTCCTAGACACCTAATAAGATTCTACATGATATAACCGCAGGAAGAAGAGGATTTAGTGACGGCTCATCGAAGACAAGTGGAGGCCACGCTGAACATTGTCAGAGAGGTACGATCTGTCAAACTGAATATAATATACTCAAATTTGGGTCATTTAACTTTCTTGATTTTTTACATTATAAACAGGAAATGAGACTTTTGGATGAAGCATATCAACCTGGCAACCAGCTGGATGAATATGTAACTAGATTGAATGCCATTCTCTCACAGAAGGCTGCTGGAATCGTCGAGTTGCAGGCTCGTCTGACTAATTTTCAAAAGCATTTGACTGAGAAACATGTGCTTGTTTCATCTCTTGCCCCTTGATCTTTATTTGAGGAAGGGCATGGATGAACAGTTGCCAGGTACAATTTCAAGATAAGATATGGACTATGGTACAGTGCCAAGATTGGTAGTTCTTCAAATATCAGAGTAGTGCAGGCAGATTGTCAAGAGATCTGAAAAGCTTGGGGCAAATCGGTATCTTTGGCTATTTCATATTGTTGTTAGCTTTTGAAGCGAAACCATTTTGGTTTCGGTTTGTTTATTCCTTTTAATTTTCTCCCGCTAAATTGCTATGAGGTAGCAATGGGATTTAATTCATCTTCTTCCTTTTTTTTTTGTTTCTTTCGAGATGATGTTTGAACACTACTTATTGATGTTCGGTCCTATCTAAAAGTTTTAAAAAGTTACTTAAAATCTATTCGGAATTGTTGTTTCCTGAGCGTAAATTACATTTATCAGAAGATTAGTTAAACAAATTTTGTTTATGATTTTAAGTGTTTATTTTTTTTACATTTCATATATTTGATAGAAATTGAAGCATTATAGTTTAAAATAGAATTTTAAAATTTTAAAAATAATATTTTTTTTATTGAATTACAAAAAATATTTTACATACAATAAAAAAAATTATTCTTTAGAAATAAAATAAATTGTTGATGCGGATTTAAAATTTGATAAATCATTATTTAAAATAAAAATAATTAATTTCTTAATTACATTGGTTAGGTTTTAAATTCTTAGGGTTGCGGCTATTTCGCAATTCCGATAGGGTTTACGACTTTTTTCCTCTTGATGTCAGGCGACGGTGACAGCGATTTTTTTCTACAATTCTTGCGACGCCGATGCCAGAGACATCGGCACCCATGGTAACGCCGACGCCGGTGATTCACACGACAGGGCGACGATGATGGCGAATCGGTTGGTCAGTGATGGCGAAGATGAAAACATTCCGATGACCTTCCTCGTCAGTGATGGCGAAGATGAAAACATTCCGATGACCTTCCTCACCGAGGGCAAAGATTTGGTGGTTTTGACATTACCTGAGTGGGTTGAGGTTGGAGAATAAAGAATTGCTCTTCAAATCAAAATGCCCAGGTATGTCGACAGTCGACAGCCTCCCGTATTAAGAATTCATGGTATGAATAGTGATAAAATAGTGATTGGAGATCTCTACTAACTAGATCCTATGAAAACCTACATTGACCGCATGGAACGAAGCTCATATATCTATCATAATATGGCTTAGCATTTTCAATCTTGAAGTGCCATTGCCATAACTTAGATTAGAGTCGTACCTTGCTGAGTTTATTTTTTATTTCTTCGCTCACTTTTGACAGATTTCTAGTTCAAATGTAGGGAAATGAAGTCAAGGTTCTGCACATAATAATCATCCTTATAGGTTCTTATTTTCATCAGGAACACTATACCACTATTATATAGACGTCATGTTTTGCCAAGTGGGAAGATACTGTTCCTATACGAATCAGTTCCTTTTTCAAATATACTCTGTATTTAACACTCAAATCTTTGTCTTTACACACAAATCTAGTGTTATTGACCGGATACATATTTAAATATTATGTCAGAGTAGAATCTTTGTTTCAAATGGAAGACAGGCTCAATCAATCCTCCATTCTTTATTATGCATCAGTAAATAAACATTTGTTGCTAATGATATTTAATTATTTGCATATCAGTCGCCTTCAATGTCCCAATACCACAATTTAAACAATTGTATAAAATGAAATGGCAAGTCAATGAGACAGTTCGAGAACATGGCACATGAGATCTGCCGAAAAGGTGGTGAAGCTCCGTCTCCTCCCCGGAAATGGCGGAAAGTTCATATTTCTGCAGTTAGATCAATCATAAACAAACGAGTATTTCAGTTATGAAATAAAAGGTACATACTGTTTTGATAAATTCTGAAAGTGGATGAAAATATGAATAAAATAGTAATCTTCAATCATCCTCTCTTTTCCTTTGCTCTTGTCTCTTGCTAGGTAGGTATCCGTCTAACAGGCGAGTGCCAAGGGCAGTGAACCAACAAGGACGACGACAAGAGAGGTGACCAAACCCACCACCTCATTTGTCACTCTCAGCTTTTGGCTTAGCTTCCCTCCATTCCTGGATTTCAAAAACTCGGCGCAAGCCCATCGCTGATATGCTGTGGTTCTTGAGAGAAAAAGTGTGGCCTTAGGAATTTGGGTTCGTTACCAACTATTTTGTTTGCTCGTACCTTCTTTACTCTGTTTGAGCCGGGAAAAGGACCAAAAATGGCACTGTAGTAGAGGCTTGGGAGTCAACGAGGATGTCACCTCCTTACTGTACTTGCACTCGTCTAGAGAGATAATTTCCTTTAATTTTTACCATAAGTTAATCTGCAATTTCATAGATGCAGATTGGAAGCTGCTAATTTGCTGCAAAGGCAAAAGGCTTGGAATGTGCATTAATGTCAACAATGGAGGGTTGGTTGGTTGTCTCTTTAGGCATCAAAGACAAGGAAAGAAGGGGATTTTTGTGGCAGATGCAGTAAGTGCAACCTCCTCCTTCACTGATGCATGCCCCAACGGAGGAACGCTTCTTCAAGGGAAAGAAGAAGATGACTCTTTGGCGGGCGTTTGAAATGGAGTGAGGAGCTTCCATTAATATATTGAGCAATAGGGTATGCATGTCACAGCCAGTCAATGCATCATTATATGTAATGGTAGGTCAGCACTCGCCATCAAATCATCAAACTGGTTCAAAATTCCAATTTAAACTTGCATGATTCCATATTTCAAACCTTAATTCATCTATGTATCGAGGTGTCTGATTCATCTTTGAACTATAATTTATTTATGCACACTTAGAACGAGCCTCTATATAAGAACCCACCTTCCCTTCTCTTCGCATCGTCTACTCATTGTCTTTTCAATTTCAAATCAGGAAGAAGAAGAAGGAGAAGAGCTCCCAGCTGATGGAGAGCGGCAGCAAGCTGAAGCAGCGCCTGGCTCGCATGTTCCGCTTTGCCTGCAAGCCGTCCACCTCTGCCTGCGCCGTCGACCCGGTCTTCGTGGACGTGGTGAATTGCGGAGGCAGCCGTCGCATGGCGCCGCTCCCGGCTGCAGAGCAGGGCAAGCGGCGGAGCGTCTGGAGGAAGGAAGAGAACCGGGGGAGGGAAACGGGCCGCGGGTGCTATGAATCCGGCGACTGCGAGGAGAGGACGCGCGCTCCTCCGGCTTCCTCCCCGTCTCCCCCTCCAGAAACTCCTCCTATTACCAGACTCGGAGGTCAGTCAGAACGATCGAGAAGAGAAACACGATGCGGCTTCGGTCCGACGCGTACGGATTCACCAGCTCTTCCTCCGGCGAAACCGATGATCGGGACGACGATGGGTTGTTCTTCAGTAGCGAAGAGAAGGAAGAGTCGATCACGACCACGACCACGTTCTTCTCCTCCAGGAGCTTCTCCTCCGGCTCCTCCGAGTTCTACGCGTCCGCCAAGAAGAGCAAGAAGGTGTCGGCGCGGCGCGGGAGCAAGCGCCGCGAGGCTGCAACCTACTGCCCGGCGGGAGGGTGCAAGGGCCGCGGCTTCCAGCCGCTGGTCGCCGTCATCGACTGCGGCAAGAAGAAGAAAAAGAAGAAGAAGATGAAGAAGCGAGAGGGATTGGCGGTGGAGAAACGTTCGAGGGATCCGTACAAGGACTTCCGGAGGTCGATGGTGGAGATGATCGTTCAACGGCAAATGTTCAGGGCGCAGGATTTGGAGAGCTTGCTGCAGTCGTATTTGGCTCTCAATCCTTCGCACCTGCACCCCCTCATCTTGCAGGCCTTCTCCGACATTTGGGTACTCCTTTTTCACCATCCATGATCACTCTCTTCTGTCTGTGTACAAGCTTGATCAATGGTGTCAGTGGCAGTGCAGTAGCTGGCTCTCCTCCTACCTAAACTCATCTCCTGTATTTTTAATCATCTTCTTCAGTAACTCTACGTTCGGTGTGAAGTTTCAAAAAATAAAAATTAAAATTAAAAAAAAATATTAGTTTAATGCTTTAGAAGCTCAAAGGAGGATATTTTATTTGAATTTTCTCTAAAATTATCAAATTGACTTCTTAATCTTCCTATGCAAAAACCTTTCTCCTAATCTCATCCTCTTTCAAATGACTTACAATTCTTATTCTCTCAATCACATCCCTCTTCCAAATATGTTTCACACTCTCCTTTTAATCCTCATAATTTCTTACATGATCAAAAACATATTTTGATATTCCAACTCTTCAGTGAAGTAAAAAAAAGTATTTTAATTTAATTTATTTTTTATTGATACATTTATTAAATAAAATAAATAAAGTTTTATTTAATATAAATAGATAATGCATATTCTACAAGATGATTAGAGTTCACTAGTATTTATTTATAAAGTGACTAAATAATTTAAAAATGATGACGTAATAAATTTGATTAAAATTATTAAATGATTATGTAATAATATTTTACTGGAATTTTTATACGAGATCAAAAGTATTATATTAAAAAATATTTTCCAATGATCTCTTACCTTCCTAACGCTCCTTGTCTCCATCTTATGCATATTTCCACAATTAAAGTAAAAAAAATTCTAAATATTTTCATTCTTATTATAATTATTCGATCGTCTTGATTCATAGAAAAATTCATTATTATAAAAAAATAATTTTATAAAATAAAATAACGCTAAAAATAATTTTTATTTACATTTATAATAAAAATAAATTTTTAATTTTATAATATATTTAGAAAATAATAAAATCATCATGTCAATAAAAATAAATATTTAAATTGAAGCAAAATATAAAAATAAAAATTTAAATAATAGTATAGAAAATCTATGGTTTCTCCGTTCTCAGTTATTGCCAATAAATATTAAAAATATCAACATTATTCTTAAAAAGGAAATTTTGTTATGATCCAGTTTTCTTCTAACTGATAAAATTAATAATGTTTCATATTGAATTGAAAGGTTAATTTGTAGAGGAAAAACATATTTTCTTAATTTTTTTATTATTAGAACATGAAATATATATATATATATTTATCAATATTTTCTCCAATAAATTTTTTTATTAATGGCGAACCGAACCACGATTCTGACCAGACCAGCTGCATCTAATCGCCGGCTCGCGCTATTTAAGTCTTCGTGCTGGTGAGAGTTCGGTCCTTTCTCGTTACGCGTCTGCGGCGGTACCGGAAGCAGTTTTAGGGTTTCTTCTCCGTTGTCGAGGAGCCGTGCGAAGCAGGCGATGGGCACGCCGGAGACATCGCGAGAGCCCTGCCCTGACCGTATTCTGGACGACGTCGGTGGCGCGTTCGGCATGGGCGCGGTCGGTGGCTCCGCTTTCCACTTCATCAAGGGCCTCTATAACTCCCCCAACGGAGAGCGCCTCTCCGGAGGCGTCCAGGCCGTCCGCATGAACGCCCCCCGGGTTGGGGGCAGCTTTGCCGTCTGGGGCGGCCTCTTCTCCACCTTTGATTGTTCTATGGTCTATCTCCGCCAGAAGGAGGACCCCTGGAACTCGATCCTTGCCGGCGCCGCCACTGGGGGGTTCCTCCAGATGCGCCAGGGTGCAGGGCCTGCCGCTCGGTCTGCTCTCTTCGGTGGCATCCTACTCGCCCTCATTGAGGGCGCCGGCATCATGCTTAATCGCATCCTCAGTGTCCCACAGAACCTGCCTCCCTTGGAGGACCCCAATGTCCCAGTTACCCCTCCTAACATTGCTTCAGTTATCCCCTATAATGCCCCTGCTTCGGGGTTACAGCACGTGCCCTTCCAACTCGATTCCTCTGACAGCACTTCGTCTTCCTCTTCAACTTCATCTTCGTCAAGCTGGTTTGGAGGGTTTTTTGGCGGTGGTAAAAAGCAGGAAGAAAACGATGCAAAAAGAGGAGGCAGCAAGGCAGAGGTGTTGGAGAGCTTTGATACACCAAGCATGCCACCTCCAAAGTTCGAGTACAGATAATTTAGGAATGGTTTAATTATTCAATAAAAGGTAAGTTTGTAAGTTGTCTTTCTTTCTCTCTGTTACTGCAATCTTCAGCTTCAGATGTTACTGACATTTCATAATCTTTACTTGTCTGACTGATATCAATTTTCTTTTAAACTCTTTTTATGGATATATGACAATATTAGGATCAAAATAATTAGTTTGATGATATAGTTAATACCATCTGTAATTATAACAAGGATACCAGAGTTAATTATTATTCAATAGCCTATCATTTTGATTTGGACAATTGAAGATCTTATCAAGTTATGAACATTCTGTGGATTAGAAAATCTTCTGTGAGCTCCCCTGTTTAGGTTAGCTGCTCTGGTACCACTTTGTTGTTGTCAGATGCTTCTATAGCAATTTGTTAATACCAATGAACTCATGATACTAAGGAGGCAATTGTATACATAGCGATGTGTTTATTAAGTCTATCTCCTTTGTTCTGGAAAATGAAACATTATGCCAAATACACCAATTCAAAATCGAAATTCCAAACACAGTAGAAACCACCAGCCAAAGAAAGAAAAATTTGAATACAGTGGGAGGATTTATAGATTACAGAAACAATAACAAAAGTAATAAACTAAAATTCATTGCCATTGAGCTCTATATGACTCTTTCAGATAGAGAATAGTCAGATCCAATAATACTTTTTGTTAATGTGTTCTGATCGAATATGGATGGTGAAATCTCTTGCTGAACTTGGAGTTCTTTCTGGAAAATCTCTTCAACCTTCACAATTCTTTTGAAGCATCTGTGGTAATCAAATTTCTACTTCCAAAATGGAGAGTGCAAATATGACCATGCCAAGTAACTCTTGAAGCTATCATCATGTTTCCAAATGTGAACTTTTTTGTGTCAATCTCAAGCCATATTTATGTGTGTACATTGTTGTTTGCTTGACATACCTTTGAGGTTTATCCAGGGCCAATTCCTCTACCTTAATTTAACAGAAATCTGCTGATAACTAACATGCATCCTACTATGTGGAAAATGTCAAATTTCTAATTTTGGGCAGCATGCCCTATAAGCATAAGAGAGAATATTTATCTTTTCCTTAATTACCTCAAGGGCACCACTTGCAACTGAGTAAACTATAAGTTGAATAGTATCTACTTTAGCCTCAACCTTATCTCAAAGCACCTTATATATATATGCCTCTTGTGTTAGTCATATTCTCCTGGTGTTCTCTTGAGCCAGTGGCATCCAAGAATCTGATCTAGTCCAAATCTATCCAGTGATTGACTTTCTTATCTTTTTTTAATATCTCAATCATATATGCATAATCATTTATTATTAGCTAATTATCAACATGTATCAGAATAGTGTCCCTATTATCTTATTTGTCTTTTTTCATTGAAAGTTCTTTTTACCCACTTTCTTGGTTCCTATTTTAGACTATATGTACTCTCCATTAACCAACAAACCAGTTCTCTTTCCCTTTTATTCAAAAGCTGTCTGTTTGTTTCATGTATAATTCATCTATATGATTACCATGATGAATATCTTAATATCCACATGGTCAACTTTCCAATCCATTTTCATGGCAGGCTGATAGATGATATCTTTGCAATTGTTAAAAAATGGAAAAAGAATTTTCTCTGGAAATATTTTTTTTTACTTTCTAACTCAAACTCAAACTGAGGTTCCTTTGTTTCCAACTGATCTCTTCAGTTTTCAACCTGTAGGTCCATTTATTTTCTATAGCTCTCTATCCTATTATAGCTTTTATCAATTGAGAAATGATTTTAGCTAGTAATTTCATTTGTCATTTCTTCTTCCATAGCTTTTAGCCTTACATCTTCACATACCCTTCTAATAATTAGTTGGGTTCTGTTCCATTTGCATTCAATAGAATGTTACATTTGTGCAGGTTCATACTTCTACATGCACAGATGCTCTGTAGTTGAACACCGTCAAGTTATTCTGCACCACAATACTCTTATTTCTTCATAACTTCTTTGATACCAATTGCAGAGCTGTGCAACCAATGAGGTTAATAGGTGTACAACTGTGACTAATTTCTCACTCGATGCTTGGAACAAACTTACATGTGACAACAAGCATCTTGCTCTTTGTCTTGGAATTATGTTCATCCTCTCTGCTAAGGCGATGTGAGGGATCTTTTGATGTCTGATTTTGTGAAAAAACTCAACAAACTTTGTGCTCCTCTGCCATTCAATTCCGGGAAAAAAATTGATACAAACACATCAAAATATGACTATGTATGTTATACCTTTTTTTAATGATCATTGATGATCGTGATAAAGTATGAAGCACCATGAAGATCATGTTTTTTATGAGTCTGCAGACGTCAAAACAAACTAAATCTAGCTGGAAACACTTAAAAGCAACTCGATGCTGGTTTTCCACCAAACAGCATGTACAAAATCATGATTCTACAAAGCCTCAGAATGCATATTTGAATGCTTAGGTGGATTTTAAAGAGCAATCTGCAGTGACCAGATTGGTGGTAGCATATGGAATGTATTCTTCATGTGTAATTGAAAAATCACGTTTGGTTCATTTGAACGAATCTAAACCAAATCAAATTGATTTAAGATCTTAAGCTACCTTTATTTTTAGCATGTTAACTAAAACACATTAAAAAAAAGTGATAAATAACTTAATGTTAATACTTTTTAATATAATAATGGTTACATATGCTCTTGCATACCCAAAATATGCTGTCTTGTGATGACTGCATACCACTTACATATATTTTTTGAACCAGACTTCATGTTAGTATCTAAAGTACTTGGAACATTCCCTGTTTAAATATCTAAACCTTTCTAACCACTGTGATCGTGCCTTTGTACTACAACTCTGAAATTAACTTTGAATCAATAGCATTTCCATGTTGTTTTTCTCTGTTATTTTCATTAGGTAAGATTGTCTTTTTGGTGTGTTTAGCAACCCTCTTAGTGATATTTCGTAGCTTTCATTTATCCATGGTGTGGTTTCAGTTCAATTATAGAAACAGAACCCCCTTCCAAAAAATTGTATTATTTTTAAGTAACACACACACACACAGATTTGTTTCTTATAGGTGGAGGTTTATTAAGTATATGCCAAAAATTCACTATATCAAAAGTTTCATTTGTTGTAATATTTAGTATGAAGTTTAAATAATGTAAATATTTTATTTTTAAATAAATGTTTATATTTAAAACTAGTAGCAACTTGCAAGCTTAAACTTATATTCAGGATGAACAATTTAATGTGTGTATATAGCACTTGGAATTTTTTTAGTATATTGCACAAGCTAATCTTTGCTGCTTTTTACCATGTTTTGACGGTGTTAAAATAATTAATCTTATGGTGGCATGATCTAGAAAACAATAGTTTACATAGACGAATGCTAGATCAGAAGATCTTTGATATTGAGGTGACTTTATAACTCATCGTTAAGACCAATGATGCTACTTTATATGGAAGCCTAAACCAAATTGTGATTATATATAATGTGGAGGTAAGATTTGTTACTTATTCGGTTGAGATACTTGGGATCAAAATAATGTTTCATATTAATCTTATTATCACGAGATACCAATTCATTATAACACTTTTGAACCTTAATTCTAACACATGCAATCTGAAAGATATAAATATATATGATTCTATCTAGCCATTATGTAGACTTATCAGGTTGTATGAGCTTGTAGGTGTGATTCATGACCTTTTTTCTTTTATGAAATTAATCACATGTCATTGTTATCATATGTGAGCTGAAAACTAGTAGATTTTGGTAGCTAATAAATGGTGTATTCCATGAATTTGACGTGAATTTGATCTGGCAACCCATTCTTATTTGATCACTATGCTAATAATGTATAAAAACTTATGAGCTATAGTAACTTGAAGTAGATTGTGCATGTTGTCTTAGTAACACAGAGTGACCCTTCTCCAGCTTTAATGAAAGCATCAATGCTAAGGTTGTGTTTATTAGTCCTGAAATTAGGAGGTGTAGGGCAGAGGTGGGAAGCAGGGAGAAGACTGACTGAATTACACATGTTTTTATTACTTTTTCTACTGTCTCCTTCCTTTCCATTCTAGAAAATCGACTGAGTATAGACATGATCTGATGTACTTTTCAGACCATGTGACAAGTCTATAATCCAAGTGTCAGGCAACCCACAGTGTATATGCTTCTTAGAAAACAACAAATAGAACACTTTACTTTTAACTGTGTAACAGAGCTTGAAATTCTAGCAAATGATCAAGCTTTAAGCAGAATTAATTTCACAGGTCATTCATGCAGAAACAAAATATGTACTTTCACCATGTTATGCATCTATTTGCTTTGGATCCTATATGCTCTAGTTTTTGTTGATCTTCTACTCATTCGACCAAGCAGCAATTAGATATCACAATTACTGGGATACATGCTCACTGCATTTGTTGGAACAATAACTTGACTGTCGCCATTTTGGTTTTGTAGGAATCTGATGCTAAAAACGGCTGCAGTGGTACTATTCTGGATTCTCCGTTTTATATATTTGTATTGCATACAGGTGCAAACCTTTGTCAAAGCTCTACTTGTCAAAATATTTGATGCACTTGCAACGTCAGTTGGATTGGATCTTTTTGATTTGATATTCTATGTTATCTAAGCTTGCATGCTTGGAGAAACCTTGGCTAATCCGGTTTGTATCTAAATATTTTTCAAGCATAGATAAACTAATAATTTTATTATTTTTTATGTTATTTGCCTATACATTGGCAAAATTAGTAAAAACACCAATGATGATAGGAATACTTGTGTTCAAAAGTTGAGTGCCTCAACATTGAGTCATCTTATAGACAAACTCTGTCATCTTTCCTATTTCACTAAGGATGAGAATTGTAAATCATAAATCGTACCATTGTCTATGAGCCATCCAAATAACATGTCAGGTGGATCCCTTATCATTTTAGTAGAGACCTATGACCAGCTTGTTTGCTCTGAGATATTTGACTGACCGCACATGATCTACTTGCAAAAAATGAGAGAGATATGATACAATTGAAGTGAAAATCATCAGGAAAGATTGCTTGGTCGATCTGAAGTTCAAAATTTCTTAGTAGATTAGACGAACACTTGGAAGACATGTGAATGGAGAGAGACAGAACTCAATCAACACTTGATTGTTTCTGAGAGGAATATGAGGATTGTGGTCATTCGTTGGTCTATCACTATTTAGTGGGCGTTTGACATTTGCAAGAGAAATACATTGGAGAGATAATTGAGATCAAACTTTTATTATCTTATAATTAAGAGAATTGATGTTAAATAACTCTTGTCGAACTAATGTTGAATAATTTTGGTTCATTGTGGTTAGGTTGATCCCCTAATTTTGATGTTTGATAATAGTCTTATGTGAGAAGTTAGGACGGATGATCTCGTGTTAGATGTATAGTTCTAGTAAGTCATTAGATGATACCAAACCTAATTGAATTAGTTGAACACAAGTATGATACCAAACTTAATTGAATTAGTTGAGAGCTTGTATAACTATATTTTGGATTTAGAGCTAAATTTTATATGAACAAAAAAAGTAACTAGGATAAATCTTGTTTACCTAGAGAATTATAATCCTCAAACTTGTAGCAAAGTATTAGAGGTAAGTTTCTTATTTCTATGTTATGAAACATAATTTACTATGTTGATATAGGGAGTCTTAGATCGTTGGTGAGGGCTTAAATTAAATTGGGGCATGATAATGAGCCGCCATGCCCTTGATTCTACACTCTCGAATCATTGCTGCCCCTGCTTGAGTCGCCGAATGCAACTTGTTTCATGTTAAGTAAGATAAGATTGTTTGTTTTGTTTGAGATGCAATTATTCTCGTGTTGTTAATCCTAATTAAAGATCTATTACCAAGTACAAAGGTGTGGAACTTGATGTGTACCTTGTGCTTTTATAAAAAGCCGATGGTTGAACCCTTCTTAATGTAAAAACTTATTTGTGAAGCTAAGGTATGAACAAGTTGATGATAGTTCTCAAACTAATAATTAATTTGTTTTGGTGAGACAAAGAATAAAGAGTGCTCTATGTGGACACTCCGTCCTGACCATTAGGATTTCTGTAAGACTTGTAAATAAGAATAGTGAGTAATAGTATCATGTTGCATGTTGAGATCCTCTCACTGAGTGTTAAAGAGTTCTAAGGCACAAGTTAGGAATCTACTCTTAGGTAGGTAGCCTTTACTTGCTCCTTTATTATTCTTATTTTCTTGTGCATGATATTTTAAGTCGAGATGATTAAAAATGAATTGAGAAATAATGAATCTTTTCTTAAATATGAATGAGTTTACTTTGTTTTTTTGTTTCTTTCTAGGTTACAAAAATGCCGTGGTAATTTATACTTATTCGTGTTCTCTTAAACCATTACATTAGGTGCCATACTGCCATGATAGTTATTCTTATTTTCTTTACGTTATTATGTGAGATGCTTTATTAGATGCCATGTTTTTATTGTTCTACAGGTTACTAATGATAACCCCATGTAAAAAATAATATGCTTCAATAATTTATGCCATTAATATACATTAACCTATTAACCTGACAAAGAAAGTGATGGATTTTGGGTTGTCACAAAGAAATGAGTGACATATCATAGATGAATTATCAAACCCTAACTGAGTTTCTCTATATCATAGATGCATGATTATCATAGTTGATGGTCATGTATTAGATTATATTTTACGTAGTTGGAAGTGATGACTCAAATATGGAGTCGAGATGTTCATAACTGAAATAAAGTAATAAAATTTGAGAATAACCTATCATGACTCAATGAATATGCATCAATTGCTAATTTGTATTGTTGTTCTTTTCAATTTGAGCTTATTATATCATTCATAACTTTCTTTTAACAATTGATCGAGTGCTTTATTTTGTTACTCATCCTCCAATCTATTCTTCACCCTTACACATGCAAGTAGGGTGGATCTCACTTTAGATATTGAGGTGGAGTTGATTGAGAGTTGCCTAGAGATATCACTTTAAGCAACTATGGATTAATCAACTCATTTTGCTACTTTGGTTTATTTTATTTTATTTTGTTTTTTTTTTTTTGTATATGTTACTTCTCATAGGCTACTACTATATTTATTTATTTATATTTTGTCATATTTACGCTTCTCCATTGTGCATGCGTATCATTTTATTTAGTGACATCTTGGATTATTCTATAAATGCGCATTGGATTTTATGCATTGGAACTATCCCAAGTGAGGTGACTTTCATCTTATAAGAAAAGCAATCTCAAGTGTAACGTATTTTCCCTGAACCTAAGATAAACAAAAAAATTTAAGAGCAAGTGTATATAATTATGTTTTTTTTTAAAAAAAAAAAATCTAAGCATATTAGGAAGAATATGCATGTTAGAGAGTACAAGAAATCGTGTTAAAGATGGCAGTCACAAAAAGAAGAGTCTAAGCTCCAAACAAGCAGTTCGGCTAAGGAGAATGGTGGCTAATAACATGTGGTAGAGGAAAACAAGAGGACCATGGCGATCCAATAATACATACAAGGCAAGATACAGGGTAATACTCGGGAAAGGAGAACATTAGAGGAGAAGAGGAGCTTTGGGTGCTTTGCGCCTTGGATGGATTTAACAATAATTTTTCTAGGAAGCAAAGTGAGGTTTCCCTCTCGTTGATAATGATTATCCTCTTCCATAAACCTCCTTTTTAATCTTGCAATTTTACAAAAGATCATACATGCCACATTCATCTATAGATAGGTAAATTAGGAATGCAATAGGTTCGCAGGAGATAGAGAGAGAGTTAATTTGAGATCTTGGGAATCGATCCTTTAAATCTATCACCTTTTTAAGCCCACAAAACCCCTTCTACCTATCTCCACTCTTCTTTCCTTCTGTTCTCTTCTCTTTCCCAACGACTAATGATTCCTCAAACAAAATTACTACCATTGATTTGCACGATGGATCTAATTTATTATTCTCAAGACACCTCCACAACTTATCTTTACGACTAACACAAGAGTCTCTAAAGTCAATTGACCTCGTGTACCTAACTTATAACCTTTGCTGGTGTAGGGTCTCTTGCTCTTAAATGGACGTCTGCGTCAGGTACCATCAGGGCATGCTCCTCTTGGAATCTCCTGCAGGAGCAAGCACAAAAGGAGAGGAACGTTTAATGCGTGCAATTTTCTGGAAAAAAGCATGAGCAGTACGTCGGGAAGTGTGAGTGCTTAGTGTACCTTAAACTCGAAAGTGCAAATCATATGTTGTACACTTGCACACATCCATGAAATGAGGAAAGATAAAATAAAATATTAGACACTCTTAACGATCATCACTAGACGTTGCTGCTGCCTCTTGTTTGGTGCAATGATAAGTATCAGGATAGATTTTCATAAAACAAGGGTTTAATTTTCCTGTTGGGCACTTGATATGTTTGTGGTGTTGGACTACTCATGATGTTGAGTTTAGGATTTATTTATGTTTTTTTTATTTTATTTTGATGATCAATAAAAATTTTTTAATGAGATCGGATTGATAATTAATTGATTCGAAAGGTTAAATATTTAGATTAATAAAAAAAATGAGAGCTTGAGATTATGTAAAATAACTCCAAGATTTATCAATAATTAACACCCTAACTTTAGCATTATAGATAACAATATTTGAGAGAAAAAAAATCAAATAATTTCAACGAATAAAATTATTTAAACTCTAAACTCTAAAGATCGACAAAAACATTAATATAAAGTGGGAGGAAATTATTTACCTGAATAATAATTTATTAATTAATTATTAAATAATTAACTACCTAATATGACGTCAATAATTATGGTGCAATCCGTTAGGATATTCGATTGGAGATAATCGGAGTGTCGGGATTCGGTCCGTGGGCAGGTGCGTGGAACTAAACTGATCCATCAGCTTTTCCCAGTAATCCGGCGGCTTTTCCTCCATCCGGCTATCGGATAAATCTGAAAGGTAACTCTTCTCACTTCACTTTCTTATGATTAATTAACTTAATGATGGGTCTTATTGTATATATTTTTTTGAGCAGTACGGATGCCTGCCTACGAAAATCTTTATTGGTAGGTTGGGTAGGTAGGTTGGGCTTCATCTATGAACATCACCTTACATTTTTTTTTATTACCTCTAAAATTTAATGTAATCCTCCTACCTTCCAATCAGTGACAGTGCGATCATAGTAGCTAGTTGGTTAGGTCATAAAATCATTCATATGCTCCAATTCAATTAATTTATAAAACTTTACTGAACCAACACTATTTCTAGGATGCATGCTTAAGTTCCATGATAGTAGTTAAGTTCTTGCCACAGATTAACCATCGAGTTCGGAAAAATACCAAGTAATTGTCTTCTCACCTTAATTTTCCAAATTAATCTTCTGAATTGTATCTAGGAGAAGCTAGGTAACCTCGTGCGAGTTGTGGTTACTTACATTGAGTCGATCAACTATGATACGATGAGAGAATTCTTTGAATAGACATCAAACATGACCACAAGGTACTTTGTTGTTTCATTTAGTGTAATTGGATAGATTTTGAGAGAAGAATTGTCATAAGCAATTGTAATTTTGTTGTCACCATATTCTGCTTCAATGGTTACGATAGGAGAAATGGCTAGAGTTCGCGTAGTGATGACTAGGATTCGGAGAGATAGTTAGAATTTACTCTAGCTCATACTATATAGAATCAAGTATTTAGGATTTTGTGAAAGAAAATAGGATCATGAAGGCTTGAGATACACACACTTGAGTGAATGAGAAATTAATTTTTTAAAGATTATACAGTAAATTAATTTTTTTTAGTGAATGAGAAATTAATTTTTAAAATTATTCAAATAATAAAGGATGAATCCAATATGGACGTCAAACAAAAGTATTAACTTGTATAGGAGTTGGATTCATAGATGTGAATACATTAATATTAACTTAAATATGTGAGAATGTCAATTCACATGGAGTTATTAAGAGGTAAAGAAATTCAAATTAATTTCTTAGATGTGTCTGCTAGTTGAAAAAAATTAATCAATTAATTATTGATAATTAATTAATATGTGACAGTAAAAATTCATAACTAATTAATTGATTGATTAAACAATGTATGCAACAAATGAAACAATTAAGTTAATGATATTTTAAAAGAAATATCCATGATTTTTCACACTTTAAAATGTCTTCTTTCATCCGATCCGTTTTTAAAGAACCCAGTGTTCGATCTTAATCACTCCGGAGTTCGTCTCTCTCCCTCTTCTCCCTTGAAAAAGGTAGAGCCTTTAATACAAGCTATCGAATAATTTAAATAAATTATATTAAAATTTTAAATAGATTCAAGTGGGCTGATTCATTTGGGTCCGTAATCTGATCAATCCGTGGTGAGCTTGGATAGATCCACAATTTTTTTTAAAAAAATTAAAATCAAAGTAAAAAAATTAATAGACTAGTGAGTTTGATTTAATTAAATTATAATCTAAATTTAAAATTTTTGACTTAATCCGTTTAAATTGTAATTCATATTTAAAAATTTTAATATTTTTTATATTTTTTATGTTTGATAGACTCGTGGATTGATCGATCTAACCCGCATCCCACCTTGTATTGGGTTGAATTGGAAATTTCTTAACCTACCAAGTTAGTAGGTTGGTCTATTCCGTCTCGTCATATGATGGATTTCTATCGGGTTAATCTGTTTCAGTCATGGATTGATCCGTTTGATAATTCTATTAAAAACTTCCAAGATTAAAAGTTCGCTCTAAGATTTGAAATTTGGATGGTTCATTTGAGTAATAGGTTTTCAATAAATCATAACCACTTGGCTGAGACAATTTCATTGTCTTGACCTTACCATTCTTATTCATATGGAAAAACTTATCTCTTCTCGAAAGGATAATTTGATTACCAATAAGATTAAATTGGTGATGATGATACCAAATAAAGTATATCTATAATCCGAAATGATATCTCGATAACCAAAAGGATATATCAAAAATATAAAGAAAAAAAAAATTCATGTCACTAGTCATGGACTCATCGTCAAGCTACTTGAACGGTTAGATCAACATGATGATTTTCAACAATAGATATTTATCCTATTTAAGATCAACTCTTAAATACAAAATCTCTTAAAGTCTTTTAGATAAAAGACTAATTAAATCTAACATTTGGATATCTAAATTATCTAAAAGATAAATTAAAAAAATAAAGATTATCTCCGACAATAGTTTGCTAGATTTACTCGACCAAAAGAATTCTAGTGGACCCTACCAATCAAAAACCATCACTCACTAGAACAATCACACACATATGTAGTTCAAAAGCTAAATAAATCTAACCTATTGAAGCACTCCAAAATCCAATATTCACAATCTAAATTTGGTATTATTTCTAAATTAATAGATTTCCGTTATTATTATTATTATTATTATTATTATTATTATTATTATTATTATTATTATTATTATTAATGCTACCGATGAGCGCACCAAATGTTTGCCAAAATGCGCGTATATAAACCACTCGCAGGTCCCTAGCTCTCTGCGGAAGCTTTGGCCGCGTCCTCCGCCACGGTCATCTCGCTCCAGGGTCCAGGGACGACCCGATCTTTGCTCCGTTTCCGGATAAGATCCTTGGAATCCTTCTTGTTTCTCGAGCGTTGCATGCGATGCGATGAGATCAACGTTTCTTACCGTCGCGCGCCCCCTATTAATTGTTACTCCCTTCTGCAAATGTTAGTCGCCGGAGGAATCTGAGGTCGATCCGTTGTGGTTGTGACCATGGGCTGCTGGACGGAAGCAGAGTGCAAGGTGGTGGCTCACGATCCTATGTTTGATTGCCATGGGGGTTTCGGGAGGGAGGATTCGCAAGAGATCGACGGGTGCGTGTGGAGCCCCGGGCCTGTCATCGTCGGCGCCGGCCCGTCGGGACTCGCAGTCGCTGCCTGCCTGCGGGAGAGAGGCATCCCCAGCGTGGTCCTCGAGCGCGCCGGCTGCATCGCCTCGCTGTGGCAGCTCAAGACCTACGACCGCCTGCGCCTCCACCTTCCCAAGCAGTTCTGCGAGCTCCCGCGGATGCCCTTCCCGGCCGGCTTCCCCAAGTACCCCGACAAGAAGCAGTTCGTCGACTACCTCGAGGCCTACGCCCGCGCCTTCCACGTGCGCCCGCGCTTCCACCAGACGGTCGTCGAGGCCCGGTACGACGCCGCGGTGGGGCTGTGGCGAGTGCGCACGTCGGCGGGGGAGAAAGCGGAGGGGAGCAGAGAATACTTCTCGCGGTGGCTGGTGGTGGCCACCGGGGAGAACGCGGAGGCCGTGGTGCCGGACTTAGAGGGCGCTGCGGAGTTCCGTGGCACGGTGGCTCACACCAGCTCGTACAAGAGCGGCGACTCGTACAGGGGAAAGCGAGTGCTCGTCGTCGGCTGCGGAAACTCCGGCATGGAAGTCTGTTTGGATCTCTGCAACAACAATGCGCTTCCCACCATTGTCGTCAGAGATTCGGTCTGTGCATATTCCTCATATCTAATGCTAATTCTTTAGGGTGCAACTTTTCTTCCTCTCCATCTCTCCATTTGATCGGCGACGATATCAGAACGAGCACGATTTACTTTTGTTCAGGTCCATATCTTGCCGCGTGAATTGCTCGGCTGCTCCACTTTCGGCCTGTCGATGTGGCTGCTCCGGTGGCTGCCAATTCAGGCCGTCGACCTCTTGCTGCTCCTGCTCGCTCGCCTCTTGCTCGGCGACACCGACAGAGTCGGCCTGACGCGTCCCCCCGTCGGGCCACTCCAACTCAAGCTGCTCCACGGCAAGACGCCGGTGATCGACGTCGGCACGCTCCGAAAAATCAAGTCCGGCGACATCAAGGTTCGTACACGATTAAGCACCCGCTGCGAATACTGGATTGGATTCCTCACACGAGTATTGCAGGTCCGGCCGGCTCTGAAGAGATTAACGCAGCGGGGGGCAGAATTCACGGACGGCCGATCGGAAGAATTCGATGCAGTGCTCTTCGCGACCGGATACAAGAGCAACGTGCCTTGTTGGCTCAAGGTACGTGCGTTCGTACGAAAGCATGCATCCCTTCATCTTCTTCCTCAGTACGTAGTCCTCCTCACCTTAATGAACAACGCTGCAGGAAGAGGGATTCTTCTCGAGCAAAGACGGACTGCCGACGAGGCCGTTCCCCCACGGCTGGAAAGGCGAGAGGGGGCTCTACGCCGTCGGCTTCACGAAGCGTGGCTTGTTGGGCGCCTCGCTCGACGCCAAGAGGATCGCCCAAGACATCGAGCAATGCTGGAAAGCTGAATTGAAAGAGGTCAAGTCCTTCACATTCCCAGTTCCGATCCCACCAAAGCAATAGCAGAATGAATCAATCAAACAAGAACTAATTAATTAATCAGTATGTGAATAGTGGATTTAACTAGAAACTTGTACATAAAAAGTACCATCCAGTTGATGGATTGGAGCTGTTTTCGTGGTCTCTCCGAAGGACCACCCTCAGGAATTTAAAGAGGTTAAGTCCTTTGGCTCTTCTCTGTAATAATTTGTGTTCTTCACTTTAGTTGCTATCTGTGAAGTCTTCTAACACAAGACAACATCTTGCTGATTTTGTTAGAATAAAGGAGAGAAAAACAATTCTTTTTAATTGTTAGACAACATAAATGCTTGATTCTGTTAATGGAATACTAAAATTTGGAATCAGATAGGACGGACGTTATTTTAAAAAAATTAAATTTTAAAATGCAAATTAAATTTTATACATTTATCAAAAAACTAGTTACAGAAATTTTGTTTATAATTTTAAGTGTTTAATTTTATTTTTTGCATTTCTAGTTAATAGAAATGAAAGCATTATGATTTAAAATAAGATTTTAAAATTTTAGGAATCGTATCTTTATTAAATTACTATTTTCTTCATACAATAAGAAAATTTTAATTTTTTTTAAAAAATTGTTCTTTTTGAATAAAATAAGTTTTTGATGTAGATTTAAAATTTGATAAATCAGTATTTAAAATCAAATTATAAATTTAAAAAATAAATTAAAGATGAATTCTTTATATATATATTTTTGAAATTTTAAAATGTTTGATTAGTATTGTAAATATTATTTTTTATAAAAAATTATTTATATTTAAATATTTTTTTAAAAAATTGGTTTAAAATTTTTTTCTTAATTTTCTCTATAGGTTTACAGCTACTTCGCTAGGGGTTACTCTTTCTCCTCGATGTCCGGCGACAGCGGCGATTTTTTCTTGCGACTTGCCTGGCGAAGAGCAATTCTTTCTTCTCCAACCTCCAGTATTGGCAATATATGTCGACAGTCAGAGCTCCAGTATTGGTATTCATTTTCGAGTGATGGCGAAGATGAAGAAAGAATTTATCTTCGAATCAATGGCCAGGCAATATATGTCGACAGTCAGAGCCTCCAGTATTGGTATTATATTCATTTTCGAGCGTTCCATCAGCAATAATCCAGAAAAAGATCTGAGGTCTGGAATATTTCTTAAACTTTTTTGATTTCTTAAACTTTCATAGATCATATAAATTTCCAGTTTGATATCTCAACATTTATTTTAGTTTTACATTTTTATATGAAACTAATGCCAATAGGGAGGATAAAGGAGGGATCCATCTCTCATATTACATTAATTGTCTTTTCTCTTTTTGATTACACCGATGATATATTTCGCATTTTGATGACTGAGTCTAATCTTACATTATTTGGTCAGAATGAACTTGTCGTCGTGGATGCACCTTGGGAGAGACTTCTATCTGCATCTGTGACTGCTGTTGTGGAGACCGTCTCTGTAGGCAACAAAGCATTGCCAATAACTGAAAGCCCACCTCATACTCCTGCAGACAAATGACACATGAAGCAGAGACGGATTCATGTGTCATTTAGCAGAGACGAATTCATGTGTCATTTGTCTACAGGAGCATGAGATAAGCTCTCAGTTATTGGCGATGCTTTGTTGCCATCTCTTCCACATTGCTTGTCTGAGGGAGTGGCTGAGCCATAGTCATTTTTGTCCCCTGTGCAGGTATACACTTCCTCATGATTAGTGATTATACTATAGATTCAATTAATTGATTATAGGCATCCTAAAGAAATCATATTGAGTATTATTTTATTTCTTCTGAAAGCTAAATACTTCATTTTACTTTACGTCTATTCTGATGATTCCACTTGTCGTGCAGCTTTAGTATTATTTTGTTTTTAGATGTTTTACTATTTTTTTATTTTACTTTAGCATATTAGTGAAGCATCTTGAGTTCAATTAGTTGAAGGGTAGCTGAATAAAATTGTAGGGTTCAATAGGTCAATGGTGGTCTTGTTTGTTCAGGTTGAACAGAATCAAGCATCTTGATTAGTTCTTTATTTCCTTGCCATACTAACATAGTTGTAGGATAGTGAAACAAAAAATAAAACCGCCAATGTCCGTCCCAAGCCCAGATGAAAAAGGTTGAGGATTGCGCTAGTTTAAGCCTATGAACATGATTAATCAAGTTTTGACAAATGCTTCCTTTGCTAAATGTATTGCTTACTCTACCATATATAATCCACACTCAATTTATTTTTTTTTTAAAAAAACAATATTCTGGAAAATTGTTTAAGAAGGAAAGTCGTTTTTGCAATTACTATGCCACTATGGTTATAATAATTTCATGAAAGGCTATCTTTTTGTTTCAATTCTTTTGATCTCTTGATAAGGTTGCATTTTGTTTCTTTGTTTTCATTACTTTATTTATTTTGTTCCAAGGGAGAAGGGAGAAGTTCTGGTCTAGGCAGTGGAACTGGATCATCCATTCAAACTCACTGTCTTCTAGTGGAACTCTTTCTTGTGGAAACATAGATATCGAGAAGGTGCTAGTTTTAATTTCTAGGATACAATTGGTCCTAGCTCGAGCATGCCCCTGCTAAACAAAGGCACTCACGATTAAATAAAATTTCAAATAGCTGGAAGGCTTCTGCTCTAGATAGTAGAACTGATAGACCGAGGATATAAGATAGTAGATCTAAAACAACAAACAATCTTTCATTCGAAAGTAATAGTGGTGAATCGGTCCAACAACGGACAACAATTATCTTGGTTTCACCCCTCATGATTCAAGCTACAATACAGAACATGTTAAAATGAGTAGGGAGGTTCTTGGATCAGTGTTTCATTTGGGACTGAGTAATTTGGGTATATAACTGTATCAGCACGTTTCCTTCTGTGCAAGCTCTTCAGGAGGGAGTTTTTCAAGGATCCTTGAATTCTTTTCCTCTCATAATTTTTCTAGCTCCTGCAAGGATATCTAGCTTATTGAGGTAGTTAAACAAATGTATATCATGCAAAAGAAATTAATACAACAGACTGTCATACCAAGAGCTTTAGCTTCTGATCACTATCATTTTGTTAATTCAGAGGCAATTGTTAAAGCTTTCAGAGGAGCACTCAAATGAGCATCGAGCATGCAAATGAAGCTAATGCTTTTGCACCTGATTTATGGCCCCAAGAGGATAATTTTGCTCATTATAATCCTTGGCATCCCCAGCCAACATCTGCAGCAATCTCTCATAATCAGGAATTTGAATCTTAATGATGCAATAAAAGGGTTCCTTTTTGATAACTCATACCACATTACACTAACACCCATGGTAGCGCTGATGTCGGTGATTCATACCACAATGGTGGTGCTGTTGACGGCGATGTTTTCTACCATTCTTGCGACGGCGACGGCGATGGGAATGGCAATGGGAACGATGACAGGAATGACAATGGGAATGTCAATGGCGAAGATGAAGACATTCATCATGAGAGGCAACTCCTACAATGACACTTTATTAGCATGTAAGATAGTTAAACTATCTTGAAAACCACTTAAATAAATTATTTTCAATGATTTCAACTAATTTCAATCGATTGAAATGTTCGTTCAGTAGACTGCTCATAGTGATAGTCGATCAACACTTAGCCAGTCAACACTCTGTCTTAGTAGATTGAATCAAGCAGTCAAACTTATAAAATTCTCTAAATATTCTATGTAAGTTTGAAATTTGTAAAATCTTACAAGGACATGTGATACTATGAAATATATCAAGAGTCCCCTACGCTAGCCATGATGAGAAAAGGGCCAAAATGGTCGTCCGTGATTTACTCCCTCTAGACACTTGTGGGGCCGGGACTAGGGGGCCGCTAAGGTGGCGGATCCACCTTTTTGCTTACATGAAATATATCAAGAGAAATAGTTTGTCAAAAAATACATTATCATTTTGAAAATTGGTACAAGGTCGAAAAGTGTTCCGAATCTTAATACTTTAATCCAACTCTATCTCTTTGACAATTTTGAAAATATCTTTATCATATATTTAAAAAGTTTTCAATCATGGTATTTATATTTTGATAATAATTAATCCAACTATATTTTGATACATAAAAAAATACAATAGGATCATCCCCTATCAAATAATAATTAATTTTCTTACACTTTGTATTGAAAATATAAATAAAATTTATTGTATTTTTAAAGATATTTTCAAAATTGTCAAAGAGATAAAGTTGGATTAAAGTATTGGGGGATGATCCTTGTCACAATAGATTCTCATCACAAATTTATAACGGGAATTTGGACCGTTCGATTTTAAAATAGAAGATTAAATCCATATCATCGCAATCATTCATTCAATCTACGGTCTGGATTTAATATAAATTTTAAAATCGAACGGTTCAGATTTCCGTCACAAAATTTGTGACAGAAATCTGTTATGACAAGTAGCTTTATTTTATTTGATATATAGTTAATATATATTTTACAATTTACTTTTATTATATTAATATCAGCTGTGAACTTTATCTGCGTCTGAGGGGAGGAAGGGGGAAGGAAGAAGAAGGCCAGAGTCAAGACCATGTCTTCCTTCCAGTTCTTCTCGGCCACCTCGCAAAGCCCTAACCCTAATGCTAACCATCCCTTCTCCTCCAAGAACCCCGTCGCCAGACCCACCGTCTACTCCTCTCTCCCTTGCCCCACCTCCCAGTTGCCCTTTGACGGCGCCGCCTCCGACGCCTCCAGATCCATCTGCTCCTCCAAAACTGTCAGCTTTAGGCCCGCACGCTGCGTTTCTCCTCCGAAAGGATCCAACTTTTGGGGGTTCCAGCTCTTCCGACCGAGGCAGCGCCGCCGGCGGATCGGGTGCAACGGGGGAGTAGAAACCCGAGGCGGCGAGGTCGACGCGCCGCCGCCGCTGTCGGACTTGAAGAGCGGCGGTGGCGGAAATGAGGGTGGCGAGGGAAAGGATGGAGGGGATGGTGAGGAGGATGGGAGGAAGAAGGGTATTCTCCCGGAATGGGCCAGCATCAGTAAGGACGATGTTAAGACTATTCTGGGGGCGTTGGCAATTTCCTTAGCATTCCGAACGTTCATAGCTGAACCGCGGTACATCCCTTCTCTTTCGATGTACCCGACGTTCGACGTTGGAGACCGCATTGTTGCCGAGAAGGTACCTTTGTCTGCCTTTGCCTTGTATTTGCTGATACCAATTTTTTTGCCAATAAAGGTTCAATTTTGGTCTTTATTTTCTTTTCTAAGAGAATGATTTTGTAATTGTCTTCGATTTTAACTTATCGAACTACATTGTGGATTAGAGAGCTTGATGCTGTTGTAAAATGATTGCTGGAGCAAATTGTGTGCCCCAGTAGGATGAGGGATGCTGCTAAGCTATAATTGAGTTCTTCATCACTCTCTGAGCTTCCTATGCGAACCTTGACGTTTGGTTCCAGAGACATTGAGAATTTTCAATTAAGTCGCTAAATTACCTTATCATTTGGGATTGGTTTCGCCCAAAATTTTGTGTGAGCTGAGGTTATGCCAAAAGCTTGATTTGATGGAGATGTACCTTGCTTAGCCTGGCAACTACTCTGTGCTAACCTGATGTGTAATCTTTGAATAACTTGTGGCTTGGAACAACCAAGTTAGATTCCATAGATTTTACTTGATAACTACTAAATGAAGATGCTTAACAGCTACTAACATTTTGTTTTTCAGACATCTTTCTCTCCTTGTCTTTTTTATTGGACAAAATTATTGAGAACTTAGATATCATCTACTTTTTTCTTTATTAATTCAATGATACGCATGTTTCTATGTGAAGATACAACTTATTGACCTTGTATTTATGTCTAACCAACATTTACCTCATTTTTTAAAGGTTTCATATTACTTTAGAAAGCCATCTGTAAATGACATAATCATCTTCAAAAGCCCACCAGTATTGCAGGTAATAAAAACATCTATCTACTGATCGCATCCAGAGTTTTTTCAGACTCCTTTTATGCTGATTCTGTACTGTATACAGGAAGTGGGTTATACAGATGATGATGTATTCATTAAAAGAATTGTTGCCAAGGAAGGTGACACTGTGGAAGTGAGTGAATCAATAATGCTTTTCTCTATTGTGAAGTTCTTCACATTGATAATTTTACTTATATTTTGTTCTATTTCTTTTTGATTTGGTTTTTGGATCCATTTCACACTAGCTATCCCATTCCTCTTGTTCCTTGCAATTCAAAATACATGCAAAAAATTACATGTTAGAAATTCTAAACTTTGATCATTTTCATTTTATGAGCAGTTATGTTTGATATTATCTCAACTTGCAGGTCCATAATGGCAAGTTAGTAGTAAATGGAACTGTCAAAAATGAAGACTATATTCTTGAGCCACCATCATACGAGATGAACCCTATTGTAAGTAACTCATCATTCATATACAGTAACTTTAGCCTAAAACATCACAAGTATGCATTTATTTACTACAGTTAGATGTTTCTGTTTCACTAACATTCTTGGAGATTTTCAAGTATTCAATTAATATCTGTAAAGAAGATGCTATGATACTTTATTATTGAACTTTATAATATTGTTTATGCTCAACTATGAAGAGAAACCAAGATCTTATATTTTCTTTTAGACAGAAAATCTTTGTTTATTTGCCCATATTATTGTTACCAGCAATGTGCCTGTCTATTGGTTTAACTTTGTGTCAGTATGATAAATGTTTCTTCAATTTTGTGTGTAACCTTACCAAACAAATAAAACCTTTATTTCTACAATTGTTTAAAGCAATCAAAAGTTTTGTTATGGTCTGGGTTGGACTGAAACACATTGCTGCAACAAGTTTACCTGTTCTTCCTGAGAGTTCGCTATAAAATTTAACTATATCCAAATTATTTAACTGCTTTAACCATGGATAAGAGGATCAAACAAAGTGATATTACAATCTGCCAAACTGAACCAAAGTGAACAAACTTTATTTGAAAAAGCTAAGGATTGTGATTTCCTTTAGTTCATTCATTTTCTGATTGAACCAACAATGGATACTCCATCTCCAACGTTCCTACCAGTTTTTAGTTTCAGTATTCTTAATTGTACCTTGTTTTTAATTTAGTATTCCTACTACTACAGCAAGTACCTGGGAACTCTGTGTTTGTCATGGGCGACAATCGCAACAATAGTTATGATTCACACATATGGTAACTTTGTTTGTTAGCTACTCTATCATTCATTATTTACCCACTCATTGTATCATCTGATCGATCAATATGTTTAATGTATGTCTTACATAAACTGCTCTCAGGGGTCCTCTTCCTGCGAAGAATATACTTGGCAGGTCAGTTTTCCGATACTGGCCACCTACTAGACTTGGCAGCACAGTTTTTAGCGAAAATAGTGAAGACGCAAAGCCAGATAGCAGTTTAGTAGCCAAATGACATTTACATGCTGCTGCTTTTGAGTTCTTAAGAGGATGTAACTAGTGAAATTGATAACTGATTCCCTTGTTAAGTCGCACAATGGGGAAACCACCAAAATATCATTCTTGTATACAATCATTTTTTTCGGTAACAATAGCGTAATGCGGATATCGATTACCTTCACTTGTCTAGCCTGTTCCTTTGATGAATTCGAATACTTTGGAAGATCACTGCCGTGAGACTGGTTTGGATTGTTTTATGCACCAATTTGTATCAGTTGTGAAGATGTTTTAGATAAAGAGTTGCTAGTTGCGACGGATTTGAATGCATTGAACATTAATATTACTGTAATTGAAAGACGACTGAAGAGGTGCAAGGTGCTAGTTGTGATGATGTTTTAAAGATGTTTATTTTTTAAAAAATAAATGATGAAAATATCCAATTTTTTTAATAAAAAAAATAAAAGATCTTTCTATGGATTTTACCACCCTTAATTTATACTAATTCATTCCCCCGAAGCAATGGCCATTTGGCTTTTATAAATAAGTAAAATATTTATGAATAAGTATAAGGGGTGTCTCAAATTTGATATTTTCCAAAAAAAATTAAATGGGCGCCCCTCTCATAATTTTATAAAAATACTCTTCGTCTAGTGTTGTTGTAGAAGTTATTTGATAGCTTCTATAATATGTAATAGTTATCGGATAACTTGTTGTAGAAGTTATTCGATAGCTTCTATAGTATGTAATAGTTATCGGATAACTTGTTATAGAAATTATTCGATAGCTTCTATAATATGTAATAGTTATCGGATAACTTGTTGTAGAAGTTATTCGATAGCTTCTATAGTATGTAATAGTTATCGGATAATTTGTTATAGAAGTTATTCGATAGCTTCTATAATATGTAATAGTTATCGGATAATTTGTTGTAGAAGTTATTCGATAGCTTCTATAGTATGTAATAGTTATCGGATAACTTGTTGTAGAAGCTATTCGATAGCTTCTATAGTATGTAATAGTTATCGGATAATTTTTACAATATATAGAAGCTATCCAATAGTTGCTATAAGGTGTTTATAGTGAGTTCAATATTTAGAATTTATGATTTATATTATGTATAAGCTACTCGATAATTGTTATAACGTATTTAAAGTGAATTTAAGATTTATATTGAATTTATATGTTTAAGATTTAAGATTTAAGGTTGTATCTGTTATATATAGTGTCTATAATTGTATAATTATTTTAAAACATTTTTGATGAAATTTAAATAATTTTGATTAAATAGATAAATAGTATTTGATAGTGTTTAGAGATCCTAAATCATAAATCTTAAATACTAAATTTATATTAAATACGGTACAACAGCTACTCAATAATTACACGATATAAATTAAAAAATCTTAAATCCTAAACTTATTTTAAATACGTTGTAGCAACTATAAAATAGTTTATGTACTATATAAATCTTAAATTTTAAATTTATTTTAAATACTTTATAATAGCTATTGAATAGCTCATATAAGTTAGAGTAGCTATCGGTAATTATTATACATTGTGAAAGCTATTAAATAATTTCTACAATAATAATAGTTTCAAAAGGTATTTTTGAAATAAAATCATGAGATGAGAGAGAGCGTATATTTGATTTTTTTTTTTAAAAAAAAGCGCCACTGTATTGAGACTTGGGATGCCCATTGGATTTTTATCCTATGAGCATCTACAATGCTCGATAAAGGCGCGTTAATAACACTTCCTTAATCTCTTTCCACATGACGTGGAGGAGTAGTAGAGGAGTGATTACATGAACACGTTCAATATTTTGAACGCATTCATGTGATAGAGATGTGTCCCACATAATTTTTTTTATTTTTTTAAGTGTTATTAACGAGCAACGTTGCATATGCTCTAAGTATAACATTGGATTTGATAGAGTTTGTTTATTTTTATTTAATAATAAAGGAATATAAAAAATAAGAAGTTTTACATTTTATTTAAAATTTAAGTTGGACTGGATCCTAAAGGCAAATTGCTTTTCCCACCCCCTTACCACCGCACCCCCCCTCCCCTCCTCTCTCTCTCCTATTCAAATGACTTTTATACCCTTTTTTCTTTATTTTTTTCTTTTATTTTACTTATATATATATATATATATATTAATTTTAATTAATTTTTTATTTAGTTTTATTTTTTAAATTAAATTTGTTTATTATTTTTTCATTAATACTTATATATATATTTTTAATTTTATTTAGTTTTATTTTTAAATTAATTTTGTTTATTATTTTTTAAATTATATTTAATTTTTATTTAGTTTTATTTATTTAATCAATTTTGTTTATTATTTTTTATCAAATTTTTTTATTTTTTTATTTTATATAATTTTTAATCTAGGTCAAAATCTCTCCCTTTTTAAAATTACCTTCCTAATTTGACACTTAAAAGAGAATCAATTTTAAAAGAGAACTAGTCGACAAAAATAAAACTAAATAAAATTTATATAAAATTCTAAAAATAAAGTATTGATAAAAAATAATAAACAAAATTGATTAAAAAAATAAAACTAAATAAAAATTAAATAAAATTGAAAAAAAATATCGTATTGATGAAAAAATAATAAATTAAATTAATTAAAAAATAAAACTAAATAAAAATAAAAATAATGAGAGCTATTTTTAAATAAAATTAATTAAAAATAAAATTAAATAAAAATTTAAAAAATTAAAAAAAATAAATAAATAAATAAATAAAAAGGATAAAAAGGTCATTAGAAGAGAGAGAAGAAGTGGGAGGGGGGTGTGCGGTGATGGGGGTGGGAAAAGCAGGCCTCATCCTAAAGGCAACGAAAAAATGACACAAGGTACTCAAACCCTATTCGTCCAAACACTGAGGGACGGCTAAGATGCAGGCATAGCATCTCATAAAACCATGCTCCAGAAATATCGCTCGCCTCGCGCCGTAACCCTAAGCAGCTCGATCGCGGGCGACGAAGATGGTGTGCATCTGGAATTTCTTCTAGTTCTTCTCCTTCTCCTCGAAGTCATCTGGATTCGGTTTGTTTCTCGTTTTTGCAGACTTTCAAGCGCAGGAACGGCGGGCGCAACAAGCATGGCCGCGGCCACGTTAACTTCATTCGCTGCTCCAACTGCGGAAAGTGCTGCCCCAAGGTTTCATCCGTTGGATCTTCTAATTTTTCTTCAATAGATAGTTAGTGATGTTTCCCTAGAGCTTTGTTATATGATTTATGCAGCATTGAGAATCGATCGGAGGTTATGTATCAACTTCAGTTACATCGGCGAAGCATGCATCATTTTTTTTCTTGTTTGTCGAATCCTTTTTATCAATTGTTCTTTATAACCTTTTTTTGGTAAATGTAACGACTCACCTGATGCTTTGTTAATGGTGTAGGACAAGGCGATCAAGAGGTTTCTCGTGAGGAACATAGTGGAGCAGGCCGCCGTCCGGGACGTGCAGGAGGCCTGTGCATATGATGGTTAGTTGCCTTATAGTTCGAATTATTTTGGCCGCAATGGCAAAAAATTTTCTACTCAAATCTCCTAAATTCCTTCTAGGATACACTCTTCCTAAGCTATACATCAAGATGCAGTACTGTGTTTCCTGTGCAATCCACTCCAAGGTTGTCAGGGTGAGGTCTCGCACCGACAGGAGGAAACGTGAGCCTCCACAGCGTTTCAGACGACGGGTACTGCTCTGAATACTTAAACACTTTTATATATGCTTGGCTGGACCCTTCTTCAATTATTCCTTCCTATATAGTTTCTTATTGTATAGTTTTTCTATTTGCAAGATTTTAGAAAGCTTTTTAACATGTATATTGAATCATGGACAGAAAGATCCGTCTTTGACAGCATTTGAAATCATTGTATGTCGCTGCCAAGTATTCTTGTTAAAATCTCATGTGTAAATTTAAATGGCTTTTAGTGATCCATGCTGAGGACATTGTTATTGTACCTAGTGATTTCATTCCTTGACAATTAACCATCTGTTCATTGCAACTTGGGTGGCTACTAATGTGATTAGAAATGTCTGGTTGCCACCCTGTAGATTAGTATTTCTTAAGTTATACATGGGCGTTTTAAGATGTCATTTACAATACATGCTAGAACTAAATGATTGAGAGAGAGCTATATATACCCAAGATTTAATGGTACTATCTATTGTCCAAGGATTACAAATAATCAATGATGCTGTTTTCATGTTTCATCTCTGTTGTTATCGAGTTTTTATGTTCTAATTGTTTGGAATCTCTAGCATCTTGCTATGTTTTCGGGATTTGATGATGATATAGGCACTCTCATGAGTGGATATGTATTGTAAGATAGATTCAATTAATTGTTTTAGAAGGTCACTTAAGCAGTGTTTTTCTGAGACACAATATTAGGATTTGTTGGCAAACCTATAACAACAGATTAGAAGTATGCTAGATTGGCTGGAAGGTCAGGTTGGGAAGAGCATGGTCAGGTCGACAGAAGTAATAAGTTTGATTTGACCTAATTGTCTATGGTTTGATTGATATTGGTATAGTATCCTGGTTAAGTTTGACGATCTTCTAAGGGTCCAGACTAAGTTGGTTGAGCTTGACTGGAAGATGAGTAGATTGCCAGAGTGAATGAGTTTAAAAGTGAGGCGAAGCTGGGTTATGCGAGCTAGACCAAAGTGGAGATAGCATGCCTAAGGTGGGGATTAGCAGTTATATAAAGTACTGTGGAACATTATTTTAGGCCTTTACTAGTTTAAAATTTTTTGTTTCATGTTGTCGTGTGGGCTTTTATGCTTTTATTGGTGTCAAAATGAATGCCTGTCCAATACATCTAATCCAAAAAGGTTCTCACCATGCAATTAAATAGTCCATGTGGATGCAGTTTCCCTCTTAAACAATTTTCAATTGTTCGTTAACAATTTCTCAGTCGGATAAACGCTTGGTTGTTGGTAGTTAATAATTTGTTTAGACACCTATTAGTTTTTCTCGATTATATTTAATGCGCATAAGGTCATCCCAAAAACACACGCCTCACTCATTTAGTTCCCTTGAGATCTGATTTTGGATTTGAAAATGCAAAAACAGTGAGATTGGTTAATTATTATTCTCTTTTGCATAACCTTTAAGATTATCTTAATTGGTATTCTGGTGTGGTTTGTCCAGAAATGTCACAGAAGGTCCTAATTGCTTGGAACTCTAGGACTCCAATTAATGTTTTCCTTGTAATGTTCTGCAGGAGGATCAGGCAAGGCCTGGCCAAGGACCACGTCCTGCTGGAGCTGCTGGAGCTGGACCTGGACCTGCTCGCCCATGATCCAAGGTCCTTGGTTACTGGATTTGATAGGTTTCCTAGATAATTTACAACTGATGAGTTTTCTTTGAATCAAACTGTTGTTTTTGCACATCTTTTTGCTTATTTATGTGTCAGTATGGACTCTATGTACCCTTATTTTCCTGTAAATATCTTTCATTTTCTTGATTGTTGTTGAACTTCTATCTTTGCTTTTATTATTTATGCTTTTAGTCATTGTCCTGTCATTTTATGCTTTTATTTTTAATTTTCAGCACGTTTAAAATTAATAAAATGTTGCTCTAAGAAAATTTGAAATTCCACATTAAATAAAATAGAATCTTGAATTTTTTGGATTATATAAAAGCAAATTTTATCTTATTATAAAACTATTTCCTTTGATATTTTCCGTTCCAACCATTTGTATTTGTTAATAAATTTTAAATTTATGATAGTAAATTCGAGCAAATTTAAACTAACTTTTACAAATATCTCAAGACCATATTTATATTTGAAACTTTAAATTATTTAAAATTATAATATTGTGTTTTCTATCCTAGCCCTGTGTATTTTTCTATTTTTATAATTTCTATAGCTATATAGCTTCCTTTTATCATTTCTTCCACCAAACGCCAAATGTCACATTCTTTTCTTCAAGATCTCAAAATCATTCAATGGACTAATAAATATAACAAATAGTCATGTGTATTGTATGATTCCATCTTTTTCAGAGAGACTTCTATTGATCGACCTTTTGCTAAAAGGTTTGTCATGTTCCTCAATGATTCCATGTTAGATCTTGCAATATCCAACTGATGGGTTATGTCGAGCATATTCCTCACATCCTCATCCTATGTTTATTTGTGAAATTTAATTAGAATGAGTTTTTACATTAAGTTTGACTAAAATTACTATAAAATTAATTTTTAATAATAATAATAATAATAAACAGTTTGACTTTTCCATAAGTCTAAATTTATCCATCAGAGCTCAAGCAATGAAATGACTTAATATGTTTGAAAGAATATAAACCTTCAAGTGTAATGGAGAATGTGTAAGTGATTTTTATGAGGTAAATATGTTTTTAAAAACTACTTTTTTAAAATTTATTTTTCTTATAACAGAAAATTGAAAATAGATTGGAGAAAAAAGTTAAATCAAATATGACGTCACCACGTCACCGCCCAGCTTTTATGGTTCCATCTCAGCCCCTGATTACCATTCAAAACATCTCAACGGTTAGGATTACATAACGAATGGAACGAACGGTTCTAAGGCCCCGCTTTTTGGATCGTCGTTAGAGTTTGGTGATTGCCGATTGTCTTGCTATCGAACTCGCCTTTTCTCTACCCTTCTTCCCCCAAATCCTCCAACTCCTCCTCCTCCTCAAAGTCCCTGCTCGATCTTTGCTATATCCCAGCGACGGATCCTGGAACGATCTTTTGGATTCACTTCATCCGCCAATCGCCATCTTCATCGGGAAACATCGCTCAATTAGGGCTTTTAACGTAAGGTTGTTGTTTGAATGAACGGAATTCGTTTTCTTAGGGTTTTTACACGATCGTCTCTGTGCTTCGTTAGTTCTATAGACCTTATGTTTTGAGATGAGGTGATTTATATCTCCTGTTGTTTGTCCGGTTGAGTGACTTTTTTTGGTGCTGCGATCTTGATTTTGCGGTGTAGCGGAATAAGAATTGGTTGATTACTTTGCGGAAGTATGGATCAGAGCCGGAGAGCGGTGGAAGCTTATTGGAGATCTCGCATGGTTGATGGGGTAACTTCGGACGAAGATAAGGTTGCTCCTGTGTATAAATTGGAGGAAATCTGTGATCTTTTGCGTACTTCTCCGGCGGGCATTGTGAAGGAGGTGTCAGATTATATCCTCAAGCGTCTTGATCACAAAAGCCCAATTGTGAAGCAAAAGGTGCACATTCTTTCCACACACTTATTTTCTCGATTTTGTGTCTTTTTTTTTTCAATAGAGGAATCCCGGTATCTGTGTTATTAGTTGTTTAATCTCATAGTGAAACATGAAATTCTTCTTCTTGAATTGAGATGATCTGAATTCTTAATTAGATTTCACCTCCCTCCACGGCAGTTCAGGGTTGTAACCTTATCGTTATTCACATTTTTCTCTATTAATTGTGTATGTGACTAGCTGACAGAACTTATTTTTATGATATGATCATTGTGTTATTTTAGCCTAACATGTTTCAAAAGTATGCGATCTAAATTCTCCTCATCTGGATATGTACATAATACTTTGTCTGATTATATTAAGTTGTTGGCACTGGAAATATACAAACTTGTAGTTAGCCTGATGGATATTTATTTTGTATCTTATTCTTTGCAAGGCACTTCGGTTGATCAAGTACGCAGTGGGAAAATCTGGAAACGAGTTCAGGAGGGAAATGCAAAGGCACTCAGCAGTGATTCGTCAACTGTTCCATTATAAAGGTGAGTTGGACCCGCTGAAAGCGGATGCCCTTAATAAGGCTGTTCGTGAAACTGCTCATGAGGCTGTTGCTGCTGTCTTTGCTTCTGATGAGAACAAGTCAGTAACACCAGTGGAAGGTCTTAATAAGCGCATCCAAGGATTTGGTAACACAAACTTTGAGCTTCCAGCTGAGGAGAAAAGGTCATTTATTAGTGAAGTGGTAGGTCTTGGTAGTGCCACCATCAAGCATGGACTTAGCACCTTTGCTGCTGCCCATTCATCAAGGAAGGATGACACTGGCAGTTATAGGAGCCCAAACCTTCGAAGGTCTCTAACGACAGAAATAGATACTCACGATGATTATCAAGGAATTGAACAGAAGACAGAAAATTGGAATGCTTCTAGGGCATCGGGAAGAAATTCTGGGGCATGGGGTTCTAATTCAAGATTAAATGTTCCCATTGCTGCAGAAAGTGAGGACACAAGTTCAAGTAATGGCGGGGTTAAGAATCGTGAAGAAAAGCTTTTGGAAACCATTGTCACCTCTGGCGGTGTTCGTCTGCAACCAACTCGTGATGCTCTGCAGGTTTTTCTTGCAGAGGCTGCAAAATTAGATGGATTGGCTATGAGTCATGCCTTAGAGATGAAGCTCAATTCTCATATATGGCAGGTCAGCTAGTTGTCACTTGTATCAATATGCTGATTACTTTGCATGCAAGTTATAGGCCTATTTTATATTTTTTTGTTTACTGCTATCTCATAGAAAAACTTATTATTAAGGTTTTTATGGATAAAAGTAATTTCTGCTCAATTTTTAAATAATTATGTCATTAACTCATACTAGAATAGCTTTTTTGAGTTTTTATTTGCTATCAATTTGGATATCAGGATTGATCAAGATCCTCTAAGCTAGATTTGATTGGGGTCTTATGTACCAAGGATCTTATGTTCCTCAACATTCCTAAGTAGGATGTTGGTCTCAACAATATTATACTAATGAAATCTACTTACTTTATACATGTTTTAAAGTCAAACATTCACTAAAAGTAGACCATCCTTTTTGTGCAATATCGTCTAAGTAATTTCATTACATAAGAATCCCTTTTAACTTTCAACTAGAGATGGTTTATTTTTGTTTTTGTTTTTGGCATGGACTTGAGAAAGTAATTTCTTACTACGTAAAAGAAGTGCAACATCTTAACTATTTATTTTGCATTATATATGAATGATTTTCATTATATGTGATAACAATATAATATAGTAAACAATAAAATGTTCATACTTAATGCAATTTAATAAATTTTATTTTCCAAATAACTTTGTCAAATTGCTAGGTTTTATGATCCAATCCTCTGACCCCTACGATTCATCCAACAACCATCACCACTCTTTGGTAGGATCTGACCATAATTACCCTTCTCGTTGTTTCTCCCTATTTCCATTGTAATGTTCTTCTAGTTCAAGCCTTGCCAGTTTATAAAAGCATAGGTGAGTAGAACTCACCCAAATTGTCGATTGTGGTTGACTTCATCAAGTTGAGTACTTGGTTGAAGTCAGAGGATTTGAATTAAGGGATGGGTCAAAGTGGAGAAATCAATGAAATAGTGAAAGTGAGGTAGAGCATGTCTGAGTTGGAAAATTTTTTGTCTCATGGCATGTCATCCAAGATTATCCAAATGGTTGGAATTCTCCTCATTTTGTAGGCTCGGGGCATGACCCCTCCCAATGATGCCTTGCCACATAACTCACTAGTGAATCAATCTAATGCTTGTTGTTGCATTTCCTCTTCGCTTATTCATGTGCATGCCTTGGGTTGGTCCGACTTCTCAGCGTATATTATGTTTACATTGGTAGAATCATGTTCCATAAATGTTGTCACACATTTGACAAATTACTTAGTTACGTGATAATTTTACCCATATGGTTACTTCCTCTAGCATTAAGCTCAATGAATCATTTCTCATGGAATGTAAGTACCCTTTGATCTCCTCAAGCTCGAATTAATTTTCTATAATCTGTTCAAGTGCATGCTTTCTATGAGGGTAGAGAATATAGACCGAATTCAAGTGCATGTTTCCTACGAGGTAGAGAATATAGACCAGAATAAGGTGACAAAAATCATTTCCTCAGCAACACTTTTAATTGAATTGTTATTCTCCTTTACTACATGATGCCTTCTCAGTATAAATAGAACCCTCCTGTTTATTTTCCTTTTCTTTCAACTTACTGCTCAGGAAGGACTGCACTCTAAATCCTCTTGTCTCATAGTTCTTTAGCCATTAGTTTTGTAAGTTGTCTCCAATTCAAGCCTTTTCTTATATTATATACTTACCCTTTAGTTACATCATGACCCTCTTTGAGCAAAACTTAATTGAGCCCCAGAGCTAGATTCATTCAAATGAAGAATTGCTATGCTTTTCGGTTGTAGTGCTCTGCCTTTTTCTAGATTTCTTCAGATTTGTTCTTATGGAACATTCTGAACAAACTCTTCCTTGATCATGAATGCCCAACCTGAACCAAGCCAACCCAAGACACAAGGCCTTCCTAAGACAAAGTTCAGTTGAAACCTTCCATCATCAATGCATAAAAATTCAAGGAATTGACAAGTATAGTAGTCTGAGTTCCTAGCTCTTGCACAGCTTTGCTCATAATGACAGGGCTTACATACCACCTTCACTTGCCTCACAATTCCTAATAGTTCTTTGTAAGTCAAACTTTGACTCCCTTTTCATCCCTTGCTTATCCACCATGACTATTACATACTATTACAGGGCTTACATACTGCCTTATTTTGGACATAGGGTTTGTTTCCACCATGACTATTACACCATCTCACCTCGAGTCGGATGGAAAACCCCAAGATACTCACTTTTGTCAAAAGATGAAAAAGGAATTCTTCTTCATCTTTCTCTTGTACACCACCATTTTAATGGTCTTTGTAGAGCTGAGGCATTGTGGCCTTTTATTTTAGGATGTTTTGTTAGAGCCTTGACTAGATATCTATCAAACTTATGCCATTTTTTTTTTCAGGATACCTGTTTACCTTGAACTTTGTAGATCTGAGGTCTTATTCTCTTTTCTTTTAGGATGCGTTGTTGGATCTTAAGTTTCATGTCTGTTTGAGTAGGTCCTTATCTTGGGCACCTTTTTGAGATGCTTGGTTCTTTTAGATCCTTTGTCTTATTCCCTTTTCTTTTCAGATGCCTCTTTGAATCCTTGTTTTCACTTCTAGATTGAGGACTTATGCCTTTTCCTTTCAAGATGCTTATTGGGATCTTGGGTTCTTGTAGATCCAAAGGATTTATGTCCTTTTCTCTAAGGACATCATTTTGCTTCTTAGCAGCTTGGTCAAAATGGTTGTGAGTTTGGTGTTTCTCAGCCTGAATTCAACTCTTGTTAACAGTTCTCTGAAGATGAGTTCATCTTTTGGTTAGTTTGATTCATACTATTGCAGATGAAAAGCATCTTTAACCAACAAAAGAAGCATATCGAGATTAATCTATTGAAAGCTTAAATTCTATTATATTTCTTCATATCATTTAAGTCTATATACATTAGCCTATCATGATGATACTTTAGAACTGGAAAAAAAACCTTTTGAGATTAAATCTTAAACTTGCGGTCTTAAGCCGAATTCACTCTAAACATAGAACCTCCTCAAGTTGGCAAGATTCCAAGTTCTCCTTTCCTTCCATCATCTCTTTGAGATAACCATGGCCTCTCTTGTCAGAACATTCTTCATTTGGATTTCTATTTTTTTTAGTAATATCAGACATAAGTCTTTTTCTCTCAATATTAACTTCATCATGAGAGTAGATTTTGTCTTTTTCTCAAAATATTAATTGATCATTAGAAGAGTAGATTCTTAGTCTTTTTCTCTCAATATTAACTCCTCATCATAAGAGTAGATTCTGGAATCCTAATCTTTCTTTTTTATATAACCTTTTACAATTTGTCACTCCATCTTCCAAAGGATTGTCTTGTATGGCATCTTCAATTTAGGTGGGAGTTAAGGAAGAAGATTATGTAACTCTTCTATTTATAAAATAAACTCAGTCAATACATCTTTCGAAGTTCCAATTTCAGTCAGAGTTGCATTGTCAAAGTTTCTTAGTTGGTGCATTTCTTCTTGTCTCTGTTGGTTGTTACCAATCTATTTTTCTGTTTGCAGGACTTTTTTTTTCTTTATATAAATGTTACCAGTTGGACATAAATTAATATCTGTGCTGCAGATTGACAGTGAGTGTTAAAATGTTATGTATTAGTGTTATTATTTGCAAGTTTAATTCCAAATGAGTAATTTAGTCAGTAGATGTCATCAGCGACCTGTTTGGGTATAAATGTATAATGTTCTCTTCTAATTATAATATAATTTTATCTCTATCAATTAAGTTTCACAAAATTATTTCCTTTTGACATTTTCAGGTTCGAATGAAGGCTATTTGTGTCTTAGAATCAATTTTGAGGAAAGCAGATGATGAGCAATTCATTATTATAGTTTCTTATTTTACTGAGAACAAGGAGTCTGTGATCAAGTGTACAGAGTTACCGCAAGCTTCTTTGAGGGAGAAGGCCATCAAGGTACATATCCTCTTATGATTATTATAGCTCAATGTTTAAGAGCATTCCTTAATTTTTAAAGTTTAATCTTGCAGTTCTATTTGTATTTGTGAAAGCTGATTTATTTTCTAAGGATTGAGTTTCTGTTTACATGCTTTAAATGACTTGCCTAATAGAAATTGGAATTTAATAGTGACAAATGTTTCAATGCTTTAATAACTAATTCAATAGAAACTTGCAATACAAGGACAGCGAAATTTGCCCAAAATAAATTATTTGAAATGGGTTTCACTGTAGTCTATAGCACTTGCATCTTTATTTTGTATTCTTTTCCAACTCAAACATGTGATGCCCTATCAGAAAAGTATACCTATGTGTCTATGCTTATTTGTTGATAAACAATTTTCTCTGGACTTTTTAATCGATGTTCATACTTTAGTTTTGATGTCTTATGAATGAGGCTTTTATATTTTTCAGTAAGACATTTACTTTATGCATAAATTATGTTATCGAAAGGTGTCACTCTAGTGTATACAAGTTGCATGTCTTTACTTTTTGATAATTTTTTATTAGTGACTACTTGGTTTGACCATAATACTGTCATAACAAGAAGACGCTGAGACTCAGACTTTTCTTGTGTGCTCATAAGTATACAGCTGATCATTTTTGGTTCTGTCTCTCTGACTTGGAGTGTCAGTGCCTCGGTGTCAGGACATGGGTATGGGGGATTGGATCAAAGGTCTAAGTATTAGAGCTCAGAACCACCAAAGTTGAATTTTTTGAGATTTTGTTTATTCTGCATTTGTTTGTTCAAAATCTCTTTTGATATTTTTTGCTATTTGTTACAGAACATGAGTTCACCTTGTACTAAATGGGAAAAATTCAGTTTGCCCCTCCATGCTTTATGCTTTTTGTATAATCCCTGTTTTTTTAGAATGCCTCCAATAATTTTTTTACAGACCCCATGGGTGTAGCTGAGTTGATACTCGGGTGGTAGAATTGCAATAATGGAGCAAGGTTTGAATCCCCTAGGGAATAACGTTCCTCTCACTTAGGAGGCCGTTCGGTATTGTGATTTACCTCCATTTCACATACCCTGGGGTGGGTGTGAATGGGCGCCTGAGTTGAGCGTAATCACCTTTTGCAACAAAAGAGTCCATTTGCTGAAATGGTTAAGCTATGCCTATGCACCTAAACAGATGGTGTACTCCTGCCCAAGTTTACCACCCTATTTAATTTTCCCTCATCTGGTATAACAGTGACATGATCTTGTCGCTGAGGTAGTAAAATGAGTGAGATAATGGAAAAATTAAGAATATTGAAATGTCCTTTTAAAATTTGTTTTGATGAAATTTAACCCATTGCCCTAAAAATATGAATTTAAAAGTTTCCTTTTGTGGTTAATTTGCTGTTTAGAAGCAGAAGGTACGTTTTCTTGTTCGATATTGTTTTGATTATATTAAATTTTATTTCAGAACTTGATACTTCTGATATCTATTCTAGCATGGTGATAGATGCTTAACCTTACTTGACAAAGATACGTAACTATTGGCAGATTGCAATACCTTATGCAAGAGATATGGGAATTTATTATGTAAATACTTGTTGTCACTGCTTTTAGAGTCTTTATTTAACATTGAATGCAGAGTTCCTATCTTTTGATTAGGTCTTAAATCTTCTGGGTGGTGAGCTTACTTCTGGAGCAAGAGAGGAGCTGCCTGAGCAAAAATCAGCACATGTCCCTGTTGCTCATATCCCCGACTTAATTGATACAGGTGACCTTGATGATTATGGAAGTCAAGATACCATGGAGAAACAGAATGAAAACAACACACTTACAAATTCGATGGGCCCATTGGATGATGATTTGTTTGGGATTGATCCTGTTGTGAATGTAAGCACTACTGGCAGTAGTAATCAAGATGATCCATTTTCTGATGTTTCTTTCCATGTGACTGAGGACAAAGAGCAGAATGATCTTTTCTCAGGATTGACAATAGATAATCAAAAGCCAGATGTTGCTCCTGAAGATAAGAAGCCTGACCCCTTTGATATTTTTGGTTCAACTTCAGGGCATTTTCAAGAGAAAGCAAGGAAGGATGCAGGCAGTCTACATGATTTGATGGATGGTCTAACCATTCAAGAAAGCAAACAACTGGGTGTAGTAAATGCTTCTGAAAGTACCGTCTCAGGGCTTGATTTCTTGAACCATAATGGCCAACCAAGCCAGGTTTCTATAGATGCCGCTATGAAGGAAACTTTAGGTTTAAATGCTGTTTATCCTCAGGCTTCTATGCAATATGGCATGCCTCCAAACATTATGTTCAATCAAGGTTTTGTTCCCCAGCAGATGGATTATAGTGCAATGAATGCAATTATTGCTCAGCAGCAGTTTTTATTGCAAAACCTAGGACATCTGAACCCTGGGTTTAGTCATACTACGAGGGCTGCTGTCATGGAAGGCAATTCTATGCCACTTCCTGATATCTTTCAACATACAAATAATCCAGTACTAAACAATGCTTCGTTGTTGAAAAGCCCAAAGGAAGACACGAGAGCTTTTGATTTTGTTTCGGTAACAGTTCTCCCGTAAATTTTGCCTAAACATTTTGATATTTCTTCAATGCCAACTTCCAGAAATCTTATTTTCCATTACAAGTTTATTAGATATGGATGAGTTATCCTTTACAACTACTGATGCCCATGATTCCATGTCCACATGTCTTCTCCATTCTAAATGCAACTAGAGAGATATAGCATATCACATTTTAAGCAAAACATGGTAGCTTCTCAACTCCTCACAATTATGAATGACCCTTTTGCCTGAAATTTATTTCTGGTCTACACGGCATACTATTAAATTATGCCATCTTAGGTATATCATATCGACTTTCTCTATAATACTGCACACCCACTTTATTTCTCATCTCATATACTGTTTCCTAGTTGCTTCTTTTGACATGCAAAGAAGTTTTTCTTAATGTTCATCAATTGTTGCCGTGTTGGACTAACGCGTTTACTTATCATGGTGGATGCGTACCAAAACATTTATTCATGTTCTGTTTCAGTCAACACGGGCTAGTATTTGATTGTATTTGTATTTGTATGTCTATATGTTTCGACCACTCTGCCATTCGAATTAAAACATTTTGGTCGGCTCATGTGCAGGATCACCTGGCGGCAGCCCGAGGGTCCAAGAGGCGTACTTGAAGCTATAGTGAGGTTGGAGCTGGAGAGCCATGGATACTTGTTGATCAGCGCTGGTTTTGTGTTCCGATGCAGTGTCATTTCATTTCTTCTAGTAATAATTTCGTGCCTCAAACTGTTGCCAATCTTTCAAAATGACTGAATAGCCAGAGCGGTTGTTAGGGTTTTCTAGGTTTGTGAGTGGATTTCGAATTTCAATATGCTAAATGTTTATTCTCTCCTTCCAATAATTGCGTTTGGGGCTTAATCTCTCTCTCTCTCTCTAGTGGAATGGCCATGAATATTTACTTTGAATCATCAATATTTCATTTTCTTTTGGTCCAATTGATATTGAAACGTATGCATGGTATTCGAGAAACAAAAAAGAGTTTAGTTGTGTTAGAGACTTTAATATAATTATAGGGAGTTATTAATTTAAAGTGATTTATATTATGAAGGTGTGAATGTGATGTGATAATAATTATGATGATAAATGGTATTTAAGGTAAAGGGACTATTTCATTGTACGTATCCATTAACTATTCTTCTTCATAACAATCATTTGTCATATTTGAGACATATCCATCGAGGAAATGGAGGTCTTCTTATATGAAATATTAGTGTTCTATTATTTATCGCCTCCTCTATCATCTCTCTTGAAATAAGGATGGTCACAAATTGCATCCAATAAAGTCACTAACTTCACCCCCATTTTTACAACAATCAATTTTCCACTATGAATCCCTTAACTCGTAAGAACTTGTCTTCAGAAGTTTTTGTATATTAATTATAAAATTTTGAGACCATCTTAGTACTCATAATCCTGTGATTAAATAGCCGTTTCATCTCTATTGCATGTAAACACCAATCTTTGAGCTCCCCTTCCTCGGTTAATTAATTATATATGGTACTATTTGCCAACCTTTTTTTAAGGTGATATGATGAAGCCTCTAAACAAACACATGAACTTAATCATTGATCCTCAAGATATTTAATTATAAGGTAATTAAAGAGGGAAAAACATATAAAACTCTCATTAACATAGAATTTCAAAGAAGGATCAAATCATATTACACCATCTTTATCTGTATTATAAAAAATTATTTTTGTATTTCAAACTTATGATTGTGAGATAAAAATTGTAGTTGCACCGAGACTCCCCTCAAGGGAGAGACACATGAAGACGAAACAACAACAAACAAACACAAGTAATATAGGGAAGTACATTACAGCAAACACAATCGCTTAGGCTTTGTGGGTTTTCATGCCTTTGCAGGCTGTTCAGGTTGCTTGGTCGCCGTCTCCGGCGGAGTCGGCTCGGCGACCAGCATTGCGGTTGCTGGTGCGTTCCCGGCGGGACTAGGAGGCGATGAGGCCGCAGCTGTCGTCTCCTCTGCCACGACTGCTGCCTCCTCCTTCTCGCCCCCCAGCTCGCTCGACGTGGCCTCCTTGGCGCCGGCGACACTTCCGGGATCCACCTCGTCTTCTCCGGGGACTAAGCTCGACACCTTCTCGAGGATGAACACGATCGGAGCGGGGACGAGGGCCACGCCATACTTGCTCGCAGCCTCACTGACTTGCTTAGACCCAGGGAACTCTGTAATCATTTGTATTAATTAATCTGATTGAATTCATATGCAAAAGTTTTGAGAAACCATTTCAGATCATCATCTCTCTGCAAATGGCAGTTACCTATCTTTACTAGTTCTTCAATGAACTTTACGACAGCAGTTGACTTCTTCTTGATTCCTGCCTCTGTTGGATTTTTCACCAAAGCCTGTGGACATTATACAACAACTGGCTCTTTAATTACCTTGTTCTTGATGGAATGAGCCAAAGAAAATGGTAATGCAGACCTTGATCTCAGCGTCAGAGGCCTGATAGATCTCTACAGCTTTAGGTTCGAGCTCAGTCTTCCTCTCCTCAAACTCCTTGGTGATCTCCTCCTGCAACATCAATCAAATTCTCAGCAAAAGACAATTAATTAAGCGGAAAAAAAATTGTCTAAATTTGTTAGGAATTAATTCTCAACCTGTAATTCCTCAAATGACTTGCAGGCCTCCGTCGCCGCAGTCTTCTTGCTACTCCCGAACACAAACACCTTCTTGATCGTCGGAAACAGCCTCGACCTCCAGTTACTCGCCATCTCCGGCCGGTTCGACAAACCTTGTCTGAGAAAAAAAGAAAAAAAAAAAGAACGAGAATTCAAAGTGATATTCGTTCTTAGAGCGAAACAGAGATTGAAAGTGCAGGAGGAGAAGACGCATACATACCGGAGGTGTCTCGCGGCTTTGTTGCTTGATCTTACCAGGCCGGTGCATGGCTTCTGCGTTCGCCATTAATAAAAGCAAGCCGAGAGGACATTGACGGAAACGCCATCGCACGCCACGAAAACTACGTCACGGTCACAATCTCTGGATCAGCGATCGTACGGCTCGGAGTGGGTATCGGGAAGGCATTTTCGTCTTTTCGTGGATGAACGTCGCGGCCGTGGATTTCGCGGGGAGGGAGGGAAGGGGCGGGAAGAACGGTGGACGGCTGGCGGTCGGGTGTTTGTAGGATCTTAGCGCGATGGAAGCGGTGCGCCACCAACGTTAAAAATGGATTAATTCTTCTTCTTCTTATTTATTTTTATTATTCCTCTAAAATCGAAATATATATGGTGTCCAAATTGATGCAGATCGAGACCAAGATCAGCCATATCCAACTGAGTTTAATTTCAAGAAAGCAGTGACGACGAACAGCAAATGGAAGCACAGAGTTGACATTATTTCTGAGAATGCTAATCAACTGATCATCATCATCTTCAGCCCATCAGTAACGGAGGCCTTGAGCGTGGAGGAAACAGGATTCTTCCCGAAAAATCCATCAAACAGCGCCAGGTTGATGTTACTCGACAAGATCTCAGCGTCGACCGCCGTCGGAGACCCAGCAGAGGAGATCGAAATCTACACGGACAGCAGAAAATCAACAGCTAGCAGCTCAGCTCGAACGAGCTTGATCAATCGATCGCGTACCAGCATTCTGGATGGCCGCACCCATGTCAAGCATATGCACGTCTCCTTCTTCAGCTCGCGCTGCTGAAACGTGCGTCGGAAAGTTGAGAGCGCAGAAGATTCATCATCGCCTGTAGGGTTCTTGATTCTCGGAGAAATGACGTCGTCCAAAGCATTCCAGAAGGTTTTACCATCCACGTCTCTGACCAGCACAATGTCGAGCGATTTCTCCACGGGCGCTGGAGAAGGAAACCGATCAGAGTTTTATCTTTTACTTCGGTCAGTCACTTGGGAGGCATGCATGCATGCATTACCTTCGAACATGGAACTGAAGAATGAGGAATCCTCTGAAAGTTCAGCAGCTGTTTGCCCTTTCCAGTCGCTCAGTGATTCTCTGATCGATGATTCTGCATAGAACCCAGCGGCATAGACCTTGACGCCGATTATGGCGAACACCTTCTCCCTGTAGCCTAACCTTACAAATTAAGTGCGAGATTCAGAAATAGTTTGCTGAAGCACCTCGATGAACAGATCAAATACCAACAAGAACTTGAGAACGAAGGAATCGAAACGAATTCGTTCCTCTACCGTCTGTCAGTGTCTGTGATGCTAATTCTGAAGGCATAGTAGGCAAATAGTTGAAATCGAACCTGTGCCGAGTAGAGACAGCGAGCTGGAGCTTCCTGGAACTCGCAGCGCCTTGGGAAACTTAACGCCGGTGCCAGGCTCCACGGCATACTCCACGCTCCCAACTGTGGGCGAATCTCGTCCAGATAATTAACCAAGCGAACGAGACGCAAATCGCTGACAAATCGAAACCGAAATCGAGGTTGGAGGCGGGAACCTGATGCCTTGGGAGTGAAGAGGAAGTGGGTCGTGCCCGTTCCGCCGGTGAGGTGAGTGCGGCGGAACAATGCCGGGGATGATGACGATGGGAATCGAGGGAGGCGGGCAGAAAGCTTGAGCCTTTGGAGTAAGGGGGGATCGGATAAGTGCAGGCGACGGCGGGCGGGAGACGGTCGGAGGGCAGAGAATGTGACGGCGGCGCTAGCCATTTTCCGATGAGTCGCCTCTTTTCCTGAAGCGGCGCCCTTATCAGTTATCCACTGGAGGACGAGGGACTCGGTAGATCCGCTGCAACGAATGAAATTCTGTAGTAAAATCTTTACTGTACGTTGGCATCTATCCTGACTCGTGCAGTCATAGATTTAAATTTTATGCAATCCAGATTGGAGGGGATCCTACTGCCATTGTGATGGTAGTGCATTTATGCCGTTGAGGTTTAGACAATTAAATTTTAATAGAAAACCACTTTATTTAAGAATAAAAGTTTTTATTTTTATTTTATGAAGATGAATTATTTTATCATTTTATGGAACTACGAAGATTTATAATAATGTATATATTCTCAATCTTACAACTTGTATGTATCACATGGAAACTAAACATTTCAATATAATTTATTATCTCAACAAAATCTATCTTTGAAATTATTGACTTAGTCATACAAATAAGAGTTGCATTTCCAAACTTTACAAGGAAGAATACTTAAACACATTAGATTGAAATTAAAATTATGTGATATCTACAAGTCTTATTTACCTAACAAGACGACTAACTCATCCTTAGTGGAGGCTTTGAACCTTATTTATTAGAATCAATACATATATATGAGGTATTGAGGTGTATGTCCATACAAATATGTGGATAATTACATTATGACCTTCACACACATGTCTAAAACCTTTAAAAGGTTTAAAGAGTTGTCATTTAATTTGTAGAGAAATAAACAAGTAGCAATATTATTAAGGCACTTCGATATATCTAATCAAAGTTGTGAATACTTATCTACTAATTATATTTTTGAATCACCTAAAAGAGAATGAGATTCTCTCTCAATGAACTTCTGTGGGAAACCAAACTGGTTAGCTAGTGTGTCTAAAAAGAAAAAATCGAACCTTATTGGATATGATTATATTTATTACACATTAAATGATTCAATGGGTTGACCTTTACTTTTTAATATCAGAGAAGATCAAGTCAAAGGATCATTATACAATGTGTATTATACTCTGATACAAGTATATATAATTAAGTAATTAATGGTAGCTTGTGGCACAGTGAACTAGTTCGATGTCGTGTCGAATCCGTGTAGATCTGTGTGTTCATCATCTTGAATTTGACTAAGTTTTGTGCAGATAAATATTTCAGCTGGTTCAAAAGATCAAAATTGTTGGCATTAGATTAATTCAAATTAACTTAATACACTGTTTGTTTGGGTCTGTATTCTTTAAGCTAATTAATATATATATCGTTAGAAATGGCATTCTTTGTGACTGACTTAATTTATATATATGTATATATATTATAGTCAAAATACATAATATACTGTAGTGTGTGGGTTGGGATGTTAACGTTAGACTTAAAACTTGTGACTTACACCATTCTTATCATGGTTGACTATTTGCTTTCCTAATCCTCCCATTAGCGAATTTCTTTAGGGTTTTCTAATCAAGTCATGGATTTTTCATTCCTATCTTGCACATGTCTAGTATTATGACATGAAATACGGTGCATATTGAAAAAAATTTACATAGTTCAAAATGCTTCTATTTCATGACCTATTACTCATCAATAAGTTACTTTTGAATCCTTTTATATTTTTTTTCCTTTTCGGATGTATTCAAGAAATCTTTTACAATTTTGTTTACATATAAATAATAATACAATGAAATTACAATAATGAAAACAATATAAGATTGCATAAGTTAAAACAATATAATAGCTATGAGTTGTAGTTGCTACAACATAGAAAAAAATAACTTAAATATAGTTGTAGCAACTATGGATCATAGCTATTATATAATTATAACAATTGCGATTCATAACTGCCACAACTATATAATTGTAGCAACTACGATTCGTAATTGCTACAACTATAGAGTTGTAACAATTATTATCATAATTGCTACAACTATGTAGTAGCAGTTGCTACAATTTCATAATTGTTACACAATTGTAGTAATTTATGATCTTCTAGTTGCTATATAGTTATAATAATTATGAATCAGTGTTGATCAAAGATAAAATATTTGTGTTATAGCAACTATGATCCATAGCTGATATAATATAATAATAATTAGTATTGATCCAAAATAAAGTGCCAATATTATAACAACTACAGTTCATAACTATCCAATATAATATTACTAGTATTCACCAGAATTATAATATTTATAGAGACAAATCTTAAGCAGGATTATCCTAGTTTTTTACTTAGTTTATTAAAATCCACTCTTTCCATACTTGAATTAAGTTCAATCCATCTTTAATTTCTGAATCCGTCCTTGTGTGTTTGTATTATAACATGTATGAATTGTAAAGACTACAATATTGTTGAAAATAAAACTATTTTAAAAAATAAAGGGAGGCATGATAGAACATTATTTTGATGATAAATGAAAAAGAAAGGACCTTTTGACTATTCTAATTTTTAAAAAAAATGAAATTGTAAGGCGAGAGGGGCAAGGAGCACAATCCACTTCTGCAAAAACAAAGATGCAATGATAACCATGATCGGTAGCATCCCCATGGTTGGTTGGTAGCACCTGCCCTATGCGCCTAGATACAATCCAACCTACTACCCCCAAACTGTTGGCCTGCAGCAGTAAAACCTCCATGATCTTGATGAATTCCCATATTAATTCCTGATCTTCTCCTCCTCCTCCTTCGTATAAACCAACAAAACCCCCCAAACCTCGTGCACATATTTAGCATGCCTTCGTTTTTTCTTTCTTTGTTTCAACGTGGTCCATTCCCCTACCTAATTCAAACCTTTGCTCCTACGTTACATTAAACCCACCGCTGCATAATGCCTACGCTGCAGCGGCACTGATCATTAGTAAAGCGTGCGCCCAAAGCTTCGCATCAGCTGTACATCACCTAGCTAGCTAGCTAACTCAGTCATTCGCTCGCTCTCGCCTCTTAGCAACCATCAACAGTTCAACCATCACATCCCCTCTAGCTATAGCTATACCTATATACTTATATCTATAAAAAATGATAAATCTTAGTCAGTCTCATGGACTCAATCCCTGGGGATAGCCGGTCCGATCTCACGGAAGTTTCCCACCGACTACTAGGGTAAATCAGGAAACGTATACGGCGGCCAATCCAGATGCCCAGGATCCTTTGATTGCGTTCCCCATTTGGAGGAGAATTACTACAAATACGCCGTAGCTGGAGATCGAACTGCAGATCTCTGGATCACAATCAGGATGTCCTACCGTTGTACTATTCCTCCGGGGACTATTTACCTATAGCTATAGCTAAAAATTGAACTGATTTGGTACAACTGTTACTGTTTGGTTAGCTGAACAAGAATGAACGGAGCTCGTAGCTACCAAACCCAATCCTGCACGGCACATTCGATCGACCAGTGCTGCGACGCTGAGATTTGTTGGGGTCGTTGAGGGTGAGGCATCCTCCTCGCCACTTACCGCCCGCCCGCAGTGACAACCGCACGGTGCATGCACCGATCGGTCACGTCGCTCGCCTGCTTCGCGTTTCCCATGTTTCGTCGGCTCAGCTGATTGGCTGCCATCTTCCGAAAGGAACAAATTGTACCAAATCAATCATTCGCAAAGCGCGAGCAGTACTCGCGTTGTCGTGGCCCAAGCACGGCACTCGCGCGCTGAGGAAGGAAGGGGAAGGGTGCGGTGACCTCACGTCTCACGCGCCCTGCTTTGGCCTGGCCAATTGGCCATGGCCTTAAATTAATAGTTGCTTGCTTGGCCGAGAGGTTGTTCGCGGGTGCACTTCTGCGCTAGCTCGGCCGCCATTGCCAACGGGCAGCGGCCAATGGCCTCGTGGTGGTTTCCACTTTTGTGGGTATAAATAAATCTTTCTCCTTCTCCACTCCGCCATTGACGACATTGCTTTGGGGGAGGGTCCTCTGTTTCGGGGGTAGGATGAGGATTGAGAGGTGGAGTCGGGGGCCGCTCATCGGCCGCGGCTCCTCCTCCGACGTCTCCATCGCCACCGACCTTTCCTCCGGAAATGTCTTCGCCGTCAAGTCGGCGGAGCTCTCGCGCTCGGCCTCCCTGCGGCACGAGCAGAGGATCCTCTCGTCTCTGGATTCGCCTTACGTGGTCACTTGCTTCGGGTTCGATGTCAGCTCCGATTGGGCCTCGGGAAGCCGAAGCTACAACCTTTTGTTGGAGTACGCGGCGAGGGGATCGCTGGCGGACGAGGTGGCGAAGCAGGGCGGGCGGCTGGAGGAGGCGGCGATTCGGTCCAACGCCGGCAGCGTCCTTCGGGGCTTGGCTTACCTCCACTCGAGCGGCGTCGTCCACTGCGACGTCAAGGGACGGAACGTCCTGATTGGCTCCGACGGCACCGCCAAGCTCGCCGACTTGGGATGCGCCCGCCGGATTGGCGAAGAGCGCTGCGGAATACGGGGCACGCCCATGTTCATGGCGCCCGAAGTGGTCCGCGGGGAAGAGCAGGGGCCGCCGGGTGACGTGTGGGCCCTCGGCTGCACCGTGATCGAGATGGCCACCGGGCGGGGGCCGTGGCCCGACGTCTCCGACCTCGCAGCCGCGCTTCACCGGATCGCCTTCTCGCAGGAAGTGCCGGAGCCCCCTGGCTGGCTATCCCGCGAGGGGAAGGACTTCTTGAGCAAGTGCTTGGCTAGGGATCCCCGAGAGCGGTGGACGGCGAAGCAGCTCCTCCAGCACGAGTTCGTGAGCTCCTCCTCACCGTCGGGAACGTCAAAATCAGACGTCGAGCGGCGGTGGGTCTCCCCAAAGAGCATTCTCGACCAGGCGCTGTGGGAGACGCTACCGGAAGGGGAGGACGAAGCCGACGAACAACCCTCTGCAGGTGATCCGTCGATGAGGATGGAGCAGTTAATCGGCGGCCGCAGTCCTTGCTGGAGATGGGGCGACGATTGGGTGACGATCAGAAGCAACGGCGACCAATTCTTTGAAGAATTCTCATGAGCCGAGCAGAGTCCGATCACTGGCAACATTGATTTGATCGATGATTCACGTAAAAGAGACGATAGTTAATTTTTCGTGGTAATTCTAATTGTTTCAGTTTCAAGGAAACATGAACAGTACTGGATACAAATTGAGATTTTGTATTAGATTTTCCCCCTTCTTTTGTTCTTTCTCAGCTCAATTAGATTTGGTCGGCTCGTGACTTTTCAGTCATTGGCTGTGCAGAATTGTATATGAGAAAGGTAAAGGCTTGCAGTTGCAGGCAGCGGCCATGGCCATGGATATAGGCATGGGCATAAAGTAAGGGCGAAGGAGGAAGGGTTGGAGGTTGGCAATGGTTGCTTTACTGTTCGAGATCACTTTCCTTGCAATGGAGATTTCCACTGAGCACGGAGAAGAATCTGAAACTTTGGCGGTGATCATCAATCATCTCATCTAGTGAGAAGATGACAGGACAAAAATCTATCTGCCTGCCTAATCAGTGTGGAGGGATTGTGCTGGCACTGCACTGCACAGTAGTCACACTGCTCTGCACTGGAGATAATGTAAATCCAAAACATGCATCTTGATAAATAATCCCATACGATCTGATATGGTTCGAATCTCGATGAAATCAAGCAATACCTTCCTCCGCTATTGGGACAGATTTCAACTTTTTACAGAAGACAATACCGACGAGTACAGTTGCATCATCTCCAACCACTCAATGATATGCAACTTTGGCACTTTTAGTTGTAGAGGCATTATATTATATTAGTAGATAACAAACAGCAGGTAATGACAATAAGTTGGTTACCAAGCAATGTGTTAGCAGACAGAGCAGACAGAGCGATGCAGCAGCATTTGGGAGCTCAGGGCTCATGCAATCAAAAACTATATGTTGGGTAGAGGGATCTACGATTGATTGAAGTATCCGGGAAAGTCTTTTTCATATATATATAATTCTTTTATTAATTTATAAATAACGCCAATTTCTTGTATATAATTTGATACTGCCGGCCGAAAAAAGGGACTATGATGAGGTGAAGGCTAGATGCTATAGAGATGGAGATTGTTAGGCCAAAATAGTGAGTGTCCAACTTCCACACACTAGCAAGAGCGTGAAAGAGCACTGAAGTTGTTTAACAAGGCCCTTTAATGTTTAAGTCACACACATATGGATATGGAAGTAGAAAAAAAATACAAAAACACAAATTAGAGATAATGAGATGCACTTTTTCTATCTAGTGGATATATTTGAGTATTTATAAATAAAAGTAGATTGGAGGTCATACTTTAAGTATGACTTAATATCTGTGTAAGGGGTCAGGCTTAAGTATGATTTGTGATGACATAGTTTAGGATTGAAATAGACGATAGAGAAGGTTGAGTATCGTGTGTAAAAATTTCTGTTCTTTTTAACAAAATCAAACAGAGATGCAATGAAAATAATAAAGACTCAATCAGTTTACTTGATTCACAATTTAACGAACGATTGCTATTCCAAGGTCCATGATCCTTTGGATCGTTTTCAAATGAGTAATGCACTAATCCTTTCCTCCGAAAACTTTTGGGGAAAAAGAGAAATTGTTACAAAATTTAGGAGATAATAACAACTTTATTAATTTCCTAATAGATATGAAATGCAACAAATAATATGATATTGACAACACCGAAATGTAGAATTATAACGTTGGTTGTTAGAGAGATTTCACGTGTTAGCACTTCCATGAGTAAAATAGAACAACAACTGATAAGAGAATTGGATGATTATATTGAGTCTCGGATCCCGAGGCTTCTTTTATAGATATCGTCTGGTCAACTGAAGCTTGACTATATAATCCAAGCGATTAAACTTTCATCTTACCTTGTATGCTCCACTATCCAATCAATCTCGTGAAATCCGCTCTCCATTCGAGTGATCTACAAAATTTTCCTTGTTAACCGATCCGATCTTATCCAATATGCACTTTTCAAATATGTTCAATTGATTGATCCTCTTGATCAGTCAATTGAACAACTATTTATTGATCTCGTTTTGATATATGCATATCCACTTGGATTGATTGACCGAAACACCTTATTTAGTCGACTGAACTCTTTAAGTTCAGAAAACTTTATTTTTCGGCAAAATAAAATTAGGACAAATACAAAAATATAAATTTGTAAAGAGTAATGATACTCAGCATGAACAATTAGCATGAAAAGCTAACATGACAGGCACATAGGGCTGGGTCACCTGCATGCAGTTGGATCCCACTTCCATGCCTATGTCTGTCATGCTAATTTCTGTCATGCTAATTTTTCATGCTAACTTTTCATGCTGAATATCATTACTCATTTGTAAAATAGAGTTAGGATAATTTATTTATGCATGAATTAATTGATCTCAACTTAGAAACCTCTTCTTTAGTCGGATCATCGCCTAAAGATTTTGTCCTAATTAGGATACGTCCTCACTACTTCAATAAGCAGTAATGTAAAATGTTGTTCTTTGATTGATCAAATACCCTGGTCCAATCAACCTTGCGCAGTTGATCAGAAATCTTATTTCGATCACGTTTGTTTGAAATTTATTCTTTCAAGACTTTTTTATTATCTAAGGTTCATTCCTTTAGAAATTTTCACTTGTTAAGCATCACTTTTGATTTGTTTAAATTTTTTTCTTATCAAACATTTGATCATTTTTAATTTATCTGAATTTTTTTTCTTATCAAGTATATGGTCATCCTTAATATTTTTTTCCTTTACCAAACATCCGATAACCCTTGATATATTTAGATTTCTTTTTATTAGTCATCCGATCAATCTTAATTAGACTGATCTTTTGATAAAGTCAATATTAATCAAATTTCATTAAATATGTTGTCAAATAAATATCAAAAGAGATAATATATTTAATGAAGTTTTCCTGCTGGTCATGCCCAAAAATTTTTGACTGTGATGGGAGGAAGAGACCACATGTATTAATCATTAAGTATCATCTCAAAAATCAAAATGCAATAAGAAAGAAAAAGAAAAGAAAGAAAGAAAAAAGAGTTTTCCAGCTGTTTCAGTCTGCATGCCACTCCAGATACCAACACCAGACTCTGCACTTGAACTACAAAAACATTCGCCGGCGATGGACAAAGTAGTGTGTAAGTTCCATTAGCCTCACCTTATCGACGTTTTGTTAATTTACGAACAATCAAGGCGGAGGTGGTCATCTTGTTTTCCGGCGATTTTGAAGCTTGATTTCTTCCGTCGGCGCGATCACACTGCCACAGCTCTCTCGTTGACTTCCCTTCTGTATCTCCACAAGAAGTCCAAGCCCACGAGCAGCTCCACGATGGCTTCCTCCGTCTTCTTCTGGTCTGCGAAGTAGAGTGTCTGTACCAGGCAGACATTGTAGCTGGGGACCAACCTTTCCTGCTCGAAGTTCCGCTCCAGGTGCCACTTGACCGTGTTCTTCGCTAGCGGCGCCAGCCACTCCAGGGTCCTGTCCATCGCTGCCCTCTGCTCCGCCGCCATGTCCGGATCGAGCGGAGTAGGGACACTAGCTTTTGGCTTTAGCCTGCCTCGCAGCGAGGTTTTCATGCTCGAGGTCAGCATGCTGTAGAGCTCGTCTCTCTCGTAGGGATCGATCAGACATGGCGATGCGGCATGCTTCTGGATCGCGAGGATGACGCGGGCGAATTGCGGTGCAAGGGCAGCGGCGCCGATGGTCGCCGGAGGAGCATTTGGCAACCCGAGCCTCGGCTCCAATGTCGACGTGAGGAGGGTCTTGTTGACCATGTCGGTTTTGATGCTCCAGGTGGGAGGAAGTGAGCTCCCTCTGCCGGGAACGGGGAAACACTGCCCGGCGAACACCTGATCCGCGCTTGCAACCGGCGAGCGTAAAGAAACGGGAAGGCCGGAGGCAGCGGGTTCCTCTGCCTCCAGCTGGCCTCCGAACGCGTGCCTGATCCGGCTGACGATGGAGAACAGAGAGCGGCCCAGCAGGCGAGTGACGTAGTCGAAGGTTCGAACCCAAAGCGAGTCGTCGCGAAGGAGCTTCACCTGCTGCTTCTGCCACAGGACTTTGGTCTTGAGTTCAGCGACGGCTCCGGGGTGGAGGCGGCAGGCGTCGGGGTTGGCCACCGTCAGCTGCAGATTCTGTTCGAGTTCCGACATGGTCTGGAGCTGCCGGTGCAGGTAGACGCCGACCAACACGAACCGCTCCATCTTCTTCACCTTGTGCTCCATCTTCCTCCCGGAGTACTCGAAGCAGAGAGGGTCGGCGCCGTTCTTTACGAGATCGGCAAACGCGGCGTCGAAGCCCTGGAGAAGGGGATCGGTGCAGCGTCGGGAGAGGCGGGAGACGGCGCCAGCTAGGACAGCGAGCGCGTCGGTGATCTCCGCAAGGACGAGCGAAACGATCACGTCGTCCTGCTGGGAAACGAGGCGGCGGACGCCCTCGTGGCGGAGGGCGACATTGCGGAGGCAGGTGAGGCGATCGTCCTCTAGGGCGCGCCAGAGTTGAGCAGCCTTCGACATGAGGACGGAGACCTCGAAAGAGAGAATCCCGACGGCATTAGGCTTCTCCCGCCCGCCGGCATAGCCCTTCCGCGGCCGGCGACCGCTCGCGAGGCGCCCCACCCGACCCAGCAGCGACTCCGGCCTCCCCTTCCTCATGCGCCACCACCGAACCAGACACAATCACAACTCACTCGACCGCGTCGATCGAATTCATCCCCCACCACCCTCACCCTCTCGATCGCTCTCCTCCTCCGACGCTGCAGAGAAGGCAAGGAGCGAGCAAGAGGCCCAACTATAAAGAGCAGAAGAGCATGCGAGGAATCATTCGCCATGAGAACATCGCCGAGGCGGAGAGGATCCCGCGGCGGATGTCCGCGGGCGCGAATTGGCTCGGCCTGCTTTTGTTTGGTCTTCCGGTGGCACGCGTCCCCGTCCTCTCTTGCTCGTATCGCCCGCAATCTAGAAACGCCCACGTGGTCGGGGGCTCTGTCCAGATTCGTCATCCAAGATTTTCTTTTTGCCCGGGCCAAATCCAAGCATAGATACGCCCATAAACAATTGGCGAATATTCTCGGCATCTCGATCGGTGCGGACCACGACGGAGCTTGGTCTTTCAAATGACTATGATTGGCATTTCAAATGACTATTCTTATAATCTTTCTTTTGATACAAACTCACCCATGAAACCACACAATCCAATCAAACGAAAAACAGAAGAAGAAGAAAAAAAAATAAACTCACTTCAAATCCATAAACGATATGTACAATTGTGATAGATTTATCGAATAGAGTCGATTGACTTGCTCAGCTCCTCGAGCTTCTTCATCCTCAGTCTTTCACTCTCGCTGACCAACTACTTTGCCATCAAAAGATTCAATCAGAGCTCACATATATAGCTCCATGACATGTCGGAAACAACAAGAAAATTAATGCTAAAGTTGTGATATAATTAGGTATCGATGATGAATGGTTCACCTCCATTAGTTTGTCGACTAGTTGTGCCTTCTCCCTGTTCTTGTCGCCGAATGCTTCGCGAGCATGAATGTATTCTTTCTCCTTAATTCATGAGGTAATATATGAAATTGATAGCAAATTAAATACAGAAACAAATAAGAATTGAAACAATTCTGAAGGAATATATATATATATATATATATACATGCCTTCTTGAGGCAATTCTGGCTCAGGAACTTCAGCTCACGGTTCACCATGTCGATCTTCTTGCGCATAGCTGACACTTGCTTCCTTGTTGGATCAAGCATTGCTTCAAGTTCCTGATGAAGAAGAAGAGAAATGCTCATGGTCCACAAATTTAATGTTCCTTGTTGTAATATGCACTTACTTTTCTGATCACAGCCAGCCTTTTGCTCTCCTCCTCAACTCTGCCCAATCTCGCAAACACCCTTTCTTTGATCTCCATCTTCTTCCTCTCAATCTGCTCTTCCTTGGCTCGGAAAGTGGAGAGAGTTGTTCTGGATGAAAAGGCCTCGTCCTCATCTTCCCTCTCTTCATCTGATGTGCCATCTCTCTGGCTGCGGGTAGAACTCATGATCCATAAACTCTGCTGCTGCTGCTGCTGCTGAGTTGGAGTTTGCATAGCTCACTTAATAGACCTTGCCTCCTATCTTCTGCTCCTCTTTATATAACACTGTTCTTCCTTATACAACTGGTTCTCAAAGCAATCCAAACAAAGACTAACAGTTTTAAAGTGAACTGACAAGCCTCTACCTAATCACAAGTGTTCCACATGCTTTCTCACTTGAAACCTTTTCATCTTAGTTGATCCTAAGCATTAGGTTGAGTTAGACCTTTAACAAAGTCTTGGTACAAATTAATCAATTTCAGTAGTGATTAAATGCCTGACAGTGAAGGGAAGGAATGGTGTCAAAGTGTCTTGTGGAAGGGAATGAAAAGGCTTGAGTAGAGTAGAATCTAAGTCTTTGTTGCTTGAGAACAAAACCGTAGAGGCCAAGGGAAGATGCAAACTGATCAGCTACCTCACAAGATCTTGACACAACTCTAAAGGAAGCAATAGATTTTCAACTGTGAATGTTGTCATTATCTCTCCACTAGCCAGTGTACTCGAGTCTTTCAGTTTCATCAAGCTTTTCATGATATCTTAATTGGGGCCTTAATACTAATTATCTAATCTTTTAGCTTGTAAAGAGGAAAATAATCATTGTATTCACCAAGGGAACACTTGAAAACTTTTCCTAGGATACATAGCCTTTCACCAATGTGAATCCTACTCCTACTTACATAAGAAAATATCCAAAATAAATTTCATAGATAGTTTGCTTGTATTTGTGGGCCCAAAACATCCTATCACCAACAAATATTATGTTGGTTCTACCCTTGTAATATAATTAGTGATAATCATAGTATTTTGATATTTGATTAATATGTTTAAGTTAAAAATTTTGATTTTACAAAGTAGTAAAAAGATTTGTAAGTCTAATTATGCATGCGATGACTTGAGATAAGTCAATATGAACTTACTGTTGAGTGGAGTTGAGCAAAGCTATTGTTTAAGGCACTAAGATAGAATTTTGATGAACATGCGACCCATGTAAATTGTTTGTGCGTATTGTAATTAATGAGTAGAGCATGTACGAATGTATAATATCCTAAGTTGAGGGCTTCATTGCCTAGAGTTAAATCTAGACGAGTTTGTGTCATAGTCAAGAGTCTATATATATAAATATATATATATATATAAAAGGATTTGATATGATCCATTAACTTTCACATCACCTCATGAATACTTAATCTAAATTAGAAGTGAGCAACATAAGATGTGCAGCTCAAGAGTAATATATACATATATATATACTTTACACAAGAACTAGTCATTTTATTCATTTACCAAGAGAGCTCTTCAAAATTTACCACAAGATATTCTTTCACCAACAAAGATCATACTTTCACAATCGTACACAAAGATATCCTTTCACTGATGAAACTTGTGCTTATACAAGTGCACTTAATCGAGGTACTTTCAAGAGAAAAAGCTACAAGGGGAGTCCCGGTTTTGCGTGTTAAAGCAGCCCATCCAAATTAATAGGATTGGAAAACAAAGTCAATGCTGACTTGGTACAGACATTTTATGGAGGGCAATATTAGTGCTCTACTTTTACCAACACAATGCAACATTATTCACTTACAGATACGAAGAAAAACGATACTGATTGAGCCTACATAGTAATAGTCGTTGAAGGATGGGATACACATGCCGTTTTTGTACACCCAGGCCAACTCTTTCATGACTAAATTCCAATCAATCAGCTGGTATGTGCAAGAAGAGTAGGGAACAAATGAGAACTGATGGAGCTCATTTTCTTAAACGCATACAAGTTATGAACAAGGAATAAAGAGCTTAGGCCTACATTTTATAGAAACAGGTAGGAACTGGAAGACTACAGAACTCTTCCATTGAAAGGACATCTTTTACTAAAACAACTCAAACTCCACATCATGTCTGTTCGACCTGAAATCAAGACACTTGCCTTCTTTTTTCTTGTGAATAAGCACAGGCGTCCCAAAATCATTGCTTTGGGACTCAGGTGGTGGCACGGAACGTATTAGCGCCCAATTTATCCCGGCAAAGAAAGGGTGTTGCTTAATCTCCGCAGCCCCTGTGACTGATCCCAGCCTATTTTCTGGCTCCTTAGCTAGGAGAGCCCTAATCAAATCTTTAGCATGAAAGCTAACACATGGGTTCTCAGGAAAACTTAAGCTCTGTGTCACGACGTTGGTTAATGTTTCATCATTTCCAAGCCCTTTGAAGGGTGTTCTAGCAAAAAGCAACTCATACAATAAGATCCCAAAAGTCCACCAGTCCACAGAACTCCCATGCCCATCGCCTCGAATGATCTCAGGAGCTAGGTATTCATGAGTTCCGACGAAGGAATTGGAACGTGCATCGGTGGGCTCCACCACAACTTGTGGAAGCAGTCTTACCTGGCCACCCATGTCAGATTTTTGTTTTCCTGTATTTGCTGCTGTGGAGGTCATCAATCGGGGTGTGAAACAAGAAACTTGAACACAGTATGGCCGAAGACAAAGAGGGTCAATGCAGCTATTTTCCACACAGGGACCTATGAGCTTCTTTGCGGATTCTTCTGAATCTAAGGATCTGAGCAGAGTGGGACTCACTGAGCACCTGAGAGACAAGTCAAAATCAGAGAGCATGATATGACCATCTTCACGAACCAGGATGTTTTCTGGTTTGAGATCCCGATAAATAACACCCAACATGTGCAGGTATTCCAAAGCAAGGAGAACTTCTGCAGCATAAAACCTGGTGTAATCATTGTCAAATGTGAGTGAGTAGTGTAAACAGATTCATGAAAACCATGATACTGTGAGCAAAAAGGAAATGCAAATAAAAACTGCAGAATAACATTTTGTCTTATATACAGAAATCGTTAGCGTAACTGCTCAGGTGCATCCAGAACTTTTAAGTACAAGAAAAACTATGCTTTCAGAACCACATAAATTAGTTGACTAAGATAGTTTTTGGTTTGATAATTATCTTTTTTTAGATCATACAAGATTTAATTCCCAGTTTGATCATCATTTTAGGTATATGATTATTTCTTTCCTAGAGCAATTTTAGTTTATTTAAAATTTTATTTGGTTTGGAGTCTGTAAAAGGAGCACCCAAACCCCATGTTAATCATCTTTTACATAATAAAATTTCTTCTTCGTTAATTTGTTCTCTAGTGTGAGAATATTTGTTCTGTTTAAGACTCTTGATCCTTGATGTTACATCAATTTTGGATCAAGGCAGCCTCATCCTGCATCAAATGGTTTTGGGGCCAAATTCCTAATTCGGTTCATGATTTGGTGTTTGATACCTTCAACGTTCTCTCTTCTCTGTTCCAACTCCATGTCATTCCAATTCTTGCTGCTCTAGCACCTACAAAAAACCTGCTTCCATCATCTGCCCCATCAACATGCATACTTCTCCTTTTGCATCAATCTGCAACTCACATCTTCTCATTCTCTCTTTGCTCATCTTTTCAGTCCGCCTCTCCTTTTCTCCTTTTGGATCAATCGACGACTCTCACAGCCTCTTGCAAACCCGTCACTATGGAACAGATCCACTTCTGCACTCCCAGTTTGGCCACCAAGCATCTGACACCTAAGGACTCGAACTGCCAACCCTCGAAGGGTCCTTCCCCACTAGAGAGAAGGCTTCAACTTCCTCTGACTAAAAGTCTTCCAATTACACACCACACTCCAGAACAAATCACACCTATCCTCCTCTAACCTTTTCACTTCCACAAATCTTATCACAACCAACCTAACCAAATTCGTTCATGCTCTAGTACAAACAAAGCCTTCCCAACTCTTTAACTCATGAGAGGGGTGAAGGTTTCCTCTTTACCCTTCCCTCTACTCAAGGGAATTTTCCTTTTTCACTGGAAGGAAAGATGCAATTGGTAGTTCCTGCAAATCCACCATCTCCACTTTTGCAGCACCTGTAGCTCCCCAACAACCCATGCCTATTTTTTCCACTAATATGTTTAACCCCAGTGAACCAACATTTATACCGGACAGTTGTGGCCACCACCAGATCATCTCCCCTTAGTCACCTTCTTCCTCCACAGCCCTTCTCTGCCAGGATAACCTGGCCCAAGAACCTTCACTCTGTTCTTTGTTGGTGGTTGCACTCACAAGCATTAGATTCAGATCTAGCTCCCCCTTGTGACTATGACTGCAGCCAATGAAACTTGGGCTCCTGCAACTACAGATTGAAGTCGACGCTCAGAGCTCCTATTGCAGCACCTTGCCCTCGATCAGAACCTTAGACCCCTACACACATCATGTAGTTGTCTACTACAAGCCATTTGAATCATCCCAGCCAAATCCACACGATGGCAAACCTCCATCCTTAATTCATCAAAGATCATAGAGAGATTCAAAATTTACTCCATTTAATTCCCATGCATAGCATTATATCTTATTCATCAAGAAAATACCAGCTGCATAATCTCTTAACCTTTTTCCAGTTTAGCCATCATCCACATTATATTTTAGTCTCTGACCTAAACTCATCGTGTTGAAAATAAATTGACTATCACTCTTAATTTATCGCACTATAGCATCATTCCTAGTCAATATTCTTATACCGATATAATAAGAGAAGTGCCAGCATTGCTAGTGAATGTATGAGAGATAAAGCTTAACATTTAAGAGTGAGGAAAATAAAACCAATACAAATTATTATGAGTGAGGATCATAAAACCAACTATATGAAGGATGAACCTAGATTCATGTGAACAATATTACACCAGTAGACTAATTTTAATGAATACTATTATTTATCCACATAATTCTATGAATAGCAAGCACACCGGCTCACGATCACATTATTCGATGTGTTAGAGAAGAATCATATTATTTCCTAGAACAATATAGGCCTAGACATGTTAGGGTAAATGCCTGTAACTTTAATAGGTGATTAAACTCAAATGCATTTCTTAACTAGCTAATTGAAATAGAAGACTATTTTAGAGATATAACATGACCCTTACTCTTATTCAGGCCTACCATAATAAGCTAGGAGTGGAAGCCATCTTGTAATGACTCGAGATGAAACAAATACTAACTGATAAATAAATTCCCAATTTTTTATGAGTGAATGTATAATACATTGTAGATTTTAAAGCAATCATTTTTAAGTGTGAAAAAATGTCGATCCTAGTTTGAAAAATTATATTGCAATATTAGGGAAGATGAAACCTCGACCATTTATTGATTCATGAGTGGACTTAGGCCACTAATTCAAAAGGAAGACAATTTATTTTCATTTACTTCAACAGAAGTCTACAATAAAGCTACAGATATTGAACTCTACCTTGAGTATAAGAAAACTAAACACAAAATTTTACAAAATGAAAGAATAAAGCTCTAGTTGAAAAACATATCATTTTAAAGTGGCACATATAAAATCAACACCCAAAGGCCCCTTGACCCCTCCAATTCACCTAAAAATTAAAGGGTCTTTAATTGAATAACGTGATGAAAGTCTAAATACATCATAGGATGATTTGGTCTTTTTTACTAAGGTTTAAAGTATTATCTTGTACTAGATTTTCAATCTGTATCCATAATAGTACAATTACAATATCTTATCATACCGACATTCAGTGCACTTGAAAGGATACTTAATTTAACTCAAATGAGTTTTAATTCTATAATACCGCTTATTTAACTTATTTACCTCTAGATAAAAAAAAGATAGTCCGGTGCACTAAGCTCCTGCCAATGCGGGATTCCAAGAAAGAGTCGGACCACATTAGATCTATTGTACGTAGCCTTACCTTATATTGCAAGAGGTTGTATCCGCGACTCGAATCAATGAACACAAGATCACACGATAACAACCTAACCGTTGCACCAAGACTCTCCTTTAGCTTATTTACCTCTAGATATAAGCATATAACATTTAGAAAGTCACTTGAATTAAAATTTTAAACTATAAAAATAATTACATACATCTCAACTAATCATTATCACCAACTAATATAGAAATGAGTTCCGTGCATCTGATGAGAGCATTGGTTCTTGTAACATCATAATGAAATCAAAACCACAATTTTTTAAAATTATTGTAATTGATTTTACCACATATCAATAAATATATCTCGATTAACCATTAGGCATTGAACTTGGACTAACATCATTCAAATTAAAATAGGCATAGATACAAGATATGGATACATCTTGATTTCTTCAATCCGGTGTTACCTTTTGTTGTTGGTGGTGCTTTAGTTATTATTTTTCCTCCTCTTATCTCCTCTCTTTTTATAGTATATAATGCCCTCATAGCGATCAACAGATGTAATTAAAGGACAAGACATAGTACAGAATCTTTTGTCTCATAAATTTTAAAGATGGGAACTATGTAAAAGTGGATGTGTGGCATTTACAGATGACACAGTGTAGGTATGAGTAATTGTCAAAATGATACGCCGTGATCAGCCAAGTGATATCAACCATAACTTGACTAAGCTTTTGTCCATAAGACCACCAACCTTATTATCCAACTAAGCAACTCTTCCTCAATAAGGAATAATTAATTAATTAAACCTCAGTACATTATCTTAGAAGATCCCTCCGATGAATACATTAAACGAGCCCCTTGATGGCGTAATCTTAAAAGAACAAGAATATTCTATTTATGCTCACAAATTAGACTCATTTGCACTTATTCTCAAGAGCTAAAAGAGGAAAATGGACACAATGAAATTAGACCGTATACCTTTATTTAATAATTACCAAATCAGTTAAGCCATTCACTAGTATATGTATCTGTATTATTATGATTCTAAAGCTTGTCACACTAGAGAGTAAATCCTATTGTTCAATTATTTCAAACACTTGCCAAGACAAAGAAAAAATTAGATCAATTAATGATTATTATAAAGTACCTAGTGATACAACAAGCATTTTATGTTCATGGTCTTAATTGTCTCCTACAAATCACCTAAAAAACCTTCTAGTCTAATTTATTTAGTCATATTATTAGAAAAATTAATATTAATGTGTATTTATTTCACTTACTTTTATTATTAAATATTAGTTTAATTTTTCAACTAAAAGATAATTCATCATCAATATTGCCATTTTCATACCATATGATTATCATGTACAATGCATCACACACCCTCTGACATTTACATAAAGATGTGTGTCTCCGTCCCAGCAAAGACCCTTAGGCTGCGTTTGTTTCCGGAGACAGGGACACAAATACAGAGACAGAAATAGGATTTCTGTCTCCGCCCCCGTTTGATTTTGAGAGACAGAGACAGAAAAAGGATTTTTGTCTCCGTCTCAGATAGAATTTCTGTCCACTTTCAAACTGGGGACACTGAAATGGAGACGGAGACAGAATTTCTACTCATCTCCGCTTCCGGCACCGTCACGCCGCCGTCCGATCACCGCCGACGGAGACCATTGTAAATGCGTCCCTGTCTACTGTATTTCTGTCTCTGTATTTCTTAAACCAAACGCAGCCTTAGGCTGCGTTTGGAAACGAGGGACAGTGACAGAAATACAAAAATACAGAAGACAGAATATAAATTGTATCTGTCTTATGTTTGGTAATACAAAATACAGAAACAGAATCTCTAAGTTAAAAGACTAGATTACCCTTTGTAACCCTTAACTTTACCTTCCTGTTGCTCTCTTCGTCCTCCGCAACGCACCGGCTTCTTCCCTCCGCACCGCGTCGCCTTCCGGAGCCGATCGCCTCCGCGGCCTTCTCTCTTCGTCCTCCGCACTGCACCGCCTTCTTCCCTCCGCACCGCGTCGCGTTCCGGAGCCGATCGCCTCCGCGGCCTTCTCTCTTCGTCCTCCGCACCACACCAGCTTCTTCCCTCCGCACCGCGTCGCCTTCCGGAGCCGATCGGAGAAACTGTGATTTATTCTTTTCTCATTGAGAATCTTGGTAATGTCTCAAGATTTAAACTGTGATTTTAGCTAGATTTATAGTGCCTTGTCAGATTCTTTATATACTACTTTATGGAACTAATTTTCAAGCTTGCTGCCGACATCTTGATAATGAAGTTCAACTCTAAGCGGATTGGAGAAGATAAATTTTGGGATTATAGAGATAATTAGTTATTCTTTTCTTATTGAGCATCTGTTCATAATAACTTAAGATTAAGGTAGTGTTATCATTGGGTTGTTGTAGGGCTTATGCTTTCTAACTTCTGCATGATTAATTTTGTACAGTGATTAATTTTGCACAGTGATTAATTTTGGGATCTTCATGCTCATACTAATCATCCAAACACCTGATCCTAATTTTAGTTTTATTGGTAGAAGACCAAAACCAAAAAATATCAACTTGATCAGGTCAAGGTATTTCGTTGGGACTATTAGCAAGGACGAGAGGAGAGGATGTTTAAGGACCACAACATCCTTCATCCATTCTGACCACTCCCTTTCCCCTAAAAAATAAAGAAAGAAAAGACGAGACTTTCCATGTTCACTCGGTTTACTTTTGACCCTCTCCAGAACAAACAAGAATGGCATTCAAGCCAAGCCAGCTCCCGTCTATCAATAGAGATCTTGAATAAGAAGACAATAAACTAAACAACTGCGACAAGAATGGAAGAAAGAGATGGGCGGTGTGGGTAGGGTAGAAGAGAACCGGGCCTCATAGGCTGCGTTCGAACGAATAGGAACTAACATTGAAAGAATAACTAACAGCAAACGGATTACTTAAGCAAGATCATAACACATCAAACGAAAAGTTGCAAACTTCCAAATTGAATACAGCGATCAAGAAAGAAGAGAGATCGAGCAAGACTCACCGGTAGTCCCTGAAGTGCGGCACGTCTTCGAGAACGTATCCAAAGTCTGCTTCGACGAGCCAGGTGGAGGGTGGATGGTGCGAACGGTGGCGCGTCAAGTGGAGGGTGCGAACGGCGGCGCGTCAGGTGTAGGGTTGAGGGTGCGAAGGTGCCCTTCCTTTGACGAGCCAGGTGGAGGGTGGAGGGTGGAGGAACGGCGGCGCGTCAGGTGGAGGGTGCGAACGGCGGCGCGTGAGGAAGGGGTGCGAAGGTGCGAACAGCTGAGGGTTTAGCTGAGGGTTTTGTGGGTAAAATGGTAATTTAATTTCTTCTGTCTCCGTCTAAAATCCGCTGTCTCCGATTTTCAAATGGACAGAAAAAGGGCTCAGTTGGCGACGGAGACAGAGACAGAAATTGATTTTTTGTATCTGTCTCTCATTTCCAAACGGGGACAGAGACAAAAAATCAAAACTGTCTCTGTATTTCTGTCCTAAGGCTGCGTTTGGAAACGGGGACAGGACAAAAATACAGAGACAGTTTTGATTTTTTGTCTCTGTCCCCGTTTGGAAATGAGAGACAGATACAAAAAATCAATTTCTGTCTCTGTCTCCGTCGCCAACTGAGCCCTTTTTCTGTCCATTTGAAAATCGGAGACAGCGGATTTTAGACGGAGACAGAAGAAGTTAAATTACCATTTTACCCACAAAACCCTCAGCTAAACCCTCAGCTGTTCGCACCTTCGCACCCCTTCCTCACGCGCCGCCGTTCGCACCTTCGCACCCTCCACCTGACGCGCCGCCGTTCCTCCACCCTCCACCCTCCACCTGGCTCGTCAAAGGAAGGGCACCTTCGCACCCTCAACCCTACACCTGACACGCCGCCGTTCGCACCCTCCACCCTCTACCTGACGCGCCGCCGTTCGCACCATCCACCCTCCACCTGGCTCGTCGAAGCAGACTTTGGATACGTTCTCGAAGACGTGCCGCACTTCAGGGACTACCGGTGAGTCTTGCTCGATCTCTCTTCTTTCTTGATCGCTGTATTCAATTTGGAAGTTTGCAACTTTTCGTTTGATGTGTTATGATCTTGCTTAAGTAATCCGTTTGCTGTTAGTTATTCTTTCAATGTTAGTTCCTATTCGTTCGAACGCAGCCTATGAGGCCCGGTTCTCTTCTACCCTACCCACACCGCCCATCTCTTTCTTCCATTCTTGTCGCAGTTGCTTAGTTTATTGTCTTCTTATTCAAGATCTCTATTGATAGACGGGAGCTGGCTTGGCTTGAATGCCATTCTTGTTTGTTCTGGAGAGGGTCAAAAGTAAACCGAGTGAACATGGAAAGTCTCGTCTTTTCTTTCTTTATTTTTTAGGGGAAAGGGAGTGGTCAGAATGGATGAAGGATGTTGTGGTCCTTAAACATCCTCTCCTCTCGTCCTTGCTAATAGTCCCAACGAAATACCTTGACCTGATCAAGTTGATATTTTTTGGTTTTGGTCTTCTACCAATAAAACTAAAATTAGGATCAGGTGTTTGGATGATTAGTATGAGCATGAAGATCCCAAAATTAATCACTGTGCAAAATTAATCACTGTACAAAATTAATCATGCAGAAGTTAGAAAGCATAAGCCCTACAACAACCCAATGATAACACTACCTTAATCTTAAGTTATTATGAATAAATGCTCAATAAGAAAAGAATAACTAATTATCTCTATAATCCCAAAATTTAGCTTCTCCAATCCGCCAAGAGTTGAACTTCATCATCAAGATGTCGGCAGCAAGCTTGAAAATTAGTTCCATAAAGTAGTATATAAAGAATCTGACAAGGCACTATAAATCTAGCTAAAATCACAGTTTAAATCTTGAGACATTACCAAGATTCTCAATGAGAAAAGAATAAATCACAGTTTCTCCGATCGGCTCCGGAAGGCGACGCGGTGCGGAGGGAAGAAGCCGGTGCGGTGCGGAGGACGAAGAGAGAAGGCCGCGGAGGCAATCGGCTCTGGAACGCGACGTGGTGCGGAGGGAAGAAGGCGGTGCGGTGCGGAGGACGAAGAGAGAAGGCCGCGGAGGCGATCGGCTCCGGAACGCGACGCGGTGCGGAGGGAAGCAGGCGGTGCGGTGCGGAGGACGAAGAGAGAAGGCCGCGGAGGCGATCAGCGCCGGAAGGCGACGCGGTGCGGAGGGAAGAAGCCGGTGCGGTGCGGTGCGGAGGACGAAGAGAGCAACAGGAAGGTAAAGTTAAGGGTTACAAAGGGTAATTTAGTCTTTTTAACTTAGAGATTCTATTTTTGTATTTTGTATTACCAAACATAAGACAGATACAATTTATATTCTGTCACTGTCTCCACTGTCTTCTGTATTTTTGTATTTCTGTCACTGTCCCTCGTGTCCCTCGTTTCCAAACGCAGCCTTATTGAGTGATTTTTTTCTCTTCTTTTCTTTAGTTTGTTGTGTGCCACTATATGTGTTGCCTCAAGCAAAACACCAGTGGTGGGATTTATCATCTAGAGACTTATCTCAATGCTTGACATTCCTTTCTTCTTTCCTTCTCTTTTTTCTATTGTGTGATGTTGCATGCACCATAGATTAAAATGCCAATTGAGTCAATCAACACAGACTAAATTTACCATTCCCCGCCCATTGGCATGCAAATTGCATATTGTGACAGGGTGGACAAAGGCGAAAGATGAAAATTATGTCGGCACAGGCACTACTACAAGAACTGCATTCCTCCATGAGCACTCATAGGTGACGAAGCACAACTACGATTCCTTCTTCACGGTACACCTTTGTACATCTCTTCCTCCTCTTTTGACAGCAAGGCAATGACCATGAAAACACGTGAAACCTTCCACTACCTCCTCTCCTTCCCCCTTCTTCTGTTGCCTCTTTTGGTGTTTGACACACCTCAGGCACACCACTCAGCACATAGCACCACTTTGTTGAGAGTATAAGTGTTGTTAGGTTATTAGTGTAGTGGGTTTGGTCCCACATTAAGATTTAAGGTTTAGGGTTTTATATTAAGTGAAAAACAAATGAATAACAGTGCTTCCATGGGTACCCATGTGTCTGTTTCTACATGTCCATCATGCTGTGGTTTAGATGAAGCTACATGAAAACAAAACAAAAACAATAGCTTTGAAGATGAAATTGCATTACTGAAGTAAATCATGCACCAATTCAATCTAAATACCTAGCTGCCGGCTCAGAGAAACTCCTTCCAGGTTGTTTTTGTCGCAAAACATGCAAATCACCACCTGGACAATATTCCATAACTAAACATGAGAGGTTATCTGTTGTAAAATGAGAGTAGAGTGTAGGAAGAAATGGATGGTCTAGCATTTCCAATATTTCCCTTTCGTTTTGCGTTCTGAGCAACTTTTTCCTGCTAACCAGAAAGTCAATATCCATGACCTTCAAAGCAAACAAGCATTCAAAACCAACTAGTTCAGCAAGATAAACTGTTCCAATATCTCCACAACCAAGTCGCTTGAGGAGCTTAAAATCACTTAAATCCAATCTTGCTTGCTGATTTAAGATGTGACTAATGGCAACCCACCTCACATCCTTTGACATGTGAGGTCTACATCCTTTAACAATAATACCACTCTGATGGCTCTCTGCACTGAAGCTAGTGCTGCAACTATAATCGCAAGTGCTGCTTTTGGAACTATGGGAGCACTCCCCTTCTTCTTGTGATGTAGAGAATTCACTTGCTTTCACTCCACTGACTTGAGCACTACCGTAGGTATTTATTTTGGAAATAGTTATGCTTCCACCACAATCAATGTTTGTGGTGTTACTTTCTCGAACAGAATCCATCATGCCAAGTGCAGGGGAGATGGATTCTTTGGGACAACATGATTTCAATGCACATGAAGTAGTATCACTTTTATTAACTTCACTGCATTTGTTGGAACCACTAAGCACTGAATTTGGTTTGCATTTCGCTTTATTTTTAGTGAGAGTATTCCTATGTAATGAGTTTATTAAACGTGGAATCACAATAGGATTGCTCAATGAAGTAACAGCCTGTGGGCTAAATATGGATGGTTTGGAAACTGATTTGCCCTTCTTATCCCTCTTCCTCACTGCCAATTTACTTTCAAATGCTTCATCTGGTACAGATTGAAGTACATCTTGGATTCTGATTTTTGTTACAATAGGTTTATTGGGAACTGCAGATGAAGATACTGAAGAAACATTCTGATTACCTGACTCCACATGTTGCAGCTCACCATATGGAACTGGCTTATTTGACGAGTCTGCAGATACCTTCAGAGGTGTGATGGATATTTCAACCACATTTGCCTTTTCCCCATTTTGAAGAAACTCAGAGTCATTTGTTTGAACCAATACTGAAGCATAAAGCCTCTCAATTGTTACAGCTTCAGAGGCCCCTGATGACCTCTTCATAGCAGCCATCTCTGATGCCTGGGAAATGCATAATCTTCTCAAAGACTGTTTTAGGGTGACAGATTCTGGCATTCCTGTTCCTGATGATCGAGGTGCACCAACTCTGAGTGGCTTCTTCGAAACATTCTTATGCAACAAGTCAAACCCTGAATGACTAGAAGGACCAAGAACCCTTGATGTGGTCCTGAGATCTATTGCTCTTAAAAGTTGATCGAGTTCATCTTCCATATCTTGCCGTTTACCATCTCTTAGATTTGGTTTGAGCTTAGTACTAGAAATCTTTGATTCCTCATAGTAACTAACCAAATTTGGGTCTTCATTTGTCTCAACAATCTCAGAAGTACCACTAGACATATCGGATAATGGCTCAACTGACTTGAGAAAGAACAACCTCAATGGCGAGATCAGATATCAAATGAATAGATCTTCTCCTAGTAATCCATCTTGCAGTGAAGTTTAGTTGTGAGACACCAAGCAATGACCGAAATTTACTGTTTCTGCAATAAGATAACACTGCATTAGTTACAAGGACATAGAATGTGCTTAGGCACAAATTAAAAATAGCTGAGCCAAGAGATTCCGTGATTTTTTTTTAAAAAAAATGGCCTTTAAGTACATTTTTAAAAAAATTTGAGGTACATATGTGGGGCGTGTACTTCCACAATTATCTTTTCAGCTGTCTGAATTCAGGCATTCTCACATCAAAAAGAATCTGAACAGAAGTCTCATAAAAATTGTAACACGTCATCAAAACAAGAATCTTAATCTTAGCTACAATAATAATGAGATTAGACGCTGAGACATTTTTTTCTCGATTCTTTGACAGATTTCCCCTCCAAATCTACACACAGAACAGGCATTAAAACAAAACTACAGTAAGGTGCAGACAAAATTTCCTTTTTTGAACAGATCGATGCTGCAGCAGAGAACTTCTCATCATACGAAGTTAGACAAATTACGAACAAATTGCAACTAACAAGAAAGGGTATAAAAGGACTCAGTAGCCACTCACATTGCCATCGAAACTGAAACGAACGCGTCGGGAAGGAAGATATTGAAAAAATATATATAAAACGAGTGAAAACCAGCTGGAAGGAATCAACCGCGAGAGTAAGCGCAAGAAGAAAAGGAACCTGAAGCAAGAAGAATCCGTACAGATTCGCCGCCGATGCCGATGCCGATGCCGATGCCGATCTTGGTACGAATCGAGGGGCCAACTCTACTGTCCAATCAAGACCTCGAAGCGGAAGCCGAGGAGGACTGCGATCGATCTTGAAGGGAATCGAAGGATCCGCTTCTAGGGTTTAGGATAGAGAGAGAGAAGCAGTAGACTTAACGCATTTCACAAGGGCGAGCAGATCGCTGTGAAGGACGGAGAAGGGAAGAAAACACAATTAATAATTACGAAGTAAAGAAGAGAGAGATGGTCCCTATATATATATATAACTATTATTTATTATTAATAATTACTAAATAATGTTTGCAAAATTATTTAACTAGCAGTAAAAAAATGATAAATAAATTTAATAATGAATTAAATTAAAGTGAATAAGTAATGTGCAAGCTTATTAAAGTTTTTAGGATCCACAATTTATCAAAAAATACAGGGGCCGATCCGCAAATGTGAAAGAAAATTTTATTAAAAGGTGCACTTCAAATTTAATATTTTTCAAATATTCAGGATTTTGCCAATAATTTCTTAAGCACGTGAATTAATTCTTGAGAATATAGAATATGATGAATTTAATTGTTCTTTTAGCTAAAACACTTGATAATATTTTAGTAGTCAAAATTCGACCATAAAGGGGACAAGTTATTATTATTATTTATTTATTTTGCATTAAAAATTGCATTTCACAAAAATGTTGATTGCTTGACTTGAATTTATTATAAATAAATACATTCAAAGTAAGTGCTATTAATTTACTTAAAATATAATAAAAGGAAAGATGTTGAAATGATTGCAATGTGTGGCACACTAATTGTTTTTAGCTAACAAATTATTAAGTCCAACTAACCACGAAAAAGACGTAATCGGCGGGACCAAATCAAGCCGCCGACTAAAATTTAATCCAATTAAATAATTAAGTAATCGAATATGAAAATTTTTAAATTATGAATTATTATATATATATATATATATATATATGAAAAGTATAATTATAAGTGATAATAAAATAGTTGAATAAAATATAAATATTCAATCCTCGATATAAATATGAAAATAAATATAATAAATGATTCATTATCGTTCCTATTAATAGGATCATTTACTATTTGTAGTAAAATTGCAAAAGTTGCTATTTCTAAAAACCTTTTTTGGCCAAGTTGTGAATTCATTATTTTAAGGGACGCAGAGTGCCATAAGTAGGAAAAGTTCATTTTCAACCTCATTGTTTGCGTATTATTTTTAAAATACCTTTAAAAAGACTTATCATTTTCCTCTATTTGTAACAAAATAATGATATAATAATTTTTTTTTATTCTAAGAAAATAAAATGCAAATACTACCAACAGTTTGTTGATATAGTAATAGGCCCATAGATCAATAAGTCACACTGCGCAATGATCGATAAGCAATCATGGTTCAATTTTGTCGGCGAGAAACAACTCGTAGACAAATAGCTTACTTTCAACGAACAAGGATAAAACTTAAGGACGACGAGGAGTTAAATTTTTATTATTTTTTATTTTTATTGCTAAAGTCAAGCTTGCTCTCTGGAGGATCAGAGCAAGCTTCTGATCCCCCAGAGACTTGACTTCTGCGCCCACCTCATCAAGCTCTCTATCCATTGAGAAATTTTCCTCCTCCAGCCCGATACCTGTGTCTCAATTGCCTGTACGCATAACTCGATCCGGATGGATCAATAATAGCCTGGTCCGCGACTATAGGGTGGGCGATGGAAATGTTTTGCACCTTGTGGTTAGGCTCTCCGATCTCCGATATATCACTGTGAGAACTATCTCTGGGGAAACATATAATTTCCAAGTTGAACGGAACCGCAATGTTGGGTACATCAAGCAGCAGCTTGCAAAGAGGGATAAGGGTCTGGACGATGTCGACAACCATAAGCTCATATGTGATGGCGAGGAGCTTGATGATCACAAGTTGATTGATGATATCAGTAGGGAAAATGATTCTGTGATTCATTTGCTTATCCGTAAATGTGCAAAAGTTAGGACTAAACCTTTTGAAAAGGACTTTGAGCTGTCAATTGATGCCCCCACTGTGACGGAAAAGGATGGAACCCATGATCTTCAAATAGTTGCTAGGAACCTTCTGTACAAGGATTTGTGGATTGAGCCGGTTGTAGATCCAAAAGTTGAATTGTCTCCGTTAATTACAAAACTAATCAATTCTGCTTCCTTAGGGTTGGAGAGGGGTAATTTACCAATAATGTCTTCAGATGGCACGGGGGGAGCATACTTTATGCAAGATGATTCAGGTCAAGAGTATGTAGCTGTCTTCAAGCCAATTGATGAGGAGCCAATGGCTGAAAATAATCCTCGAGGACTTCCTTTGTCAACTAATGGTGAAGGGTTGAAGAAAGGGACACGTGTTGGAGAAGGAGCGATAAGGGAGGTTGCCGCATACATCCTTGATCACCCTGTTGGCGGGAAGCGTTTAGCTGATGAAGCAGGGTTTGCTGGTGTTCCTCCAACAGCCATGGTGCGATGCTCTGATACTGGTTTCCATTATTCTGAGGCGTACAACTGTGCGTCCAAGAATTTCAAGATTGGATCCTTACAAGCATTTGTTGAAAACTGTGGGAGCTGTGAGGATATGGGGCCTCGAGCATTTCCTGTGCAGGAGGTTCATAAGATATCTGTTCTGGATATTCGGTTGGCGAATGCTGATCGCCATGCCGGAAATATATTAATGTGCAAGAATGAAGAAGGACATACGATGTTGGTTCCCATTGATCACGGATATTGCTTGCCTGAGAATGTAAGTGCAGCATTTATTTTTGTTGCAGTAAAATGTTAATATTCTCTTTCTTGCTCTTTTTCAATCCTTAATGTCTGTCCTTCATTTGTCTCTATTTATCTTGATATTTTTATTCTTTTCCAAATTCATAAGCAAATTGTTAATTGATATATTGAGAATGTATATAATCTGCATTTGAGGCCTTATATTTGTTCTGCTTGTTGTCAATATAGCTATAAGCCTCTTGTACATTTCTCTTGAAGTTGATAAAAACGCTTATCTGATTTGATCTTATCAATAACAAGATCTGTCTACATGCTTACCAAGGATTATCAAGAATTCGAGAAGACTCAACCTGTCAACCACCTCACTGGATGCTTTCTCAACCGTTCGTCAAGTTTTCTCTCAAAAAATATCGTGCATCTTGATATCAAATCATCTTTCTAAGCACGTTGCTTCTTTCAAATTTCATTACCCTTGGGCCAAAAGCATGTTTCAAAATTACTGCTCAATTTTCCTGTTGGAGTTGTGAATGCATTATTTTGCTTACATTTTTGTTGCAGAAACTTTAACACACACAGACTCATTTATGTGCCCTCATTCTCACTTCTGTTATTATCAATAATTAGTCATATTTTTTGATTGTTACATAACAAACAATCTAACTACAATCAATCTGAACTCTGTTGCATGTGCATTATGTGCCTTACTATTGAGTTTGGTGCAATGCTATGTAGGAATAATCTTTTGTTTTTAACATGGGCTTTGCGATCTTTATTATCCTCTTTCAATCCGAGCTGTGCCTTGTTATCAAGTTTGGTGCAATGTTTTTAACATATCTGTCTAGCACGGCCTTCCTGATCATTATTTATTGTCTGCTTTGGATTGGAGACGATCAATTAATTTCTTTATTCATGTTTAGTATGCTACATTGCTGAGTATCTATGCCACTGTTTCAGTTTGAAGATTGTACATTTGAGTGGCTTTATTGGCCTCAAGCCCGTCAGCACTTCGATGATGCGACCATTAATTACATAAAAGCACTAGACGCTGAAGAAGACATCACACTTCTTAAATTCTACGGGTGGAATCTCTCGCCTGAATGTGCCGGTACTCTTCGCATCTCAACCATGCTCTTAAAGAAAGGAGCAGAAAGGGGGCTCACTCCATATGATATCGGAAGCATTATGTGTAGGGAAACAATTAACAAGGAATCAAAAATCGAGGAGATGATCCACGAAGCCAATGATGCTGTTCTTCCAGGCACTCACGAGGCCATGTTCCTAGAGATACTTTCTGAGATCATGGATCGTCACCTGGACAAAGTGAAAATGTAGATTTACCTGGTTATTGTTCCATGTTTCTTTGCAACAGGATCTAAACTTTAAGGTGGTTGTAAGTATGAAGGCCACTAAACTGAATGTGTTCATACGTTGTCTTTGTGGATTTGAATTCCCTGTAAGTCTTAGCTCTGCCCTACTTTGACTTTGAAGTTTGATTTTCGAAGTTTGATTGTGTCAATTGTATCACTTTTTGTTCCTTTGAAAGCCTTACATGTATTCATTTTTTCCATGCATCTGATGCACATTTACAAGTCTTCATAGAGTTGAGTTTTGTTTTTCAAGAACTATTTGCTTATTTGTTAGGATTTTTATTTACCTTTTTTTTCCTTGGCAGCTAATTTAATTCCTTAGACTTTTGCTGATATGGTTAGGATCTTGCCTAAAACTCGAATATCATTGATTACCAAGGTCTTAAAAAGAGAAATGATATAGAAAGATTAATACATAAGAGTGTGCTTTTTTCCTCACACTCTTAGACATGTTATGGTTCCTTGTTCGTCATACATAAAGAACAATGGCTGCCAAACACAGCCAAGTAATGATCTATTCCATCCTGAAGAATCTTTGTAATATTCTAAATCTTATACAGATTTGGTTACGTTTAACTACAAACAGAAATGAGAAAACTGATGATACTTCAAACACAGCCTCAGGAATACTCATGCATAAAATAAACTTTTCGAATGATTCATGTTTGGTTTGGGAAGAGATCATGGCCTTCAGTTCTCTTCAGAGAGGTTTCTGACTTCTACCTACAGCATGATCAATTTTGAGAGGTGAGTTGACTTTCATGTGCTCTAGCTTGGCCTGAAGGGTGTTGACTACAGTGTTTGGTTGGCATTTGGGACGAAGCGCCAGAGATCTACTGCAATATCCACCTCTTTCTTTTTGTGAAATTTGTAAAGTTGTGGCACATCATACCGCAGCTACAATACCAACAAACAGAATTACTTGTCGCTAAATAAGGATATTAAAGGGTCCATCTCCATTACTTGGATGGAAGATGAGAGGAGAGGAGGGAAAGATCACAATCATTTGTGTACATCTTTTAGTTACTTTCCCTCTCCCTCTTCTTCCATATTTTCCATCCAAGTAATCAGACCAACCAACCGTTAACGAACTGAAAAACCTTTGGTAATGAACATAGCAAAGGTTATATATCACACGAATGTTCACAAATCAGAATACCTCACATAAAACTTCTGCAGTTCTGGCGTTCAAATCTCGAGCCGCAATTTTCTTTATATGCTGTTCACCACAAATAAATGAGACCATAGTTAGCGGGACAGCCGAACCAACTATAATGTAAAGATGAATACCAAATTTTAAGGAATTGAGATCTCTCATATTCCTCAGGAATATATTGTTTTTCAATCTTATTCTATGAATAATTTTGCCTTATTTTTCAAGAATACATGTTCTAACTCTCTCTATATCTTATGAATGAGTAGGGAAGAGTGCACCATTGGATCGGCTAGCACAAAACAGTGAATTGGGCTTATTGGAGTGAGAGCCAGATGAGTAGTGGTGCCTGTCGGACTAAGTGAATGGGCCATTTTGTCACCCTATTGCAGGAATAGTTTTGCCTTATTTTTCAAGAATATATACTCTTACTTTCTTAACTCTCTAAAAAAACATATATTATGAACAAGAAAGATAGAACGCACCGTTGGACCAAGTTGGGCAAAACAGTGAATTGAAGGGCTTATTGAACCGATGAGAGCACATAGGGTAGCCAATTAAGCAGGTGAGCTAGGCAAGTTGATTGGGTGGTCTCAATCGAATTGGAGGGCTCAGACCAGAGGGTATGGGCCAGTTGCTCCTACAGGCAAAATATATCCGTTGGACTAGATCGTGTGACCTAAATGAGTGAACAACATATTTCATATAGTAATTTTATCATTATGAAAATTCTTATAACATTCCCACAAGCCAAACACAAGAATAATTATTCTAAGTATATTACATTTCATAAACCAAACCAAGGATAACTTATTCAGATTATATCCATTGTCTATTTCATTCCCTAGGAATAGTTATTCCATTCCTTTTCATTCAATTCCAAAATCCAAACACACCATCAAAGTAAAAGCTCTTGTTACACAGCATCAGATGATAATGTGCATAACAATTTTAGATCCATAACAGAAATCTCTCAACTATGAGAGGAGAAAGTACTACTGACATAAGAAGCAGCACATTTAATTTTAGCAAAGCCCAAAAGAATGCAAAAGAAAGCAACTTACATCTCTGGTGGTAGTTTTATGCAAAGAGTAGACTGCACGGGAAGCAACCTGTGGAGAATCAACAAGGAAGTTGAGGAACCAAATCATTGCTAAATAAACCATGCATACAAGAAGAAAAATCTTTACCTTCAAAGCTTTTGCAAGAAACTCGATGTCAGATCCTTTCCTTCGAGTTCCGAAAGGAGGATTCATGACAACAGTGTCCACCAAATGATCTGCAACAGTAATTTAAGATGTCTATTATGCCTATTTCTCCAATAGGAAAAGCAAGAAATAATTTCAGCAAACAAACTTTTCTTCACACTGTTTTCATGTAGCAATGTACCAAAAGATCCAGGCTATGGCTATGTTTCAGCATGGTTTTAAATGGGAGACTTCTGATCAACTCGTGTCTTTCTGCTCAATTTGGGCTGAAGCAGATTGTAGCATGGCAAGGAATCAATTCCTCCTGCCAATTGCTTCACTTCCTCTGTTTCCGCCTAAGGAAATGGAGGAAATAGTCTCACATTTTTTAGATGTAGGCTAATTTACAACTTTAGTTGTGGACTTGAGCCATTCGGTTCAGTGGTTGAGTCTGACAAGTTGATGGATCAATTCTCTCATCCAAGCAAGCCATTTCAATCATTATTAGAATGGACCTATCTTAGGCATGTTGAGGTTGGAGAGGGCTTATGTGATAGTATAATCTCACCACTAGGCTTCAAAAGCATTTTCTGAAAATAGGTCCACAAAACCTAGTGGTGAACTAATGAAGAAATATAAGCTTAGATGCAGGGCTAATATGTACATGGATTTATGCATTCTGGGATAAAAATTGGTTGGCTGACAAGTTAATGAATCGATTCTCTCAAGTCTCACCTAAGTGAATTATTTCAGATGCATCTCATAATTTCAAATGTTTACAACATAGTAAAGTTCCACAAATATATACTCAGAAACAAAAGAATAGAAAGTCTATTAGGTGTCTTGATAATGAAAACATTGCATCTTGGCATATAGAAAAAAATGAGATCTTGGGTTGGGATTACCTCTCCATCTTAAGTTGTTAATGTCACACTGCATGAAATCCATTTCCAGCTGCATCAACATATATTAACCAAAAGGTTCAAGTTAGCCTTTTTCTGCACATGTGATGCATAAAACCATGAAAAACATTGAAAATTTAGAACTTATATCACATTTAATATACACTTTGGCTAGTCACCTCTAAAATAATAGGCATTCTTTTATTTGTTTAGAATTCAGACAGCACAAACCATGAAACCAAGTACCAAAATGTCATTGAAAGGATTGATGACATTACAACTTTAGAATATAAACAACGTTACCTCCAAATCTACAGCATTTTCTGAAGCAATCTCTAGAGATTGAGGATCAATGTCAACGCCAATGACCTGTCTGTGAATGTAACAGAAGTCATATGCATTATCAAATAGATATATCAATCAGAACCACCAAACTATATTCTATGAACATATTTCAATATATAATAAAAAAATATTTAACAATGTAAGTCATTAAAAGCTTGCACTAAATTAAAAGGTTGAATTCAGTGTGAGAGATTAGAAAAATATGAGAAGCGATGCTTACTCTGCATCCAAAAGTGCACTTGCTAATCCTAACGTACCACAACCACAACCAAAATCAGCTACAATCTTGCCACTTATATCTCCATATGTATTTTCTGCCTGTTAAAAATCATGAAAAAAAGGAAAATATAGAAATATTGTTCTTAGAAGTAGTTCAGGATAATTTGTTTGATTATTGAGGAATTGAAGCAATAGATCGTAAGGGGATTTAATGGAATTCACCATCAACAAAATATAAAAAGAAAAAAGTAACCCAAAATCAAAATATATCAACAAAACTTGCGTGGACTGAACTTCTTAGGGATTAAGTGCTTCAAAACATTAAAACTATCATCTTAACATACAAAAGGAACCTCCCAAAAGGCGCCTGTTTTCCAAAGCCTAACATTTAACAAATCTGCACCAAAATGGAATATTGAGGAAGCAAAATCTACTGCAAAGATAAAAGGCAAAATGATGACGGAATTACTAGAGGATCACCGTTCCAACTTCCTTGTGAGACGGAAATACATTAGAAGAATTTTAAAAAGCAATGCTTTTTAATTGAACGGACTAAATGACATGGCGAGTTGAAACAGAAGCAATAAATTTGTGAGTGATGAGCTCTAATTCTAAGTAGATTCGAAAAACAAACTGAGCTGTAAAATGGACTGCCATAACGAGCAAGATGCACAACCAAAATAGAGCAAGACTTTGATAGATATAGGGAAAAAAAGAGGATATTGATATCCTATACGATATCAATTTTAAGTACTTTTTGCAATAAACTAATTCGGAAATCAACAGGATCAGATGAATACCGTATATAGCAACCGAGACGCAATATGTGGTCCTGTGGGATATTGTTCCAATTCTATCTGCGCAGCCAGAAACAAAGATCATCTCCCAATAAATCAACAAGGAAAGGTAACATCTTTCCCATTTCTATTCCAAAGAAATCCATCAAAGGAGCACAAATAAGCATACAAGTGATGGAATCACTCAATTGCCGGGAATAAAGTAGAGTGGGAGAGAAAAGAGAACATATTCGACGAAAAGAGGAAACAACACCGAACCTTTGGGTGGGAGAACTGCTGAAGAGTGCCAAGGAGGCCCTCGAGCTGCTTCAGCTTCATCTCGAAGCCGATCAAAGGAACCCTAATGCGATGCGACAGTTCGTCAAAGCCGCTAAAACGTTATATCACAAATAAAAACGTTAGAATGCGGGAAAACGGAATCAGTGTTAATTGCATATATCGGGGTTCAGGGACGATATATTCCAAAATAACTTGTCCATTTTACTATTTTTTATTTAATAAAGAAGAATGCTCTCTATAGATTTGTTAACTAGAATAAGAAAAATAAAATGTTTCCTTTATTTTTATATAGATTTAAATTAGACGTAAATAAAGAAAATATATTACAAATATATATATATATATATATTTTTTCCCCTTGAAAAATCATTCCATATGTTTTTTCGATATCTTTCTCAAAAGAAAATTAATTTTCTTTCCTTTAATTATGGTTTTTGACTTATATGGATAATTTCGCTATTTTGCCAAAAAGTCCTCCTTCGTGTAACATATTATTATTATGTCGAAACGGGAAGATTTTTTTTCATAAAAACTTGAGGGTATTTTTGCTTATCAGAAAAACTATGAAGGTGTATTTCGAAAATCAAATAAAAGGCAAACAATTTCCTTTTGAACACGACGTAAAGTCTGAGGGGTGAACTGAAAGTTTCCCATCACGTTATAAGGAGAAGAAGCTACACCATCTTCAGCTCCACTGCTTCGCAAAGAGCGAGAGCAGAGGCGGCTAAGTCTCCTAAAGGTCCTAGACACGAGGACTTGAGACCGATAATAATAGATTTAAAATTTTTTAAAAATAAATTAAAATATTAATTTTAAAAATAAATTTTTTATATAAAATCAAATTTTTTAATTTTTGAAATACAAAATTATTAATTAAATTTTCATATTCAAATTTTAATAATAAATTTTTTTAATTGATAACATTGCTAAATTATTTAATATTTCTTAAGATATAGTTTAACATAAATAAGACTTTATTAATTTTAATTTTGAAAAACTTATTTCCGCTGAAGCTACACCAATAAGTATGGTCAGTAATATTCTATAAGCTATCCATGTATTAAGAAATAAATTTAATTTTTTATAAGATTTAATACTTCAAGTGCTCCTGTTTTTAATTCTAGATTTATTATTTCTTTTAAAAATTTAAATTCTAAAAATAAATTTAAACCATCAATATCTTGTGACATATTATGTGTTAAAAAGTTTTCAATATGCAAATATTTTTCTTTTAAAAAATCATTATCAAAAAATTTTAACTTCTCTATTTTATATAAAAATTAATATTATCTTCGTATATTTTAAATTGTTCAAACCTACTTTTAAGTGATCAATAATATAATTAAATTAATTAATTTTAAAAGATTCTTCTGGTGATAGTTTTACTTCCTTATTTACATTCTCATCAAATCATTTATTTTTTTTAATTATATATTTTTCAAAATTTAACAAATATGATGATATTTGAAAGTTCGACAAATGACCTGTGAAATTTGAAACTATAATTATTATATTGATGAAATTTCATCGTAATTAAAATATGAGAGTAATTTAGTAAGTAAAGATGAAATATTCAGAATAAAAAATTTTTAAAATTTTGAGATTAAAGATAAAATATTCACAATAAAGATGAAATATAAAGATAAATCACAAGTGACATGATAATGTTCACTACAAAAATAAACCTGATTAGCGACCGAAAATTCGATCGCTAATCGATCGCTAAACACCATTAACGACCGATTAATGACGGATAAAAAAATCGTAAAAAAAAATCGTCGTAATTCGATTTAGCGACCAAATTCAAATTCGATCGCTAATTAACGATTGAATTTGAAATCGGTCGCTAAATTTATCTTTCAAGTTGGAGTTTTACATTGTAATGCTAAATTAACGATCGAATTTTAGTTCGGTCGCTAAATTAGCGATCGATAAATTTTTCCCTCGTCGTTCATTTCTAAAATTACCATTTATAAAATTACCGACCCAATCAAAATTCGGTTGCTAATCTAGCAACTGATTGGTCGCTAAATAGCGATCAAATTTTAACTTCAGTCGTAAATTACTGATCGATTAAATTTCAATCGCTATTTAGCGACCAATTAAATTTCGATCGCTATTTAGCGACCAAAATTAAAAATCGATCGTTAAATTAGCGATCGAAATTTAATCGATCGCTAAATTCGTCGTTATTTGTGGATTTTTTTTTAGTGGTTCACCTTTGACATCTAAAATATCATTTTATTAGAATTTTTTTTTGCTCTCCAAACTACTTCCACCTTTTTTTGTTTTTAAAAATCTTTACTTTATATTCTAGATGTGCCAACTTAGAAAAAATTGCAAACTATGAATTCTTGACTTCGATGATAAATTTAAAATCTAAACAAGAATCTTTTTTATATTTGCCAAATCTAAAATTATAAAACTATGAATTCTTGCTAAATTTTATAAAACTATAATAAAATCCATGGACTCTTACATCTCTTGCTATGCAGTTAATGATCCATTTGTGATGAAGACATGGGCAAAGTCGTATCCTAAGAACAGGCTTGTGAAATTCCTAGCTGATGGCTCCGGCATTTACACTCACACCTTTGGGTTGGAAGTAGACCTCTCTGATAAGGGTATGGGCACCCAATCGTGACGGTTCGTTCTCTTTGTTGACGACCTTAGGGGTGAGTATTCGGTTAAAATTGAACCGAACCAAATTAATCGAAAATTGAATAAACAAATTTTTTAGAACAAACCGAACCGACCGATTGTTTTAATAAAAATCGAATAAACCGAATCGATATTTTATCGGTTAATTCGGTTTTCGACCGAATTAACTGAATTTTTTTAAATATTATAAAAATTTTACTAATGAATTAGGGATTTATAAATTTATTTATTTAAAATTTGTAAATTATTTTTTAAATTTGATTAATTTGGTTAATTCAGTTTATTCGGTTTAACCGAATAAGGAATTTTAAAATTGAAATCGAACCGAATTAATCGAATTAATTGATTTTTTTAGAAAAAATAATCAAAATTCTGAAATAACCAAACTGAATTTTTAATTCGGATCGATTTGATCGATTTATTCAGTTTATTTCCGCTGAAGCTACACTAATAAGTATGGTCAGTAATATTCTATAAGCTATCCATACATTAAGAAAAAATTTTAATTTTTTATAAGATTTAATACTTCAAGTGATCCAATTTTTAATTCTGAATTTATTATTTATTTTAAAATTTTCAAATCTAAAAATAAATTTAAACCATCAATATCTTGTGACATATCATGTGTTAAAAAGTTTTCAATATGCAAATATTTTTCTTTTAAAAAATCATTATAAAATTTTTTAACTTCTCTACTTTATATAAAAATTAATATTATCTTCGTATATTTTAAATTGTTCAAATCTACTTTTAAGTGATCAATAATATAATTAAAGTAATTAATTTTAAAAGATTTTTCTGGTGATAGTTTTACTTCATTAGTTACATTTTCATCAAATCATTTATTTTTTCTAACTATATATTTTCCAAAATTTAACAAATATGATGATATTTGAAAGTTCGACAAATGACCTGTGAAATTTGAAACTATAATTATTACATTGATGAAATTTCATCGTAATTAAAATATGAGAGTAATTAGTAAGTAAAGATGAAATATTCAGAATAAAAAATTTTTAAAATTTTGAGAATAAAGATATATAAAATATTCAGAATAAAGATGAAATATAAAGATAAATCACAAGTGATATGATAATGTTCACTAAAAAATAAACCTGATTAGCGACCGAAAATTCGATCGCTAATCGATCGCTAAACTCCATTAACGACCGATAAAAAATCATAAAAAAATCGTCGTAATTCGATTTAGCGACCAAATTCAAATTCGATCGCTAATTAGCGACCGAATTTGAAATCGGTCGCTAAATTTATCTTTCAAGTTGGAGTTTTACATTGTAATGCTAAATTAACGATCGAATTTTAGTTCGGTCGCTAAATTAGCGATCGATAAATTTTTCCCTCGTCATTCATTTCTAAAATTACCGACCCAATCAAAATTCAGTTGCTAATCTAGCGACCGATTGGTCGCTAAATAGTAATCAAATTTTAACTTCGATCGTAAATTACTGACCGATTAAATTTCAGTCGCTATTTAGCGATCGATTAAATTTTGATCGCTATTTAGCGATCGAAATTAAAAATCGATTGCTAAATTAATGATCAAAATTTAATCGGTCGCTAAATCTACCATTATTTGTGGGTTTTTTTTGTAGTGGTTGGCCTTCGACATATAAAATATCATTTTATTTGAACTTTTTTTGCTCTCCAAACTACTTCCACATTTTTTTTTGTTTTTAAAAATCTTTTACTTTATATTCCAGATGTGCCAACTCAGGAAAAATTGCAAACTATGAATTCTTGACTTGGATGATAAATTTAAAATCTAAACAAGAATCTTTTTTATATTTGCCAAATCTAAAATTATAAAACTATGAATTCTTGCTAAATTTTATAAAACTATAATAAAATCCATGGACTCTTACATCTCTTGCTATGCAGTTAATGATCCATTTGTGATGAAGGCATGGGCAAAGTCGTATCCTGAGACAGGCTTGTGAAATTCCTAGCTGATGGCTCCGGCATTTACACTCACACCTTTGGATTGGAAGTAGACCTCTCCGATAAGGGTATGGGCACACGATCATGACGGTTCGTTCTCTTTGTTGACGACCTTAGGGGTGAGTATTCGGTTAAAATTGAACCGAACCAAATTAATCGAAAATCGAATAAACAGATTTTTTCGAACAAACCGAACCAACCGATTGTTCCAATAAAAATCAAATAAACCGAACCAACCGATTGTTCCAATAAAAATCAAATAAACCGAACCAATATTTTATCGGTTAATTCAGTTTTCGACCGAATTAACTGAATTTTTTTAAATATTGTAAAAATGTTACTAATGAATTAGGGATTTATAAATTTATTTATTTAAAATTTATAAATTATTTTTCTAATTTGATTAATTTGGTAATTCGGTTTAACCGAATAAGGAATTTTAAAATCGAAATCGAACCGAATTAACTGATTTTTTTAGAAAAAATAAACGAAATTCTGAAATAACCAAACTGAATTTTTAATTCGGTTCGATTTGATCGATTTATTCGGTTTATTTCCGCTACACTAATAAGTATGGTCAATAATATTCTATATACTATCCATGCATTAAGAAAAAATTTTAATTTTTTATAAGATTTAATACTTCAAGTGCTCCTGTTTTTAATTCTGGATTTATTATTTCTTTTAAAATTTTTAATTTCAAAAATAAATTTAAACCATCAATATCTTGTGACATATCATATGTTAAAAAGTTTTCAATATACAAACATTTTTCTTTTAAAAACTCATTATCAAGAAATTTTAACTACTCTACTTTATATAAAAATTAATATTATCTTCATATATTTTAAATTGTTCAAACATACTTTTAAGTGAAGAAATAACATAATCAATAATATAATTAAAGTAATTGATTTTAAAAGATTCTTTTGGTGATAATTTTATTTCATTAGTTACATTCTCATCAAATCGTTTATTTTTTCTAATTATATATTTTTCAAAATTTAACAAATATGATGATATTTGAAAGTTCGACAAATGACTTATGAAATTTGAAATTATAATTATTATATTGATGAAATTTCACCGTAATTAAAATATGAGAGTAATTTAGTAAGTAAAGATGAAATATTCAGAATACAAAATTTTTAAAATTTTGAGAATAAAGATGAAATATGAAGATAAATCACAAGTAACATGATAATGTTCACTACAAAAATAAATCTGATTAGCGATCGAAAATTCGATCGCTAATCAATCGCTAAACTCCATTAAAGACCGATTAATGACGGGTAAAAAAATCGTAAAAAAAATCGTCGTAATTCGATTTAGCGACCAAATTCAAATTCGGTCGCTAATTAGCGACCGAATTTGAAATTGGTCGCTAAATTTATCTTTCAAGTTGGAGTTTTAATTGTAATGTTAAATTAGCGATCGAATTTTTGTTCGGTCGCTAAATTAGTGATCGATAAATTTTTCCCTCGTCGTTCATTTCTAAAATTGTCATTTCTAAAATTATCGACCCAATCAAAATTCGGTTGCTAATCTAGCGACCGCTAAATAGCGATCAAATTTTAACTTTGATCGTAAATTACTGATCGATTAAATTTCAGTCACTATTTAACGATCGATTAAATTTTGATCGCTATTTAACAATCGAAATTAAAAATCGATCGCTGAATTTGTCATTATTTTTAGATTTTTTTAGTGGTTGGCCTTCGACATCTAAAATATCATTTTATTTGATTTTTGTTTGCTCTCCAGACTACTTCCACTTTTTTTTGTTTTTAAAAATCTTTTACTTTATATTCCAGATGTGCCAACTCAGGAAAAATTGCAAACTATGAATTCTTGACTTCGATGATAAATTTAAAATCTAAACAAGAATCTTTTTTATATTTGCCAAATCTAAAATTATAAAACTATGAATTCTTGCTAAAATTTATAAAACTATAGTAAAACCCATGGACTCTTATATCTCTTGCTATGCCGTTAATGATCCATTTGTGATGAAGGCATGGGCAAAGTCATATCTTGAGAACAGGCATGTGAAATTCCTAGCTGATGGCTCCGGCATTTACACTCACACCTTTGGGTTGGAAGTAGACCTCTCCGATATGGGCACCCGATCGTGACGGTTCGTTCTCCTTGTTGATGACTTTAGGAGTGAGTATTCGGTTAAAATTGAATCGAACCAAATTAATCAAAAATCGAATAAACAGATTTTTTCGAACAAACTGAACCGACTGATTGTTCCAATAAAAATCGAACAAACCGAACAATATTTTATCGGTTAATTCGATATTTGAAAGTTCGACAAATGACCTGTGAAATTTGAAACTATAATTATTACATTGATGAAATTTCATCGTAATTAAAATATGAGAGTAATTAGTAAGTAAAAATGAAATCAAATTTTAACTTCAATCGTAAATTACTGACCGATTAAATTTCAGTCGCTATTTAGCGATCGATTAAATTTCGATCGCTATTTAGCGATCGAAATTAAAAATCGATTGCTAAATTAATGATCGAAATTTAATCGGTCGCTAAATTCTGGATTTATTATTTCTTTTAAAATTTTCAATTTTAAAAATAAATTTAAACAATCAATATCTTGTGACATATCATATGTTAAAAAGTTTTCAATATGCAAACATTTTTCTTTTAAAAATCATTATCAAGAAATTTTAACTACTCTACTTTATATAAAAATTAATATTATCTTCATATATTTTAAATTGTTCAAACATACTTTTGATAATGTTCACTACAAAAATAAATCTGATTCGCGATCGAAAATTCGATCGCTAAACTCCATTAACGACCGATTAATGACGAATAAAAAAATCATAAAAAAAATTATCGTAATTCGATTTAGCTACCGAATTCAAATTCGATCGCTAATTAGCGATCGAATTTGAAATTGATCGCTAAATTTATCTTCCAAGTTGGAGTTTTAATTGTAATGTTAAATTAGCGATCGAATTTTAGTTCGGTCGCTAAATTAGTGATCGATAAATTTTTCCCTCGTCGTTCATTTCTAAAATTACCATTTCTAAAATTACCGACCCAATCAAAATTCGGTTGCTAATCTAGCGACTGCTAAATAGCGATCAAATTTTAACTTCGATCGTAAATTACTGATCGATTAAATTTTAGTCGCTATTTTACAACCGATTAAATTTCGATTGCTATTTAACAATCGAAATTAAAAATCGATCGCTAAATCTGACATTATTTATAGATTTTTTTTAGTGGTTGGCCTTCGACATCTAAAATATCATTTTATTTGATTTTTGTTTGCTCTCCAAACTACTTCCACTTTTTTTTTGTTTTTAAAAATCTTTTACTTTATAATCCAGATGTGCCAACTCAGGAAAAATTGCAAACTATGAATTCTTGACTAGGATGATAAATTTAAAATCTAAACAAGAATCTTTTTTATATTTGCCAAATCTAAAATTATAAAACTATGAATTCTTGCTAAAATTTATAAAACTATAGTAAAATCCATGGACTCTTATATCTCTTGCTATGCCGTTAATGATCTATTTGTGATGAAGACATGGGCAAAGTCGTATCTTGAGAACAGGCTTGTGAAATTCCTAGCTGATGGCTCCGGCATTTACACTCACACCTTTGGGTTGGAAGTAGACCTCTCTGATAAGGGTATGGGCACCCGATCGTGACGGTTCGTTCTCCTTGTTGACGACTTTAGGAGTGAGTATTCGGTTAAACTTGAATCGAACCAAATTAATCGAAAATCGAATAAACAGATTTTTTCGAACAAACTGAATCGACTGATTGTTCCAATAAAAATCGAACAAATCGAAACAATATTTGATCAGTTAATTCGATATTTGAAAGTTCGACAAGTGACCTGTGAAATTTGAAACTATAATTATTACATTGATGAAATTTCATCGTAATTAAAATATGAGAATAATTAGTAAGTAAAGATGAAATATTCTGAATAAAATTTTTTTAAAATTTTGAGAATAAAGATAAAATATTCAGAATAAAGATGAAATATGAAGATAAATCACAAGTGATATGATAATGTTCACTAAAAAATAAATCTGATTAGCGATTGAAAATTCGATCGCTAATCGATCGCTAAACTCAATTAACGACCGATAAAAAATCATTAAAAAAATCGTCGTAATTCGATTTAGCGACCAAATTCAAATTCGATCGCTAATTAGCGACCGAATTTGAAATCGGTCGCTAAATTTATCTTTCAAGTTGGAGTTTTACATTGTAATGCTAAATTAACGATCGAGTTTTAGTTCGGTCGCTAAATTAGCGATCGATAAATTTTTCCCTCGTCGTCGTTCATTTCTAAAATTACTGACCCAATCAAAATTCAGTTGCTAATCTAGCGACCGATTGGTCGCTAAATAGTAATCAAATTTTAACTTCGATCATAAATTAATGACCGATTAAATTTCAGTCGCTATTTAGCGATCGATTAAATTTCGATCGCTATTTAGCATCGAAATTTAATCGGTCGCTAAATCTACCATTATTTGTGGGTTTTTTTTGTAGTGGTTGACCTTCGACATATAAAATATCATTTTATTTGAGTTTTTTTTGCTCTCCAAACTATTTCCAAATTTTTTGTTTTTAAAAATCTTTTACTTTATATTCCAGATGTGCCAACTCAGGAAAAATTGCAAATTATGAATTCTTGACTTGGATGATAAATTTAAAATCTAAACAAGAATCTTTTTTATATTTGCCAAATCTAAAATTATAAAACTATGAATTCATGCTAAATTTTATAAAACTATAGTAAAATCCATGGACTCTTATATCTCTTGCTATGCCGTTAATGATCTATTTGTGATGAAGGCATGGGCAAAGTCGTATCTTGAGAACAGGCTTGTGAAATTCTAGCTGATGGCTCCGGCATTTACACTCACACCAGGCTTAAGGGTATGACCCGATCGTGACGGTTCGTTCTCCTTGTTGACGACTTTGATGGCTCGAACCAAATTAATCGAAAATCGCATTGAATACACAATAAAAATCGAACACACAATATTTGATCAGTTTTGGGTTCGACAAGTAACCTGTGAAATTTGAAACTATAATTATTACCTCTCCGATAAGGGTATGGATTAGCGATCGAAAATTCGATCGCTAATCGTGCTAAACTCCATTAACGACCGATAAAAAATCATTAAAAAAATTCGTTCTCCTTGTTGACGACTTTAGGAGTGTAATGCTAAATTAACGATCGAATTTTAGTTCGGTCGCTAAATTAGCGATCGATAAATTTTTCCCTCGTCGTCGTTCATTTCTAAAATTACCGACCCAATCAAAATTCAGTTGCTAATCTAGCGACCGATTGGTCGCTAAATAGTAATCAAATTTTAATTCGGTTAAAACTTGATTAAATTTCGATCGCTATTTACCGAAATTAATCGAAAATCGCTAAATCTACCATTATTTGTGGATTTTTTTTGTAGTGGTTGGCCTTCGACATATAAAATAATACTTTATATTCCAGATGTGCCAACATATTTTGATAAATTTAAAATCTAAACAAGAATCTTTTTTATATTTGCCAAATCTAAAATTATAAAACTATGAATTCAACAAATGGCTCCGACTGAATCGACTATCGGTTAATTGAATTTCCTGAATTAGGGATTTATAAATTTATTTATTTAAAATTTATAAATTATTTTTTTAATTTGATTAATTTGGTTAATAACCGAATAAGGAATTTTAAAATCGAACCGAATTAACTGAAATAATCGAATTCTGAAATAACCAAACTGAATTTTTAATTCGGTTTGATTTGATCGATTTATTCGGTTTATTTCCGCTACACTAATAAGTATGGTCAATAATATTCTATAAGCTATCCATGCATTAAGAAAAAATTTTAATTTTTTATAAGATTTAATACTTCAAGTGCTCCTGTTTTTAATTCTGGATTTATTATTTCTTTTAAAAATTTTAATTTTAAAAATAAATTTAAACCATCAATATCTTGTGACATATCATATGTTAAAAAGTTTTCAATATGCAAACATTTTTCTTTTAAAAAATCATTATCAAGAAAATTTTAACTACTCTACTTTATATAAAAATTAATATTATCTTCATATATTTTAAATTATTCAAACATACTTTTAAGTAAAGAAATAACATAATCAATAATATAATTAAAGTAATTGATTTTAAAAGATTCTTTTGGTGATAATTTTATTTCATTCTCATCAAATCGTTTATTTTTTCTAATTATATATTTTTCAAAATTTAACAAATATGATGATATTTGAAAGACAAATGACCTATGAAATTTGAAATTATAATTATTATATTGATGAAATTTCACCGTAATTAAAATATGAGAATAATTTAGTAAGTAAAGATGAAATATTCAGAATAAAAAATTTTTAAAATTTTGAGAATAAAGATAAAATATTCAAAATAAAGATGAAATATGAAGATAAATCACAAGTAACATGATAATGTTCACTACAAAAATAAATCTGATTAGTGATCGAAAATTCGATCGCTAATCAATCGATAAACTCCATTAACGACCGATTAATGACGGATAAAAAAATCGTAAAAAAAATCATCGTAATTCGATTTAGCGACCAAATTCAAATTCGGTCGCTAATTAGCGACCGAATTTGAAATTAGTCGCTAAATTTATCTTTCAAGTTGGAGTTTTAATTGTAATGTTAAATTAGGGATCGAATTTTTGTTCAGTCGCTAAATTAGTGATCGATAAATTTTTCCCTCGTCATTCATTTCTAAAATTATCATTTCTAAAATTACCGACCCAATCAAAATTCGATTGCTAATCTAGCGACCGCTAAATAGCGATCAAATTTTAACTTCGATCGTAAATTAACGACCGATTAAATTTCAGTCGCTATTTAACGACCGATTAAATTTCGATCGCTATTTAACAATCGAAATTAAAAATCGATCGCTAAATCTGTCATTATTTATAGATTTTTTTTAGTGGTTGGCCTTCGACATCTAAAATATCATTTTATTTGATTTTTGTTTGCTCTCCAGACTACTTCCACTTTTTTTTTTATTTTTAAAAATCTTTTACTTTATATTCCAGATGTGCCAACTCAGGAAAAATTGCAAACTATGAATTCTTGACTTCGATGATAAATTTAAAATCTAAACAAGAATCTTTTTTATATTTGCCAAATCTAAAATTATAAAACTATGAATTCTTGCTAAAATTTATAAAACTATAGTAAAACCCATGGACTCTTATATCTCTTGCTATGCCGTTAATGATCCATTTGTGATGAAGGCATGGGCAAAGTCGTATCTTGAGAACAGGCTTGTGAAATTCCTAGCTGATGGCTCCGGCATTTACACTCACACCTTTGGGTTGGAAGTAGACCTCTCCAATAAGGGTATGGGCACCCGATCGTGACGGTTCGTTCTCCTTGTTGACGACTTTAGGAGTGAGTATTCGGTTAAAATTGAATCGAACCAAATTAATCGAAAATCGAATAAACAGATTTTTTCGAACAAACTGAACCGTCTGATTGTTCCAATAAAAATCGAACAAATCGAACCAATATTTTATCGGTTAATTCGATTTTCGACCGAATTAACTGAATTTTTTAAAATATTATAAAAATTTTACTAATGAATTAGGGATTTATAAATTTATTTTTTTAAAATTTATAAATTATTTTTTTAATTTAGTTAATTTGATTAATTCGGTTTAACCAAATAAGGAATTTTAAAATTGAAATCGAATCGAATTAATCAAATTAACTGATTTTTTTTAAAAAAAATAATCAAAATTCTGAAATAACCAAACTGAATTTTTAATTCGGTTCGATTTGATCGATTTATTCGGTTTAATCAAATTTTTACTCTTCTGCAAAAAGGTGGATCCGCCACCTTAGCGGCCCTACACCGTCAGCCCCACGACCATCTGTGAGGAGGTAAATCGAGAAACTGCAGTTGATCACGATGCAAGAGGGTATTGCCTGACTTCGCAAGGATTCAAACCCTTGCCCTCTTCTACAAGTCTGCTACGTCATAACTAACTCAGCTATGATTTTTACTCACCCTTAGGTGACCTTGTGGGGAGAAAGTTGCGAACATCGAAGTAGTGGGAGAAGATGTAGAAGAGATCCTAAAGGTCCTTTAGGAATCACCATGTTATTTTGATTGTTAGGCTACTAGTTAAGTGACTTTGCAACTATTGTTTGAATAAAGCAGCTATTATTTGAATGATAATATGGCGCCATCGGATGGCATTATTCGGATTATAAATTTAATATTTATTCCAACAATATTATTTATATGAATTTAAATGTAACAATTTGCATGGCATACTTTATTTTTTATCTTAAAAATTATTAAAGAAAGTGTACATTTTAGATTTTTTTCCCCTTCTAAAATCCTAAAATATCATTGTTATTATGGTCATAATTTGTTTTAGATATTTTACGAAATTGTGTAAGTTTTGATATTACCTAAATCATGTATTAAATTTTCATAATATCTAAATCATATCATATTTGAAATATCCCTATCATAATCAATTTCGTCCAAAATTAATCAATGAATCTAAAGAATGAACTTCAAATCATTCCAAATTACAATTAATATATTTTAAAATTCTTCATCTCTAGGATGTAAATTTGATAAAGTAAATTGAGAATAGTAAACTAAATTGAAAGTATATTTTTAAATTTTTATGCTATTAATTTAAAAATTTATTGTTTTCAATTCACACGAGGTATGAAAACATAAATATATCAAAAACTTTTAAAAGTATATAGATTTTGATTTGAAATGATTCAAAAATTTTTAGATTTATTAATCAATTTTAGACAAATTTGACTCATGAATCTATATCATTCAAAAATTAAAAAATTTAATATTTTTTGAATAAGAAGAATCCTAAGAACTCATTAATGGTGTTGGTCTAGTCTTAAAATGAGCTTATGATAAATTTTATTATATTTAAAATTTATTATTTTTATTTACACTATTGATCTTAGATTTAATGGCATAAATATATTAAGGAGGGTTTTGATTTCAGTAAAATATCATAATTTTTTTATTCCTTTCTTTTCGAGACCTTAGAATTTAGAATTTAGACGGTATTAAAAAAAAGGTATAATTTTCAAGGTGTGAAACAAAATTTCCCTGTAAAAATAAATTATTTATAGATAAATATTATGTGAATATTTATATTTATAAATCTGTTTTAAGAATCTTATCCTTTCCATTTTGAAGTCTCTCCGTCGCTGCATGGCTTCCTTGCAAAGCGACTAAAAAACGAATCAGAAGTTGTTCTGTGGCATTCTGGATAAATTGGATGCTTCTTTCGAGTCTCCCTTGACTTCAACTGCCGCAGCCATTTGCTACACTGGTTTCTTCTTCTTTGCCGGCTTCAAATTGGAGGGTTCATCCATCATAATAATTGGTTGATCTTGCATCTGGCAGAAATTGATTAACTTAGTAGAGAGCTAAAAGCAAGCAAATGTCTAACAATATTAGAGAATGAACCCACACAAAGCTAAACCAGCATCAGCTCACTACAAAATATCAAGCTGATGTTTTGAACTTTTTTCCATAATTTTGAGAAAAAAACAAATGGATTTATCAAAGGTTAATTTGAACCTGTTCCTTTAAAACATCTGATTTACATAAGATCTAGAAAACTACACCATACTTTTTCCTGCAAATACAAAAAAGAAACAAAAAAAATCAGAGCAACTGCAGATAAGTACTATGGTTTATTCAATTTGGCCTAACATACCGATTGAAATCGTCCAACTATTTTTCCCCCCAAATGTACATTATTCAATTTAGAGCCACTCTATCCCTACAGCTATTTGAAAATAGCTACACCAGCGATCACCATACTAAGCACATTTGGGCAAAGAAGACACCCAGAATAAGAACCAGATAAACTAGTACTTCAAATTATCAACTTTCTGAGACAATAACAACTATACAAGTAGTAAGTGACAATTATTTGGGGTCAGTTACATAGAGAATATTGTTTGGTTTTAAAAGAACCATAAAAGAAAAATCAACAGCTAAGTTCGAGTGAACTTGTGTTCATTCCAACCCATTTCAAAAAAAAAAAAAAGGAAAAAAGAGAAGAAAGAAACAAGTGTTTTGTATCACATGCATTGCTTAGTGTAATAAGCTATTTCTATGAAAATATGAATTGGTTAGGATGATAGATATAATTTCATTAATATTGATTGCTTAGATTGATTAATTTGAAGTATTATATAATAAATGTCAATTCATATTTTTAAATACAGATTTTTACATAGTTTTTTAAGACCTTGACAGTGCTAATACTTAACAAGCAAATAACGATGAGGAATACAAACTCGGAAAGTAGATACAATCTTTGAAGGTAAACCAAAGAAAAGTTTGTGTACCAGTTGAAGGATCAGTTGACAGTTTGATCATGAAAGTAACATGATAGCAATGAGATTGTTATCAAATTACACTGATGATATAGGGAGAAGTTTAAGCCAGCATTCATAATTAAAATGCAGCCCGTGCCTTTTACTTTTTCCAACCCACTGCCATGCATACACATGAGCATTTGATATAGAAGAGGTTGCGACAGCCACAGTGCTAAAACTTGAGCAAGGGCAGGGGTCCTCTTCATTGAAATAACCAAATGATGGCTATCAGTGTTACTTTTTCAGACCTTTTACTTTTCATCCATCATGTCCTTCCTTAAAATGGTATCAGATCTATCAATGGTACAACTGCACCAACTCATTCATGGATTTTCCAGGCAAGTAATACAATAAAAACAACAAAAAAAAGAAAAAAATTAAGCTGTAAAACTCTATAATAGAATTCTCCAGCAAGTTTCATAATGCAGAAATGCAGCCACGAAAGAAATCTCTTTATAAGCAATCTAGTGGAAGCCAGTTCAGAATAAATGTGTTTAAAGAGAACAAGAGACTGTGAACTGAACAGGCAGTGGTAATAGAATAAATACAAAAGGGGAAAGTAAAACCACTTTAGATTATGACAGAGAGAAATGTAGTTAAGCAAAAGTTGAAAGGTAGAAACACAGTCATGTTATGAAATACAGATCACACATTGGTAACTATCACTAAAAAACTAATCTTCAGGGTAAACCCTGCTTCATCAGCTAAGAGAAATATGTCATGACCCATCCAATTTCAGTCCACCAAATAGTAGGGTAAACCCCACTCAATAACCAACATATAACAAGAGGTCATCAGAAACAAGGGGGATACAGTGGGGCAACAATAGATATGCATGAACTTAAAATTCTTCAAAGAGAATATCAAGTAAAATTATGAAGCACCATTTATAATCACTTCCCTTTGAACTCTACAGCCGTGTCTACGAATCAAAGTATCATCTAATACATTGAAGTATATAAATGGATGGAAACCCCACTAACATTCATACAGGCCGAAGACCCATGTCACAGACAAGAGACAGTTTGTTCCATCCCCAAGTAGATCTTTAAATGTCCATATGTATGCCCTATAAAAAGCTAAAATTGTTCAAACCCAAGTAGATCTAAAAAAGATAAAACACGCATAGAGACAAGATGAGTGAAGAAAGAACCTATCAATCATGATGTTGGTGCATCTTCTACCTGTTTAGTCACCAGCAGCAACGCAATCAGTGAGTATGAGGATCAACACACCAGATCAAGCAAGAAATAAGAATGAGGCAGGGAGAGATCCCAATTTGCACCCCATCTGTAGCCCTGCACAGGACCATCTAATGCCGCCTTACTCTGCCTGCATGTTCATTTGTACCCCCGACCACAATCCACCCCAGTATTAAGACGTAATATCAAATCATAACCATAAAATCACAATACGAATAGAATTACTATCTATTAATTTAGCTTTGACAAAATTTCTAAATTAGGTTACTATTTCTACTATTTCGGTTGAATGCCATTTTTCCTTATGAAAACCTCAATTCCTTATTAAGTATAAAAAAAAAGTAGATCTCGTAAATTTTGACTGCAAACCTCAATGGCTTCTCTCCCTTCAGTTTTGTCAGAGGCCGCGTCGGATCCCCTCCTCCGGCGATCCAGCGGCAAGCGAGGTCTGAAGAAGGCGAGGGAGGATCATTAGGTTCTTGATTGTGAGAGAAACAGAAGAGGAACAACAAGGAGCTTGAGATTGGGGGGAATACAAAAACCTAGTAAATGGGATGAGGCCGAAGGGAGAGGGACTCCGAGGGAGAGGGACTCCGGCGGCGCAGCAACAGTCGGTGTTCCGGTGTTAGGGTTGCCCCAATTGGGTCCGTGAAAAAAAAATTGCAGTAAATTGGGTATTTATAGGTATTTATGTGGGCCGGTTGTCTTTTTTGTTTTTCCCCCGTCTTTTTATGATATTTTTTTACTCCATTTACTTAAAAGAAATTAGAAAATGAACGGATTTAAAATTCTTTACTGATAAATTATATGAACAATCATTTTAATAATTTAATTTATTTTAAATTTAACTTGATTTATCTAATTATCTTATCAAATAAATTGAAATATCATAAAACTTATTCAACTTGCCTTCTTTACCGTGTTCTTTGGAGAAATGCTCTTTTAATAAGTATACTCTTTTAATTGTCTATCAAATATAAATTGACCCAAGGGTGAAACTGAAAAATATGAATACTTTAGAGGTCCATTAAAATTTTCCATTTCAAGAAAAATAAGAGGGGACACTGGAGAATGGGGGACGTCTCTCTTTGTCACAGCGACTGAAGTCGTCAACGGGGTGGGAGGGTGGGAGGGTGGGAAGGGAAGTAGAGACAGCGAAGCCATGGCGGGCCCTTCGCGGAAGGTTTCGGCGGCATCAGCTCGAGCTCACACTCGGAAGAAGGCGCGCGGCGGTTCCTCTTTCTTCCATCGAGGTGCCCCCCTCTTTCGATTGGATTGGATACATCATTGTTTGTGTGCGTGTGTTTTGTGTATTGTGCAAGCTTCGTTTTTGTCACTTTTCGTGACTGAACATACTAAAAAGATGCAACTTTTTTTACCCCCTTGTTTGGAATTGGTTTCTGTTGTGGATCGAGGTTGCGGCTTGTCAATCGGTCTAGATTCCATGACGAAACATTTATTTCTATTGCCTGGACGTTTCGTCTTGTTCATTGGAGACCGTGAGTTGGAACTTAACTAGTTCCGAAATGCTATTGATGAACCTTTAGGTTGATTCTAATTTGCCAGCCGTGACTTCTTTCCCATTCTTCTGATTGATAGATACTCAGATCTATGAGATGCTTGTGGTATAATTTTGTACATTTCTTGGAATATTTGCTTTGAAGTACATCCTTCAAGGTGTTTATCCAGTAAGTTTCATGTCGGAATCTATGTTTGCTCAAAAATAGATGCAGATTTTTTGTGGATATGTAAGGATTGCGATCTCTGATTTCCAGGAATAAAAGTATTATACTTCTAAATTAATCTAAAATGATGAAATTGGCAAAATCGACAAATTCTTTTTAAATTGCTGTTGAAATTTGGAAAAGATGCTAGATTTCCGGAGACATGATGACAAACTAAATTTAAGGAACAGATGTCGGATCCCTCATGTAAGATTGAACTGCTGATTCCACAACAACTTAACTGTATAGGTGATTCTGATGATACCATTACTAAGAACTTGTGTTTTTAGATCTTTATCATCATTATCATCATCATCATCATCATCATTATAAAGCCATATTTGTTGCAACTAGTAATATTCAAATTAGTTAAATCATCTTTATTTGATTAATTTTTTTGTTACTGTCTCTACATCTCTGTCATTTTAATATATGTAACTATGTCTAATAGAAATTATTGTTGTCTTTGAACATGCCCATACCATCTCAATCTATTAATTCCCATTTTATTATTTACTGGAGTTACACAATTGCTCTTGGATATCAAGTATTTTTATTTTATCTTTCTAGTTTCTCCACAATCATAATATTGTAAAATTTTCCACATCCAACCCTATGCCTAATAGGTGCATATGACAACCTTGCTTATTGGTCATTTGTGCTGGACAAATGCTTACAATGATCTTAAGGTGGATGATCTAGTGCATAACTAACATTGCTTGCCTCATGTTCAACCTTGTGCCAACCCTTCAAATAGCAACCTTGTTTATTGGCCATCTACTCTCGATGAGTGCATAGAGAGACCTTAAGCTGTTGGATTGATCGTGACCAAATTATGTGTCCTACCCTAGAGGGTGTGTATAGCGACCACACTTAATGGTCATTTCCCCTTCGTGTGCATACATCAACCTCAATTGGTTGAGATGGTCAAGTATGCACCTAACATAGTTTTCTTGCATCCAACCATGTATTGATAAGTGCATGGTTGGCCCTATGCTCAACATATATGTTTAGGTGACCTTTCTTGGTTGGCGGTAAAGTACTACTTATGGTAGTGATTCCATGTTTAACCTTTTGCTCTTCGATGCCAACAGTGACTCTACTATTCAACATACCACTTGAGCTAGGATAAGGATTCTCTAGGGATGAATACCTTTTTGTAAAAATTGAAAGGTTTATTGTGAGTATTTCTTCTTCATTTTGCATTCATTTTCTTCGTAGATTACAAATATTTCATGTTCTTATGATATTTATTTCTATGCTGTATTTGGGAGTCATACTCAAACTTCGCAGGGGCCTTCCTGGGCAGGCAGGTCATGACCCTTTTCTTTATGCATCAATTTGTGATTTCAACTCGCCTATTGGCTTGTGGATGATCATCTGATGTTTGATTGGTGAAGAAGTCTGAAAAATATGATTGTCAAACTCAGTCTTTGACATGATGACCTTGGGCAGACTGAACCAGGAAATGATCAAGCTCTATATGTAGTGCTGGATTTGCTTGGTGGTCTTTTTTGTGATGACCAAGCAGGTGTTTGACCCACTTGGTGAAATAATTCATGGCAATCAAGAGTTGTCTTTATCCAATCACCTTGGAGTATCACCAAACTGGATCAATTTTGCATTGTTTGAATGGCCATGCTATATGAATTGGCTTATGTTGCCTTGTTTGAATGTGCTACATCTGAGTGCACTGTTGGCATTCTTCGCATCCTCATTAACTCAACTGACTTCCTATCCAGTTGGCCAACAACATCTTATTTGAACAATCTTTTAGATGAATTCAACAAATTCCCTTTTGAACTTTTTTGATGGCAAGGATGACCTCCTTGAGCGTTAGGTATCTCAACAATAGTTGAGCAAAGGATCTTCAATAGAATGATGGTCCACTACGAAATACTTCTTTTCCTGTCTTTGCATATTAATGGCTTCGATCAAATTGTCAAGAAGGGTCCTATCAATTATGTACACAAGCACTTCATTTAGCTAATTATCCTCTACCAAATGATTAGTATTAGCTTTGCGAATTGAGCACTTTCACAGCACTGTTCTTTCAAAGGTGGTGATTGGGTTGGCTGCTAGACTACTGGGTCTGCTCCAGAGTTTTGTTCCCTTAGAACATGGACATGGGTATATTTGGGACCCTTTTGATTAGCTGCTGATGTAGCTCAACATACTTCTTGAGTGTCAGGTCAGGTCTCAAACATGCCTGTCTATCTGGCATTCTATAGCTAAAGATTAATAGGGGCATACTTCAAAATCTGTTTATCATCAAATACAAATCTACGTTGTTGTAGCTAGTATTGTTGCCTCCTTCAGCAAAGACATCCCATTTGGGTGTGGGCTTGGCATCTATGGGACTCGTCCATTTGCTTGGTTGGGATGACAACTTTGAGATGAAATTTAAGAGGATCCATGACTTTGAGATTAATAATTATTAGATTACATTATTACAATATGTAGTAAACTTCAAAATTGTAGTAAACTTGAAAATTCTATTATCCTTTTCATTTTTTTCACCAAATCCAAAATTTTCATGTGTGCTTAAATTTCATTATTTGGCATTTCACTTGCACAACAGAAATATATTGCCTCTGCAAATTTTCTTTTCCTTCATTTGGCTTCATGATATTTTTGCTAAGTGCATGCATGTGCTTTTCTTTTTCTTTCTTTGTTTCAGCATTTGTTTCCACACTTGCGGTTGCAGCTTTCATTAGTGCAGTGCTTAATATTTCATGTTTTTGATTCAAAGATATGTCACATGACCACTGAAGCATTATAGAACCTTCTTTTTTGAACTGGAGGTACTATTCGATCGTAACTATGAGAGTACATTCATAGATATTGTTAAAATAAGGCAGCAGATCTTTCCTAAACAGCAATTCCTTCCTATGGTGTCTTTCATATTGTGTTTCAGTTTATGCTATTGATCTGACTCTTTTACTGGAGACTGTTTGATAGTAATACTGTATGTTCTGTAATTCTTCATGTAATTCACATTCATGCAAATTAAATCTTGAAAAGTGGGTTAAAATAACTTTGGAAATCTTAGTAAAAAAATGTTTCTTTGAAAAATTACTTTCCAGTTCTTTGGAAATAACCTTCCTGATAACTGATAAAATTTGTGCCATTTTTAAATTAAGTATTGCTTCTTAGAAGACAAAATTTTCCATATAAGGGAGGAACATAAATAACATGTTTCGGAATTCCTTGGTTCTGAACTATTTCCTTTATTGCTTCTTAAATTGACTAAAAAATGAATATGCCAATACAGGAATGTTGAAGACACTTTCATCTGTTCTATTCATTGGCATAATAGCCTGGTCATATCAAGCAATTCAGCCTCCACCTGCTAAGATTTGTGGTTCCCAAGATGGTCCTCGTGTTACTGCACCCAGAATTAAACTCAAAGATGGAAGGCATTTGGCCTACTTGGAGAATGGTGTACCAAAGGAAACTGCCAAATACAAGATTGTGTTCATCCATGGTTTTGACTGTTGCAGATATGACGTCTTCTCAATATCTCCAGTATTGATCATCTTTGTCTTTAGTTTTCCAAATATTCTCCTATGAGATATTTGGCCAATTGTAAGGGTTATGGATTGTGCATTTTCAGGCACTGATTGAAGAACTAGGGATTTATCTACTGTCATTTGATAGAGCTGGATATGGAGAGAGTGACCCTAACCCAAAGATGACAGAAAAAAACACTGCATTAGATATTGAAGAGCTGGCAGATCGGTTAGGACTTGGAACCAAATTTTTTGTAATTGGGTTTTCAATGGGAGGAGAGATTGCTTGGACCACTCTTAAGTACATTCCACACAGGTATGAACCAGTCAGTTCCACTAGTTTATGAATAGTTTGTCTTATTGTATTCTAACAACTCATGTGCTTTGTAACAATGGGAAGCCTTACAAGAACCATTTCCCTTTTGTAGATCTTTTTTCTCCAAATAGGATTTTTTTTTCTCGGCTTCAAACTACATAGCGTTCCATATTCTATAACAGACGCTATGTTAAAGGCTTAAAGCCTAAACTTTCAAACTCTTTAAACTTTGGAACTTCTATGGTTCTCACTTTTCCTTGATATTCTATGATATTAAAACCATACCTAACTGCTTACCTACCATTATAATTTTGATAAAGGACACAAAGTAATTTAACATAGTATCTATTAAGGGCCTATTTGTGAATAACATATATTATAGTGATTAAATGTACTATTCCGATGATGAATGATAGATATAGGCAAAATACCTAATTAAAACCTAGATTTTGTCATGATATGAGAGCCATCCCATGATACCCTAACATGCATCAATCTCCTCTTTCCCACTCCTTTCTCCTACACTCTTGAGACAATGGCATCATCTAATGATAACGGCAAGCCTCATGTGTTTTCGATGTGTGCAATGAGAGTTAAAATCTCATGCTATCCCTCTTCATCTTCCACCTTTGAATTTTACCTCACTCTCTCTCTTATTTTCAAACAGTGCTATGAATTTCTTTCCGACACCAACCTCTCATTGACAAACATCCACATGTGTAGCACACCTTTACACCATCCCACTACCACTGGTCATCCATTGTAGTATTGTCGGCAACCTCTGCATCACATCCTCTTACATTATCTACATTGATTGCCTCCGCGATACCACTTGTGCCACTCAATTCACTTACAAATATCATACTTTTAAATACATTGGCAAAAGGCACTGGGTGGCTTTTGTTACTCCATCTTTTCCATTTTTCTCTATTTGTGCGGTTGATTACCCTTTAAATTTATTATTAATTACTAAGCTTTCTAAAATCTTAAGTTTCTGGACAATATTTAATAATAATTCTATTTTTATTCTGGATTAATAAATGAGAAAGGTGATTAGCAACCAGCATGAATCCTGGGGGCTAAATCGACTATCTGCACCATATTCTTGTGGTTGAATGTTCTCATCTTTCTCTTTAAACTCACAGGCGCTTTCTAAACTCTGTATGAGCAATAGATCAATTGCTCCATGTATATCTCCATATTCAGAGCATAATGGAGAAAAGTATTTTAGCTATCCAATTAATATAATTGCCATGCTGTCATGTAACAAAGCGACAGACATAAGTAATCTTAGCTGTGCAAAGGAATGTGCCCACATAATCAAAATTATGGATCTATGCTTATCCCTTGCCGCTAATCAATATCTAACTTGGTTAATTGAATGATCAGGGGATGTTGTAATAGCAACCAACTGAAGATTTTCCATAAGAAAAGTGCCTTGTTCGGTGCAAAGCTGTCATCTCATTTTTCATAGTTCCTCCGAAATCTTAAAAGAATCTAAAGATGAAATAAAATAGAATATTATGCAGATGAGGAAAAATAAGAATGTAATGAGAAAGGATGTAAGGTGGTGCATTTATGAGTAATTTTCCTTGCAGCATAGAAAGGTTAAGATTAGAAGTAGGCCTGAGTCATGGAGGGTAGTAGGATCTTGAAGAGTGATTATAATAGGCTTGGATCATGGTCATCTGTTATAGGTTTGTAGTGGTAGAGTTTATGATGTTAGTCGTTCTAAAGTAGAAGATGGTTGGGTTGGCACAGTATAGCAACTACGTCAGCTATAGACAGATTTGGTAGGCGTGGTAGAGAAAAAGCAAAAAGAGTGAACACAAAGTTAAATTACAATCAAGTCTCAACAAAGATAAATGATAGTCTAAGTAGACGATAATTACATACTATTTTATTTTTCTTAGTAGAGCAATATCTTTCTCATCTGGTAATTTCTGGTTTGGCCTTTCTAGGGTAACATGTAACTTCTTTTGACATCTTCCATTGCACATATTAACAGGCTTGCTGGAGCTGCGATTGTCGCCCCTGTTTTCAATTACTGGTGGCCTGGTTTTCCTTCCAATTTAACTACAGAAGCTTATAACCTGTTGTTTCCACAAGATAAATGGGCACTTCGAGTAACTCATCATGCTCCTTGGTTGACGTACTGGTGGAACACTCAAAAATGGTTTCCTGGAATAAGCCTTATATATAAACGTCCTGATAGTCTTTCACCTTCAGATGTAAAGGTTTCGCCAAAACTTGAATATAGAAAAAAATTTATGGTAATACAATCTTCCATATTCTTCTCCATTTATATCGCTTAGCACTAGGCACTGTCTTCTAGCTCATTTATGGCTTCTTTCATGATTGAAATCACATTGATTTATTTATTTCCTCTTTAATGGGTTGATTGTTTTGTGAGAATATAGTAATTGTCTCCTCTGAGGATAGCTATGTTGAGTCGTCTTCTAAATTCTATTATCAAATTTGATCTATATTTTCTCTGTTGATCTGGGACTTGAAAAACTGTAGATTCCCATACACAAGCATCTTGTATATGTACTATAAAGATGATTAGAACATATGAATCTGGTTGATTTAACATACTATATAATATTTATTATTGCAGAGAGAAGATTTTGCTAAAGCTGGCACAGATGCTATACACAAGCATCTTGTATATGTACTATAAAGATGATTAGAACTAACAAATATGAATCTGGCTAGATGCTATACTTCTGTTTATCTTTCACCCAGCTGTGATACATGATACTTACATTTGCTTGTTATATTTTAGCAATCTTTTACCATAACGACATATTTGTTTTGATTGCACTTTGTGAACCTTTCTCCCCTAATGTGCATCGCTCTTAACTTTTTCTTTGATAATTTTAAGAATTGCAATGATGCCTTAAACTTCCTATGTACTGACCAAATTGTTAGGCCACTCCCATTATCTGGGGGTCTTTATTTTGTCTCTTTTCTAATTTTCTAATCACATACAAAGTCCAAGCATCCCTCAAAGTTCTATTTTGTCGAAGCAACAGTTTTGCTGATGCAACTGTGTACATCTGCATTCTAGGCACAAGTAAGGCAGCAAGGAGAATATGTCTCTGTTCATCGTGACCTGATGGTTGGCTTTCAGCATTGGGAGTTTAGCCCGTTGGAACTCAAAAACCCCTTTCCTAATAATGAAGGATCTGTTCACTTATGGCATGGCGTAGAGGATCGCATTGTGCCAGTGATATTATCACGATACATCAGCCAAAAGCTATCCTGGGTTCACTACCATGAGCTTCCAGATGCAGGCCATATGTTCCCTTTCGTAGATGGCATGCGTGATGCTATCGTTAAGGCTCTTTTGCTGGGAAACAATTAACTTTTGCACATCTCTAGAGTCGATTTCAATTTCCTTTCATGTCAAACAGTTCCAATTTCACATATCACTGATAAATTGTATTTGTTTTCAGGGTGTTAATTACTGTAAAATATTGCCCAGAAAAAAGACATAAATTTTGGAGAATGACTGGAATATTTTAGCATGAGTATTTTGAGGGAAGCTGTTTCATGGTATTTTGATCAGTAATATATATTTGTTTCCAAAGGCACGTTTAGTTTATCAATAGTTGAGATGGTGTCTCAATTAGAAGACCTGAAAATTTTCTTTTATTGATTTCCTATTCAACTTTGCATTGCACTAAATATATGAAAGAAGGCGAGCTTTGATGCAATGATAAAATTATTATCGTGTGATCTAGAGGTCATGGGTTCAAGTTTTAAAAATAATTTCTTGCAAAACAAGATAAGACTTTGAGTTTCGAAAACAACTTACACAAGGGGACAAGGGTTTTATCACCCTGTTCCTATACGCTTGATTTCAGCTACTTATTCAAGCATATGAAATTCATATTCTCATGTTGAACATGTACTTGATTTGCACAATTAGGTTATCAAAAATTTGTCATTTTAATTACTTTTGTATTTGATTTCTATAACTTATTATTTGAATTCTAATTAGTTATTCTATAACACCGTTTAACTTTGCTGGAGAGATTTTCACTTAGCAAGAGTGACAAAAGAAACTTAATTGAAATTCTAAATTGATACTTGATTTATAAAGAAAAAAGACTCTCCTTTTTATGAATTTATTGGACAATAGATAGAAAGACCAGAGGTTGTTTCTCTAATTGAACAAGCACAGTAACAAATTACAGAATTCTTCTTATTAAAAGTTTATGCTTATTCTTGAGTCTTCATAATACTGCTTAAGCCATTTGGATATAATCTGGATCTCCTTCCTCCTCACATTTCGTAGCCAAACAGGGTCCTGATCTGTGGCAAATCTAAGGTCTACATGATGCGCACCTATTAAAATAAACAGAACAAAATGTTTTTTGTTTCAGGAGTCAAACATGTAAGATTCAATCTCCAGACAATTGTTTACTATGTACCTTGAGGTGCAACTATGGCTATGAGGCTAGGGTTGATAGACTTCAGCACCCTGCATAGAACACGATCGAGGAGCCTTATCAATCCATTAACAGCTGTTTACTGGAATAGATGGGCATGATGGAACATGATTGTACCCCCCTCCACTCCATGGATCTCTTAGTCCATTGAAGAATATGATGTTGCTTCCAAACCTTCTCAGCACCCTCTTAATGTCCTATATATGCCAATAAACAGAGGTCTTAGTGTAGAGAAAACTGAAATGTGCGATTCAATTGTTGAGGAAGCTCACATGGCCGCCGAATTCAGTGGTGATCCAGTGCGGTCGAGGCGATATTTTGTACGACTCTTTGCAGTCGGCCAGTCGCTCCCGGTAATCGTAAGTTTCTGCAGGAAACATGCTCCCATTTCTGCTGCCTCCCACAGTGAGGATCATCTCTGTGCATGACTGTGGACTAAAAGTGTCACTGATTTACTCATTGTCAAGCAGTAGAGAATTGTACAATTACCTGAAAACCCCACGAATCGAATCCGATACGGCTAGCCGAGTCGAACTCGAAGCAGTTTGCAGTGCCAGTATAATTGTAGTATATGTTCATAGCTGCGTATAATCTGGAGAGAGTATCATTCCCTGCTGTTGGATTGTCAATCGCCTTGCACATCTGCAAGAGTTACATTAACACCCCTAAAAGGTGATTAACTAGCTCCCTAAACTAAAAGACTTACTTGTTTCACAGGAAAGGCTGGAAGAGGAGTTAGAAAGTCAGAGGCAGTGGGATAATCTGTCATGGCACCATAAATGAAAGCACTGGAGATCCAACCAGGCACATATTCTGGTTTGGCACCTCTGTGGACGACAACGAAACTCAGAGAATTAGCTACTGCACAAACAGGACATCTTGCTGTGCCTGTGATAATGGGAGATGTTCTTACGGGCATAGCTTGAATGCCTCGGCCAACTTCTGAGGTCCTCCTGGTTGTCGCAATGTGTCATCCATTTCCTTCCACGAACGCTTTATTGTTCTGAAGCAGCTTTCACTTTCACTCTAAATCATTCAAGGAGCCATGCGATTCAGATAATGAAACAGAGAAGATGAACAGTGCATCCAGTTATGATCGCGGACCTTGAAGTCATTGGTGACGATGTCAATGAAGGTGTAAGGGGAAACGAGGCCATCGAATTGAAGAATCGGAGCAGACGATGCCACTGACCCAATCACTACGTGCGGGTACTTGAGCCTGAACCAAGCAGCCAGCACTAGTATCCAGGAACGAACGAAAGGTATAAAATCAATCAGTGATCGTCTCCATTGGACAAAACATAGTTAATTAGTTTTATACGATCTTACTTCCTCCATAGGAACCACCAAAGGCGACAACAGGAGAGTGCTCTGAAGACAAATTCTTCTTCAAGTCAGTGATTAGAGCTGCGTAATCTGCAAGAGCTTGCGCCGTGCTCAAATAACCCAAAGTGCTCGAGTTGCCAACGTCACCAAATGGAAGAGACTCCCCGTAGTACCTATGCTGTCATGCCATGTACGTGATTCAAATAAGGTAGTGAAGATGGTTATGGACTCCGTAAAGCACCTCAATGAAGACCAGGAGCGCCTTGAAGGAAGGAGCGACGTCGAACATGAAGCCGGTGTTGTCCGCGAAGAGTTCAATGCTGCCTTCGTTGCCGGCGTAGACGAAGATGGGGGCGCCTCTTCCCTCCCAGAACGAGTCGTTCACCAGGTACTTCTGCTGGAACTGCTTGTACCCGTCCGGCTTGTAGTTGAAGTGGTCCAAAGTTTGCGTGAAGTACCTCGTTTCGTACGGCCCTCCGCCGCGTTGCTCCAGTGTTCTATGAGCTGCCGCGGCAGAACTAGGGACTATCACTACGCCATTGCAGAGGAACAATGAGGAGCAAATCAAGCAAGGGAAGAGAAGGAGATTGATGGCCATCGATTTCTCCATCCGCAGAAGATTGAAGTTCGAATAGTTGGATTAATTTATAGACATGGTCTACAAGGCGGAATCAACAATGCAAATTTTGTCAATAAATTATACAGGGAGGCAACGGAAGTAGTTTTGTTTGCGTAGGTCAGAGTTTGTAGACGTATTATTTTGTAGATTCCCAAGCAACGAGTTTCATGGATTCTATTGCAACAAGTAGCTTTTCTAATGAAGTTTGGAGCAAGAATCTTGTCTACTTTAATCTTTGGTTGTCATTTGGCTTTGTTGTTCCCATCTTTCATTTGTCGTGACCATGTGCACCGTATTCCCTTTCGTCCTCTTCCTCATCTATTTATTATGATGACACTTTGCGGACATCCCAACAGACAAATTTTCTTTAATGACAGGTTGATCTAAAGAACCTAGAAAACTGATGGGTTAGTTATTGTAATAACTCCCTCCATTTAATTACACACCATTAAGCCAACTTCATCTTTACCTTCAAAGGCTATCCAATTTACCAGATGATCTCTCTGGGAGATATTGATGTAAACAAACAACTTAACATTATAGGAAAAATAAAATCTGATGGATTATCTCATATTAAGTGTATTTGTTAACCACTACTCTTATAGCAAGATGTGTAGTCAATGAAAAATTTGCAGATGGTATAGGCAAGTCCTCACCAAGTGTAACATGGTAGGCTAGATGTAGCCAACTAGCAAGGCAGTGTCCTCCCTCCCAGGTGATTACCACAATGTTCTTCATGGATTTTCTTGCATTTGACATCACCACTATTAAGCCAGAACAAGGTCGTTCGAGAACTTAGAATTACACAAATAGATAAGGAGGTTTATTCTCCAATTTGCTTCCAACTCAATCTCTAGGGGCCTCTCTATTTGCAGCAATAGCTCAACTTGGGAGATAATTTCCCGAGTAGTCAAATCAGCCAAAGAGCTAACCATCTTTGCAAGTTCATCAACTTTGTGATTCTTATCTCAAGGGACTTGTTATTGATGTAGATAACACCAGATAATCGAATTAGAGTTTTAATGTATGATAAAGAGTTTAAAATTAGGAACTAAATGTTTTTGATATGTGTGTCAAGTGCATGCATAATACTTAATAAAAAAAGTCATGATAGTTCAGTTAGACTAAATATATGACATGAAGTTCCGGTGGTCAGGAAGACTATATATCTGGTAGAAGAAGTCCTACTGGTTCAAAAAGTCTAGACACTAGGTGGAAGAAGTCTAAATGAGTTAACAAGGTCATACACCAGACAAGATAAGAAATCTTGGATAATCTGATAAGGTAAGTCCAAGAGAGGACCTCTGGTAAAGAAGGTTATGAGGGGAAGTCCTTATATCTAGGACGTGGGTGGCCCCTATATAGCTAGGTGATTGACTCGACCAAAAAATTAATAGAAGTTTCAAAGTCAAACAAATAGTTGGTTGGAAGTCAAATATACTAATCATTCATAATATATATTTCTATTATTTGGACTAACTTTGTGATGTATAAAAAAGTTAACTTTCGAGTGACCGGATAAGAAATCTAGTCGACCAAAACTCTAGCTAGGCAACCACAATTTAATCCTGGTGACGGGAAAGTGATTCAATTGAATAGAGAATGGATAAGCATCACTCAATAGGTAATTGAAAAGATTTGTATCTGGCTACCAGATAATTTTTCTAGGTGATTGGATAATTTTTGAGCGATCGGAAGGTGGTCTAATCGCAACAATCAAGGGGGATGGATAAGTGTCGAGCAGTAGTAAATTAGAAATTTTATCTGTGGCAAAATGGAAAGTTCATTTCGAGTGATTAGAAAATGATCGAATTGACCACGAGCTAACCTAAACAACACCCATAAGTAGGGCCTCAATGGTGGCATTTGCAACAAGCAAGAAGTAATAGCGAGTCACTAAGCATTCATTCTCTCTCTGCTTTAAAGCTCTTCACTAAAGCTTTGACAGGAAAAAAAAGTATCTTGGTATTCTTAAGTATTATATTTATTTGAGTTGTAATTCTTTCTTTTCTTTTATATTTGTACTTTAATTATAATATCTATTTGTCAAGATGGTAAAGATTTCTCCATGTCTGAAATATTTATAAAAAAGATAAAATTGATGGATATTTTCGAGGGTGATTCACTTGAGATATTCATGATTAAGATATTCCCAGAGATAACGTTGACATGGAAGCCACATCTGGCCCAGTTGTCTTCTTTGCCGAGTTGGCCGAGAGAGCGTGGTACCCTTATGCTGCATGCCCTTATATATTTAGATGGTGTTGATATTAAGTTTAGATGGTGTTTGCAAGAATGGGTAAAGAAATTTAGCTGAAATTCTAAATTGATAGTTAATTTATATTATTCCATTGGATAGTAAAGAAGAAAGAAAAAAAAAACTCTTTTTTTTGAATTTCTTGGACAATAAATAGGAAAACCAAAGGTCATATCTGCCATTGTTTGTTATGGAAGAGGTTGTTTTTATATTTTTGAGTCTTCATAATACTGCTTGAACCATTTGGATATAATCTGGATCTCCTTCCTCCTCACATTTCGTAGCCAAACAGGGTCCTGCTCTGTAGCAAATCTAAAGTCTACATGATGCGCACCTATTAAAATAAACAATACAAAATGTTTTTTGTTTCAGTAGTCAAATATGTAAGATACAATCTCCAGGCAATTGTTTACTATGTACCTTGAGGTGCAACTATGGCTATGAGGCTAGGGTTGATAGACTTCAGCACCCTGCATAGAACACGATCGAGCAGCCTTATCGATCCATTAACAGCTGTTTACTGGAATAGATGGGCATGATAGAACATGATTTTACCCCCCACCACTCCATGGATCTCTTAGTCCATTGAAGAATATGATGTTGCTTCCAAACCTTCTCAGCACCCTCTTAATGTCCTATGCCAATAAACAGAGGTCATAGAATACATGGCAATGGCAATGGCAAGAACAACAAACGAACTGTAGAGAAAACTGAAATGTGCGATTCAATTGTTGAGGAAGCTCACATGGCCGCCAAATTCAGTGGTGATCCAGTGCGGTCGAGGCGATATTTTGTACGACTTTTTGCAGTCGGCCAGTCGCTTCCGGTAATCGTAAGTTTCTGCAGGAAACATGCTCTCATTTCTGCTGCCTCCCACAGTGAGGATCATCTCTGTGCATGACTGTGGACTAAAAGTGTCACTGATTTACTCATTGCCAAGCAATTTGCTTGTGAAGCAGTAGAGAATTGTACAATTACCTGAAAACCCCACGAATCGAATCCGATACGGCTAGCCGAGTCGAGATCGAAGCAGTTTGCAGTGCCAGTATAATTGTAGTATATGTTCATAGCTGCGTATAATCTGGAGAGAGTATCATTCCCTGCTGTTGGATTGTCAATCGCCTTGCACATCTGCAAGAGTTACATTAACACCCTAAAAGGTGATTAACTAGCTCCCTAAACTAAAAGACTTACTTGTTTCACTGGAAAGGCTGGAAGGGGAGTTAGAAAGTCAGAGGCAGTGGGATAATCTGTCATGGCACCATAAATGAAAGCACTGGAGATCCAATTAGGCACATATTCTGGTTTGGCACCGCTGTGGACGACAACGAAACTCAGAGAATTAGCTACTGCACAAACAGGACATCTTGCTGTGCCTGTGATAATGGGAGATGTTCTTACGGGCATAGCTTGAATGCCTCGGCCAACTTCTGAGGTCCTCCTGGTTGTCGCAATGTGTCATCCATTTCCTTCCACGAACGCTTGATTGTTCTGAAGCAGCTTTCACTTTCACTCTAAATCATTCAACGAGCCATGCGATTCAGATAATTAAACAGAGAAGAAGAACAGTGCAGCCAGTTATGATCGCGGACCTTGAAGTCATTGGTGACGATGTCAATGAAGGTGTAAGGGGAAACGAGGCCATCGAATTGAAGAATCGGAGCAGACGATGCCACTGACCCAATCACTACGTGCGGGTACTTGAGCCTGAACCAAGCAGCCAGCACTAGTTTCCAGGAACGAACGAAAGGTATAAAATCAATCAGTGATCGTCTCCATCGGACAAAACGTAGTTAATTAGTTGTATACGATCTTACTTCCTCCATAGGAACCACCAAAGGCGACAACAGGAGAGTGCTCTGAAGACAAATTCTTCTTCAAGTCAGTGATTAGAGTTGCGAAATCTGCAAGAGCTTGTGCCGTGCTCAAATAACCCAAAGTGCTCGAGTTGCCAACGTCACCAAATGGAAGAGACTCCCCGTAGTACCTATGCTGTCATGCCATGTACGTGATTCAAATAAGGTAGTGAAGATGGTTGTGGACTCCGTAAAGCACCTCAATGAAGACCAGGAGGGCCTTGAAGGAAGGCGCGACGTCGAACACGAAGCCGGCGTTGTCCGCGATGAATTCGATGCTGGCTTCGCTGCCGGCGTAGACGAAGATGGGGGCGCCTCTTCCCTCCCAGAACGAGTCGTTCACCAGGTACTTCTGCCGGAACTGCATGTACCCGTCCGGCTTGTAGTTGAAGTGGTCCAATGTCTGCGTGAAGTACCTCGTCTCGTACGGCCCTCCGCCGCGTTGCTCCAGTGTTCTATGCGCCGTGGCGGCGGCGCTAGGGACTATCACTACGCCATTACAGAGGAAAAAAGAGGAGCAAATCAAGCAAGGGAAGAAGAAGGAGATTGATGGCCATCGATTTCTCCATCCTCAGTAGATTGAAGTTCGAATAGTTGGATTAATTTATAGACGTGGTCTGCAAGACGGAATCAACAATGCAAATTCTGTCAACAAATTTATATATATATGCAGTTTTGTTTGTGTGTAGATCAGAGTTTGTTAATGTATTATTATGTAGATTCCAAAGTAAATGACTTTCATGGATTTTCTCGAAACAAGTAGCTTTTCTACTGAAGTTTGGAACAAGAAGATTTTCTACTTTATAATCCCCGGTTGTCCTTTGGCTTTGAGCTTTTACATGCATGGAACAAGAAGAGAAGAGCCATGCATATCTTTTCATTTCCTTTAGAGCTTACTTGTGATTTTTCCTTGATGGTTGAAATTGTAGTAGCTAAGAGTGTTTTACAGATCCTAGGAACACTTGGAATGAGAAGCTACAATTGTCATTCTGAGCAAAGAGTTTCTTTATCACCTTTTTGTCAAATCCTAACATCATTAATATCATGATATATGATAGGATGAATCAGTAGACGGACCATATTGTTCTTTTACATGGGTAAAATTAAATCTGGATTAAGTAATGGGACAAAGTTTTAATATTCTCATTTTGCATGCATGTATGATCAGTATGTTGTTGCCTGTACAAGGGTTAATATCAGTTTCTTAGTTGCAAGGGATCTGTGAACTTTGAATTTCCTCTCTCTTTTAAGCACTGAAAAAGAAATGAAATCATTATTAATTATCACACTCATATTTGCCTATAGCTTACTAATTGACAAATGAGTGCTGGAGAAGAGAATTTGTATGCTTGATGTTGATATTACTGAATCCATTTTCTACTTATCAGGCTAAGAGTTCTGCACAGGTGTATTCTTCTACTTCCATTCCTGTAGCTAGTTCTGCTGCTGCTCCAGTGACATCTAATAAGCTTACTTATAGGTATAGAACTATTTTCCAATAGTAGCAGATCTTATTTGAACTAATTTAAATTTCTTATTTGATTCATTATTAGTTCTTGACATGGGTTTTCCAATAGACATGGGTTTGAAGAATAACTTGTTAATGTTATCATGTTTGGGGTCATCTTGTAGGAGATATCTTTGAAATTGTTATTGAAAATTTCAAATCTATGCTACGGTGCATCTCTTGTTTAGTTGGATTCCCATTTCAGTTGTCTATATTCCTTTTAGATCATGACAACATTAGTTTCTAACGGTTGCTTGTTCATGTCTGATGCATATATATATTATTAACTTTGTATTTTTATTATTTTATTATTTCACTTATACAAATATATGCATTGTATTTATAAGTGACAAGTATTTTGATTTTTGTATTTTCATTATTTTATTTCACTTATATAAATATATACATTGTATTTGTAGGTGATAAAATCATCAATATGATGGTTGAAGATGGTTCATCTAGTTGAGTTTTTATTTTACAAGATTTTAGTTCTAAAATTTGATATTTTGAATGTAGTGTGTAGTTAGTTTTGGATGTAAAATATTCATCATTAGTATTGCATTTGTAAATTTGACTCAAATGATTATTAGATGAATACAAATATCTATTAGCATTTTATTATATTTTAAAAATTTTTCTATTTTAATTGGCGGATGAATTGTGATGATGTGTAAATATTGAATTCAAGTTATATATTCTAAATAAATATTAATGATAATTTTTAATATCTTTATAAATTATTATAATGATTTAGATTAGTTAAGGTGGTATTTTAAAATGATCATATAAATTATCTTTAATGCTAATTTTTGATATCATTATTAAAAAATATAAAATATTTATAAATATCAAAATAAATGAGTTTAGGTAATATTTATAAATGTCAAAATAAATGAGTTATGATAAAGATTTTGATTGTCATTATATCTTTAAAATTAAGACACTTTTAAAGTTAACATTGATATTTTATAATAATAAATTTAGTATTTTGGTAAGAGTTTGTTTATGTTTATTCAATACACATAAGATTAATTAAACAATAAGCTCAAAAAATTTGTTAAACTAAACTTAATGTTCGTGAATAACATTAGTGAATAATATTTGTGAATCATATTCATCAATAAAACTTTTAACAACATGCTAAATAAATAAAGAAAGTTTTAAAATGAACAAATAAATTTGTATTATCAAATTTAATAACTAACCAAACAAGCTTAAAATGTAAAAGTTTTAAACAATCAGACAAGTTTAAATTGAGAACTCAATAATATCTAAACGAATCAAACTCAAGTCAAACTTAAACCAAGCTCAAGCTTATAAAAAAGAAATCAAGCTATGCTTGAACAATCATTTCAAAAGTTTGGTTCATTTTAAGTTTGACTCAGCTTGACTTGGTTACTTTATCAAATAAACTTGAACATCATAAGATTTGGCTTAGCTTGCTTGTTTACAGTCCTAATGGCATTATACAAAAGGCAGGATTATTGCTAAAGAGCTTAAGACAACAACACTTTATAAGGTGTTTATCAGTAATTATTAATTTTAATATTATTAAAAGTATATTATAATTAAAGACATTTATGTGTGTTCTTAAATAATATTATTCTAGTAGTAGGTAAAGTAAGAAGAATTTTGGAAGCAAAGTAAAATTTTGATGATGAAAATAAAAATTAAAAATTTGGGGGTAAAACGAAAGCTGAAGGAAGTATAATTTTAAGAAAAAATAAAGGCAAAAAAGTGAGATTGTTTTTTTTTATAAAAAACTATGGAATAAAGTGATATTTTAACAATGGAATAAAAAATTGGAAAATTAGGAGTAAAGAATATTTTATTTTTTCCCATCAAAATGGAATTAAAATAACTTAGATAAAAATAAATAATTTGAATAATTATAAAAAACATTCAGGGATGTGTGAGAGGTGAAAATGGAACTGAAAATTAGAAAAATAAATAACTATAATTGTGAATTAAAATTTTTAAGGGTGAAAATAGTTCTAAATGTTTTAGGAGTAATTTATATATTTTTGGCGGGTGAGATATAATTTTATTAGTGGTGAGGTGAGAATCATAAAATTTTTATAGAGAATATTAATTAACCTTGATTATGAAATTTTATTAAAATATTTTATAAAAAAAATTTATTATAAAAAAAAATTATTTGTGCTTGCTACATAAGATTGCATGGTGAAGGGAGGGATAGTAGATGAGGTCGAGAAAAAAATTATTATGTGTAACATTTCACATTTCCATATGCATTTCATTTATTTTTTCTACCACAACATAAATTGTTATGTGTACACATTTTTTGACTACTCAATTCATTTGAATGTGGTTTAGAAAAAAAATAGCCATTTGTTCACCCTCCTCCTAGTCGTGCGATCGAGCCATCAAATTATACAAAGGCACCTCTAGCTCAAGGTTAACCGAGACAAATCTTCTAGTTAACCAACTATAAAGCTTCATGATACAAGATGAAGAATCCACAAGAAAAATATTGAAGGTATTCTCCTAGATCACATAATGGATCTCTATGGTTTCAATACTTATAAATTCGAGTTGGATGATTATATATTTTGCGAAATAGAACTACTTGAAGGATGAAACTTTAAACAAAGAGATGCAAAGAAGGGTATATTTATTGTTATTAAGGAAAAAAAGGAAAAAGAAATATGAGCTAATTCAAGAAGAAGATAGTTGATCATCACCCTCATCATCCTCTTCATCTGAATTCTAGTGATAGAGACAAAACAAGAGATGCCTCCCAATATTATATGAGGGGAATGATGAAATAAGTAAGAATGTAGGTAAAAGAACTGTCAAGAGACATTTCAAGGATTCCATGAAGAAAAGAAAAGAAGTCCTAAAGGTAAATGGTACTTGCCGGGATGTCATAAGAAGGGACACTATCAAAATGAATACCCCAAGATGAAAAAAAAGCGAAGAATGAATTGAGATTTACAAGGGATTGATGACACTTCACAATAGTGGCAAAGCGACGTAAACTTTTCTTCTAGAGTTATAGCTAATTTAATAAATTCATTATCGAAAACTAAGAATAAGACCAAAGAATATATATAGGAAAGAATTAATTAAGCACACTTAAGCCTAATTAGTTAGATTCTTTTCTTTTATTAGTGATCATGATAATTTTAGGGTTGAGAAATTAGAATTGTAGATATATATATATATATATATACTTGATTACCAACTAGACCCTTAGCTTGGTGCATTGGGATATCACTAAACGTTGGATCCCTAGCTAATTAGGCACCAAAATCTATTATTTTGTTAAAGGTGCATCAATGATATTGTCATGCAAGTTAATACATTTACTACCTCTTTTATTTCTCTTAAGGTGAACATTATGTTATTCGATAGTTTATAATGCTCATAAATCATAACTTATTCTCACATATTTATAAACCATAAATGATGCTTGAATGATTTTAAGTACTTCATCCCAAAAAATTCATAATAACTTATATTTTTAGCACATACTTAACCACATTTTGGTGCATGATTTATATATAGTCTCCTCTGATCGCTCAATCACATTTCAAAGATCATAATAACATCATTAGAAATATAAGATGCTTGTTAATTAAGGCTGTATAATATTATATACTTAGCGTTAAGTCCCTTTAATTGAGTGATTAATTAATTAATTAACTGTGGGTGGACTTTGTGCATGCCATAATGCCCACAATAAAGCCCCCTTGAATGAAGGAAACTCACTCGCATTCACCTCGAATGGCATAAATACTTCCATTAATTAACACAACCCTAATAAATTGCGTTATTAATCACGGCGTTAATTCATTAGGGTTTCAGAGTAAGCTCCCTCAGCTCGGCACGTCGAGGAGGGAGAGGTAGGAAATCGAGAACGTTGGAGCTTCAAGAAGTGCTCAATGAATGCCCATTAAGGAACAATTAAACTCCACTTAACTAAAAGCCTTAAAAACTATTTTAAATGAAGGTTTTCATTGGACAGTAAATATTGGAATCTTGCTCATTTACCACCCTCCCCCTTCCTCTACGTACCTTCCAATCCTTCAGCTCAATGCGCATTAATGGAAGGGATTGAATCAGAAAGAGAAGAAGAAGAAGACAGAGCTGAATCAGCTAGCTAGCGAGGGTTTTGTTGTCTTCTGCAATTAATCGAGACATACAAGAGGCCGTTTGTTTGCCTATAAAAATGGTGGTGCAGGCTTGCGGCTCTCCCACACCACGGCCGGGCTTCTGCGTACGTCTCAGCTACAAGGTTTGTGCTCTGCTCTGCGTCTTTGATCGGCAATATTTCGCTGTGTATTCTTTTTTGTTGATCGAGAGAAGTGTAGTGGTGCCAGATGAGTGAGCGCGGCGGGCGGATGGCGGAGTTGAAGCTGAACGTGCCGTCGCCGGCGGCGGCGGAGGCGGAGGCGTCGCAGCGGCGGAGGCGGCGGAGGAGGCGATTGGAGGCGGAGTCGTCTTCGTCGTCTTCGTCTTCATCGTCGGAGCCGAGCTCGTGCGTGTCGTCGGAGCCGGAGAGCGCCGGGCCGGCGGCCGCGATGGTGCTCGCGGCGTGCCCGCGGTGCCTGATGTACGTCATGCTGTCGGTGGAGGACGAGCCCAAGTGTCCCAGGTGCAGCCGCGACGTCCTCCTCGACTTCCTCGCCGGCGGCGGCGGCGGCGCGTCGAAGAAGGCCAATGAGTTGGTTTAGATAGCGAGGCGAGTCGCAGTTTTGTCTGCGGCTGCTGCTTAATTAGCTTAATTAGCTTAATCTCTTCTCCCTAATCTCTGTTATTCCCCCTTTGTTGTTCTATCATGCTACTGTTAATTACTCGACTTGATGCTTTGGCCAAATTAATCCTTTAAAAAATATATTTCATGATTTTAAAAGATATTTACTTTTAAAAAATATTTATCGAGACATTTTTCTCAAATATATGTTATGATTTTTACATGTCTCTTAATTAACAATTAAAACAGAAGGACCTAAATGCATATATTAAGACATTTCTATATGCATTTCTAACAATAATATTAATAATAAATAATGTACTAATTATAAAGAAAGGAAAAGCAAAGCAATTTAATAAATATTTTAATACATTTATAAAAGAATAGAAAAATATATAATATCCTTATGTTCTTAAGAGGAACAAGTATTAATGAAAATGTCTCAATTTGCTTAAGATATAAAAAACATCCAGATTAATTCAAGACGAGCTACGAGAGCATATGGTTTAACATAGTCATAAATATTTTTATCTAATTTATTCTTATAGGTTTAACTAATATCAACTTGTATGACTAATTTTGAAACCTTAGTTCGTTCAAGTTAAGTAAATTCCTTTTGCATTACGAGTACGATTATATCTCACCACTTATATATCCAAGTGAATGAATCATTAATATTATTGTCCTCTTCTTAGCCTCCCCTCTATATATCTATATTTGGTATCACTTATGGTTGCTCCTTGTAGGCCAACATCCATGCTTGCAATCTTTTTCGTCACTTCTCTTTCAATATCTTTAAACTTAGCTAGTAGAATCATTGAATATATGCATGTAACATTGGATAAAATCTTCAATCTCTAGTAACTTTTATTGTAAAAATGAATAAGTAATAAGTTTTACTCGATAGAAAGTATCCAACAAAAATACCTTATTTCACTTAATTTGCCTTCAACCTTCAACGAGGTCGGCTTCTCTAAGAATGATTAACAGGAGGTTAGAAGGGAAGACATATTTTGGCGTAACTCCTTTAATACTCAAGTAGAGTTATAGAAAAAGAAGAATATGAAATAGAAAGTAAAAAAAGTTATAGACACAAGTAGAATATATTGTTCAACTTGTTTCTCTTGCTAATTTGATCACCTTAAATAGGGTAAGAAAGGAGAGGACACATAAGAATCTTAAGTGACACTTCATTGTAATAGTCACGCCTCTTTCCTATAACTATCGTGTCTCATTATTACTGACAATGTTATTATTACCTACTTCTATAACTAACACTCTTCTCTTATGACGTCTTTATTATTGATGACGTGATAGACGTGTCTTTTGTCATCTGTGTAAACAGCTCGCGCGACGTCTCTCTTGTAATTGATGTCCTTCTAGATATGATCCCTTAGTAGAGTTGATTTGACTTGTCTTAGACCGCAATTAAGTTGAGGTTAAACTCCCTCGATTTGGTCTTGATTTTTAACCTACCCTAAGTTTATGTTGACTAAGTTTTATGCCACATGGAGCTTTATAATATAATCCTGATATACTGCACATCTGTACGTGTGCGCAGCATCGACAATAGAAAATTTCAGACGCTCAAAATAGGAACAGTGTTGTTATATATATATTATTTATTTATTTTACTTACGGTTAAACCATTTAATATTTTATTTTTAGTGTCTTAGGGTTGAATTATAGCATTAAACATAAAATATTTTTTAAAATAAAAAAATTTATTTACTCATCCAGTGTGCGAGATAAAGTGTGTGAGATAATAATCTAACACATCTTATGAGCACCTAATTTTTTCCGTTTTAAAATTTTTTCATGCTTAATATTATAACTCAACATTTAAACCTTTTCGGATGATCGTAAACTTCTATTGTAGACACTGTGCTCACAAACAGACGCACAACATAGGTAACTTACTCATGTTACCGCGCAAAATGTTGATCCGATGGAATGAACTTTACACTATAAATGATCATTCCTACAACAGATCAAAACATTTAGAATAAACAACAGTAAATAAACTACAATTTCCATCACTACATTCCCAAACATGAACTTCAGATTAAAGGCACAAGCAGCCAATTTTACACACCAAATTTTACAACACACACGCGCTCATACAATTTTTGACCTCGAAAACTAGTCAGGGTGTGAATGTACATCGAAATACAAGTGTCCTATGCTATGCATCTCCTCACCAAACATCATCATAGAATAGAATAGAGCTTGAGGCAAATAGGAAGCTAAACCATAAGGGGATTTCTCCTCTCAAATCAAGTCCATTAGATCCATTAAACTTTGGTCGCTCAGTTGCTGACCATTTGGAGGAACTTGGGCAAGATGAGTGTTTTGGCGAGGCAATTCCTCACGACGAGCCGGATAGTTTGCCACAGATCGCTGACTCGTGGTTCTAAAATGATTTCCATTCGCATTTGGGACTTCTCCGATTTGTTTCTTGAGCCGTTGGATTTCTTCTCGCAATGCTTCATTGAGGGCTGTGCAAACCAAACAAAATCTTTTAACTTGGTTGAATTTAGTAATCTCTTCAAGGGAATACAGCACAGAGTTTTAACAGGTATTAGAATCTCATACTTGATTCAAACTGTCAACCACTAAAATGAAACTATGAATTGCCTTTTAAAAGATTCAGAGTTGGAAACTTCTTAGTGGTTCATGAATTGCATGTAGAGTCGTTTGAAGTTTTTTCCACGCATTAAATACACTAATGGAGTTGTCTAGACTAAAAGATGAGGAAATTTATGTGATTAAAGAAATTAAGTAAGAGCATAACACAGTAAATGGGACTGTAAGCGAATTGAAAAAAAAAAAAACTTACCCTCTCGAAGTTTTGACTGTTGTTCCATAGCCTGCAATCGCAACTTGAGTTCTCTGTTCTCAGCAGTCAAACCAGTACTGTCTCTCTGGATTATTTAACAGAATGGATTTCAATCATACATAACAGACACCAAGAAGAAGAAAAATCTAGAATAATAATATCGAGATGGAAATGATTATAATCTGTAATGTGATCTTTGGATTAACAAAAAAAAAGTATTCCTCTTTCAAAGAAGACAAAAGCACACATGTTACTATTTTTGTGGTAAAAACTCTGAAAGAAAACACAGAATTAAATGAAAAAGTAATTGAATCATATATATAAGAATAAATTTGTATTTCCCAGAGGATAGGAAATGAGCGTGCGTATAATGTTGCATGGAAATTATATGGATAACATCTTCAACCACAAGAGTGAAAGAAAGACCAAAGTTTCCACAGGCGTGGGGGAACGAATATTGTACAGATGATGTAAGAGCACTATTACCTAGCATCTACAAGACTCTATAGACTCTAAATTAATACCCACTATTAAAGACTCATAACACTTCTACCACTCACTGTGAAGTTGGGGCATAGATGTTATCTATGTCCGATTTGTTATACAAACTAGAGACTGATTGGAACACGATGATAGTAAAACCCAAAACACCATACTGGCATGAAGATACAATAAACCAATAGAAAGAGTTTGCAAAGCATGCAGACATCACTAATGCTTGACCTTAGAATGAACAAACCTCTCAAATGAATGGGTTTCTCTATGGCGGCAAACTTTGCAAACTGAAGACGGGAGAAGAAAAGCACTTGCACGAGTCCATCAAGAAAAGGTGCATTATGCAGGTTGACTCTACTAGATATAGCAAACTGAAAATAGGACATTTTCCTCGGAAGAGTGCAAGAAGAAAACAAACTGTTCAAGCTTCACTATCTAGAAGATTGCAGTCGTGGTAAACAGCGAGCATAAGAAGGAGAAAACATGCAAATCTGGAGGAGTCAACCAGCTACAGTAATGCCATAAAGCAACAAATAAAAGATAAAGGAATCAAATATAAAAGAGGGAAAGGAGGAGGCACTAGTAATGACAGAGGGTTGCAGTCAGTGAGAGAAATCGCCTACTTCAAAAGGAATCGACTCCAGGGAGTGCAAGATGTGACCACAGACAGCTTCAACAATCCATGAGAATGGATAATTTGTCATGACGGGCAAAGCATCGCTGTTGGACAACATCATACACTGGAAGTGGGCATCTATGTGTAGGTGTCTATAGCATGAAACTGGTAAACCAAACTGAGCCAACTGATCCAAAGCAAAAAAAAATAGTATATTGGCTTATCGGTTTGATTTTGGTTTGCATACTAGATAAAATTATCAGTTTCTATTTGATTTCAATTTGAACTTGCGCAACCTGTTAAATCCAACTAAAGTGTATACATACACATAGATACATATATATAGATATATATAAATAGATAGATGGATAAATAAATTAGTACATAAATTATCATATTTTCTTAATGTTATTTACTTTTATATGTTCCTATCAAAATAAATATTAAATATTAATATTTTTTTTATCATTAATCTTAATTGGATAGTTATTTAGAAACTATTTTTTATTAATTTATATTTATATTTTAATTTACAGTTCTAAACCAAACTAAACTGAATCTAAACCGGAAGTTAACAATGAATGGGATCCCATAGTGAAATACACCAAAGCGTGTAGAATACATTGGCCTAGCTGGTCTGCTTGAATACAATGCTAGTCTAATTTGTGGGCTAGATCAGGAACCTTCGTGAAGTCCAGCAATTGCTTGGTCATGGAATCGAACATCTTTTATCATTTAAAATTATCAGATAACAAGATGTATCTATGCCTTAACTTTTGTACCTCCTTTTCCACACTATCTAGTAGTAGTTCATGATTGAGAGTAACAAAAATCTTCTCTGACACTACCAAATACTCGCAACCTAGTGACTATACAAGCATACTGTCATAGGTGTCTTACAATTTTCTCAGTTGAGGCATCTCAAGTAGTCGACTACATATTTTTTGCCTCTTGTATTCATTGTCTAGCAATGAAACTCAAGCCAAGTTGTGGCAGAATCACTCAACACATTAACGACAGATTTATTGCATAAAATGTACATTGTCATATCATATTATGCTACAAGATGTTAAGTATCCTATCTTGTTCTTAATATCAATATGAAATAGCATACTCCATCTAACTTACAAAAAAGTATTATCTTCCCAATCTTAGTTTAAAAAGTTACGAGAGTACTTTAAACACATTGATTTTTCTTTGGGTTATTCTAAAGTCAAGAGGAGCATTCCCTTAACACAATAAATACCTTAGGCAACTTTAGCTAATTCACCTTCTTGATTATGTGTTGAAGAGATTGGAAATTGATTTTATAACCAATAAAATCAAGTAGAGACAACAATGAACAATCTATATCTCGTGATCTGATTGTTGTAAAATTAACTCCTCAAGTGCATGAGAAATTAATATCTAAAAACAAACTACTGAATGGATGGAGGAATGTCAAAATTAATTAGCCAACTCGCCTTTGTTTGCATTATAAAGAGGATGCACGCGCAGATTAACCAGAAACACAGCGCCTCACATTTCAAAAGGTGCTGAAATTTCATTTGTGTCCTATGCATTTGAAATTCAAAATTGAATTCAAGGGACACATACCATCTATTAATGTCACTTGTGTCCTTCCACCCTATAATAGACTCTCTCTAGCACTTTCATTCATCCAAGAACCTAAGCATCGGCTCTCCTCTTTTTCTCTTGAGCATTCTATCTTCTATTGGCAATTTTGATGTGTGAAAGGTTTGGATGTCCAAAGAATTTGCCATGCTAATATTCCTCGGAGGAGGTTGTTGCATCTTAAGAGGCCACTGTCATTCCATAGCCAGCATCATAGCAGGGCAATCTGACCTTATAAATAAAGCACAATTCATGCTTTGTCCTGATAAATTCCCCATCAATCCTTCAGAATCACCCTCACCTCCATGACAAGATTCAATCCTTATTGAATTATAATAATCAGTGCCAAATAATCGCCACTGACCCACAAAGTGGATCTAAGATCCAAATCCGAATCAAGACACTCCTGTGCCAATACTTATGAAAATTATGATGCATTCCTAATAATTATTAGTCAATTTTTTGCCTTCACCACATGGTCCAATCTTTACCAACTACCTAGTTCTTGCTCTCTCGCTGTCACTCGCTCTCTGTCAAAAAAAAAAAAAAAAAAAGAGAACAAAACACTACTGTAACAGTAATTCCAGCATAAATTTTCTGTCGAACCATCGGTGTAATGAAAGATTCCAAGTTGCTAACCTTTTGAAGGCACAAAAAAAATAGCTAATCAACTATTAATAAATTCTTTCCTCAAAGAGGAAAAAAATCATCATATCTTATGAATTTGTGAAATGAGAAGCTATCTCCTACCTGAAAATGTGTAAGCTGTGCAGAAAGAGTGGTTGCATCTGTCTGAAGTGCTTGAATCTTCTGCTCAAGTTCAGTTGTATAGTGAATCTTCCTCTCCTTTGAACGAGCAGCAGACTGTCTATTAGCAAGAATCCTGTATTGAAAAATAGACCACAAACATGTCAAAATTCAAGAGACAGGCATTCCTTCTTGTCTACCAACACATAGGAGCAGAAAAATAACTGCTTTAATGTTTATGAGTAAAGGATTTGGGCCAAAAAGAACTTTTGAGTGTTAGCGTTTCATATCAGGAGAAAAAGAACTTTTTGAGTGTTAGTGTTTCAAGTAAGGACTAGAGAGGAAAAACTTGCACTCCCTTCCAGTGGTCGATCCTTCCACGCATACACATGCCTTCAATGTTTATTAAACTAAGAACAGAATCACCTGCACGACACTTGGAGAACAAACTCACCCCGAGAATTTATGGAAATCATGCCTAAATTGGGAAATCAGTGTCACCAATTGAGCATAAATTCACCCCTAAATGACCCAACGAACTGATACGATAAAGAAAAGGATTTTCAACATTTCAATCAAAGAGAGTTTTTCCTTGAATTCAATCAGTGTCACCAGCGAAGAGCAGAATTGCTAAAACGGGGACAAAGACTGGCCTCTTTGCTCTCTTGGGATCGAGCAGAGCTAGCTCAGCAAGCTTATTGGAGGGCATCGCCTTCTTCGTGAAATCCGGGAATGGCGGCGCCGACTCCCCCTGGAAAGACGAGGTCGCCCCATCCATGGACCCGCTCCGGCGGTGGTGCCCCCTCTTTTCCGATCCTGGAGCACCTCTGCCAACAGATTCCGGTTCCTGAAATGAAATCCCCTCAAAGAACGAGGTTCCGACCGATAGGCTCCTGAAGTGTACCCCGGGAACCTGTCTCTGGCACGCCTCTGTCGCGGCAGGCGCGTCCGGCCTGGAGGCCATGGGAGCTCCGCTGTCCGCGGAGACGGTGTCGTCGGAGAACGAGGAGAAGTCGATGTCAGGGATCTCGAAGTCCAGATCGGAGTCGAGTAGAAGCCCATCGTGGAGGCTGATAAACGTCTCGGAGTGGGCACGGCGGTGGCCGCCGCCGCCGCCGCCGCCGCGCGGGTGGTTGGGGAGAGGTATCTCCCCGAAACGAGGGTGAGTCGGCGGCTGGAGGCCGGCTGGTTCCATCGCCGGCGTACTGCAAAGCGTAAATTAGCAGCGGAGGCGCAACCTCCGGCGACGTAATCTTCTTCTACTTCGCGCTCGGCGACCAACAAACGTGGTAATGGAATCCAGTGACCCAACGGTACGCGATCATATACTCAGTCCCCTACCCGAGAGATCACAGCGTTGGGGCCCGCTTATTCTCTGAAAAGGTGAAGTTGATGGGTGCATTGTCGGTGAACACTATCAAAACAGGACGATTGTGGATCCTATCCAACAGTCATGTGGAAGTAGCTCCATGTAAACGTAGTCCGTTCATCAATCGGCAAGATCAAGACAGGTGGACGTCTGAGAACAAGCTCTCGCACACCTGTAGTTGGAAAGGATCTACCTTGGCAGACAAGGTTTCGTATCGATGCCTCGTGTCTCGATGTGGACAGAAAGCGTCCTCATCAACTGCGTTTAATTCAACGGTACGGACCCGGCTTTTCGAGATATAGAACACCGATCGAGATTGTATGAATTATAAAAATTTATATTATAATAGTTATGAAATTTTAATATTATAATAATTATGATAAAATTAATTATGATAATTATAATTTATTGAATATTGTTTAATAAAATAAATTTATATTATAATAATTATAAAATTGTAATTATTATGATATAATTTATTATATATTTAAAATTTTAAAGAGATATCTGAATTATAAAAATAAAAATAAAATTAGATAAAATATTGAAGAAAGAAACAAGTTGCCAGCTGTCGTTGTGTCAGGAAAGGAAAGGAGAACCGTTACGCTGAACGGAACGGAGCTGTGTGTGTGTTAATGGCAGTTGTGACAGACAAATAGACGATGCACGCAGCCCATAAAATGTGGGACCCACGCGGATACTTCTCGCGCGCCTCGCACGTGACTGACGCGTATTAGTTTTCTCTGCCTTCCCGAGCTCAACGGAGGGCCAACAAGAGGGGCGACCAAATCGCCCGCCGCCTCCCATGCCGACCGCCGCCGGCTCGCCCTCCTCTTCCTCCGCCGATTTGTCCCTCTTCATAGCCGCCTCCGATCCCGACGACAATCTCATCGCCGGCGACAGCGGCGGCGCTTTGGGGGCCGGCGCGGGTCGGGCTCAGTCATGGTGGGAGTCCATCTCCAAGGCTCGCTCCCGGATCCTCGACCTTGCATCCCTCCTATCCTCGCCGGACCTCGCATCCCTCGCCGATTCTGACCGCCCCGCTCGCTCCCTTCTCGAATCCCCAGCAGCTGCCGCCGCCATCGCCTCGGCCCTCTCCTCCCCCTCCTCCGGATCCGGTGACGATCCCCTCTGCAACTGGCTCTACGACACATTGCAATGCTCTGATCCCGACCTCCGCCTGGTCGCCCTTTCCTTCGTCCCTCTCATCTCCGGTCTCTACCTCTCCCGCGTCATCGCCACCGGGGCAGCCGACTCCCCCTCCCTCTCCGGGTTTGAGGCAGTACTCCTCGCCCTCTATGCCGCCGAGGTCAAAGCCCGCTCAGGGAGACCAGTCCTCGTTTCTGTTTCGGACCTATCCCTCCCCTCCCTCTACCACTCCCCGGGTTTCACTGCCCAGCTGCGACAGCTACCTTCCGCCACCTGGCCGCCTCCGAAGCCCTCCGTCGGCGTTCTCTCTCATCCTCTCGAGCCTCAGATGGCTGTCAAGTCTACCAAACGAGCTTCCATCGTTGCGGTGGCACTGGATTCTTACTACAAGAGCATCTACTCCATGCCCAGCCGCTCAAAGATCGACTTATGCGAGTTTGTCTCTGCCTGGGCTGGTCAAGATTGCTCCTGCCGCTTTGAGCTTGATGACGATGATCCAAATCCATCCTCGGCTCAGTCCTGCATCTCGACCTCTTCCTCCTCATCACCCCGGGTTAGGATTTCTGGTGAGGTCAACGAGGAATGGAGCAGCTTTATAAGGAAGGGTTCAAGGGTTCCTCTTCCTTGGGAGCTGTTGCAACCGATCCTGAGGATCCTGGGGCACTGCCTTCTCACACCTTCGAACCCTCAGGAGGTGAGGCAGTCGGCATCAATGGCAGTGCGATGTGTTTATGCTCGGGCATCACATGATCTTCTGCCACAGGCTATCTTGTGTTCACGTTGCTTGATTCAGCTAGATAACAGTACAAGGAAATCAACCCAAACTGTATCTGGTAATGCTTCAAAACCTAACACTCCGAGTCAGTTAAAGAAGCCAGAACTTTTCTTACTTTCTAAATGATCTTTAATTATGTAGGCAGTCTATCCCAAGAAACAATTTATCATGGTTATGCTATCATTTAAAATTGGTTGCGTAGTTTCTTTCATTGCTCTTTCAAGCATCAAATTTGATAATGTTGGTAGCATCAGGCTAGTTAGCAGCGAGTGCATATTGTTTTCTTGTCCTTGTGAGATTGTCTAACATGTTGACAACCAATTCTTTGTTCTACCTTGAACTTTAATGATCTATTTCTAGTAGGTTCTGTTTATGAGGAGAGTATGACATGATACTTGTGTATTTCTTGGATACATATGTTGGTGCAAGATTGATTTTGATATATTTTTTTAGTTGTTTTATCATACTAAATAAGCTAATTGTTTTGACATGCTTAATAAATTCTTCACCTTTGTTAATTTTATCTTGTTGGAGTAAACTTTGTATAGAGTGGTTTTGATGGAAGTCAAATTCATTTTCTTAGTTATCCAGGGATAAACACATATAAAATGCAATCAGACTGTTGAGGTTTATAAATCATAATTGAGAATTATTGTGATATAGGATCATACAAATCCACGAAATTGTATTTTTTTTTTATATATATGCTTCCACCTAATGGTGTGCTTTACAATGGTAGTCCTTAGAGAATGTAGTAGCTTTTGTTGTCATTGCATTAAGAGCAATGATACACTACATGAAAACACAACATGAAAATGCAACATGACACACTATAGACATGAGTCCTACATCCATGCTTTGCATGACCAGAAATTTATGTTGATCCGTTGTGATGATGTTGAAGTCTACCAACGAGATGGATGTTGAGGTGGAGTATTGATGTGGAAATCTACCAACGAGGTGGATGCTGAGGTGGAGGTGTAATTTCATGAGAACAAAGTTTAGTGAGTGCCAGAGTTTCTGGCAAAGCTCCTCTTATGGAAGATAGAGAGATTACTCTTTAGATGGCAAACAAGAGTATTTATTGGTATGAGTTGAGAGAAACCTATGAGGGTCGTGACCATGATCTCCTAGAAATTAGGGATTGTGCAGCCATTTCATCCATCAAATCCTGGTTTGATGATCATTAATTCTAGCTACCTCCATTAATGTCAATTGTCCTATCCTTACTCGCCATTAATTTCAGAAATGATAATCGTGGAGGAATCACGTAGGGCTTGTGAAGGGACCATGCAAGGATCTTGGGCCAATGTCTTCTTGTGGTTAATAACCATGTGAGTGTTAGTGGTTGTGTCTTGAGAAGATCTTAGATGGGCCACGGATGTGTCTTGCCGTAGCGAGAGGTAGATAGCTTGGGCAACTGAGCTTACAGTAGAGAGAGCTTAGGGAATTGAGCTTGGAGTAGCGAAATCAAAGAATTGAGCTCATCCTTAGCATAACTTACAGTGTTTACTTGTAGAACTTCAAAGGTGTCGATGTGCCGACCTAGCTCAAGGGCTCAACTTTTTTCCCTGAGATTTTTGAACACGTAAGTGTGATATGCCATAGAAGTAGACCATTTAGGTATGGCCTGCTGACCTGGAGTAAGATTGTTATCGTTATCGCGAGGAATCACATTGAATGACTTAATTCCTATCTTTTACCATTTAGTGTCCCAGTATTGAACAAAAGAAAGGATTATCCATTAATTAACTTCTCAAATGGAAAACCCAATAAAAATCTGTGCTTTAACATTATGGCACTTGGTATAGTATGATCTAACTGATAACATTGGTATTGCTACCATTGATGCGTTCATGCTATGGATGAACCCACTACTGAATCCATGAGAACTAGTAATGAAGCTTCTGCTCTTACTCTGCAAGAGTCTACTCTGATTAAAATTTTCTGATACCATACTATCTCTACTTGCTGCCATAGTTTCTATACCTTCCATGCTTCTATAGGAAACCGACATTTTTAATAACTCCAGCTCAACTTCCTAATCTGATAGTAAGAAAATTTTTACTCTTCCTAATTGATGCTGAATGCTATCCAAATGCTTCAGTTTATCATATGCTCGTTTGGTTTGTCTTCTTGTTGCGTGTGAATATGTTATGGTTGCTTTAACTGAACAAACTATTCATTAGCTAGTCAAAATGCCATTAAACTTTCTCATCTCTTTACCCCAGCAATCTTTCCACAGGTTTGTTTACTGTTTATCTTTCATCTACATAACCAACCTATGCTTGGTGAACCATCTGCATTGTTCTTAATAGTCATTGGTGATAGCTTAAGAGGCTTAATTGGTTTTTTGAATTTGATAGAGTACAAAGTTAATCTTTTTCTACTATTTGAGTACATGTTTGCACTATAGATCAGGTGCACAAGGTTGAAGTAGTTAAATCAATGTTCAAACAGGTATAGATCATGATTCAAGTGTTCATGAGAATTATAGAGAATACTTTGAAACAACTGTGTTCATGAGCATTGTAGACCAGGTTTTGTAATGAAATTGACTGCACTTGAGAATGTCTTTTGATTGGAGAACTCTGCAACCAAAATGTAAATTTTAGATACTCGAGCAACAAGTCAAAGATGATCCCAACACAGATGAAATCCAGGCAACAAACCAGGGTTAAAACGAACAAAATCCTCACAAGAATTATTTCTGGTTCATGTTTCATATATTTACTACATTGAGTCACTAGAGTGTAAAACATTGTTTGGAAAAATGAAACTCACACTATATAACATAAACGCCATTTTTTATAACAAATAAATTTATGTACAATTGAAACATGCGGCAAGAATCAGAATAAGAAAATTAATGTTACATCAAAGAGCCTGAAGGTTTGTCCATTTAGGGCTACTAAAACACAGATGGCTACTTTGGGACAATGCTAAGATTCTTCACCTCCAAATATGCAACTTTCTGAAAGAGTGAGACCAGCGAAGAGATATTTGGACTACTTCTATTTGGCATTTGATCTATTGTTTCTGCGAGAGCAAAGAAATAATCAGATATATATTTCTTCAATATGACACTACTGAGATAACTAAAATAACTACAGCAGTATTAAGTTTACCTGCCTACTAGATTGCACAATACCAGACAAGAAGAATGTCATTAAGAAGGCAAAGTAACTTTTGTATGGTCTATTGAATCAACAGACGCATCAAACAATGCAATGATGCACAGAAGAAGCATAAGTAAATTAACATGGGCATTGAATCACCTGAAGCTTCGACCATTTGGGACAGCCAAAAACAAAATACAAACGAGTAGATGACGACTTTACATGACAACAGAATGCACACTCTTTGACATCAGGACTAATATGCACTCTAGCAGTAAATGCTCTGAAGCAATTTGGACAGCTAACAACTCTCTTCGAGATTAGGATGTTGATTATGAAAATGCAAATCTATCAATCAAAATTTTATACACCAAAGTTCAATATATAGCTGCAAGAAGTTATTTTTCAACCGTAAAACAACAAAGACATTAGAACTACTAAAAGTGCTTGTAAGCTTAAACCTCCTAACAGAGAAATCACAAAATTAATATTTCCACAGAGGATGTGCTGATCCCATCATAGATATAGACCAGTGTACCTGAACAATTTCTGCAGTAAATAATCCAATGGAAACACATAGTGTATAAGCTTAAAGCCCTTATTAGACCAAGCATGAATAACCTTTTGTAGAGATTTGGCCATCATCCATCATATAGATACACATTATGTGCATTAACACAGCACAACACAATGGATGAACAAAGACATAATCCACACTGGGAGGACACTCAGAAAAAATTTCTATTAGTTCAAGACAATTAAATACGGCATTTGGATTCCTTTTATACACCTGACTTAACAATAAATACAAAAATAAATATTCTAAATAAAAAATTCAATAATTTAATAAGCATTCCAATTAATTCCCAATTATTTCCAAAATAGAAAATGCTATTATCAAATGAAAAACAAATCAAAATTTTAATTTATTACAGCTGCTTTATTTTTAATATTCTTTAATTTATTTCCTTTTATTACCAAAGTGTTAATCTGAAAATATCTTCCATTTATTTTCTTCAATTATTACCCTTTTTTATTCTAATTTATTCCCTTCTTGCATTATGCATTGTACATTAGGTAGAAGAGAATGAACTACTTGATTCTCCTAGTGAGAAGTTTTACAAAATAGCAGCAAGTTTAGATTAGTTACCTTTTGTGGGACTATATAGTGCAAAAGCAAATGAAAGCTCACCACATGCATGAAGTGAATATTAACACCATTAAATTCTTGACTGACAATTGTTTGAGCCACCGATATTGGTTTTACTCTCAAACGAGTCAAACATACTCTAAGCTTAATTCAGGTTGTGTTGAAGAGCATTTATTCATGTTCCAAGTTCCACTGAATGATGCAATACATGATGGCGCAACTACATACTGGAAAATTTTCAAAAAGTATTGTACTAGAAAAATAGTCTGTTGTTTCACATGTTTAGCCAACTCTATCTCCATTGTTTGATACATACACATTGTACCCTGCAGCTACATTCACACTTACTAGTATTCTACTTCCTTTGCACACTTCATTATTTTTTAGCTTTTAGATAAGTTTGTATAAATTAGATTTTATTTTATTTTATTGTTCACATTGTAACTACTTTTATTTCTACTAATCCAACTCAGTGTAAGATATTGTTTATTTTCCTGTTATTAATTTCCTATTTTGAAAAAAATAAACATTTTTTGCTTACTGTTATTGAAAAGATCAAGTACCCTAGGCCTCGGTGATAATCCAGCAAATTATATGCCAGAAAATGTAGAATCAAATATGATTTGAAGACAAGTAATGTGCAATCCAAATTAAAAGAATCTGAAGGAAGATTTTTTCTTTTCACTTGTGAACTCCATGTCAACCTAATAATATGACTGATTAGCAATATAATTCATCAAAGTAGATCATGCTAGGTCTATACTAGGAATGAAAAGAAATACTCCAGCATGACCACACTTGTTTTGGAGAAAGAGCACATTTAGCATAAGGATAATAGATAAAAAAAAAATAGTATTTTCAGATGTTAAGATATTTTTCCCTACACATAATAGCATGTCAATTTGTGCTTTCATAATGCCAAAAAATCATGAAGAAATTTAGTCTGGTAGAAGGTTCCAAGCATCAGGAAGATACAGATAAGGACCTTTGCATCTTTCAAATAAACTCTTTGGATCTAGATTGCAACCTTGAGTACAGAAACGTGCACAAGAAAGCTGATCGCAATCATGACCAGTAACTCAATTGCCACAGCATATGTTGGCCACAAAATGGCCTAATCCATTTGCATAATGCCTTAGTTGGGTATCAAGTTCGAAGCATCAGGAAGATGCAGATAAGGACCCTTGCATTTTTAAGATGTTAAGATTTATGAATTTATATTGCAACTTTGAATCCAGAAACGTGCGCCAGAAAGCTGGTCGTCTATGAAGTTAAAAACAATCATGACCAGTAATTCAATTGCCACAACATGGCCTAATCCATTTGCATAATCAACAAAATAACGCCCTTGAAACAGATCCAAAATCAAAACTTTACCATCTGAAACAGCAATAAAAGAAAATGGCAAGAGGGATCCAAAAGGGAATACCTTGAATCCGGATTGGAGTTGTAGAATCGAGAGAGGCGGTGGCTATTCCGAGGTTTGGGCTTCACGGGCTTCTTCCGCAGGCCAAATATCTCTTGCACCAGCGGGACGTGAACCAATACCGTCTTCCATGCGATGAACCAACCTGCCGAAAATCCAGAGTGAGGGCCAACCGTAGCAGTAAACAGAGAGGAAAAGTTTGGGATCGAAAGTGGTAGGGATTCAAGGGCTAGGACTTACTGAGCACGATCAAGAATAGGACGAAGAATACAGCCAAGAGAGGGCGTAGGAGGTAGACGTTAGCATGCTCCGTCCACCACCACCACCAGCCGCCGTCGCCACCGCCACCGCCACCGCCACCGCCGCCTGGTTGATCGAGCGCCATCGAATTCTGATTTGCCTGGCGTGGGCGTGGCGAACGAAAGAAGAACCGTGTCTTCCGCGACAAGTTATACTCCAGATTAGGAATATTTCTCCTTTGCAGTTTTACACTTTAGCCCTTCCTTTAATTATAATTAATTTAATTGTTTTCATTGTTTAAAAAGGGGGAATACAAATATTTGTTTCCTACCCGTTAACCCTTCTTATTTGTTCTTGTTTAAATTGAATTAAAATTTTGATTTGGTTTGATAACTCTTTAATTCAATTTAGTTTTTATTTTTAAATTAGTTTTAATGGAAAGATAAAAATGTCCTAAAAGCTGGATCAAATTTCACATCTTGAGGAAACGCAATGGGAAAATCCACATTTCAGCAGTTTGATCAAATTTTAATTTGTTCACTTCCAAATAAAAAGAATTCAATCTATAATTTATTTATAAGTACACTTTCATAACACGCGGAAAAGAAATACTCAGTTTACAATTAGCGATGTCACGAAAGCCAATCCTGCGATCAAGATCATGATATTTAGAAAGTAATTAGATTTGAGAGGCTTATCTGGACTGCCGCCAAATCCTTCGTATTCTGCCCTGATCTTAGCCTTCATTGTTTCAGAGAGCTCACTCTGCAGTTCACATACAAGTTTGGTATATTATTAGATACCTTTTCTAAGCCAAATCTCAACATCTTTCTTTAGATGATTCATAACAAAACTATTCTATTCCACAAAAAAAATCTTAAATACTTTCCTGTTATTTTATAATCTTGATACACACACTTACTATACTCAATGATGCCGAGGCATAGGATCCACTCATTAGGGTTTGGGCTACCATCTTCTGTGAATACTAAGATATGGCAATGGTATGAGAGGACTTTCTATCATTTTCTTTTCTATTCTTTTGATAGAAAGGATGATGAAGTCCAGCCGCGGAAGCAAGGGGCAGATGTCTAGAACCGCAACATTCAATTTTCAAGAATCATATTTTGAGCAAGCAAGGCAGGTCAAGAGAATCTTGTACCTTTCCATAAGAATAATTGGCTGCAACAAATGGCTCTGCAGTTGCTGCTGCTGTAACAGGCTTTGAATCATCAGCTATAGATATCCCCTGAAAAAAAATGGCTCAGACAAAATCACAGATTTTGTTGTCTAAGTATGAATGATCATATTAAGTGTTAATGCTACCTCTGGAGGATCAAATTTGGCGCCTAAATTGCTCAGTTTAGCATGAGCTTCAGCATAATCTTTGAAAAATGCATCGTTGTCCTCTGCATATTTAGTGGCATAGACCTACAGATTGCATGTATGATAATAGAGCAAGCAAGTTGGATGCTTTTGGGAAATGGTAGAATAGTTACTTGTTAGGAAAGAACTCACGTATTTACCTTAAAATTTGGGTCTTCGAATAGGACTGCATCTGTCGGCAGAACTAGCAAGTCTTCATCTTTTCGTTCTTTGATTTCCTAAGGGTTTCTGGAAGTTAATTTTGCTGATAAAACTTTGGGCGATCCAAAGAGGGATCAGGAAGAAACTTACTTTGAAGTAACTATTATCGAACTTCAGCCACTGCACTGTCCATGACTGCCCACCAGGTGCACCGGGCCCATCTTTCTATCAAGAAATTTGACAAATCGAGCAGTGATATTAGCAAATTTATGAAAAGAATGTTAACTATGTTCTCAGCAAAGAAGAATCGTTTTGAAACATAGAACGAAGAAAACATCCAATAATTAGTCTAAAAGCTCTGTTTATTGATATTGTAATTTCCATCTAAAAATAAAGGTAGAAATAAAACATTTCACATGCTTATATCAATGCAACTTTGCAAGCTACTTGGAGTGTTCCAAATGAACATTTCATATTGATAAGCACGTTAGAAAACTGAACCGGAGATGCATGAACATTGTAGCAAAAGCTTGTAGGAACAAGGGGAAAAGGCTTCAGAATTCAGATTAAGCCCATAATGAAGCAATGAGGCAAAACCGCTTCCTATAATGCTTTTTGCCTAGTTATTGTTGACTTGGCAATGTTTAAAAGAATTAAAGGCCAAAGATTGTTATTGTTTAATTAGCTTTAACAGATGAAAGTTAATTAAATACAAGCATTGTTCAATGTTGATGTAGGAATGTTAAAGAGAATTAAAGGCCAAATATTATTGTTGTTTAATTATATTTAATGGATACAAGTTAACAGGATATGAAAGTTATTTTTGAATTGCTTATTTTTCTTAAGTTTTTTTTCAGCGTTAGACAAAGAATATTAAGGTACATAAAATAGCTCATCGAATTTAAGTTAAAGCATTACTTGTCTGCACCGCTAGCTTACAGAGTAATTGCATGTTCCAATTTTCTGGTTTTCCAGGAGTTTTCAGTTTTGTCAGCTTATCCTCAACATATCAAGGCAACTAAATTTGTTTCAAGATGTTAATTTCTACAACTAACTTCAAACCCACATGGAAGTGACATTTAGTAAAATTTATTTATTTAATTAAATGACATGGACCTTGAACTTAAGTCATCCAAGAAAAATTTTCTACTGGAAAGATTTCAAAGAAGATGATAAGGTAGAAGATTTCTTATTGATCATCACCTTAAACAACAGTCACTATTGCTCCTTTGAAATAAAATACTTGATATTTAACGAAAGTCACCATGTTTGGTTCATGAATGGAACTGAGTAGGAATACAAATAATTCTTCTTGAAAAAAATGAAATAGTAGAGATGGAAAAGGAATATATAATCCATAATTTGATTCATGGAATGGAATGGATGATTTATTGTCAAGTAATAGACATTGGACAATGGACAGCCTCATAAGACCAAAATATCCTAGCAGCAAAAAACTTAGCAAATTTTCAGAAAAGAATTACAAAATATGATAAGTTAAAAAAGTTATCAGTCAGGTCTATGGGAGGAATGACTAAGATGAATTACAAAATAACTATTTTCATAGAAATTTGGATCTGGGATATTTTTCAAACCAAATGTAAGATAAAAATTCATAAGAAATAGAATTATTATTTATGCAAACTAAATGTGCAGTTATTGTTAAATAAACACAAGATAAAAAGCTGCCAACATACCGTATACTTAGTTTCTGGTTTTCCCCAACCACTACGATCTGGTCTGGACCGTCCCAGTGTATGAGCACCAGATAGGGCCACAATCTCCTGCAGCACAAATACAAGAAGATTAAAAAAGATGTTCTCAAGAAATCCATGTGAAAGTTCTACATGATACTAGACCTTGTCATCGAGGCCCATCCTGTAGAATATATCTCGAAGATGATCAGCAGGTGAGCGTGGGCTAGCATCTGAAACAAATCTTATACCTCAAATCTTGAATGTGTTTTAGATAACTCAATCCTAGGACACTTAAAACAGATGCTGATTTTTGAATCAGCTATCTGCATAATTTCATGAACAAAGGATATAAAATAGAAACACATCGTGACCATGAGATCTACTTAGCTGATGTTGGACAACTGGTGATCTCCTTCAGCTTCGATTTTTAGGTAAAAATGCACTTTAACTTTTGTGATAGTGCTAAGAAAAGGCTATTCTAACAGTAGAAGCTCAATTGATTAATTACTAAAATTTCAAATTTCTCCAGAGAAGCACTTCAACAGAACAAGTACATATGTCTAAATGATGTTAGAATAGTGTCTTTAGTTCCAAAAGTGTTTTACAAACTTTCATAGGTTAGTCTTAATGACAGAATGTCCAGAAATGAGTGAATATTCAAAGACAAACACCTGATAAAAAATATAAAATGTATGCATTTCTACTTTCTCACCAGGAAGTCTGCCTTCCTCTGGGGACTGTTCAGGCCCGGTAACATCTAGCCTTCCATATTTCATAGGAATTTGGGGCCCACCAGCCTCCTGAGAGACATCAACATAAAATAAAAACTTCAGGATAATAAGATAGTACCCACAAGAAAAAAAACTATTGCTATATTAAAAGTGAGTAGCACTTAGTTTAAGAAAATAACCTCGATTGCTGTAGCACTGGCTAATTGGAATAAATCTGCATATGTAATGTTCGGGTACTTGTCCTTAATAGGCTGAATAAGCTTTAGAGCATTTACAAGACCTGTAGTACTAAGACGGCATCATTTGAGCTCAATAGGAATTCAATTTCTGTTTGCAAATGAGTGATTACCAGCATTGGCTGCATGTTTCAGTTCTACTTCAAATCGCAAGCTTCCATTAGCTCCACCACATTTTGGCCACTCCTCAATATTTTTGTCGTATGTACCAGCATCATGCCATCCCAAACGAACCTATTAGCCATGGATCTATCAAATGTTACCTTACACTGTACAATTGTAAAGTAAGATTTAGATAGTAATGATGATCCACTGATTTAGAAACTAGATAACATTGAATCCTTGATGAATCTATAAAATTCCATATTGGAACACTAATCTTGCTTAAATGCATATGGTGTCAGAATTTTTTCCATGATTGCGGATTGACATCGACTACAACTAGTTTTGATTTTACTAGATAAGTAGAACCCAGAATATTAAAGCATAACGTTGTTCAGAAAGGGTTAAGGCATCATCTTATCATAATGTAATGGGTAGCTGTATGCCTAGAATCCTGATAACTCTTAATGGAGAGTTGTCTTAGAATATCTTCATGCTAAACAGGCTAGGTCCTTACTTCCCCATCAATCCATTATGTGCTTGCCCCCATAACGGCCATTATTAAAGGAGACAGGAGGAAGAAGAAGACCCAGCATCTTGGCATAAGATTTGTCTTACTTAAGAAGCATAATCCAGACATCAAATATTCATAAGCAAAACTACTATGCTTCTCCAAAAAGGAAATCACTATCACAAAGGCCTAATCAAATCTAGAAAACTTGCTAGAAAGTGCAAAATAAATCAGCCAGGCACAAAAATCCTGCAAACACCTCGTCACCGAGAGTGGTAGATCATTTCAAAAAAAATGGCCATTAGCCACGAGGTAACAGTTGGATCAGTGTTATCATCTCAGAGGCTCGGAGTCAGATTAGTATCGTAACGAGGACAGAATACCAAAATAGGATGACAAAAGGTGGTGTTGAGAAGCTCCTTGATGTCCTCCCTTGCGCTTCTCAGCTGCGCCGGGTCGGAAGCCGGGCACACCACCGACATCACTCTTTCGGTGCCGCCAACCGCCAGCCTCTGTGGAAGTAGCAGCAGAGAAAGAACGAATCGAGCATCAGCGCTACGGAAGAGGAGGAGGAGGAAGGCAGAAGAGCGAGCAGACCTGGAATCGGCAGGGGATAGGAGAAGTGAGCGGGGGGAGAGGCGAGGCGGAGGGCAGCGACGATCGAAAGAGAACGGGAAGGAGAAAGGCGGCCTCGGCGGCGGTTGCGGCGGGGGAGGGCGGCGGCGCGCGGCGGATTGGGGCCGGAGAGGAGGCAGTGGGCCACGGACGAAGAGAGCCGTTCGGCCATCATCCGCTTCCAATTCCAAATGGCTCGCGGGAAGAATACGGTGCGACCACTCCCAGGATTCTTTTTATACCTATAAAAAGCTAAATTTGGGGGGTAAATAATCATTTCGACCCCTATACTTTACCTTTTTTCTGAAAGGTATTCTTCAAAGTTTTGTTATTCAATTTTTATTTTTTAGCTTTATTATATTTTGTTATTTATATAATTAATTAATATGCGGAAGCCCTCACGGATTCATGCATTGATCCCGCCAACCTTGAAGAACAAACGACCCGCAGGTCCATCCCTCTCCCAGTCTTCGACTACCAAAAATTAGGGATAGAGACGACAAGGATGCGCTTCGTGGCGGCGAAGGCGTGCGCGGGCAGCAGGGCTCGCGCAGGCGCTCTCTACATCGGCGGTAGCTCCGTCGCACCCATCGAAACGCCCTCCCTCTTGATCTCGACCATCAAGGGCCTCCCGGCGTTCATTTCGCGTGATCATCTCGGTGACCTCCCCGCCCCCGATTCTCAGCTCCTTCACGTCAGCCCTATCCACTTGTAAGTTTCGCTCTGATTCTGTCACCAAGGATGTTCGACGAAATGTCTGTTTGGCGTCTCATGCTGATTTGGGGTGAAATTATGACGCTGCACTGCGCAGTTACAGTCCGTTTGTTAAAGCTTTGATTTTTATCATTTTAGTTGTGCGACGCCGTAGAGTGAAGTGCCATCTCAAAAGCTGTGCTAATGTTTGGAGGTTTTATTTGCGATTGAGGCTGAATTCTCTGGCACTTCCGTAGACTTACCTATGCAATTCGTGTTTGGATTTCTTGTAGTGACAGTTTGAACTCACAAGTGTTGATGCCTTTGATTTTTTGGAGTGTCTGGATTCTGTCGTTTGCATTTAAAACTTAAGGTGAATTTGTTTATTCTTACTCTGTCTTTTCATTCAGAGCAGGGGATACTGCGACTATCAATTGAATAAATGATGTTTATGATCATAGATTTGGTATGGTAAACTCATTTAGATTTGACCAGATGATGCTTGTCAAATTTCAGTTATTAAATACTTTAAAAAAAATGTGTATTAATCACAAAAAAACTGTCGATAAAATTTGAAGACTTTTCACTAAAAGTTTCAGTGACAATAAAGTTAAAACTATTAATGATAGTATTAATTGGATCTATCACTAAATGTGACAATTTTTTCATTGCAATTTATTTAATAGTATTATCACTGAATGATATAGCTGTGACAAAATTTGTGATAATAATTTTTATCACATATTTAATTGTTATTTACAAGTTTCTCACGTAAAATATTTAGTGTGAACTAGTTAATATTAGTTGTGGTTAAAATCTTATTTATTTATTTTTTGTAGTGTAACTACAGCTTGAGAATTTATAAAGTTTTAGAACTGTTTTTTTTGATTTTGTGTGGCCTATACATTGTTATGTAATTTCCTACTTCTCCGTGAAGTCATATTGGTTCAATGGTAAAAGAATCACATATTTAGTGATGTCACTGGGAAACCTTGTTTCCATAAGCATAAATTGTTGAGACACTAGAGATGAAAAGTAGAAGATTGAGGAATGGAATAAATGCTATACAAGTAATTCAGCCAAACATGTAATACTATTACTAAGTATGAGAAACTATCCCACTATATAAAGTTGTATTTATGTGTAATCCACAAGTAATCATTGAGATTCATGCACTTTAGTTTTAAGTCTGTTGCATCTTGTGTTTTTGATTCGTTGACCAAATTTCATTTTTCTCCCCAAATATTTAGTATTAGAAACATCGTCCCTAGGGCCCATTCCTGCAATCTTTCTTTCTCTTTTGATGAATCTTTCATGTTACCCTCTTTTTTCCCTTTTATAGCCATGGAACCGAACCTCTTCACCATGATTGAAACACATTTTCAGAAGACTAGTCATTTATACATATTATAGGGAATCAAAGACCTTTGAGGTTTTGGAATACGGTTAATTGGAAAATCTTGATGATAAGAATTGCATTTGGACCAATGAGTGAAGAGGAAATATTAATGTAGATAAAAAATAATTTCTAATATTCTTAAGCTACTTATTGACAAAAGTATTTGTTTTCTCATATTCCTTGGTCCATTTTCTTTCTTTTTCTATACAGATCAATTGATCGGATCATGACTAAGTTTTTATTTTAGTAGCATCCAACTTTACGTAGACATAGTCTTAGAGGTGTCAGTCGAGCCAGGTTGCCTATGGTGCAACCCAGCATGGTACGACATTGAAATGCCCAAAAGGGGAGGCTCATGGGTCCATTTCTGTCCATTTTTTATGATAGCCTCCTGACCCATGTGCCATGTTTTGCTTGACATGAAGTTGGACCATGTGGGGGCCGACATTGTTCTTATTGAATTTTCATATATAAATTTTTATATAATCCCCTTTATCCTTTAAATAATTACAAAATTTAAAATCTTAGTAAATTACCCTTAAAATATTTGAAAATTATAAAAATTATTTTTAATATTTTCAGACATTTCAAATATAATTTTTATTCTTTCTATTTTTTTTATTCCTAAGTTTGTAGGCCTATGGGCTTCCCAAGCATAATAAGGATGATTGTGCTTGGCCTCGATCTGCCCTATCTAGGGCCATGTTGACTGGATCAATTTCTAGTTGTACTGGGTTGGGTATGCTTGGGCATGACCCACTGCACTAGACTTCAGTATGATCTACTAGTTTTTTTCTTTTATCTTATAGACTTCAGTATGATCTATTTGGTTTTCTTCTATCTTATGAACTATGCTTTTACTAAGTTTCTTATTGAATAAAATCTCATAGAAGCTTTCTTTACCTTTTCAAGGTTTTTTATTTTGCTTAAAATTTCTTACAAATGTTGGATATTTTGGGAGGTTCTTTGCAGTTTAGATTGCCCTGCAACTAAAACTATCTGTACTATTGGAGGTTTGCATCAGATGGTGGGACTGCATGATCATTTTTTTATAGCTTCCCCTAGGGATTCATTAGAGAGTTTACCTGAGAGTGATGGCACCAATAAGCTTGGGGCATCTTTTGAAACACCTTCTGGTCGTCAACTGGTACTCCATTTTAGCATGAAATTATCTTCTCTGACATGCATTGTAGCAACATAATCTGCACCTTTGTTTATTTAACACATTCCCTCACTTTTTTATTTAGGTGAAGCCGTCAGCATACATGGAGATGATTACATCATTGATGCCCAATCTATGGACCAGTTTGGCAGATGAGGTGCCTGCTTGGGTCTCTGATAAGCGAAATAAAACTTCTGTTGATCGAACACTGCGTTGGCTTGATGAATGCATCAATTTGGACCTGGTATGTAAATACTCTCCCTAAAATACCTGTCAAAGAATTGAGTTTGCTACAAATATATGACTCATAACTCATAAATTCTAGTATTTCTTGTGTTTTATTTGACAAATTTTTTAACCTTAGTTTGAATAGATTGACCTTAATCTGGTGTCAAGTCTCACCCTAATTTCTAACATTGTGATTCAATGGCAGTATATTCACAATCTAGCTTTGCATATGAAATGTCTGCCATGTGACTGTAAAACATTTTTCAGATGAAAATGATTTGACTTGCACAGGTGTTCAATGTAATATGCCCTCTTTTCTATGAATATTTTGGATTTGCCAACTGTTATGTGATATATATTATACAGGAAGGTGGGAAAAATGTATTAGGATTTATTGTTGGTGGATCCAGTATTGAAGCACGGAAATGCTGTGCGACTGAAGTGGCTGCCAGAAATGTCTCAGGTTTCATGAACTTTTTTTTTTTATGCAGACAATATTTTATTTTTAAATTAGAACTAGGCTTCAAATGATGCAAGTTGGAATCCTAAGGCATCTTTATGTCCAAGTACACAAATAAGAATAACCTGCCATGTGCTGTTAGTTATTTAGATTATTGCTTCTGTATATTATTGAAGACATTGATGCTCCAGATGCTGTGAGAGTGCTGATATATTTGTCTCAGTTTATATCTTGTTTTTCTGTGGCTATAGGAAGGCTTTAACCACATGCTTTTCACTTGCCGAAACTAGGGATACACACATGAACAATTCAAATTGAGAAATTGCTTGCAATAACTGAATTCTAATTGAATTGATCAATGTTTATATCTTGATTGGAGAATCTGACCTGACTACCATGATTTCTATTTTCCCAATCTTGGAATACGTGTACAATGACCTCAATATTTAGATGTTTCTTTAAGTGTAAATGCCTTCAACAATATCTCCAGAGAGCAGATAGAGATTCCATTTAACTTAGAAAAATGTAGGAGGAAGGCAAATGAAAGTCAATGTACTTTCTTGAAACACTTTGGTATTGCTCCTATATCATAATATAAATAATGAATCAGAGAACATAGAGCCATCTCATTACCTTATTGTATAGATAAAATATGGCGGAATAATTGATTGTTACATCAATTGATGAAAGAGCAATGCAACAAAATTCATGTTGAGTCTTTAATGCAATTCAAATCATTTCAATAACAATCATATTTATTCAGCTTACTGAGAAGGTCTATAGTTCTAGTCCATATAGCCCTACAATCCTATATATTTTACTTTAGTTTAGCTTTCATTTCCTTATAGTTTCTTATAGACTTGCAACTTGGTTGGTCTTATAGAAATGAAAGCATTACCAAATGTTCATGTAAATACATAGGTACAAAAAAAATCAATAGATCTAATTTGAACTTCTCAAATTGTGGGTGAATTACTTATCCTTCCTCTTTAATAATCATGGATGAATTAACTATTACTTTTTTATTTTCCTGTATATGATCAAAAGGGTTAGCAATACCTTTTTTTTGTATACGAATCTCAGTTAATTTAGGAAAAATCATGACATGATTCCGACTATAAATAAAGTAACTTGACCTATCAAAGACCTTTGATTTTGCTAAATGAGTGCTTAGTAGAATTATGTATGTAACAACGAGCAAAAACCAAAAATGTATATATCTTTTGTATTATTTCCATCTTTTTGGATTAGATTATGACAATACATAGTTTCCACTAGAAGAGGCTAGTTGTTGTCCAAACGAAAGATGTTCTACACATAAGAAGATTATATCTTTCTTTCATTGTGCCAAAAAGTGAATTGTCTATCCTACCTTATTAAGGTCTCCCACATGGATTTTATTTCCCATTGAACTCCATGTGCAAGGCCATATCATCGACAATATTATGGAAATGAATTAGATAATTGCTACCTGTCTAAAGTATACCCATATTTTTGCACGTTCTTTGCAATTATCTCCATCTATCTTTGTAGATATTTAAATCTTCCAAATCCCACAAGTTAAATTCATGTTCCTGTTCATAACAATTGGATGCTTATGTGGTGTCACATGTTTGACCTAGGTTTTTGGATAGGAGGTTTTGGACTTGGTGAGAGTATAGAAGAACGGCCCGCTTTGCTCTGTGCTGTTACGGTAAAAGGATTTGTGCATTTGATAACTGGTTTATGCACTTAAAGAATCCTGAAGTGGTGTGGACGCTTAAATCCACAGGATGATCTTCATTTATCTTTAACTCTTACATTTTGGTTGCTTTATGCTTGGAAATAAAATGAGAATTGTTCTGATAAGCAACCCTTGATACATATGCATAGTAATATATTTTATATAAAGTCACAGATAATTGGATACAACATATCAGAGTACTGAGTGACCTTTTTTGATCCATAAATAGCTCCTTTTGCTATCAGTTTTAAGAATCAGATATCCAATGACAAATTAGAGAAATTATTATTATCCAGTTTAGTTTTATGCCACAATCTGTTGCTAGCATTGTATGTATTTCTTAGCTTAATACTATCTAGTATATAATGTAAAAAATCCTAAACTGATATAGTTTGAAGTCTGAATGCTTTCTGCCTTTGCTAGAATTCTAACATTTTCATTTCCAGATATTAATTTTAATCTCTGGTGTCTAATTTGTTTTACTACATGAAATCTGCTTATAACTTGTGAGTTAACATATTATGTCATGCTTCAGGGCTAACCTGCCATGTAGAAGGAAGCACACTTTTGGTGACAATTCACGAAAACAACTTCCACAACTTAGATATCAAGCATCATCACAATACTAACAGATACCCTATAGCAAAATATATATATTTTATTTATTCCCAAAAATTTGAATATGTTTTCATCTGATAATAAGAACATCTAGAAAAAAATGATATATAAAAGAGTACTTTCCAAAATAAGAGAGTACATTGTGATAATTCTAAATTGAAGAAAAAAATAAGCAAAAACACTTTTTAGCATGTTTAGGCATCTCGGAGCAACTCTGTACTCTAGTTGAAACCATACACGAACACCCCAACCCTATCCTTGCTTATGGAATTAGAGACCAAGAAATATATGGAGTAAACTAATAAAAAGAGATATGCATGGAAACATGGAGTAAACACAAATTGTTAAGCGAGTAATAAAAGGAGATTTGCATGGAATGTAATCTTATTTAAAAATTCAAAAATCAACAATGGTTATATTTCACATTAGATATTCAATATCTAATGTATGACTAGATTCATGTTTGGATGTTCTTTATTTTTGTACATCGTTAACTTTCGATAAATGATTGGATTTAGGTTCAAAATTTCTAGTCATGCCAAAGTTGTAAATATTTCAGGCTTTGTTTCTACATTGTGCTAATAAGAAGGAAAGAGATGAGGAAAAAAAGACAAGATGACTATATAATTATTCAAACTTTGTTTTCCATATGAAACAATATATTTTTTATATTCTCTTGTATGAGACAAGCTATAAAAATAATAATATTATTTTAATTCATCTTAACTGTGTTTTGGCATACCAACATCTTAAGTTAACATAAGTGTGTTCTAGTATACCATTGGGTATTGAGTATTGACATGAAACATACTCGTCGATATGATTAATATAGCGACACAAGAGATATTGCTGGTGTTGAGTAGTATTAAGGTTTATTAATTTATTGGAACAATATGTTTCGACCGTTTCGCCTGGCATGGTACGAGATTTAAAATCATGGATTGGATACAAAATTTTGGGTTAAAAAGCACTAAGTTTCATCCTTTCTTGCCATTATTGTGTTATAGAGTAGGAACTCTTAGCTGAGAACATAATATATTAGGTATCATTTTTATTGCTATAAAAACTAATATCTTGTTGGCATATTTTTGTCCTATGTTATTAATAGGTATTGACATTAAATTGTAAATTGCTATCTTGATGCCTAATATGAAATACTTTCTTTGCTTTTTCTTTTTCCCTTTTAATAAAAAAATACTTAACTAGTTTGTACCAATAGTTTTCAGAAATTCTCTTGTATAACTGGACCATTTAGGTTCTACTTCTTCAATATGATGATTATGGATATAGAATTTTGATTCTGAATGTTAACTCAGAGGCTATATTGTAGGGAGCAGAAATTGTCACTTTCACGTCCATCGTATAGCTTTTCTTATTCAATTTTTTTCGGTTTATCTTACAGGATAGCCTTCCAGAGGAAAAGCTACGTCTTGTATCCGGACTTTCTCTTCCAGGTGTTGATATTATACAGCCCTTTTTATCAACAGAAATAGCTGCATAGTTTACTCAATTTTATCTAGTGGCAGTTTTAGAGTTTTTTTAACAAATGATTATAACTGCTATCATGTTCCATTGTTATTTCTAATCTCAGTGTTAATCTTTTCCACTTTTGTGTGGCTCTTTAATCTAATTGCTGAATTCATGATATTGTGTTATGTTGTTGCTCAAAGTCTCAAAATATTATTCCTTTCCTTTATCCAGATTTTGTATTCTCAAGGCATGGACAAAAATGTGTGACTCTGCACCTGTCCATCATCCTATTTTATTTGGGATTAACATCTCTCTGATGATTTATCTACAGCTTCTTGAGAAAAGTGACCAGAGTCCTATAAATATTATGTAATAGTCATTTTCATTATAGTAATACAATATTTCATCCTTCTCAAATAGGTATAGAGTAAGTTTTCACTCTTAAGGCTACAATTTTCTTCCTCACATCCTCTAAGGGAAGGGTTGCAATGCAATTGTTTTTTAATGGCATGGCCTCCTCTCCACCTTCATAAACCCAATGAAGGAGACAAACGCTGCGAAAGAATTACACTTGAGAATTGATGGAGGATAAAAGCATTGTCCAATCTAAATGAGAGTTTACTGAGAGTGCACGGAATCATATACAAGGTACAACTTGTTTTATAGAGTGTAAGCATGTGTCAAGTAGGCTTTAATTATGGGTTTTGTTCAAAGTATACATCCATCAAGGATCTTCTTTGGTTACTATCGACAAGCAAAATAGATGGATATGAAGATTTTCATTCACAGTGATCTCCTGGAGATCTACATGGCATAATTGAAAGGATAAATAGTTGAGGGAGAAAAGGATATGATTTATTTTATTTATAAAATGAACAAGTTTTACCGTACTAAAGCAACCAAATCTATTAGATTAATAGAGCTATGCTCTAGTAGGTTTAGTCCCTCATTAGTAACTCTAGGTTTATAGTTAATTATGAGTCTAAATATACCAATGTAATAGTTGTCTCATGGAAAAAATAATGCAAGATTCTCTTCCTCAAATTCAATAGGGTACTAGAACCTACTAGGAACTATGCTCTTGGCTGTTTGCTCTTAGCCGAGGAATGTTGGCTCTCACTCACCCACTCACGTCAGAGGGAACATTGTGGGTTGAGGTCACAATGGAGGAAAATGGGGAGCCTTCGGTGTAGATTTGGGATCCAGAGGTTGATTATATTCATAACACTCACAGGTTGTTTGTTAAATTGGATTGGACTAGCCCACACTCAACACAAACATTGATTTGAAGTGCGAACATATTTTTGTAAATTATCTAGCATGATCCATACAAGAGACTCCTATCTGATACTATGTTATATTTAATAGTATGATCACCTTTCTAAAAGTGAAAGTGGAAACCTTTAGAACCTACGAAAGGTCCCGATGTAAAATTTGCAGTCATGACAATTTCTATCAGTTCTTGCTCTTTGTTTCCTTAATCTATTTGTTAAATTTCAATAGCCTGATGAGCATTAAAATAATAATGTGACTAAGATTTCATATATTTTTAAAATAAATAATTAAGGATTTCATTTTTTTCTGAAATAGTTGGAGCTTTAGGTTTGTGAGGAAAAAAATTCGCTTTTTTGTTTTTTTAAAAATTTTGAAAGAATTATAATTGATAAATTTTTGACTTCTTCATATAATAATATTTGTTTTTTACATATGAAATGTTTGATCTTGCCTCAAAACAAGGAAATTTGTTGTAAAAAAAAATAGAATGAATTTTTGTGAATAGAAATGGAAAACTATTTCAAGTTTCCACACACACACACCAACTTACAGTTTTAACTGCCTTTTTGTCAATTTCAAAAGAAAAAAAATCATACTCCAAATTAAATTGTAGATTTGATTAAGTCTATTTATGTTGTTTCTTAAAACCCTTCTATAGAGGAGGTTTTGCAGGGTGTAGCTGCTGGAGTGGATCTCTTTGATTCCACGTATGTTTTGGAGGTCTTGATATTCTTTTCCTGGCTTTCTTAAATTGTATAGTACTTTGCTCAAAATGTACATTTTTTGAACTCAAAACAGGTATATCTACCATCTTACACTTCGGGGCTTTGCACTGATCTTCCCACATAATATTGTTGATGAAGACATTGTAGATCGTCCACTTGATGATTACCCTAGTGACTGTACAAAGATAAATTTGAGAGCTACAATTTTCAGGTATGTAATCTATATCTATAGGACCGACTGTCAGTTTTCAGACACGAACAATTTCACCTAAACAAAAGTAAAATTCAGTAGCATGGTTTTGGTGGCTTTGAATAATCTTGGCACAAACCAAAAGCTAAGAATCAAAACCTTGCCGGCTCACTTAGAATTGGGCTGACATGTCTTGCTCAACCTATCGAACTGGCATAACTTCATATGGTCAGAACCAATAGTTGTGGCAAATTTGCCTGCTGTCATTTTTAATCTAGGTTATTTTTCAGTCTATAGTTTCTTATTTCAACAGCTATCTGTGCTCAACTGTCACTGCCATTGCACAAACCCCTAATAATTAAATTTCATCACTTGCTATTGAATGTTAAATGGCACAGTATGTACAATTCGATGAATTTTTTTCGGTATTGCTATTCACTTCAGGAAGGATACTTCATCTATTGTCGCAAACTGTACTTGCTTCACTTGCCAGAATCACACACGAGCTTATATCAATCATCTATTGAATGTTCACGAAATGTTGGCTCACATCCTACTAGAAATGTAAGTTGTTTTCCCCCTACTTCGAACACACTGTAGTTTTTCTTCTCTCCGTGGTAGTATTCCTGCTCATCACTTTGATTAACTTTTGCCCCTATGCTCGCAGACATAACACACACCACTATTTGGGGTTCTTTCGCACTATCCGGGAAACTATTAAGAACGGAAAGTTCGACTTGTTCCACGAGAAATTCATTCAAAGCAGGCGCATCCATCTTACCTCAGTCGTGCAATGCTCTTGACCTTATGTTTCTTCTCTTTTTGTGACGATTTAGAGTTCAAAACTAACTTTATTATCTTCAATATTGTAGTATGCTTAGTGAAATGCTAGAGCAGCAAGGGTCTTGTAGCTTCAGTAGCTGTTTGAATGGTTAGTATAATTAATGCAACTGTTATACTTTTTTTTTTCATGTGTTAGAACCTAGTGGAAAGATTATATATATCTAAATGTCGATTATTGTCAGTTTAGTGCCTGATTTCAGTCTGGCGTATGCTTTGGACTCATGAACTGTGAATGAAATGTTCACTTGTAGTCAAGTGTATGACAGTTTATGAATGAGGGAAGAAGCAAAGACTCTTGTGCAGGGTACTCACAAGCAGAGTGATATGAGTTTCGACAAAAACCAATATGATTTCTAAATGAGTATACTCACAATGTAATTAACTTTTTTTTTGGCTATGCGCATGGTATAATTAAATAAGTACACCTAAATTATGCTTAATTCTTTTTGCTTAAACATCTATTTGTTTAACAAAGACACTTTCTATAATTTTTTTTTAAAAAAAGATACTTGTACGATTAAACAAAGACACTATGTATTTGCCAAAATGAACACACTTGCAAAACTAAATAAAATCACTAAAACATCTATTACAACTAAATGAAGATATATATATATATATATATACACGAAAATGATATTTTGCGCGTCCGTACACGACGTCGAATCCATTGTTCATCATCGATCGCGCGGCGCATCTGACTGGCCAAAATTGGGAACGTACAGTGCTTCGCCTCTTGACCCTCCGTCGTTGCCGCAGCCCTCGCTGCATCGTCCGACTACCGTCGGCTGTCGGATCGGGCCCGATCGACGTGCCACTCGTTGGTGCGTCGGTCGGCGTCGGATTCCGGCCGGATTATGGTTGGAATCCGGCGCAATTTGGTTGGAATCACACCTGGCAGTGGTTGCGTCGGATTTCGGCTAAATCGCGGTCGATCTCCGGCCGCGATTTGGCAGCTAGTGGTCGCGCGCTGAATTCGGCGATTTTCGACCGAATTCGTCGGATTCCTATCATAATCTGGTCAGAATCCAACGCCGGCCGATGCGTCGGCGAGTGGCAAGTTGATCGGGCCTGTCCGACGGCCAACGGTGGTCGGATGGCGTGGTGAGGGCGAGCGGAAGCGGCGGGGTTGACGGTGTCGCGCAAAATATCATATATAATGGATGCAAAATAAATTTCAATATGATTAATAGAAGTTTAATCCCGTATATTGAGAGTTTTATTATATGAAAATTGATTTATCTTGAACTCTCACATGTGCCCTAAATTTAGGATTCATCTAGGTAGATGAGATTAATCTGAATATTAAATAATATAATTTTATTATCTCCGGCTCCTACAGTAGCTTATATACATGCAATGCTTTACATTCTTTTATCACAGACAACACTATAGCTGATTCATAGCCATGCACTGAACTATAATGCTAATCTATATATGTATATATCAAGCATGCATATATATATATATATAAACCACATGGATCGAGTGATCGTTCCTTCTTCAGTTCATCGGCGGCGGTGGCGGCGGCGGAAGATCAGGCGTGGCTTGGAGACCAAAGTGCGGTGGATTGTCTGGGCCCGACGGAACCGTGCGCTTGTTCACTTCCTCTCCTCCACCTACTGCACGCTTTTGCCCGACGTCGCAGCTCTCTCTGGCCGCCGCCGCAGCGACGCCTGCAGATCGGCTGCTGCACGATGGCGGCGGCAGGAGCAGCAGCAGCAGCACTGCGAAGCAGAGGATTCCCGGAACTGATCTGTTCGCCATGGCGATCGATCGATCAAACGAGAGATAACAGGCAAATGGTTGTGGATTCGCATGCCCTGCCTTTATAGGCGATCGATCAATATATAGAATGAAAGTTAGCTAGCTAGCGTAACTAGCTAATGCATGAAGGAAGGAAGGAAGGAAGGAAGGTACGGCACTGCTCCAAGGGTACTGGTGCATGCGAGTGGACGACCTGTGGCTTTGTTTAATTAATTAACCAATTATATTATATTATATTATATTGATTGATCCTAACAGACTGTCAATTAGGTAAAGATTCACTTTCCAGATGCTTTTAAAAAAAGATTCCTGATTCTCCAAACCTCGGGCGAAACTCAAACATCTGGATGATCATTAAAAAAAGAATAATAATGATAATACTATTTATTTTATTTATTATATATATATATATAATGCTTATTCTCCATGTTAATTCCTTCGACGGTTAATATTGGTGTTTGGTTTGTTCTCGTGCACAATTAATGCCCTTTGAATTTCAGAATTTCACAATTAATGCCTTTTGAATTTCAGAATTTCAGCTCTTTGTAAAAAGAGATCAAATAAATTTAAAAAATATATTATTAACATTCAAAAGTCGATTTTAGGATATTTATTCCCCATTTGAAATTTAAATTCTGAAGCTTCTTATTACATTTCTAAGTTTATGTCAATTCGGATGTTTAAATTAATTCAATATATACAAGATCAATTAAATAAATAAATTTAAATAGCTAATTAAGATAAAAGAATAACTTTAAGCACTTTAGTAAAAGATCAAATTCGTCATCTCAATGGTCCCACAATCATCTGTGAGGAAATAAATCGAGAAGCTACAGTTGACCACTACAGAGGAGAGTATTGTCTCGACTTCACCGAAATTTTACTCTTGTCCACTTCAACAAATCTGTTCCGCAGTAACCAACTCAACCATGTCTCAAGAGCAATAACTTTAAACACACAAGAGGGGAGGGAAGTGTAAGTCATTATTCATCTGATCAACCCTAAACCTTTAAATTAAATTTCACAATTAACCCTGAGTCTTTTTTATATGCAACTCTTATCACTGACAAAAAAAAAACTAAATTATTGAACACGAAATGAGAGTGCTGAATTAAAATTGGATTGAGTTTGAATTAAATCCATCAAGTAGATGAAGATAAGAATTACGTTGATTCAAATTGAAATTGATTTGATTGATTTGATTAAATTATGATCAAATTAAATTTAATGATTTAAATCGATTTGGTGATCGATTTAAAATAAATTAGAGTATTTTTTAAAGAGACTTTATCTTTTCCGGTTTTTCTCCCGTTGCCCATCGACATACCCCCACCACCTCATACCTCTTCACTTCTTCCTTTTTCTTCTCTCTTATTTCTTTCACTCCCACGCTGGCACATGCATCCAGCAACAATCAAAGCAGCCGCCTCTTCTGTTCTCCTGTTCTCGCTCTCTTTGTCTCGTTGTAGCAACTTTGAATATTTGATTTTAGAGATATTTATTTTATTTAAAGTTCATTAATGTTTTACAAATGATGGAGATATATATAAAAGATTACATTGTTAAAGTTTTTGTAAGTTTTTTAATCTTACGAATTTCATATCAAAAATATTAAAGATTTTGTTAATGAGAAGCTTTTTGAGATTACAGTGAAAAGTGAACAAGTATCTTATTTATGATTTTAATTATTATATATCATTTTTTTGTTAAAAAAAATAGCTTAGTAGATTATAATTCCTAGCTCCGCTAATAAACACATATATGTTTAACTAATTAATGTTCATGAATAAAGATTAGAAATTATTCATGAATACCATTCACTAACAACATTTGTGTAAATTATATTTATCAATAAATCTCTTATTGATATGATAAATAAATAAATAAATTTTTAAAATGAACAAACAAATTTGTAACTAATATTAAATTTGCTAACTAATTAAATCAGTTTAAAATTTTAAAAAAAAATAAACAAATTTGAATTGGGAACTCAATAATATCCAAACAAATTAAACTCAAATTCATAAAAAAAAATCAAGTCAAATTTGAACAACTATTTTAATGAAACTATTTAATTTATTTTAAGTTTGGCTTGACTTGATTTAGTTCAGTTATTTTATTAAATAAATTTTAATAATATAAAATTTGACTCGGGTTAACTTATTTACCGCTGTAAGAAGTATTTACCTCTTACAATTATATGTAATGTATGCGCCTAATGTTTCATGGTATACAGAGGAGATAAGTCACCTAAAAGCATGCACTATGGTTTATTATATTGATTAGTCAACCAAAGCAAAGAAATGTGACAATCATAAAGGCAAATAGTTAGTAGTTACTTGCCAACCAAAGCAAACTTTGGAAACGTACGCCATTAGTGCACTTAATCCCCTTGTTATATACGGCAAAGGCGTTCCATTTTATTTAAAATAACATTCCATCCCATTATTCAACTGTATATAATTACTCAATTATTCTCTAATATTGATGATATTATTATTTTCTATCTAATTTCTGAATTGATCAGACGTATTATAGTAGTTACAAAATCATAATTACTACAACGTAAATAAAAATAATAGAAATTTATATTATAATAACTAAAAAGTATAACTATTATAATAATTATAATTTCATAATTAATACAGGAATTAAACGATGTGCAATCTGAAAATAACTTTTGCCCATTAATTTATGATGGCCCTTGTTTTATTTTACAGCAGAAGCAACACCACTCTTGGCAGCAATAATGGCGCCCAGCACCAGGGAAGACTCCCCACCGTTCAATGTATGCACTTTTTCTAGAAAAGAAAAGCATAAAAATAATAATAATAATAATAAAAGAAATAAAAAAAAAGATAGAGGTGTTGTTCGTGACCGTCTAAATCGAAATGAGACACGGTGGAATATGCCTAATTGGAATAGAAGTGACTCAAGTGACGCGATCCATTTGACATCACTAGGCAAAGAAGAAGACTAGTCGACTAATAAACCTCCAATTCCATCCTTCACCAGACTACTGACTACCCAAGTGGAGAAGCCACTCAATTGTTAGAAAGCAAAACTAGTGTGCCACATCCATTAATTCTTTAATGGCAGCCATTATATGTTGTCTCACTTGTCCCATCACATGTCAATTCCCTTAACTACTATCTGAAAAAAAAATGTAGTGGCGATATTAGGAATCATGAATTATTGCGTATCAACTATATCTATATATATATATATATCGAAGCGACATTCATAAAGCTGTGATGTGAAACAGGGATTCGATATGAAGAGATTTCTAACTCCCAATCACAAACAAGAGTCGACAAGCTATGCAACTTGTAAAGAAGAAGCCTACTGTTGTTGGAGGATTCTATTGTATAAGACGACAATCTATACCCCCCTTTATTTGGTTGTCTCTTGAGATTAGTTAGTTCACATAAATGCATTGGGTTACAGGTTCTCATCGACTCAAGACTATTGTACATGGTAGTTGAGGTGGATGATGACTCTGTAAAAGGTATTAAATTAAATATATGCCTCAATAATACTCATGTGAAATTATATGATAACTCTGAGAAAGAGTTTGAATTTTATACCAGCAGTGAATGTCGGTATACCACACTACTTGTTCGCCAAATTCTTTACTTTCGTTAACGTCTAGCATTCGGTGTTCCTTCAAATTATGAAGTAAACCAATAAGTTAACTTTTGTCTAGGCTTTTCAGAACTCCATAGATTCTTCTCCTCCATCAGTCATGCTCCAATGCTTTCGAGAGCCAAATTACTGTGTAGCTAATGCAACTAATATACAGATATATTGCCAGAAGAACTGGAGATACAAAGAAGACAAACCTAGGATGAAAGACAACATCCCACATTTCTGATTAACCCTGCTTCAACACAGGCATAGGCATACCCAACCTGGATTGCGCACGACGACAATCAAACAAGGATGCAAGTGAAACCACACATTGGCCTGGCCTCTGTGGTGTGTGGTCACCGCAAAACCGATCAAGGATAAGTCATTGCTACCAGCCATGAAATCTGAGACGCTCCTAGCTCTACAGTATAGTGCACGAACAGGTGGTCTTCTTCGACAACTCGTCAACCTTCTTTTCTGGTGTTGTTTGTGAACGGGTAATTAGTGAAAAGTGCACATTTGAAGGGAAAAATTGCAGTAGCATATATCATTCACAAAATAATAATAATAATAATAATAATAATATCCTACAGTAATTAGTGCTGACTTGGCAGTTTTACAAAGAGAATGCATAATAATAAAAAACAGACCAGACCACCACTTGGACCCAAAAAAGGAACCGGATGTTTCTTTCTCTGAAAAAAGCAAAACTGGATACTTCTTCAAGTTGGGTAAGTTCGCGTTGGTGTGGCCAATAGACTTAGCTGAGATAATGATAGGCCCACATGAGGTTCGACCAATTAAGCGACCTGTCTAACCATTGAACTAGTGATCCGGAGCTTGGAGTTTGGTTGGTTTGGTTTCTCATTTGGTTTTTATAACTATGGAGGAATGTATAAAAATGTATTATGCACTATGATTACATCAACTAAAAAGAATTCCTAACTATGGAGGAATGTATAAAAATGTATTATGTACTATGATTCCGTCAACTAAAAAGAATTCCAAACTGTTGGGGAATGTATAAAAATGTATTATGCACTATGATTACATCAACTAAAAAGAATTCCTGCCAGTCAGTATAAGTTTGACAATAACAATAATAAAAAGAATTGTTGCAATAAGCACATATATGCCCTTTTTTATGTCCTTGTAACAACTCTTTTAGAATTTTTTCTGCTTGCCATACAAGTCTACACTCAATAATCACCATAAGAATAGTTATTCTCTAAATTGTATGTTCTTTTTAGTCTTCCTAACAATTTTTAAAACTATTTTTTTCGCCATGCTTTACGTGATGATTTAAAAATCAATCCAGCAAATTAGCCATTTCCAGTGCAACCCATTCTACTGGTAGGCAAGATTCCACAGATCTTTATCTTACAAAACAAATTACCCTTGAAATCTTCAGCTAGTGTTGACCTGAGTCATTTTTTTATACTGGGTAAAAACTAAAATCTCATTCTTAGTTTCCTCAATCAACAGGTAAAGGTCCCCTTCAGTTTAATACCAAATTAAATGAAATTCCATTTCTGACCTCTTGAAAAGGCCATCAACTTTTATATGATATTGTATTGTTTAGGAGTTGATTTTGACTCTTAAAGACTTCGTACTAGCTTAATTTTTCAACTTAAAATGGAAAAAAGGGGCGAAGAACTCCATTTAATATTTAACCACAATGGGATATCCTCTTGATGACAACAAAAGAAGAGCAGCATTTGATGTTTCTCCTTTTATGTTGATTATCAATTGTACCACTAAAATAAAAGCAACTTAATGCATATAATTAAATAAATTACATAAGAAACTAATCCAGAGATACTAGTTTAGCATCTGGGAGGATCAAAAAGATGACAAACAATAATAGGCTTACCTGTTTTAACTTTACTTGACGATGGTTGGACAACAACATGCATGGTGATAAACCCACCAGGAATTTCATCAAAAGGTGATCTGCACTGAGCAACTGTTTTGTTGTTCTCCAATATCTTGCCGCTACATATCAGCTTCACATCAGTAGCAACCCTTGGTATGATCTTCTTATCTAAATGAGTTGGAGGAATAAATCACTTATGAGCAGAAAAACATGAAGCTCCAATAAGACAGCAAACAACTAATTCACCTAGTCAATATGAAATGATAAAAATATGAAGAACAAGCTCCCATTTGCATCTGTGACAAGATATTTAATCTTGCAAAAATAAAAGCAACATAGAAAGGAAAATAAGACATTTTGAGTACTGAAAATTTTTCTGGACGTAATCATTGAAGCCTTGGCGCAACGGTAAGGTTGTTGCCATGTGACCTAGAGGTCACGGGTTCAAATCCTGGAAACAGCCTCTTGCCAAAGGCAAGGTAAGGATGAAATCCTTTCCCCGGACCCCGCATGGCGGGAGCTTCGTGCACCGGGCTGCCCTTTTAATCATTGAAGCATGATGAAAATTCCACAAGCTTTTTGACTACTATGATTCGACTAGAACATTCATATAATACAAGTCAAACTTGCCATAAACATGGAGGGAAAAGAGAAAAAGCAGATGAAAAATTCAATGAGTTTGACATTTGTAGCTTATAATTTAGTAAAACAGAATCTTTGGTAATGTATAATCATTAGATTTAAAGCCAAATGAGATATATTTTGGAATAAGATAACAAATGTAATAAAATATAGGACTAGTAAAATTTACTTTTTAAATAATGAAGTAATCATGTACATGCTAAACCAAAATACATCCCAAGAAATGTTAGGGGTAAAATTAACAGTTTGTGCCATAAATAAATTAACAACCTACTAATACTTAAACAGTAAATCAATAATTCGCTCAAATGGAAAATAAAATAAAATACTCATTTAAACAGAGAATTAACTCTGTCCTCATAGCCACCTTCATCACAACCTTGATCTAGTATCTATGGCTCCAACAATGTTAACCTGCTTCCTGTTCTACCTTCCCTTGTTGTCCCTTGCATCTCTGATGAAGTGCCCAAAGCCTCAAAGGTATCAGCCTGCTCTCGCCTCCAGGGCGCCACAATTTCTGTAGGCAAATCATAGGATCTTCCAATCCATGGTTTCCATTTACACATGAAGTCAATCAGGAGGCAATCAAGCAAAAGGCATCGCTGAGTCATTGCTATTTTGTTGTATCCTTGGCAAAGAAACAATGGTCATAGACTATGCCAATGCCAAGCCAATAATAGGAAAGATCTTGTTGATCCTGCCATGACTGCTACCTACACGTTTTTCTTTCATTCTTTCCTCTCCTCAATTATTGAATTGTTGTTGGCTGCTATCTGCATCGATTCATATGTCATGCTGAGATTTGTCATCCCCACCCAAAGCCATTTGCACCATGCTTCATGTGATGGAGAATGCCAATGCTGACATCACAGCTAACACCAACCCTTCCCATCCCCTCATTCGATGTGTAACCACGGCTTGCAAGTGGCTTCCGCCTTACTCGGTTTTGGGGATACCAATGCCTTTTGCCTCAACATCGACCTGACATATGACAACTTGCAGAATCCAGGGCAAGAGAGTGTGATTCATATAGAAATTCAGTGGGAGGTGAAGCAATGCAAGAGTTGCATGGACAAAAAAAAAATAAATAAATAAAGGAAGAGAGGTGGGAAGAGACACAAAGCGACATGGGTTGAAGCAACTGTTATTGGACTACTGTGAACATAACGTTTAAATTTCTCAAGAGGCATGCATTTATGGTCTTCTTTTATAATATGTGCAGATACTCGAAATAACTATTAGGAAAAGATAAATTGCAATGAGAATATAAAATTAAGCTTCTTCCCAGTAGTTAGTAACCTGGAAATTAGAATATTTTTCTGGATTCCATCGATTAGGAATTTGCTTGTGTTGGAAGTTCTAATTGTCTACTAGATATTGGGGGTTATTGTGTAAATCACCATCACGAAACTGAGATTTCTAATTCACATCAAGCAATATGGTATTACACACTATATACAACGCAAATTGCAATATCCTATAACTAAAAGAGATACACCAACACGTGATACTCTGCAATACTCAGTTCAAACTAACAACAACTGAAATTAAGTTTGCAGTGTAGAAAAATCAGCATCCTACCTGCAGTTCTTTTTTCTGTAACTTTCAGACGACGAATACTCATCGGTATAAAAGAAGAAGAGCAAGAGATTAAGATCCACCCTTGTCCTCAGCCAAAAGATCAAGGAAACAAGCGTAGCAACCAAGAAAAGTAATTGATGCAACATACCGCGCGGCCACTCGGAGATTATCCTTTCCTTGAGCATCGCAACAGTCGAGGAAGCAGCGTAGCGGATCGGACCGATGTCGGAGCCATCATAAAGGCGGAACTTGAGCTCGACCAGATCCTCCTCCGGCATTTCTCGTCTCCGATCCGCCCCCCAATCACCCTAAAAAAACAAACAAACAAATAAACTACAAACAATTCCCTAATCCGTCCCCTCGAAGGTCGATTCCGAAGCGCAAGGGAGCCAAATAGCGCACCTTTCACGGCAGAATCGAGCAGGAACCCCAGCGATCGAGGAGCGAAAGCAATCGAATCCAAAGGGAAAAGGATCGGAGCTCAAATAAGCATCGTAGGGCGGCCGGAGGAAGAAGCGAAAGCAAAGTTGCCAAAACCAAATCGAAATCCGATAAATTAAAGAGCTACAGTTTCACGGTTATTAAATTAAATAAAAGAATTGCCAAAATTAGAGAAAAATTTGAGCATCGTGGCGAGTCGCCCAACGACGTGTTCGCCTCGCAACCTCCCTGTCCGCACGCGGGTGCGCCACGTGGAGATATATTGTGGAGCGACCGCATGCGAAGACTCCTGCGCCTCTTGGTGATGCTTGCCGACACATCGGCCGCTGTCGGTTATTGGTCAGACCGGGACACGTCAGCCACTGTTGACCGTTGTTATGGTTGATTGACACAAATAAAATAATAAATTATAAATCATCAAATTGATAAATTGCATACTATTTTTATAAAAAAAATGAATCAATTAATTAATAAATTTTTTTACATAATTTGTTTAAAATTTCTTAAATTAAGCAATATATTAATAGTCGATTATTAAACAAACTAATATTTTAAATTAAATAACTAACATACTCATATTTTTATTTATTTGATTTAAAAAATATATTTGATAATATGTAATTTAAAAAGGAAGGAGGGGTATTTTAGGAAATTGATGTGTTCGATTCGCGTGACCCGGTCAAAGCCACGTCGACGAGAGACAGGTCATCGTCACATCGTATCTCGCATATCCATCTCCGCCGAACATCACTCTCTATTTACGATCATCCCTTTTCGACGGCCGTGATCTCTCGGCCATATTTATCCAATTCTTTTCCTTCTCTCTCCCGCCCCTGCCCCTTCTCACCGTGGTCGGAGATCGCAGAAGGAATCCCGCCGGGAGCGGCCGGAGAAAGTCCTCCTCCACCGTCTTCCTCTGCGATCCCTGTACTTTCCGATTCACCCCTCGCATTTCGTCGTCCGAGTCGAAGCGCGGAAGAGTGGGGCATGATCCCAAGGACGCTGCCTCCTCAGTGATCCCTAATTGCCCCGAAGCCTTGGACCATGTCTTCACCGTCGTCCTCATCAGTACCTTGTTCTCCAGCGCCGAAGAGATTTTTTAAGACGCCGGAAGGTCGCTACGACCAAATCCATGAGAAGACATACCCAGCCTCCGCCCTACACTGCGCCCATGGCAAGCCGGTGTCCCAGGTGGCTTTCTTTAAAATTTTAGGGTTTTATTCTTTTCTTTCCTTCTCATTTGTTGACTGTTCTCCATAAAGGTTTGATCTTGACGCATTTATTGGCAGTTGACAATTGCGTACCTCAAGGAGAAACCAACGGCGGAACAAAACCAGGCGGCTCCGTTAGCATCGAATTCAGGATCTAGGTCTGTGTCTTCTAGATTTTTAGGGGTCGCCAATGGGGGCCGGTCGCTAAACCTTGTTGGCGGAAGTGGTATCGGTAGAGTAGCATTGGCCAACTGCAGGACGGCTGGGTTTGATGGGGCAGCTGTGGAATCGAGTACCTCGACTGAATTGCCAAATTACCATGGAGGTGGGGCGTTCTTAATTTACAATGTTGCAGACACTTTGTTTGTCAGTGACCTCAATTCGAAAGAGAAGGTGTTGAACTGTTTGATGCATTCAGTTTTTTGGTTGTTATTTTTGTGTGTTTCTTATTATTCTTTGTGTCAGGATCCCATCAAGGCCATCCAATTCAGCAATTCAAGCCCTGTTTGCCATGCATTTGATGCTGAGGCCAATGATGGGCATGATTTGCTCATCGGGCTGCAGTGTGGAGATGGTTGGTTCGGTCAATCATAATAGTCTGAGTTTTTTAGCTAATTTTTACACTAATATTTGCATGCATGATGTTGTAGTCTACTTGGTATCACTGAGGCAACAATTACAAGATACAGGAAGGAAGATGGTGGCAGCTCAACATTATTTCTATTATAATAAGGATGGAGCAACTAATAACAGGCATGCCTTGCATTTGATCCACAAAGTGACATTTGTTCAAGCATTATTCATTCTTGACTCATTGATCATGTTCTCATCTTGATAATAATTATGGCAAAAATTTTGGCAATTATCCTTATATGTTTCCTTATTTTTCTATTACAACCAATGTAATTTTCAATGTTAGCCTCTATGTTTTATATTTCTTTTCTTTTTGTTTCCCTATCATTAGTTTTACTGATTAAATTTATCAATGATCTCATGATGCCTTTCTTAAAAAGGAAATTTTCATAAACTTTATGGTATTTTGAGAAAAAAAAACCATGTTTCTTCATTCATATTGGCAATGAAAATTTCTTTTTATCTTATGATCTAACATATTCTTAAGAAAGTAATAAGACTAGCAGGAAGATCATAAACATAGACCAACCAAGAATGTCAAAGTCTCTATATCATATGCACTATTGTGTTATGCTTTTCTCTAGCTTGTTATGAACAAGGTTGTCTCCGATAAGACTGTCTTTTTTCTCTAAGATATTTGAAAAGTCGAAGTTTTTAATAGCCCTTTTCTAGGTTCATTTTTTCACTCACTTTCATAGGATGTCTTTTTGCTTTTACTTCATTTATACCCATTCGAAATGAATTTTTGGCCTAACATGTATTGCTCATAAAGGAGTCATATAACAGAAGGAAAAGTATTTTTAAAAACCATAAAAATATTGTTCCAAAAATTATGGATCAATGCTAGAGGAAAGTAGAGCTGGTAATATTAGACATAATTCGACTAACAATCTGACCCAAAATACAATTAAGAGATAAAATTCCAAAAATGAGACAACGCAACCCAAATATATAGATGGGATGACATGAATTGACCAGTTTATGAAGATAATTTATTTTAGAAAATATTAATAACTTTCATGTAATATAACTTAATTCTTTAGAAAATTTAGTTAATATTGTAAAAAAAAATATTTTTTGATAAATATATAAATTTTTGTTGACCTAATGACATGGCCCCTATATGACAATTAATACGTTACGACATGAATTGCCACCCCTACTTCATAGGTACTTCTTTGGCTTTTTCTTTTCCTTTGAAATTAAGTAACTAAAATTATAGAAGAAATGTCGTATGTTGAAAATTTTTGTTATATAGTATATTTCTAGTTTCATTTTGGAGAAAATGGACAAATATGAACTTCTCAATGATATTTGTATGACAAGAAGATCATGTATGTTAAGTGTTTTTAGTTCTAATATCCTGTTTATAAAGCCATTCAAATTTCTGTATATTGATTAATTTCTTATTAATGTAATATCCAAGGCAAGTTATAGAGCTTTACATTATTTTATTAAATATTCTAACTATTGAAATTTATTGGTCCATGACACATATGTTCTAGGCAAATGGGTAGAATAATATGCTTTCTGTTTTCAAGCTTAGGGTGGTCTGGGTTCCTATCTTGATTTAAAATCTTGCTTTGTATTGATATCAATCTTTGGTCAATCAATATACAATCTTGGAACAAGGTATAGATAGGTGTTCATGGAAGATCTAGTGTTGCAAATAAACAGACGCTTTAGAATAAGCTAGTTCGTTGGATCAACATACGATATCTGAACAAGGTGTAGGTAGGTGTGCATGGAAGATCTAGTGATGCAAATAAATAGACCAGTTTAAAATAAACTAGTCCATAAATAAATCTATTCGTCTGAAAAACTTTTTTGTTTATGCTTTTATTATTTCTAATCCACTAATTTCCTTGAGTTTTATTGAGATTAAAATATTATAAAATTGTGCAAATGAGACCTTTATTTCACTGTTACAATCATTTACGCAATAATGCACTTTTCTTGTTCTCATATTCTCTCTTCTCTCATGCAATATCACCAATCAAAGCACATCACTTTATCGTGTTGTGTTGATTTCTTTATCCATTAACCTTAGATGCTGATTTCACCTATAAAAATAATTAAATTGTTTGTTGGGAATCTAGATTGACTAAATGTTTAAAGCATCATTCAGAGTTTGGATACCAGTCAATAGCTAGAACAATTTTTGATAGTGTCATGTGAACATGTTACCTCAGGATGCCGATGGCAATGATCAAGATGAGGGAGGAGGAATCAAGGAGACATGAGGGAGGAATCAAGGAGAAGAGAGGGAGGAATCCAGATCTTGGCTCTAGGTGGAATTGAGAAGATAGGAGGGAAAAATTCATGTTTTCCATGAGAAGGTTTTCGTACTTGTCTCATTGGAGTTGGAGGAAGAAGACAAAGCTGGAGGAAGCCTCACATTATGTGAAATCCTCACCTTGCCTTGTCACAATTGTCGACTACACCTCATCTTGTCGAGGAAGCATCAGTTTTGGACCGCCAGTACATTGAGAAACCATTAGACACTTCCTCACTGCCCCTTGTCTTGCAGAGAAAGACTCACTACTCTTTTACCTCTTGTATTGTAGAGAAAGGATTGTCTCAATCCATTATCTATGCCAGTCAGTGGCGGAACAATGAGTTTCACTTGTTGATTAGCACGAAAGGGTATTTTAAATTTTGGATTGAGTAAAAATCAAGTAAAATGAATGTTGCATTCTCCTCTCAGTTTGTTCAACCAGGGGCTATATATGGAGGTAGAGTGTAGTTTTCACTCTCCAGTCTTTGCCACGTACAAATTATATCCTCGATACCCATTCTCAAGTTGTGGGAGATGGTGGGATGGGATGGGTCAAGACTCAAGACAGGGATACACACACTGCAATATTGACATACATCAACAAAGCTATAGATTTTTGAGTTTCATCTTTTCATTTCATCCACACCTATCCATGCTACAAGGAGGGCTGGTGTATGTTCTAGTGTCAAGTTATTTTAAACCAAGCCTAACCCTTGCTCCATTCCCTAAGATTTGATAGGAACGCTAAATGCCAATTACCGTGTTGCATCAGCATTCTGGAATTATCAAGCAGCTCAACCGTAGCCCTCAAAATCATTTTTTACTGAATCTGGTGAACCTTTAGTCATACACTTGCAAGATGGACATCTTGTTTTCTTGCCAGTTGCTCTATTAGCTTTATTTTATTAGTGAAAGCAAAGTTTGAGCATTTGAGTTGGAAAAATTTAGAGAAAGAAATAGCAACCAAACCAATCCCCAACCACCTTCAACTACTAAATGAACCTTTTTCTGTTGCGATCATGTCAGCATCTAGATTCTCTAATTTTCACCAAACAATATATACTACTATATATTCCTGTATGTTCCACCTGATTCAGTCAGTAGGGAACCACCTGAATTCAGCAATGTAACTATCAGACTTTCAGTCTCTTCGAGATCAGTTAGTGCTAGCAAGTGGTACGATGCTCTTTTGAACCATGGTTCTAATGAAGATGAAATGTAAGAAAAGATCAAAGAGTTTGGTCAATTGGGAAGGGTACTTTTAGATATAATAACCAGTGAGAGGAATCAACAGCTACCAGCAAATTATGTGGCCTTTGCCAGAGGAATCTGGATGTAGCTTAAACAGCTATGTAAAATGTGTTGGGTGATCCGATGAAGGATTTTATATGGGCTGACAAGTTCAGTTAATGTTTTTGATGGGGCTTACTGATTGATTTTTTTTGTTCTAAAACAGAAGTTTATTTCCAAGTGACTTAAGTATATAAACAAGTGTATATTTAGTATACAAACTTGCATGCAAAACTTGTCTGAAGCTTTATGATTAAGTTAGCTTGTTTGCGTTCCTATACAACTAGCTTAGGCCCTTAAGAATACACATCACTTTGTTGAAGATGAGCATTTCAAGTAATGGTGATCTGTGGCAAATATACTGAGAAGATAAGTTTCTTCTTTTGTATTCACATCAATTTGCTTCTTAGTTCTTCATGCCTTGTTGCTGGAAACCCAAGGAATTATTTGTTATACATGTATTGTTTTCTATTATGCTCTGATTGCTTTTCTGTATTTGTGTTTTCTTTTAAAGCCTACACCATTGTTCATGCAGCCGGTGCACTTGCATGGCATGGGTACCTGGACATATAGGCACTTTCGTTGTTGGTCATGCAGACGGTAATATATATGTATACGAAAAGGTGGATGATTATCTATAGAAACCTTAACATCATGTACGTCCAATTATGTTTGGAATAATCATAAAACCTGTTTCTTCATTTCCTTCAGAACAAGGAAGGAACTTCTGATAGCTCATTTCCTGTAATCAAGGATCAAACTCAGTTTTCTATTTCTCACACACGCTCAAGTAAGGTAATGAAACTTTTTAGAGTTTTCACTTTTAGCTTGGTCATGCAACTATGTTGTTGAGATTGAAATCTGTCTAACTCAAGTTTTCCATACTGTATTTCTTGACATCAACCTCATAACTCAAGTAGTATTGGTTTGTAAAAATCCTGAATTTTGACATCTATAGTTCATTCAAACTCAGCTTGTAAATGCTAGCATTTGCGATTTGTGGGTTACAACATGAAGTTCGCTACTTACAAAAATAGAACATGTTGAATGTTATGAGTTTGTATAAACTTGAATGGGATAACCGAACGTGACAATCAGGCATGGTCTGATTAAACATGGGAATGAAACAGTTGATAATAATCAACATTATATTTCATAGAGAACTGAAGAACTGCATCTGTATGTATACATGTATATGTTATGCTTGTGTCTGTGCAATCCAACATAATACCAAATTATTATGAAAATGTAACAACATGAATTGAAACTACATATCAACTGTTTATTTGAAGACTCATCTCAAGCTGGAGCCATACATCAATCAATGTCCAACTCATATCATAAAATAAAACCACAATTGGTAAAACAAGATGTACCACTGAGCCTCAGTGGTTTGAAGTTGAAGTTGCCAACCTGATCTATGCTTTAAAAGAAAATAATCTTCATAACTTAACTCTTAACTCCTTTCAAACTGAAGATACCACATAAATCTGAAATTTGCAAAGATGGAGAATTTTTTCTGAAGGATTGAAATAAATGAGATATAGAAATAGTAGAGATGTAATTTCATTCTGATAAATAAAGAGAATATACTGGATGAGAAATTGTTATGGTTGTGATACTTACTGGAGAGAAAAGGCTGATTATACATGGAGAGAGATGGTAGCTAATCTATCTTTAAAGTTCCAAACATTGGAGAGAACTGATGCGACTTGTGGGGAGAAGTGAAATTAAGATTTTAAGACCTAGTTGTGGAGGATGCATGTGAAGGAGAATAGTGAACTTAAAGAGGATGAAATGACAATAGAAGAGGAGGTATCTGGTGGAGGGGAGGTTGTAAGTAATAAAGAGGGAGACGTGGAGTTGAAGTGGAAAAGATTCGATCTAGGTTGCTGCCAAGTTGAGAATAATAAAGCACTATATTCGACAGAGAATTAAAGACTTGCATCAATATATAGGACATCGATCCAATAAAGTTAAACTAATTTGGTGAGATTATTAACTATCAACTATATAGACATTCTAGTGCAGTTCTCAATTACTACAAGTCAGATGTTATATGCATCTTTTGTTCACTAGCATAGCAAAATATATCTAAAAACTTGAGGATCATGAATTTTGTTATTTTTGAGTCTGCCAAGTTGCCAGCATATTTGTTCTCTGCTCAAATGTCACAGCACAGCAAATTTTAATTAGGTGATAAATGAACTGTTCCTTCAAAACAATTAATCTACTTAAAAGGGATATCTTTTTTTCCCCACTCTTTGTTTGCTCAATTACACTGACTAATGTGCTTGCTCGTAGAGCAATCCAGTTGCTAGATGGCATGTTTGTCATGGTTCAGTAAACAGCATATCATTCTCAGCTGATGGAGCTTGTATGGCCACTGTTGGCAGAGATGGTAATTGTTTGACATATGAATAACAAACCCTGTTTCCTTATCTCTTGTACCTGTTATTTATAAAGTATCCTATACGATGAAAGAGCAGAATCCTTGTAGGTTGTTTACGAGTATTTGATTTTGCCAAAGAGCTGCTATTATTCGGAGGGAAAAGTTATTATGGTGCCTTGCTATGTTCTTCCTGGAGGTACCTTTTGTCTTTCTTTGATTAATGTTGCATCCAAAACTTGATTTGGCTACTCTAGCAATTTCTATGCCATGAAAAAAAAATCACCTTTGATTTTGGTTCTTAAATTGTTGTAGCTGTATCATTCTTCATCCCACAAGTCTTGCATTGTTTTGTAGTGCTGGAGCATTTTAACTGGTAGGAAATAATTCTTTTGACAGTGTAACATAAATCTGTTTAATTATTTTTTCTATGCATTTGTGTCCCTCTTACTTGGCTGTCTGACTATTGTGCTTGATTTAGAATCATGGCATGCATCATTTAAAGTTCCATTAGCTACAGTCACTTCATTTATTCCATGTGCTGCATCATGTTTGGCACAAAAGCATAATTGTACTGGATTGCACATTATCTTATTAATCATGTTACAAAAATCATTTGATACACATATTTCACTAGTTAAATATGGACTCAGTATTTTACTGCTTGACTTTAAGAAATTGATTTATGAAATAATATGCTGTTTTAGTTCTGATGGAAAATACATATTGACCGGAGGTGAAGATGATCTTGTACAAGTTTGGAGTACAGAGGAGCAAAAGATAGTAGCCTGGGGAGAAGGGCATAATTCATGGGTAACGTTTTGGTCCTAAGTTGCCCACATTTTTTTCTAATTGTTGAAAACCTTGTACATCGGCAGATAAGTGGAGTTGCTTTTGATTCATATTTGCAAGCGCCAAATTCAGAAGCGGCAGAACAAAACGCAGTCTATCGTTTTGGCTCTGTAGGTCAGGTAATGATTCTGAAATTTAAAGTTCAAAACAAATTTTTTTGTAATTGCTCCTTAGTATCTACTTTAGAGGAAAGAAATAAAGGAACAGAGGTGATGAAGGGAGGAGAGGACGGGAGAGAAGACAGTTTCCTTTGTTTGTCTACTAATAACAAAACATGTAGAGAATTGGTCTTTTTCATCACTTTTCGAATCTTAAGCCCCTCTTTTGTCCACTTTTGGACAGAACCAAAAGTAAGGATAGAAGCTCCAAGTTGCTCCCTTTCGCAGGCTTACTTTTTATTCTTCTGCCTAAGTAGACAAGGGAATTTGACTCCTTTCCATCTTCTTTGGCTTCATTTCCCTCAAGTAGGCACACCATAGTGTTTCTTTGATGTATCATTGGCATGTTCATGAAAATAATTTTTAAAAATGAAAGCTCCTGCATCGGTATCCAATGTCATATTAAGAAATTCTGCAAGCCAGTAGAAGCACTGTTACATTCGAAAAATGCTAGATATAACAAATCTTATAGCAATTGAAGATAAATGGTCTCAGTGGACAAATGCTAGATATAACAAATCTTATAGAAATTGAAGATAAATGGTCTTAGTGGGCAAGATTCTTTTAATGCATGTGTGGAAATACCATCTCTTTCGAGATGGATACAACAACCCAATAGAGTTCGAGTACTTTGACAGTTTCACCCAGCCATTAACTTTCTGATTCTATTGAATTTTTTTTTGACAATTCATTAGATATTAATTATTGAATGGGAATTTTGGCGCAACAGTAAAATTATTGACATATGGTCTTGTGGAAATAATTTATTGCAATGCAATGTAAGATTACATATAATAGAGATTTACCATATCCGAAGAGATCATGACACCAATATCATCGAACCCCATTCGGATGGGATGGGATGATATCAAAACCACGGACTTTAGTGAGAACTAGGAAGATGAAGTTAGTCAAAAGCTTGACTTGAATATAGCCCCCCCATTTAAGTATTTCAAGGGGTTTTGGATACTTCAATTCCACAATAAGAGGATTTCTCCATGACTTGAACTTAATCTCTTTGATCTTGAATATTCGACCTTGTCAAATTATATTTTTCTTCTGTATCATCAATATTTTTGGTTTGGTGATTTCAACAAAGATAAGCAATACTGCCGGTTCATTCGGTAAGTTGCATGGTGAGTGATAGTTGTAAAACTAACAACATAGTGTTCTATCAACTACCACAACATTTCATTAGTCTGTTTCTCATTCAACATCCATGACAAGCTTGCAGGACAGTCAGCTGCTTCTGTGGGATCTGGCGATCGATGAACTTGCCGTGCCACTTTATGGTCCGGTTAGTGGTTCGCCAGCCACCAAGAGTGATCATTCAGCAAACGGGGATAGCGTTAGCACGACGGTTGCTATCCTACCTTCTCCGAGCATGAGCGTTGTGCCTAAAATCTCTCCTATTGCAACTCAGCGTGTACACTTGGATCCACTCTCTGGCTTGGTATTCACTAAAGCATCATTGCTGACAGTATCGCGTGAAGGCCATATCAAGATCTGGGGAAGACCTACAGACAAGGAGAACGGCCATTCTGATTCCTTGAAGTGTTTATCTGCAAAGAACAGGTCTATAGATCGCATCCATTAAGAGGTGCAACTTTCAACGCTAATCGATGTAATCGTCTTGCCAAGTTTGAGTTGCAAAAAGTGTGCTTGTACTGAAGATTCAACTACCTTTGCTGGTATGTATCAGTTTATTCTTCTTGGTTCATCACTCATCAAGCTCTGGACCAGCAGAATATTTCCAGCAAAGGCCACCAGGCAAACTTACTTAACTTGATTACAAATAACTTGATTATATTACATTAGGTATGAAATCATTATAAGTTAACCATGACTAACTGATTCAGTTGAAATAAAATTTGTTTGACCAATGAACTCAGTAGATTAGTTCAAATGTAACCCATTACAATCGCAACTGGTGTCCAAGTTTCACATGTTACAAGCTCTCGTCTTCAGGATAATCAACTGCATCCGCGAGCCTAGAGAGCTTTCATCAATTTGGATGGAAGCCATTGGCATAAGCATCAAATGGCACAGCGAACGATTGCTTTCGCAACAGCAGCAAAATGCCTGAGGAGGAAAAGGAGATATCGTTACTCTTAAGCACATCAAATCTTTAAGAAAGACTTTGAGACAAGAATAAAACATGTATATTGAGACATTTGGCAAAGCTAACAAATATTCTGTTGCAACCTAGTCACAGGAAGGAAGAATTCTAAGAGCCACAGGGTAAGGGAGAAACAAGACATACAAACAAGTTAGACCGACATTGCCAGGAATTTACACGAGAAACAATTGCGGCGGTTTTTTGAATCATTTATGCATAGAGCAATAAAGAGATGCAGATAACATGACTCTACCTAGTTTACATGACTACCTGATTAGAACTGTAGGTGTTGGATGTATTCAACTGGTAGAGGTTGATGTTCTATTCTTCTTTCTCCTTTTCAACTTCACTGCGTCTTTCAAACTTTTTGAAGTATTAGATTTCTGCGTAGCATCTGAAACAGTAACAGTTCCCGAAGTAGAAGTGGTCGTAGGGTCAGGACTACTTTCGATTGCCATGTCATCGCTAACTACTTCTTGTTCTTCCTTGACTACTGTTAGGGTACCTGCAAGATTAAAAGGTAGTTTTCCACATGTAAGGATGAAAATTTGAATGCGATGCAACATGAACTCCAAATTTTCTAATAGATAGGATCCTAACCTCCTTTTATAAACTCCAAATATAACTAAGTCATCTAAACATATCTTTATCTCTAAAAATTATAACCATCTTTTGAAAATAAAAAAGTCTTAAGATTTTAATGAAAATTTCTAAATTGATCTCTAATTAATTTCTGAACTGTCGGAATACTAAAAGAAGCTAGAAACAAATTGCAGGATGATAAGTTGGTGTACAAAATAAGTATAAACAAGAAAAGAGAAAACCAGGTCGGTTAGAGCTTGATGCCCTGGGTCCTCACTGAAATAAATTCATGACCATCAGACATAAGGAGCTATTCCATGGAAGCATCAAGAGCATTGACATTCTAAAATCCAGAATGGGTAGGGGAAAAAAAAGTTGAATTTTGTCAAAACTTGATTATTTTAACTGTGTTGTTGCAAGTTCTAAAATATAATTCTGGATCACCCTCTGTTTACCCACATCTGAGAAAAAAAGCACAAAGCATATCACTGCTCATTTCCAGCTATTCTGAAAATGCAAAGTTCAATTACTTACAAGCAAAGTGCTTATCCAAGAGAAAAAAATGGCATATTCAGCAGATTGCAATCAGCATACACAATAAAAGGGAAAAAAAAAGAGCAAACAGAGGCATCCATAAGCAAGATCTAAACACGTCTAATCGTACCAGGAACTTGACATTTTCCAACCCTCGATGGATATGGATCCCTGCAAACAGGATCATCAATTAGATTTATGACCAGTTTCATTCCTACATACACAAATTCATTGGAGCTATTTAGTGATATTACCATTTTGACGGGCCACCAACAAAAGCATCCGCATGTGTGCCACTACTGTTGCTATCTGCATTTGTAGATGTTCTAGTATCAACTTTTCTTTCATCATCTTGACTAGAACCTATATCTGGTTGGCATGCCATTTTTGCTTGATGTCCTGGCATGTCCTCGTCTTGCTTGTCCTCCATTGTAATATCTGCAACAGTAACTTGGTGCACCATTTTAGATGGATGGCGCTTAACCTTCTGTAATGCTCTTTCAGTGTTGTATACTTCTACCTAAAAAGGTTGTGAAATATCCATCTCTTATCATCGCAAGAGATTACACAAACCATAATACGGAAAATTAATCGTATAGAATGAATTTAAAATTTGTCATCTTGCACCATCTAGTGAACTCTATAGATTTTCAAAGAAAACAATCATGAAAACTAATTAAATGATATCAAACACCTCATTATTATGTATGACAACAATTCAATGTAGAGATGTATCACATGGAAAAATTATTGCAGTCAAAGAGAATAGAAGCATCCAAGATATCAGTTCAAACATTTATCTTTTCATGTTTTAAAATTGCGAAGTACAACCGTTACGAATAAAAGTAAACAAGTTATGATCTGTCATAATCAAAGAAGAAAGATATAATCACAAATTAACTAAGAGTTCTATGTATTTTTCAAACTAACGATGACAATACCATGAAATTCAAGAAAAATTAAAATGTAGCAAGTACAAGATAATACAAAAGATTAAAAAAAATCAACTCACTGCATTCTTAAGTTTACTAGTGATATCAGCAGCTTTCACAGAGGCGATTCTTAAACACTGCATGACTACACTTGTCATGACACCTTCTCCTCCTGCTTTTTGAATTGCACAAACATCGCCGTTTGAATTTATTGTAACAGTCATCTTTCCTCCCATAACAGACTCTTCTTTATGTGTTGGATCAATTACCTAAAAGATAAATATTCTACATCAACTGGGATGAAACAGAACATGAAAATTTACTAATCTAGATAGTAACTATAGAAAAGTGAAAATACTTTGGATGTTTTCACAATACCATGATATCTCCCTCATTATAAAATGCAAAAGTCACTGCAATTGGAAGATGATGAATAATCAAAGGAAGGGGTTCCACAACCTGTAGAAATATAAGCAGTATTTAATCTTCTTGCTAACAGAAGCATGTCATTCCAAAAATTAGCTATTCCAACAACATGACCTTAGGTCAAACATGTGGGCTACCTGTATCAACATTCCTTGCCTTAATTAAGCCAACAAGTGGCAAATACAACATACAACATACAACATAAGGAATGATAGATAAATCTGAAATTACTTGACCTTAGGATCATGAACAATAATATCTTGGCCATTATCTCCTCCTAATGTACATTCAGGCCTTCGAAATGTCAAAAGGGCAGCCAAGGCAGCGACATTAGCAGCATCTACTAGATTCCTAAAACATAGGAAAGACCCAGTTAGCACTTTGACTAGCAGATATCACTAATATTGACAGTGCAAGAAAAATATTTGTTACCCTCCATTATCAATAATGTGTAGATCCACTCGGATAGACCACACTAATTTGCCTGCAACAACACATAGGGACTCCATATCCACCGCCCTGCTTTCCCTGAGTAGTATTACAATTCATCAGAACATCCTATAGCAATAGAAAGTTGTGGCACATGCTATCATGCCTATGCTCAAAGAACACCGACTGTGAAACATTGACTATTTTGAGCGCGGAAAAAAATGGCTAACTAGATAGAGGGTTCACCGAAGACCACGATCTATAACACGACCAAGTTCAATAGCAGATTCTCCAGGGCGCCCTGCTTCGAAGGAAGGATCAGCCATTGGCGAAAACTCAGTGAATATAGCAAGAGTTCCTTCATTTGGTCTATCTCGATACGGTTGCAGTAGTTCAGAAGTCACATAACCCATCACATGAGTCTCACCTAGTTGCACTTCTGAAGAACCATCTTCTCTGTTGGTGAAACAAACAAAGAAACTCATGTTTTACTCAATGCCACTTAAATCATCTTGGAAAGGAAACAACAATAAAGAAATCAGTCAAAATTTTAACATAAGACAGGTATATTACAAAATGAAGGAATAGGCAGAAAGACGAACCTCCCAAACTTAATAGTCAATCGGCGGTAGTCAAAAGGGCGCCGGCCGTCTACGCGGAGATCGGAAGCGAGTGCGGTCTCTATGAACTTCCGCTCATTGACCGACATCCGCCAATCCATCGATTTCTGCTCCACCAATCTGATCAAACAGAAATCCAATTAACAGATCGAGATCATCAACACAAAACTCATGAACCAAGAATTCTAACCCTACCTCAGATCGGTCAGCCTAATCCTCCCCTGTTTGTTGATTGCCGCCGCCAATCACCGCCGCCACACACCTGGTTCCAGCCCACCGATCGAAGATCCTCACCGTCGGCAGCTCTCCTCCGACGAAAATACACCTCTGATCGCCGGCTCCTCCTTCCGTCCTTTCCTCTTTAACACGGCGAAGGTGGCGGAAGAGGGGATCTAGGGCGCGGATCAGACGAAGGAAGAAGGCTTCGGGCGGATGTCGCGACTGGAGAAGGTTTCGGGGACAGGATTTAGCGGAGAACTAGGTTCGAAGAGGAAGAGGATGCGAATCCTAACCCGAACAACTCATCGAGCAGAGGCAGTGGCAGACCGAGCTATATTGATCCGCTCTTCACGCCGCAAACGATCGATGTCAGATCTTGATGCCGAGCTGAGTTTTTGGATTATGACTTATCGGGACACGAGGAAATTTCATCTGTGCGTTTGTTATCCCTCTCCACGAACGATGTAGGCAAAAGCAATGAAAAGTAGGAGTATTTAATTTGGAATTCTGCAGGAGGATGCGATAGGGTTTAGCAGAGAATTAGGGTTCTTCAGATGCGGAAGAGAAATAAAGAAGCGGCTGGCATAGAAATTTATTATACACGTGTATATATATAATTTTATGATAAATTATCACATTAATACATTGCATATTATTTTTAAATTTTTTAAAATCAATTAACTAATATTTTTTTTACATAATTCGTTTAAAATATCTTCAATTAATTAACATAATTAATATATTAATTGTCATTGTTAAACAAAATTAATATTTTGAATTAGATAACTAGCCTACTCATATTTTTTAATTTATTTGATTTAACAAATATATTTTAATAAACAAATTTATTGAACCGTGCACTATCATAAATATTTAAACCGCCCATTTTATTTTTTCAATTACCAAATTTCTAAAATATCCCTCCACCGTCAGCATACGCTGTCAATAATCAAAAGTGAGTCCTTTAATTTTATGATCATTAAAAAATGCCTCATTTTAAAAGATATATTAAAAAGGATGTCTCACATTCCTTCTGAAGAACATAAATATCATGTAAAAATTCCATACCAGACAAATTTTGATAGAAGAACAAAATATAAACAATAACCATGTAGTAATTGTATTACTATATGAACACAGCATTTATAGTTTGCCATTGAACAGTGGAAGGTTTCAGTATAATCAAAACAAATATCTTCTGATACAACCTGAAGCATTGGACTAGTTGAACAATATAAATATGCATGCGGTTGAGCATAGAAGAACAGATACATTCTGATACAATCTGAAGATTTCTACCTTGTTAACATTCTCCTTTCCCAAATTTAAAATGCTAGAATCGTTTTAGAAATTCTAGCTTTCTAACGAGTAGCTGATTTTTCACTGTTATGCAAATATAATATCAAGCAGAATCAAGATTCTTAAGTTCAAAACAACATATTGCTAATCAGCAAACAGTTGAATTGCATTCTTTAAGGGAGCATCGTGCCATCTTTACTTGGGCCATTGTGCCATCATAAGGGAGCATTCTCTAAATGAAACTGGAGGCAGAACTAAAGGACACCATCATTCAAGGCGTATCGCTCCGAGCCCACCAGCACTTGAGCCAATGGTCAGATCAAAGAACACAAATTGTAGGTATACTAGGGAAGTGAGCTCATAAACTCTTTGATATCATTTTCGTTCACATGCGCTCAGACTCTGCAAGTGAATCTCAAACTTCCATAGTTACTGCAATGAAAATGAAAATCAAATTGATTCATAGTTCATGGAAAGTGCATTAAATGGTAAGCAAATAAAACTACCTGGAAACCAAACTTCATATTTCATAATTCAAATACTTCTGATCATATGCACAATAACAAAGGATGTACTTGATATTGTCACTTTCTTCTACCATTTTGTCCCTCATTTTTGGGCAAATATTGCTCTTGTTTCATACTTGCTTCTCCTGATCCTGTGCACAATAACAAAGGGTGCTCTTGACATCATCACTTGCTTCTACCATTTTTTTTCTCATCTTTTGGGTAAATATTGCTCCTGTTTCATACTTTTTGCTTGGCCAGTAAAAGAGCAGACGTATGAAGTTCCATATTGAACAATACACCAGCAAAAAGTAATAGGTAGCCAAACTTATATTTCTTCGATATATGAGCAAATTCATCCATCTAAGTGCTCAGTTGTTCTACTTGTAGCTCCTTCCAACAATATGAACATGAACATACATATTTGAGGCGGAAAGTTTCAACATACCTGCATCTCTGATTTTTTTTTTTTAGCATTTGGATTTATAAATCACTAGAACTTCGTCGTTGCTTGAAGGAACTGCTGGTGACCCAGAAAGGCGTAGAAATATGAAGCTTCCATTTTTGCAATACCCCCCAATTGAATATTGATTGGATGGGGTAACTTTGAATTCTTCAATAAAATTAAGCAAACGCATTGCCTATTAACCAATTGAATGGATAGTCAACAGTCTAAGGTAGCAAATTCACTTTTTTTTCAGTATTCTTGATGCTCTAAAATTTCTCCTGTAGTTCCTTCCAACAATCTGAACACAAATATTCGAGACAAAATGTCTCTACATACCTGCAGTCTTTGATACATTTTCCACACTGGATGCATCTAGCAATGCAAATGTCACAGGCCCTGCATTGCATAAAACCTCTTCCTTGACAACTCTCTGAAGGACAATCATAAACTAATTTGTACTTTTTGCAAAGTGGGCACATTTCAATGTCAATAGCACGTTCATCAACCCAACCAAGAGATGATCGACTAGTGTAATAGAACCTCAGTTTCTGAGCTTGGGGTTGTTGATGTTGGTCTGTGTGTAGCAACAACTTCAACTCTTCATATTGTTCTTGGGATACACTGAAAAGTCTACCAAGCTTGAGCTGCTCAATTCCTGATGAACATTTTGACTGATATTCCTTGAGGATGTTTATTATACCTTCAAGGCTTAGTCTTACGCACCCAGGAATATGCAACTGTAGTACCCCATAGAATGAATCATTAGTATAATGCATAAAGTCAAAGTTTGGGAAAGAGATGCATATATAACATTTTTCACAAATTTAAGATGTTCACTTAAATAATAGAGAAAAGTCATCTCTCACATTTATGTACTAGACCAGTTGTGGTTAATCCTATAGAAAGTCTACAAGAAATCAGAAAAAATATTTGTCATGAATTATAGAATTGCTTCTTAACTTACTTAAGAATGGTAAATAAATAATGATATTTATTGAACTATTTATTACATAAAAATAATCAAATAACAGAGTCAAAACCTCATAAATTCTTCCCATGGCCATAAATATGATTTTGGTACCAATACATACACCCTTTCATGGATGACTCCTTTCTTTGGTGAATTGCTCTTGTTTCTATTTGAGTGCAGTGGAAAGGTAAGGCATAGCAAATGAACTGCTCACCATAGGGATTAGCATAGGTTTGGCTATCATCATTCCATATAAGTAGAAAAGCAATACAGAAATGAGGGTAGGGTGAGTGTCCTGTTGTAGATTTCTGTTAGTACTTAGTTCCTTATTATGAATCCAAATTCACATCATGGCATAAATTCATTGCTTAGAACCATAACATTCACTGTTAAAAGTTATATTATTATTATTATTCAGTGAATATAATGGATTGGTGAGGATTTTCAAGGTCTCAAACAGAAAATTGTAAGGGCTTAACTGAAGTTGCCAACGTAGATCCAATACAAAGAATTTGAATAAACAAAACAATATTGTCTTTTCAACAAGCAGAAAAAGAAAATCCAATTGATGACATATACCATGGAAGAACAAATCTATGAACTTTGTGATAGTGAGGATACCTTAAATACAATTGGATTGTAAGGAGATTTGTTAACCTTTATAATTGCATATCATTAATGAATAAAATTATTCTTGTATTTTTTATATGCCTAATAGTGCGCTTTAGTGATCTATCAATTGTGATGCGAGATGATCAGACAACATAAAGGTAGTACTATTAAATGTTATAGGCATAGCAGTTTAGAACCAAGACATGATCTCTGTGGTAAAACTAATATGTGTTATGTTTCTGCTATGTTATAGTAATAGGTAATCTCATGCCATTATGCATAGTAACGTCTATACAAGTATGTAAGTGACTTGTCTTTACTAGATAACCTACCTAGTGATAATGGGGCTTCTCTAGCAAAAAGGGTGCATCTAGTCAAAGCCTACAAGCATAGTGACGGCAAGGCAAGTATGTAAGTGGAATTGCTGAGAACACATCATGAAAAGTCATTTGGTAATTTACCTAGTATTTATGAGGCTTTCCAATGCAAAATGGGTGTGGCTTGTCTGCGTACAAGATCCTGAATAACACTGTTTTCCAAGAGAAAAACAACTTATGTTTAAATGTAGCAATCTACCACTGAGTGCCAACTCGGCTATGCCCGTGGGGGCTACAACTTATGTTTAAAGATAAGACAAGTAAACTTAATATTATGTTTCAGCATTAGAAAGATGTGCCAAGGTCTAGGATAAAATAACACAAAATTAGAAGGAAGATGGATGATGCTCAACATAGAAAATTTATATATTCTCTCAGTTAACAAAGCTAAAGGAGGACAAAACCCAATGGACAAGAATCCCTCTAATTTAAGGCTTCATGAGAGTCTTATATACATGCATACCTTGTATAATCAGAGGCATTTTTTGTGAATCCAAAAACAAATCTTCTAATAGCATTGTCATCAGATAACAGTAGTCCAATTTGAAGTTTCATAGTTAAGCACTCAATTAGAAATGCCAAAGACATCTATATTTAAATGTCTCACTGTTTTTGTAAGAGTTGTATTGTTGTGCTAATTAAAATGCAGTCTCATGAAACAACACATAATCCCTTTGTAATGGTCAAATTGCTACCAGAACTGTAGATACACCTAGTTCTATAATGAAAATGAAAACATAAAATTCTCATTTTTCTTCGACTATGGCCATTGCTTCATAGATGGGTGTGCTATTTGTCAATCATGCACTTAAGATCACTCATGTAGAGAAAAACATAAATAAATTTGAGATACAACTCAGAATAGCACAAAAACAATTTAAGATCACTCATGTAGTGAAGAAATTCCATGCAGTTAGAAGATCAGCAAGCAGTTTGTCAATTCATATTTTTGTCTATATTGCTAGTAGACAATGTGAGTATGTGACAACCAGGCATGATTATCATTTTGGGAAATCTATACAGGTAAGTGGCAAGAATGAAATTAGAATGTCTTGCACCAAGTATTTACAATCAAATGATTCAACAAAAAATACACTAACCTTCTTTAGACTCAGATTATTGTCCAACACACACTTCAAGCCTTCATCTGTAATCCTTGGACAACCTATCAGACTCAAAGATTGCAAGTTCCCTTGAGCTCTCCTGGTTAGTTGCAGGAGAACATCATCTGTTATCTTCTCACTCAATGGAGAATCTATTAGCATAGATCTCCACAAAAGAGAATCATTTCGAACAGCAGAACGCAAGGACCTGCAGACCCTTTCAAGTGAGAGGAGATCTCGAAGATCCACATATCTAAGTGAGAAGATAAGTCCATCGTGTGGAAGTCCCTCATCTCCTCCACTGAAGTGGGTATTGTCTTCGCAATAGAGGTTCAAAGATTCACCGTCTATTAAGCCAGTTTCAGAATGTTCATCGAGACTATCATAAACAGAGAATCCTGCAAAGCTTTCAATTGGCCAACCATCAAGCTCTTCTGATCTAGCACCATCGTTAAATTGAATTTCAGGCGAGCAAACCAAACTCCATCCAAAGAAGTCCCTACAGCTAGCCTTAAGTAAGCCATCTATAGCAGCTCCCATATTTCTGTTTAACTCCATCCCAAATGGGTCATCCGGTAACAGATCAACAGGATCACAAACATCGTCTATTACTGACAACGACTGGTTGTCCCCAACAACGCAGTCAAAAGCATTTACAGCCTCCCAACCAGACAAAACTGGGTACACAAAGATTTGGCTCCCCTCGAACACCGATAGGTAGGATTCATTATCAGAATGGACCAATGGGACAGGAAGCATAGAACAAGAAGAAAAATTGAATGCCATCCTCGAACCTAATGACCAGAATGACCCCAGTACTTGGTTCTTCAGCACGAACGTGTGAATCAAAAGAATTTCAATCCAAACTCCGGTTCTTTAACGATTTGTCTTTGCAGAAACCTAATCTAATTTTCATGACCCAAGAAATTCGTCGACTTTGAATAATAAACACAAAATGCCAGCTCAACAGTAACCCTCAATTTAGCCAAAGAGAAAAAACAAGCCCTCAAACAATTATCAAGTTTCTTAAGCTGGATTACCAGAGATCTTTTTTTTTTTCAACCGAACAGTAGAACAATCCGATATGCTGATCTACTACAACCTCGAACCAATCCACAATACCTGCGAAACACATAAAAATGATGCAAATATCAGTCTTTTTAACCACCAGATCGAAAGAACCTCAAGGCCGCCACCAATGCAAAAGAGAACGAGCAGGGAGAGTCAAATTAAGGGTACAGGAAGAAAGGAACCTACAACACCGGAGATAACGGGAGAAGAACCACTCAAAACCTCAACTTTTCCCCTTTCCGCGGCCCGATCGATGAGCTACGAAACCCTCTATTTCTCCCCTCTTCTTCGGCCTTGCGAGCGACCAAGGCGCAAGAGAAGAAAAACAAGGAACGCGGTGATTTATCCCAAATTTAGAACGAGCCTCCTTCCCCTTTTACAGGAATCCCCCTTTATAATTCTAAATCCCAACCATTTACATTTGCAATTTGGGCAAAAATCAAAAACGCCTCATATTACCATTTTAATCAAAAACACTCTACTTTTCAAAAATTCGAAATAACGCTTTATTTTATTTTTTATTTTACAAATATTATTATTTTAACTATAATAATTTTGATTGAAATTATAATATATAATAATTTAATTAAAACTACTATTTGTACAAGTGATTTTGATACTTTAATATTATATAATATAATAATTTTAATTAACAAATAAGAGTAATTTTATTTTATATTGTAATACTTTTAATTAATATTAAAATATTGAGGGGGTTAATGCAAAAGGACAAGGAAGCTCCTAAATTTGGGGCAAATCGTCATGTTCTTTATTTTTCATAAATTTGGCGCCTTTTTGATAAAAACAAAATTAACAGGCGCCTTTTGAATTTTACCCTTGCAATTTCATAAAAAACTACATAACTTCGTATAATTGTCATGAAATGTAAATAAGTATAATTGTATAACTACATGAATAGGTAAAAGTGAGAATGATATAAATATAAGGGTTTAGATGAAAGAATGAGGCTGGGGAGGATGAACACGTGCAGGTGAGGAAGCGCGATTTGACGACACGCGACGGTAGCTGCCAGGAGATCTAGACCGTTCGGTTGGCCAATGAAATGTTATAATAAAAGACTTTAAATATTCACTTTAATAATTATTTCTTTTCTTTAAAAAAAATTCCGATTACTTCAAGTGAATTGCTTGTCGCCCAAGTTTAATAGAATAAAAATTAATCCGATTTAACACGTGAATTTTAAAATATTTTAAATCAATGAATTAGGAAATAATAAGATCAAATTGCTTCTCGCCTAAGTTATAGAGCGAGGTAGTAGACTAGAAGATATTCTTATTGAATGAGTTTTTTTTCAAAAAATAACATTTAAAAGTAAATAATTTATCCATCAAATAATTTAAATAAATTAAATTAAAATTTTATCGATATATTTAAAAACATATTTAAATTGATTAATTCACATGGATTGTGAGTCTAGGAGAGCGCTAGCACTTAGGTGTGTCCGTGAATTGAATTTTTTTAATTTAAAATTAAAATAAAAACTCAATAGACTCGTGAATTATCCGTCTAATCCACGTTCTAAATTTAAAATTTTATTTTTATATGTTTTTTTGGTTCATGGGATGGTTTTAATTCACAAACCATTTTGAGTTAGATTAGATTGGGTAAAATAGTCTAGCAGCTCCATATCGACCTCACAATCTATAAGGAGGTAAATCATTTTGAATTAGATTCGCCAGAATTCGAATGCAAATCTTTCGTAACCAACTCACTATGAATGGTAAACCAATCTATCCTGCTCCACCCCATCATAAGTCGGTCCTACGCTTCTTGGATTTAGTTAGTGATTAGTCTATGGAGCAAAACAATTCATCTTTAAATTAATTAGATCTCAAGAACTTAACACTTAGATTAAAAAAAAACAAAAGCGATTGCAAAATTTATGATCGAATTAGTTGAGTGACTACAAAAGTAATCCTTTTTAAAATTTACTTAGCTACTAGCAAATCATAGCGATTAGTTTTAATGACAAAAAGATCATTAAAGTAACACTAATATTTATAGATTAAAAAAATCAACATACAACGTCGAATTTTATTAGACAAAAATTAAGGCCGTTCAAAATTTTATAAATACTCAAAAAAATATTCCTTTCTCAAATTTTTTTAAAATGTCCCATCAGATATTTTTATATCCAAAATATCTTTTATCCTAATGTTATTGTAACGGATAATTAGTAATTGATAACTACTGTAATATACAAATTTAATTATATTTTTAATTAAAATTATTTATAAAATTTTAATTATTTTTTTATCAAAATTATTATACACTATTATATCAAATATTTTTTATCAACTTGATTTTATTTAAATATGATTAAAAATATTTTAAATTAATCAAAATTAATTTAAAATAATTATATAAACTATTAAGTAATTGTTATACAATTATAATTAAATCTTAGAATCTTAAATCATAAATATTACAATCTGATTAAAATAATCTTTATTAACGGATGAAAATCATTTTAAGATGATCAAAATCAATTTAAAAAGTTATAAAAGCTATTAAAGTTGCTACATAATTTAATTAAATTTAAAATTTTAAAATTTTAAAATATTAAATGTTAAATTATAAATATATCATATAAAAGAATTATGTATCAACTTATCAAAAATTATTTAATTAATTATAAAAATTATTATTATAAGTAGCTGTTGTAATACTATAATAATATTAAAAAAATTGCTATAATATAACTGAAAGTAAAAAAAATAATATTATAATATTATTGAAAGTAAAAAATATTTTTAAAATAATTGAAAGTAAAAAATAATATTATAATAATATTGAAAGTAAAAGTATTTTTAAAATAAAATATTCAATGGGATGTTCTTTTATTTTTTAAAAAAAGACATTTTTTTTCGTTTAGCACGTCTTTTTTGATTAAATATATGATTATTTATAATTTCTCTTTTCACAACCATGGGCCTATTCATGCTGGGCTAAACCAGCCCAAACTAGAACAGACAAATGGGCCGGGCTGAGTCGGACACACGAGAACGCTAATTAGAGAGAAACTGGCCATGGCTCGAGCAAAGCTGGGCACTCCGGATGCAGAGCGCAGAGATGGCGGAGACCAATCGCCGGCTGCTATCTTTGCGGCTCTTCTTAGCTTTCCTCTCGATCTCGGCTGCCGCTGGGTTCCACTCCGATGAGTTGATGCAGGATGATGAGGAGTTCGGGCTCGAGGGCGGCCGACCAGCGGCCGATCCCCAGCCCTACATCCCTACCCAAACACCAGTCCGCCGAAGACCCGAACTTGATCTGCTAGCCGGATCCTCCGATTCGAAGTCGGTCCAGTTCTCTCTGGAGCATCAGTTGGGAACCCCTGGGTTCTCGCCTGCTGGAACGTTTACCGCTCGCCTCAAGTCCTGGAGCCATGGAGGACAGGTATAGATTAGTTTTCACTTTCCCTTTGTTTGTTTTTCTACGATGATCTACCCCTATTTCTTTTTAGTTTTTGATGATTCCTTTTCTGATTGGGTGGGGAAAAATGTAATTTTTATTGATTAAGCGCGATAATAAGAGTGTTGGCCTTTTACCATTCAAAATATTGCATCTCTTAGTGATGTTGGATATGATTGCAGACTCTAATCAAGCTTAGGTTCTCGAGAAACGCACTGACAGAGGAAGACAAGAAGGCTTTCAAGGTAATTTGCTTTCGGAGAAAATGTCTTTTATGTGCGACTGGAATTTAGATGAGTAATAGAATGGACACTGAATCGTTAGATTTAATTTGCTGCAGACATTATTGAAAGAAGACGGCTACTATACGATCAGAGTGCCATCTAATGTGTTAGATCCTCCAGGAAGAGATTTTGTTGTTTCATCAGTCAGAGCTGTGAGTAAACAACCCGTTCATTTTCTGATTCTTCTGTTTAACTTCAATTTTCCCCCCTTGTTCTATTCGCTTTTCATTCTAATTTGAAATTGAAAGGCAAAATAATGCTTCTGAAAATGCAGTTTTGTTTCTTAAGCACCATATAGTAACAAGATAGTGTCAGATCTTTAGGTCCGGTTTTATACTATGAAATAGGAAAAATAAAGTTCACTATAGAGGTATGCATGAATCAAGTCGACGACAATAAGAATAAAGGTCCACACTAAATATATTTCATTAGCCGATTTTCTTTTATCTACTTAACATTTCTTCACTTTGCACTAGTTTTATAATTGTTGATCTTTAAATGTCTGGGTCAGATTTTGTAAGCTTGTTTATATATACACACACACATAGGAACTGTCTAGTTAGATTTTTTACCTTTCAACTCTTCCATGAGATCAACTGCTGAACTATGGTTACAAGATTTTTCTTGAGATACCTAGTTGATGCTTTTGCAGGCTTGTAAATTTGTTTTAAGATAATTCTTTCATGGATTAGTTTAAGATATTATCCTCTAGACAATAATCAATAATGTTTTGGACTGTATAACAAAATTTTACAATTTTTTATTTTATGTGTGACTTTATCAACATATTATCAATCTCTTTAAACCATGCGGTGTTTTGCATGATTATGAAAATGGCCATCATTTATCTGTATTTCATAATATTAAAGATCATTTCCTGAAGGATATCATGTTGATTTTGATTGTGCTTAATAGCAATAGAAGTAGATAGATTTAATTTTACATGCAATTGGATGCCAATTGCTACTTCTCTGACTAGGTTTTTGTTTCAGAGGTGCATTCCTAGAGAGAGTTTGGACGAGCATTTTACCATCCATGCGGTAATTACTATTACTTATGATTGCCATGCGCAATGTTATTTGTTAAAAAAAAAGCTTCATGCATAGTTCCTTCCCATTCAGTCGTGTAACTTGATAATTGTGTCTTGTGTATCTTTATATTCTTTGATAAGAAATTAGCTAAAATTCTTTGTTGCTCATGCTTCAAATAATTTTAGGTTTATATGGAACTATGCATATATGCACCAAAAGGGTGTCTCAGTAGTGATGAGGTTCATTATCTTTATATGACCTGCCATGATTTGAGTGATTGGAAATAGTTCTCTTTGCTTGCAAGTGTAGTCTTTCTGGAATACTTGTTAGAGTCATCATTGTCCTTAAATATATGGTATTGTTTGGGAAGATCTAAGCTTAAGACCAAAGTATATGAACATCCATCCTATGTCATAAGAGTTAAAGAACTCAATTTGATCTAAATAGATGTAAAATATTTGGAGTTTAAAATATTTTTATGTGTATCCATAGTTGGTAAACTCGGCCCATCTCGATCTGGATCAGCCTAGATGGACTGCGATTGACAATGGCCAATTTGATTCCAGTCAATTTCTCAAACAAGTTCCTGATATCCTCTTAAATGTTGTTAAAAAACAATAGTAATCAATTGATATTATGGGACAACTTAATGGAATTTGAGGAAAATTCAAAGTTCAAATGAATTTTAAAGGTGTCTTCCATTCATCACTAATTCTAAATTGGTTATACCCAAGGTTCAAAATCTCGAGTCGTGCCAAGAACAATATTGTTCCGATGTATTGTGTTGTTGGTGAATTGGTGATGGAAGGAGGAAGGAGATGAAGAAGAAAATAAAACAACTAGCATACAAGTTTGGACTTTGTGTTCCGTTTGAAATAGTATAGTTTTGACATTATCTTGTACGCACACAAGTTAAAAAAATAATAATATTTTCTCAATTCAACTTGGTTATACCGAATACACAAGTCCATCGTGATTAACTCTTGTGCTCCAACTATCAAGTTGTGCATGCCATAAAGTGTAGATATGAGAAATTTATATTGAACTTATTGATGACATGATTGACAAAAATTGATTTTCTAGAGCTCTCTCTTTTAGGGGTCAGTAGTGCATAGACAAGACAAGAACTTATAATTTTCTAAAAAGAGTGCTTCGACTTGTATATTTAATTCAGCTCTTTCTTGCAACTCATGTGGTAGTGTGGGGATTTGGTAATTGAGAATCTGGAACAAGGAGTATGTGTTGAACTGTGTCCAAAGGTGGTAAGTCATTGTGAAACTCTTCAAAAGTTATGTCTTGAAAGTCCCTTGAGGTTTCCTTAAGATTAGGTTACTGTCCTTGGCCACTAAAGCCAGCATCACTCTTAGATCCTTCTCTTCTTTCTCAAACTTGATTGTGTTAGGAGGTGAAGGGACTGACTTAATGATTGAGTTGATTTTGTTTGTGGCTTGGGTTTAGGCTCAATCAGAATAGGTTTTGATATGGTTCAATACAATATTCTGCCCATTGTATTTGATGATATAAAAGTTTTCTCTTCTGAAACGCATTACAGAGGGTTCATATAGCCAAGTTTTATCTAGAATGATATGGGCAGCGTTTATAAGAAGGATCCCATAATATATTGTCTATGTAGGAACCCATTCAACATAAATCAGACATCTTTCTATGACACAAATATTTGATTTACTCATGCAACTTTGTGAAGATTTTGGGTGATGTTCTAGTGAGTTGTATTCTAGAAAGGGCCATTGTTGTAACAACATTTATGTAACTCTCATTATCAATTACAATTTTGCATGCTCTCTTTCTATGTTTTTCAGTGGTTTAAAAATATTAGTGTGGTTCTATGTCTCATTGTATCTAACATTGCGATGAGATGCAAAGCACCATGTGAGATCTCATAGTTTTTTCTCATCTCCATCAGTCTAAGGATTCATAAGGTTTCAATCTCTTCATCGCTCCCTAGACTTCCACGGTGATGTCTTCATGTTCAGGTGCTATGGCCAACACTATACAGGTGACCTCAACCATGGCAAATAAAGCACTGGCACTAGGATTGAAGTTAGATTAAGATTATGTACCACTAACTGCTTAAGGGTTTGATTGTTGGGGATAGTTTTATGGCCTTCTCTAACTTTACAGTGCATAGGAATTCTCAAACTTACTTTGACATTCTGTCACACTTAAAATTTATACATTTAACTATACAATTAACTTTATAATTGATCATCAGGGTTTAAAATAATATTGGAACATACTTTTTAGTTAGCTTTTCTTAAATCTCAAGCCGTTTTATGGTAATCTCCCCCCTTCCCCAAGTCAGTTGAGCTTGGTCGGTAGATTTTACCAAAATATCTTAGCTATTCTAATGGGTTTCACTTTGACAAATCATGCTCGTTCAGTGAGGGTCATCATGTATCAATTAAAAGATTCTATAGTTTTGGCTGACCAATCATCAAATGCATTTGGATTTAATTGGTCCCCATAACTAGGAGCATTTGCCTTAACATGCTCAATGACATTTCCTATATGTTGCTTTGGTTTATGCCTATTATTTTATTCAGGTTTTTCTTTAAGCATGTAATTATTGTTATGATGCTTTTTACATATATGTGGGACTTGTATGTTTGTGATTATCCACTTTAGTTTTTAGGGTTTTAAGCACATCCTTTATGTTATTATATCAAAATCAAGATGCTCGCTCACTAAATCTATATTTATAAAATAAAAAAATGATAAACTAAAAAATTAGTGAAAGCATTTTTTTCCTTAAACAAAATACTACTGTGAGCTGGATTTTTTTTTGGTTTATGAGAAAATCTAGGTAAATGCTGAAAATTGTCTAAACCAAAAAATTAAATAAAAGTAATTTTCAAAGACATGAATGACTATATCTAGGTGATGCAAGCCTACTTCTTGTTGTATCTATAGTTTTTGATCAAGTAGAGTGATCTCTGTTGTCATGAAAGGTCTTGTACCAGATTAATCTTTGCAGAAAATCCCAATAAGAAGTGGTGGCCCACCTCTAGGCAACAAATTATTTGTGGAACTCATAGATTCCCATTTGGGTGTATGGTAACATGTCTTTAACCGGGTGTTGCATTGTTGGCTTTGTCGTAGGGAGTGACAGAATTAATTGTTGCTAGAAAGGGGTTGTGGTGATTGGCTACAGGCAGCAGTGGTGAGATCACTAAAGATGGAATGGTTCTAGTGGAGAAGGCTTAGACAGATGAGGCTTTGCACGACCACCATACCTTCTCGTCGAGGCAAAGGCAAAAGGGATCAAATCTGCTACCAATTGAACCTGTGACATTTTTGTACCAAACAAAAACTCATTCCTTGTAATGCAAAAAAAAAAAAAAAAAAAAAAAACTGTCAAAAAACTAGCATAAATGAGTGAGTTAGTAGCCTCAATCTGTTGACGTAGCTGAGGCAAAAAGGGGCGCACTTGCTTCTAAAAGATGGGGTGGCTTGGAGGGCATGAATCATAAGAAGGAAAGGTGAAAGGAAGAGTCAAACACTACACCTAAAAGATCTATCGAAACAAACTCTTACAAATTCTAAAACTTAAATATTGAATTCCTTATGTGTATCGAGATATTTTGGAGTTGTCGGCTCAGTCATCAACTCGTTAAAGATCAATCCAGATCTGCATAGATTCAAGTTGTTGCACCAGTATTATATCTTTACTTTCATCATCATCAAATGTCTTAGTTTTATTTTATTTTCAGGGCCTTTCTCTGGTTTATGTAACAAAATGAACATAGGTAATATTTATGCTCTACATCAAAGCAAGTGTTAGAGTTATTAGATTAATGTAGATTTTAGTTATATTTGTTCTGTGCCTAGTCCCATATTGAGTGTTTTATTTATAGGGTATATTACATTGAGTCCTATTTATATTATATAATAGTTCTCTCTTAATGACAACCATCCAATATTTCATCTTCTCGACTAATTTGATGCTTTATCATTTTAGCAAGTTGCATTTGCTTTTACAGGATGGTGTGAATATTTTGGCAGTGAATTATGGGTCAGCTGGAGCTTGTCAATATCCAAGATTACTCAGATATGTATGTTCTTCTAAATGGTTGTGGTGATGTTTAATCACCTAAGTAGTTTAAGCAGGGCTTTAGATCTTCAATTCTAGTACATGTCTCAATCAAATCTATATAGCTATTGATCTGTTTTGAAACCAAAATAGATTGAGATGGACTGGAACACAATTGAACCAATAGGTCCGAATTAGTAATCTCGCCACTCTGGTTTATTTTCCTTAAGTTTGTTTACTTGCAAAACAAAGAGGATTTGTCATGGTAGTCAAATTGCGATCCAGGCCTTAGGATCTTACTATCTTATGATCTAAATTGAGCTTAACATTCTAAAACTCAAGTAGGATATGTATTGGACTAGGATCTTACAAACCTAACTTGGATCCTCTGCCATTGTCAATGATAATGTTGTTGTCATTGACATTTGCACTTCCTAAGGTAAGAGTGGGGAAGAAGAAAGAGAGAGGGAAGAAAAAAGAGGGAAAGAGAGGAGGGTACCAGTGATGGCGGTGACACTGCCCTAGGGAGAAAGAGAAGGGAGATATAGGAACAGAAAATGAGGGATGAAAAAGAGGGAGAGGAGAGAGGTAGAGAGGTGGGGATCAATGATGTGATGCCCACCTTAGGATGGAGTAGGGTGGAGGAAGGGAGAGGAAGAAGAAAGAAAAAGAGAGGATGAAAGAGAGAGAGGAATATGAAATAAGGAGAGGGAGAAAGGTAGGAGTGAGGAGGAAAAAAGAAAAACTTTGGGTGTCCATTGGGAATCCAACTTCGAGTGTGTCTTTGAGAAATTTGCCTTCATGATTGGAACAAGGAATACTTGTGTTAGACTGTAATATGTGACATAGTAAATGTATGATTTAGGTAGTTTTTCCTACATAAAATGGGGAATAAATATAGTTAGTGTGAAGATGAGCTTTTTTGTAGGTGAGCAAATTACACAACCTGTTAATGTGTAACACATGATATAGAGTGCACCTTTTTCTATGGATGTTAACTATACATTACTGGGTCAGATTAATAAAGATCGATGGCTGCCTTCCTATCATTGTCGTAGCAATGTTAAATAGGCGACCGTTTAGTGACATCTTATCTTTGTTTTACTTTTTTTGGAAAAAGAACATTATAGAGCTAATGCTTGCAAATAATTTGGCTCGCTGTGCTGATTTGACATAACTAGAAAATGACTATTGAAGGGATTATTGAAGGTTATTGAGGAATTTAATAAGAAGAGTATTTTCATTCTGTTGGTGATGATAAAATGATATTGCATGCATCTCTTCTCATTTTCAGCCTGCAAAGTGGTCTTTCACATCATATACAGTTATGAAGACTAGTGAGCAAGCTCCAAGGTACTACACCTTGTCAAACTATTCTTGGAGTATATGTTTTGATTTAATGGAAAGTTCCAACAAGTTAATTAATATACAGCATGGTTAACAAATATCAAATTTTATTCTCTAATACTTGCAGAACTCCTACATTTGCTGAAGAATTGCTTGCTGCGGAGGAGGGAGTTGGTGAAGGTGTAGAGCCTCCTGAAAAAACTTTCTGGGCTAAATATGTAAGATACCTTTTGGTTTTTCTTCATATGCAGCTAGGCTTTATCTGGACATTCAAGTCTGTTTATGTTTTTCAATTAGCATAAAGTGCAATTCGCGATCAACTTAATCAAGTTGCTTAACAGTGAATCCTTTTCATCAACAGTGGATGTATTTAATTCCTTTGGTCTTCATTGTGCTGAATGCCATGACTCAAGCCATGAACATGCCGCCGGAAGAGGGGGCTGCTGGGCAAGCTGCACAGCAGGCACCAAGTGCTAATGTTAGAAGAAGATGAAAAGGAGTAGGTCAAGAAATTAATCCTGGTACCTCACTATTTCTTTTCTTTTGCATCATACATAGTGCAAACTTCAAGGATATAAAACATAATGAATGTGGTTTAATTTTTCCATATTGTTATGGAAAGCTGCCTTCTAGTATTCTTCTGCTGTTTACTTGAGAAAGACTTGATGGAGGCAAATTCTGCCATCCTTTGATTTACACACACACACAAACTGGTGCTTGTTTTATCCCTTCTGTCTTTACTGAGAGGGAGAGGCAGTTAGCAATCTACTTCTCATCCTTCATCTTCCATATACCCTGTTTTTCCTCCCAAGTGAACAAGCCCTAAAGGGTTTTTCTTCTTTTTTTTTCCGAAGAAATGTGAGCAGCGGCTTGCTAATGATTATTCATTTGGCTAAGAACATCCATCACTTGGCATGGCCTAGAACTCTTGTTTTGTTTACTTTCCATAGCATTAATTCAATCAACATTTTGTTTTATGTTTATTTCAGGATTATGAATGAGAAAGCCATTCTTGTTTGTATGGTGCTTCAAGCTTTTTGATCCCGACGCCAAAATCATGAAGCCGATAATTGATCTGACATCGAACATTGTTGCCTCCTTTGCGACGTGATTCAAATGCTCGATTGTCATTTATAAAATTATTCGGTAGAATTTCATTCAAAGATCTCCCACTTGTAATCCATAATGTATTTGGTTTAGTCGCATTATTTACTCAGGTCGGCTGAATTGGCGATCGATGGTAGATGTACTCATTCAGCCTCTGTAAACATGGTAGATGTACTTGAGCAATGTCCATATGCACAGAAGTTAAACTTCTCGGTCAATAGATTGATTGGCTGAATTCTCTTGTTTATGAGTTTTATATCGGAGTGTATCGAAAAATTAAGGTAAACCTGTGCCCTTTGCCTCTTTAAGTAATTTTATTTTTGTCTCATGCCTGAGCTTTCTTGATAGCCTTCCTAAACGTTGAAATCAGAAATAAAATGGCGAAAAATATTGGATCGAACCGAACTGATCGGAAGAATTCAATTATCTGATAAGTTTGAAGTTTAGAAGAGAAAAGAAAAAGAATTGACAGAGTAGTTTCCGTCTCCGAAAGGAACAGAAGGTGAGAGTTTCAAAACGAATTTTTTTTTTTCCCCGTAGTGCAGCACAGCACTGCCTTTGTTGGTTAATAATTAAGGTTTGAAAAATTAAATATTTTTATTATTAAAAAAATTAATATATTGTTTATTTAATATATATAATTAATTAATTAAATAAATTTGAATACTTATATATTTAATTCATTAATGAATTATTTCATAAAAAAATATTTATGAACTGAATTTATAAATTATATTCATTAATAAAATTTTTATTATTGTGATAAATAAATAAATAAAATTTTAAAATCAAGTTCACTAACCAACTAAATCAGTTTAAAAATATAAAAATTTCATATAATCAAATAAGTTTAAATTGAAAGTTCAATATCTAAATAAATCGAATTTAAACTTGTAAAAAATGAACCAAGTTAAATTTAAATAATTATTTTAATAATTTAATTTATTTCTCAACTCAATTCTTTTATCAAACAAGTTTAAACAATATAAAATTTGAATTGACTTAACACGTTTACAAATTAAACAATTAAACATTATGCTACATTAAATAAAGACTGCTAAATCTTTTTTTTTAAATGTATTGAATTTATGCATTAACTATAAGATTAAAGGCAGCTAAATCACACCTTACAACAAAAAAAAATGTATTAACTATTATTATGTCAGCGTACGTAACACTTATTATTATGTACTCTTTTTCTGCCTATCATGGACAAACATTTACCCGTAAAACTTCTCTAGACCTTTTTTTACCTTTGTTGTTGTAGTATTTCCTATCTTTACAAAATGTAGGGCAATGTAGTGTTCCTAACATCACGCAATGAAAACTAAAAAACAAAGAAGAAAAAAAGATCACAATTATTTCTAGTATCCATGAACATCCAACTCGCCTCTTGATCATGATACGAATGGCTGAACCACCGACAAGCCTTCGGATAACCTACCACAAGTAAACTTTCATCCATCCGAACTAATAAAACACTCTACAAAGATAAACTAAAAAAATAAAAAAGAGTAGCATCCAGGACTTTCAGCTTCCTCAATTATCGTATGGCTAACATAAAAGCAAGCATGCCAATGCAAGCACATCGAAGAAATCGCATCAAAATGAAATCAATTTTGTTCTCTCGTTCATCCCTGTGGAGCACCATTGCTGTTATCTGAAGTCCCTTCCTTTTGGGTTTGAGGAACCATAAACCTCGGTTTAATCTCGGCAGAGGATTGCCTCTGCAATGGTTGTCCCTGATACTGCTGCGGGCGTTGTTGCTGCGAATGCAAGTGAAGTTGCTGAAGTTGGTGGGCAGCCATGAGAGATTGCGATGGAGGAGCTTTGTGGTAATACTGCTGGTTGACTCCGAAAGAAGATTGCCCATAATTTACCATCTGGCCAGTGCTAGCAGCTGCAGTCCCGGTCGCAACTTTCAGACGTTGAACCTCGTCCCTTAGTGTTTCATTTAGTGCTGCACAAAGAAATTTGAATAGACATTATATATAACGTAGATTTATGAGTTATAAAAATACTCAAGGGAAGGAGAAATAAACTATGTTGAAAATCAAAAGGCATGGACTAGTTCAACCGGTTTGATGGAGAGGACCTCCTTCGTAATTAGTACCCAAAACCAGTTTGGTCAAAGCCCCAACTGGTTTGATTTCAACTGGTTATTCCTATAATTAGTACATGTTGGAGGTGTTATGAGTTGCTTATAAAAGATTTAGTCCCATATTAGATGATATGTTGGATTTAGAATTCATAGAGTCCTACACATAGAATAGCAATCAATATGATATTATTCTCTTGCCATTTTCATGGCAGCAAAACCACTCCTAGGATAGGTTTTCTAGAGTAATCCCCCTAGATGGAGGCTGCAGAGGTCTGCAATTGCTCCCCTCATCCATCAACCTCTCTGCAGACATCGCATTGAACGATCATCTTGAATCCTCACCACCCTTACTTGTATCTCACTTAAGTTACTCACACAGAGTCACATGAGCCAACGGATGATCGATTCCTATCCATTTCATGACTTCTCGCTTGTCTTGGCAGTTCTCATCATGCTGGATTCCATTTTGATGCTACTGCACCAGATTTCCAAAAATCTCCTTGCGACCTCTTCCTCCTTGCCTCTTATCCACGATGGATGACTAATGACTGCCCAAGTTGTGTTTGTTGCTAAAAAAACATGCCAGTAAAGGTGAAGGCAAAGGGTTCCTACACTGCCTCTTTGGTTCCTCTTTTTTTCTTTGTTGCTACAGTGAAGCTCCAACATCAGGCCCACATCAAGCAATTCTCTCTTCCATCATCAAGTAAATGCAGGCTTCTTGCAAGCTGTTGTCTAGTCAGTCTCCTAACTTATCCTGCATTGTATTAAAAGCCTGTGAAGACCTTCACCTGAACAGTAACTAGTTCTTCAAAAGAGAGAATCTTATTCTCAGTCAGCTCCGTTCAACAGAGGATAAGTTGTGATGTCCATCTTCCCTCCAGATCTCATCTTATCCTTCCTGTGCTCGTTGTCTCCCACAAGACAATAATCTTTATCGGTCCCAGGACCCACATTGAGTGTTTTCCAAGGCCTTCGTTGAATGTTTTCCTTCTCCCTTTCATTCGCGAATCTCCCGTTGTCAATGCTGCCTCAAGGGAAGCTCACTGCTTCATCCTCTCCCTATTAACACTGCTTTGCGATCAAAGGAACTGACACCTACCTGTTTTGATGTCTTACTTTTATTTTTCAATTTGCAAAATGTTTTGTAGTTTATGCAACAAGGTGAACACACAGAATCTATGCTTCAACTTGAGGGAAGCATTAAACTTATTATGAGTCATTAGTTATGTATAATGGGTTTAGGATTTATAAAGTACTACATACCAAACTTCATTTTCTTCCACTAACTCATTTGAAGTTCAACCACCACTTGTAGTCATCTTCCCTAGAGCTCCTTCCTTGTTACTAAGAGATTTGTTGTTGCACAGAGCTTTGACAGATCGCCATCCTACCATAGAGGTTGCTACCCAAACCACACTTCACAGTAGCTCATTTAATCCGTGTGGTGTTCCCTTGAGCACCACTTCCTTTCGAAGCCAAGGCAAGCCTTTCTCTATAAGCCAGGCATACACCCACCATTTTGCTAAGGAGGCTATAGAGACCCTGTGGATCAGAGAACCAGAACTCTCCCTTTGAAGATTAGAAATCGATGGTTGAACTTGGTGAAGGGCTGCTTACAACCCGACCATCTACCTCCGGTCGCTGAGAGGGCTTCTGAGAAATGTGAAACTGTCACTACTAGCCTCTGTGAACTGAGCACCACCATTACCAGCCCTTGCTCGAGAGCCATTGGTCTGCCTATAACCATTGCCTGTTGCTCATGAGCTGTGGCCTACTGATGACCACGCTTCGTGCGGATGCAAGCATTGCTTTACTAACCTTGTTTGCATCATCACTCCATTTACATTGCAATTTGCAAATAATTAATTTTTTCATGAACACATTAGACATATTGTACCATAATGTCCAAGAATAATAGCCCTTCTACCACTTTCAAGGGACAAATTTTTGGCATTCTTACCAAGCTACTTAATGAAACTTAAATAAGTTTGCGCAACAATTTAGGCATGGTAGAGAGTTGTGTTCCAGAGGGGAGTATTAGAAACAATGGTTATAATGGGTCCCATACTGTTATTTTAGTAAAGTGGTGAGATTTGGTTTTATAATTCAAAGTCCCATACTGCGTACAATGGATTTATTTTAGTATTAAGTGGTGAGATTTGGGTTTTGTATAAGCAAATTTTCTTCTCATTATCAGTAAGAATTTTCTTCTCATTAAGAAATCCTATATCTCAACTGTGATCTTTAAAAAAACAAATAGCAGGAATAGAGAAAGAAATCCTAGAAGACAAGCTTAGAATTTTGAAGTTTAGTATTAACCAAGAGGTTAGTTATTAATAAAAAATCAAAGATAAAAGCCTTACCATCCTGCAGATGAACTTGCTGCTCCATGGTCTGTACACGCAGCTTCAGTTCGTTGTTTTCAGAATTCAGACCAGTGTTGTCTCTCTGTCAAAGAAAACCAGCAAGCATAACTTCAAGTGAATAAAAGAAAAAGATTGTGAACTCATTGCCAGCAGAATCTAAAAAGAAAATAGTGAATTACTTTCAATGCCAATTCACGTGGTGCAAAGTTCTATGAACTACATGCATGCTTGATTTGCATGACAAATTCTAGTAAACTATCTATTGCAGCAATAGACAGAATTAATTTTAGAAGAAAAAAAAACAGCTAAACTATGCCCCCCCCCCCCCCCCCCCCCCCCCAATCAACCTAAGTATTGCTATTCTGACTTCTTTGGCCTTTCCAAAAACGTGATGAGAAAGTTTCTTCATTGCAGAAAATCTCATAGATATTTATCTCACCGGATGGCAATGGCTCGCTCTGCTCTCTCCATCTCTGCCTCCACTGAGGGAGTCCAAGTTGTAAACAATGCAGAGAAAGGTTGTCAGCAACACATTGTGAATTCTCTTCTTGAATCATGCTTCACGCACAGAAATGACAATTTTCCATGCCAAAAAAAGCACAACAATCCCTTGCCTCGGTATCGATTCATGCAGAGTGCATAGACAAACACAAACTGAAACCTAAAACATAAACTCATTGTTCACGTGTCATTCCTACACCCATGCCAAGCAGGCAATGTTGCTCATTGAACTACCTGATTATGAGCTTTAAAAAGTAGAATATAATTAATTACCACTATTTAAAAGAAAAACATAGTAGTATTACTTTTCTTCATAAGATATCAAAACCACAAGGGCAGTGAAAGTTTTCTTTTAAGACCTCAAAAAAGAAGACATTCGACAAAGACTAAATTTCAATGGTCATGTTGGTGGACTTCGAATGGAAATTCTCAATCAATTCAATGAAAAGATTTGAGTTTCATGGAATCATATCTTACTAGTGAAGACCTATGGAATGTGGTTGGTGACCATACAACCAAGGAACCTTAAGGTGACTACCCAAATATGCTAAAAAGGTGAAATAATAAAATGAAAAGGCATATTTGTGCTAAAGAGATAGATCTCCCATGATCTCTTTGAACACATTATTAGGTGCAAATTGGCTTTCAAGATTTGGAACTATGCTGATGGATTGCTCAATAAGAATAATTTGCTCATCTGCAATATTTGGAGAATGCAATGCTGACACAAATTAAGATAACATATCAATTTCTCAATATTTCTTGAAGATTAAAAGGTTATGCACGGTAAATTAACTTTTCGATCAAGAAGAAACTATATCTAAGGAAGGATGAAGTAACATATGACTTATGGTCTTTGAATGGAGTATTCTCCCTTTATCATGTCTACTTGAATGATGACAAAAATAAAATATCTTTGGTAGAGTTGGAGAATCTTATTACTTCTCAAGAACCATCATCTCACTATATGATGGGCAATTCACTTGAAGGTGGTGAAAGAGAAGCTCTTTTTCTGCATAATGAAAGGAATGATAAGAAGAATGTTGACAAAAAGACACTCTCTTCTAAGAAAGGTGGCAACAAAAAGAAGATCAAGTGTTATCGTTGTGGCAAAGTTGTTTATATAAAAGGAAGTCATCGAGTTAAACTCAAGTAAATGTCACAAACAACAGTCTTATTGTTGATGGATTGTTAATTTCAGATATATCACCCACTTACTGATGATGATTCAAAGTTTACTAGTCTTCATTCTTATGAAGAGAATGATGCAATAGCCATGTTAAATAATACAATCCATCAAGTAGAGAAAAAAGGAAGTGGCATAGTCCAATCTAATGATTAATAATCTTAGGAGTGCATATCATGTGTAGGTATAAAGAAAAATCTATTTTCCGTGACTAAGACAATGAACATCGATCATCATGTTCTTTTTGAACCAAAAAAGATTGGAGTCACTCAAGAAAGTCAAGAAGCTGAAGGCGAACATCCTTCCATCATCCAATTTGGTGGACTTGTAAGTCCTATAAACACATAGTTCTTATATTGAGAAGATGCCCAAAAAGGATGTTGCGACTATTTGAGATGCAAAACTTCATCGTGTTGATATGAACAACTTAAAGACAATAATGGTCAAGAATCTGGTTTGCAAGCTTCCCAATCTTTCTCTTTTTAGTTATGACGATATGTAAAAGTTGTTAATATGGAAAAAGCACATTGGAAGTTGCTTGGACATTCTCTTTTAAGATGTAAGGTCTTGTTGGACCTTATTCACAATGATTTAGTGGGTCCAAGACAAACTCCTTCACATTTTGGTTCTTGATATATGCTCCTATTTGTAAATGTTCCACAAGACACACTTGAATATATTCTGTTATTGAAAAAATATCTGGATTTCAAGAGTTCAGGATGACCGTTAAAATTGTAACACAAAATAAGAAAAGAAAATTGTGAACTGATAACAATGGTGAATTGACTTTGAACGTATTCTTATCATTTGGCAAGGAACAAGGCCTTAGAAGAGATTAACATGTGTGCATACACCACAATAAAATTGTGACAGCGAAAAATAAGGCATTTTATGAAAACTTTCAGATGTTAAGAAAAAATTTATGTATCCTTACTAATTTTAGCACATAAACTTTTAGAAATAAGAAATTTTGAATTCTCTAGTTTAAAAAAATGAAGTCTCCTTACTAATTGGGTTCTAAGTGTCAAACATTTGTAAGGTATTTTGTTCTCTATGCATTAATGTGTCTGATTTTTAACTTAAGCAAAGAAAGGTAGAAGTGAAGGCTATAAAAAAAAGTATTTTCATCAGTTACTATGTATGAAGCAACGGAAAAAGTGTATGGATTAAAAAACATATAAATCTTTGTTTTTAGATGTGTTGCCTTTCATAAGGCTACTTATTTCTCACAACCAAGTGTTATTTTAAAGGATATTGGCTTAAATCATGAAGGTGAGAAGGTGATAACACAATTCAGTGGTCGAATTGCCTGTGTCAAGTTGTATTCCTGTGGTTCCAAAATCATCGTCTACTCTAAACTGCTCCTCAGCTAAGATAGCGCAAAGTAGACCCGCCGACAGGTCTGGGTCTGGACCCAGCCCGGAACCTTAACCGGGCCAATGGGCCAATTACCCCTTGACCCAATTTGATGGACTGGAACTATAATAAATATGACCTTATTATTTATTTTAATATATTATAATAATAACAAAACATTATTGACCTGATAATAATAATAATATGGTATTATTGATATCGTGATAATATATTATTTTGTGTTACTACTCAAATTTTATATAATATGCTACTGTTAGTTTGATTTTTAATGAAACAATATATATGTGTGTGTGTGTGTGTGTGTGAAATTGATTTAATTTTCTCTTCTTTGATTCTTTTTGCCCATAATGACTCTGATTTCAATAATCCCACAGATATGATAAAATAAATACAAAGATTTTATGACCATCCTATGCTTCTATCAATTTAGACAACCATGATTATTCTCATTTAGAAAGAGAAACTTGATAGTGCAACATGGACCAAAAAGTTGAGTTCTGAGGTGATCCAAATTTTCAATTTCAATCAATTAAATAAGAATACATACGTACCTGTAACATGGTTAACTGAGCTGATAAAGTTGTAGCTTCTGTCTGCAGGGTCATTATTTTCCGCTCCAGTTCTGCAATGTACCGCATCTTCCTTTCTTTTGACCTAGCAGCTGACTGTCTATTGGCCCAGACTCTGTCAAATATTTTAACAAGTTTCTTAGATAAGGGATTTTCCTGAGTGTAATAGGAAATTAGGAAAATATAGAACCGCCTTTGGAGATGAACTACATAAGATGTTTGTGCAGAATTAGTACTGTCTTTAAAAGCTTTATGGACTTAACACAATATTGAAGCAGAGTTAAGTAATCATCACAATGTAGAGAACTGTCATGCTACATCTAGTAATTTGCTAACAGATAACCAAGTAAATTTGCTAAAACACTCTAAACAAAATTTCCTGATTAATTCCTTACCCATAAGGACACAATAAGAGTAGTGTTTCAGTTGTAATTAGAAAATCCCAACAAATACTACTTTAAAAAAAAATCTGGAAAAGATATCAGAGTTGTAGAAAAAATGGATAAAGATACACAATAAAACACATTTCTAAATCAATCAAGAGCCTTCTCCATTTGTATAATTTCGTCAAGAAGCAACTCCTCTGATAACAGATGACTGAGAATTACACCTACCAAAAACAACCAAGAACCCATAATATGATTTTCATCAGTTTACTACTTGTTCTTTGTTTACATGTCTACTACTAAGACCAAATTAACCAGGCTCAGAACTGCAAAAAAAAAAACATTAATTCACTAGAAGAATTTTTCTGGAACTGAAAAAACCTAAACCACACAGTTATAGAAACCATGAGCATACCTACAGAAGGAATACAAAACAAAATAAAAGAAAAATAGTTCCACAAAGAAACATAGAAAACAACTCTTGGCCGGAATTTTAATGAACTAATCCCAAAGTAAAACTCAACAAGTGTGCCCAAATGAATCTTTCCACCATCAGCCCACTTCATAGAATTGGATGGCCTACCTACTTTTGCTTCAACTAAAACAACAAACAGAATCCTTCTCGAGATGAAATTCGGAAGTAAAATGATAAATGTAGTGAAACAAGGATGCAAGAGAATTTCAAGATAGCTTTAGCATGACTAAAAATCTGAACTAGAAGGATAGTAGGAATTCTTTTTCTCATTTTTCTTGGGTTTCTATTTTAAATTACAAAATCATTGCAAAGTAACATTGAGATCTTTTTGCAAATGTTACAAACAGCAAGTCTGTGAGTCCACTACGATGAAGTAATATTTCACCTCATTTAGTTCACCTGTAGACAAAATTGTCATTTTTTAATAGATAGATTAGAAAATATGTCCTCGTCTTTGATTCCTTGCTATTTAACACAAGTGTTAGCTTCGTTTCAGGACAACCATCAGCATTAGTCTGCCTACATTGACATTCATCAGAACACATTAATGTACTTAGTTTTTTTCTTAAAACCTTGTCCATTTGACACATTGGAGGAAACATTAGGTAATGTGCAAAAACACTTGAGTAAATTTTGGCTTCCAAATAGAATTTAGAAAAGTGGCATGCTACATATCAAACCTCTTTGCTCGCTTTGGATCCACAAGAGCAAGTTCAGCAAGTTTGGCAGCTGAAATGGCCTTCTTTTCCTCGACCAATGACATTCCACCTGCACCTGATGCCAATATCTCTCTCTTGATAGTGGTAGATCCATCCAATGATTGGCTATGTTGATGCCTAATCCTTGGCCTCTCGCTGGAAGTTTCAGCCACATTCTCAGCATTAGCACCCACAGATGCAGTGGCCAAAGTTTCGCTCTCTAGCAGATCCAATACTGAGGACGCAGATGATGAAGCTATCTTGTCCATATCAAGATACATAGCGATCAAATCTTCATCAGTCTCTTCTGACAATGATGGGCCCTCTCCGGCCCCTACAATGCCGAGGTCACTGTCAAAGCTAATGTCATCTGGGAGGCTCAATATCTCTGAGTGAGCTCGCCGGTGGCCGTTGCTTCTCCGAGGAAAATCAGGCATTCGCTTGATGTCATGACTGAACTGCCTATCTTCACGATCGTCACTGAGATTAGAAGCCGAAGAAGACGCACCAGCCTTGGCAGGAAAGCTGCTCGAAGTCAAAGCAGTTGCGAATGCGCCGTACCGAGATGGCGAAGGAGGCGGCAAGCCACCAAAACCACTGCTCTCATCGCCGGCTGATTTATCTTTCTCCATGACTACGAACAGTAACAACGATTAAAAATATAGATCGAATCGAAGTTTCGACAAACCCTAACACTAACTACGATTAAAAATTTCAATGGAAAGTGATATCCAACTTCAATAACCTAATCCGATGAGTTAGCAAGTTACCGATCTGTTGAAAAGGCGGATGAACGAGAAAGGAATCGATTCGAGAAGCCTCTTACCCGATCCAAACCTCCAAGAAACCTCTTGATCAAGGAACAATCGATAAGCAACTCTGCGGTTCCGACCGAAGGCGAAGCGAGGAATCGACGACGAAGAAACGGTAGCTTCTAGAGAATTCCGCTCACAAGCGACGGAAATCTTCGCAGTGCTCTTGCAGAACCACGTCGAGCCAAATAAGTTCAGCTAAATCGAGTTGCGTTATATAGTTTTAAATATATTTATAAATAACTTTATTTTCGAACAGTCTGATTCATAAATATAAACAGGTTGAAATTTATTAGAAAATAAATATTGATAAGTTTTTATTAAATTAATTTAATTTCACAAACAATTAATTTGTCTTAGACTAAATTATAGAAAATCCAAGTTTTCCTTTTTTAAAAAAAAAATCTTAGTTAGGGATTTATGTATTAAATTATATCAAATTTTACCACTCATTCAATCTTTATTTTATTTTATATTAAATAAATAAATACATCATATTAATAGTAATATCATTTGAATGTTATAACACTCGTATATACATATATTATAATTAAAACAGATTATTACAGGATAGACTTGCTGAAGTGAACGAGGATCCAATCTCGATAAAACCGAAATAATACCCTCCCCGTATGTTGTAGTAGTTAATTGCAACTTCCTTGATTTACCTTCCCTACGAATGACTATGAGACCAATTGTATAGGATTGCTAGGGTGAGGCACTTTTGCTAAAGTAATATACCAATGTAGATGTTGTAAAACATCTGACTTTGACAAACCAAACAAGACCTATTACAATGAAAACAATGCATCAGCTAATTCACGAATCCAATCTTTGAAGGATTCAAATTTCAAACACTTCATGAACATGCTGACGATTTACATCTGAGGTTTGGGGGTAAGAAGTTTCTATTCACACATGGAGTTCTACAAATAATTACAAGACATCGAATCACAGGCCCAGGAAAAACTAACGTCAATGAGATACATCATCACAGATAAACAAATAACTCTCGTACGTAAGTAAATTACAGAGATTTGGCTGAAGCATGTGATTTAATCACTTCAATGGCGAATTTGCCATAAAAGCGCTCACATGCCCGAATGTTGAAATGCTTAATCCTTCACAAAAGCAACTACAAAGAAGCATCATAGAGGGAATGGTATTGCAGATTGTAGTGGTAAATGCTCAGTTGTGCCTTCAAGCTGGAATGCATTGTTCTCTACAGCAAGCTCAACCAATATCTTTGTGTGCTCTGTGCTCTGATCTGCTTAGTCACCATCCTACGGTACGCAAGAAAACTATTCAAATTGTTACAATGTCACTACAAGGAGAGGGCAAGTGATATCTGACACAGAATCTCACAAGACAACCAGAGAATATTGCGATCGTGTATGCAACTTTATGTTCTTCATAAAGGACAGACAATTCTGAATCCTATGGATGAGATAATGGTATAGAACTTACATGAAATGTTTCTCATTTTAAAAATATTTCAGTTTGCATCCCAGAAATTGGTTTTGCAGAGGGAAACCTATTGTTATGTCAAATAATCTATTTTTTTTAGAAATTTCAACTAATCTTGCAATGTTTCTTTCACATCCTCACATTTTGAGTCTTGACATGGAATGAGATGGCATGGCTGATGAATTACCAGCCCTGATTAAAGTGATATGGACAAACAACTTTGGAATTAAAAAAAAATGATAAAGTGATATGGACAAACAACTTTGGAATTAAGAGATCACACATTAAGATGCAAATAATTAGCCGCAATGTGAAGCCGATGAGCCATCTCTATGCAGGACAATGTGATCTGGCATGATTTGTTTGCATACCTTGGGTTAAAGCTGCAGCTTGGTGTTGTACCCATTAACTAGTTGTTGCAACAGGTGCTTCTTTTGGATCTTGAGTTGATTCCACAGGTTTTTTATCACGGAATATTTTCCGTCTCCTTTTAGGAGGACCTGGTGCCAGAGGATCCTTTGGGTTCTGAGTAGCCTACATATTTTTCAGATTATTAGGAGAAATGCAATTGTGAATTACACTCATGCAAGTAACAGTAAAGCAACTAACTATACTTGGAGCACAGGCTGATAGATCCATGGCATCAAAGGTCCATTTCCAAATGTCTGTGGGTCAAATCCACCCTGTGACACAATAAATTATTTAAAGCTCAATAAAAAGTCATAATGAGTATTTGAAAAATTAACAAAAACAAAACATAGAAATCACTTATTTTAGGATACCAAAACAGATTGAGACATTTGTTTCTATAATAGATATGCTGTAGTGACCTAGAACTGATGAGCATGCTTTGCACAAAAGTCATATATGGAACAAATTCACTAGATATGAGATAGCTTTTAACAAGGGATAGGATAGTAGGACGGATGAAATGAATATTTTAAGACATACCGGGAACATATACACAATGCCTGGTCGAACTGTTGCTTGGTTTCCATTCAATGGCAAACCAAATTGACTACGAGGCAAGACAGTTGGATTTCCTCCTTCCTGTTACAAACATAATTTCCAAAAAAAGGTAAGTGATGCCATGTAAATCTGCAGAGTATTAATGTAGAGCAGGAAGACAACATAATGAGAACCATAGGTTTTGTATTTTGTTGTGGCCTGATTTGGTTGGCAAGATATGGAGTTGGAAGAACTTGAAATTCAGTAGCCTTTGTGATTCCTAGAGAAGGCTGCTCATGAAGGGTTCAAAAGAGGTCAGCACTAAACGAATCAACAAAAGAATTTATAAATGCTACTAACAGGCAATTCATGCATCAAATTTCGAGTAAATCCTTACATGTCCCTCATTCAACTGCATAAGACCACCAAGCTGCTGCACTGCATTTCCATTTACAGATGTCGCACTAGTTCCAACATTTTGCTTGCGATTCTGGATCAATCGATTTGCTTTAGGAATACGAGGCTTAATCTTGGGCTGTGTATCATCATATGTGTTATCACTTAGAAGAAACTTCTCCATCTCTTTTATCAATCTAAGAGCTAGTTGATATTTATCTGACAGTACTCCTACTTCAACAAGTTGAAGACATCGCATTGATAAGTAATCATATCGATCAATTCTATTATTAGCAATGACATCATCCGAAGATCGAGCTAGAACATGCAATCGCTTAAAATCTTTTTTCCACCGGTCAATAACATACAGGGACGGAATTTCATGCACTTGCTGCAACTTGAGTACAGACAAGGCATGCCTGCATAGGATCCCTCTAAACTGAAACGAACCACATATGCACTGAATTTCCTTCTCTTCTGTGTTGAATAAAACTCCATGGTTCTTGTTCATTGTCCTCTTGCCATCATCAAGAAAAATACATTCCCTGACATCAAAAGTAGATACCGGTCCATCTACCTTGAGCAGCGATGCATGACAGTACATTATGGCCTCAATCTCATCTTGAAACTTCTTAAACATATTAAGTGTGAATACTCTAGAAAGTTGTTCTTCCATGTAAAATTTAGACACGGAAGGTCGTCGCTTGTGAAATGTCTCAAAATCTGCTTGAGCTTCCTTTTCATATTTATCCAATAATGCCATCTCGTATTTACCAAGAAATTGCTTCAAAGAAGTCTTTGCTTCAATATGGCCATCAAAAAATGCAACTATAGTCTCATTGCGCTGGGTGGTAGACATGCCAGCCCAAAATGTGTCTTTTAGATATACAGGCACCCAAGAAAGCCGGAATTCATACAATGATCTGATCCATTCATTACCTTGAAGTCCATATATGTCAACCATCCTTGTCCAATCTTCTTCAAACTCATCAACTGTTAAGGAATCATAGACAGCCTTCTGCATTGCCTTGTTAATGGCTCTATAATCTGCTGACCCACCTAATTTTTCAGGTACTCTTTTCATTATCTGTGACAGGCACATGCGATGGCGAACATTGGGGAGAACTTGAGCGACAGCATTCTGAATGCCCTTGGATTGATCAGTAATGAGGGCCTTGGGGAACTCTCCATACATACATGCTATCCATGCTTTAAACAACCATACATATGTCTCCATGGTATCATCTGATAGCAAGCAGCAACCCAATAGAACCAACTGGCCATGATGGTTCACCCCAACAAATGTTGCAAGAGGCAAATCATATTTATTTGTCACATATGTTGTATCTAGCATGACGACGTCATTGTAATATTGATGTGCAGCCCTTGACCGTGCATCTGCCCAGAAGACATTTCTCACACTCCCTTCCTCATCCAAATCCATAACATTGAAGAAATTTGTATTCTTTGCCTGCATTCGGGTGAAAAAAAGACGAAGGGCTTCAGCATCCCCTTCCCCAAGCTTTAATCTACCTCTTTCCACAAAACTCTTATGCTCACTCTCACTAAAGAGTAGTTCTTCAAGTGCACTTAATCTATCAAGCGGCATAGTTGGCGGCAATCTCGGCTCATCAGTTTCTCCTTGGTTTCGATCAGCACGCTTCTTGGCAGCACCTGACAACTGTCTATAACAAGTCAAGAACCTTGCCATGGAGGGGCTAACTGGGTGGTTGTGGTCAATGTTAGCCACAACCAAATGAAGCATCCCATCACCCCATAGCTTAACTTTAATCCTAGCTGGACAATTTGTTTTTGCTGAGTTGCGCTTCCGATACTTGGGCTCTGGTCGCTTCCGACCCCCTTTGCAGCACATCAATTCTAAGTACAAGCAGTGGCCGTCTTCCGTGAAGGCAGATCTTCTTATGGCGATGCCAAACCCCACCCGGCGAGCATACCGCTTGTAGAATTTAGACACCTCTTGATGATTTTTGAACACCATGCCCACCTCAGGAACTCTGTCGTCAATTTCATCCCCAACATTATCATCAATCAATTCATCATCGTCCATTCCTTCAATTCCGTCCATGGCACTATCTCCCGTTACATCCTAAATAAAAATTAAAAAAAAAATCAACAAACAGAAAAAAAAAAAAAAAAAAAAAACTACATAACTTTCCCATGACAAAACGCCAAAAGAAAAAATCTACCTTTACAGCTAAAAGGAGAGAAAAAGAAGGAAACAACAAGTAAAACCCTAAATCTGAAGCACGAAATCGTGAGGCTAATAAGACAACAAACTGATCACACGGAAACCAATATGCAGAAGAGTGCAGTAGGCAAAAGATTGAAATTGGCGTGAGGAGGTGAACCGACCTGGGAGTTGAGAGAGAGGGCGGGCCTTCTGGGTTTCCTCTGTCGGGCGCTGGGTCCTTCTATACCCTGCATCGCCTGCTCAAGAAAAGAGAAGTGGATCGTTGTAATGATCGCCGGCGTTGTTCTCCGACGAAGCCGGAAAGAATTCGCCGAGGGTTTCCTGGCGGTGAGAGAGAAGAGGGGAGGGTGATGGTGGCCGGATCGGGCGTGCCTCTTCTGCGTTCGTAGGAAAGAAGGGTCCCACCTAAACACGTGAGTTGCAGGTGGCGAGGGTAAAAGTCTAAAACAATGGGGTACAATTGCCTTTTTTATGAGAAATTAAAAAAACACCCTTATAATTATTTTCGTAAAAAAAAGATCCCATTTTGTTTTAAAAAATATTAAAATAATATTCTATCTTATTTTTTATCTTAAAACTTTTTTATTTTAATAATATTATAATTTTTTATCAAAACTATTATAATATATATTAAATTTATTTAAAATTATACAACACGGGAATTTAACTCAAATTACTTTTAATAAATTTAGCTAAACTTCTTACTTAATTTTGATTGGTTTTAATAAAATTAATATTTTTAAATAGTACTACAGTTTTGATCATGCGTATTTTATACGGTGAAAATAAAAAATGTCTTTTGATTTTTTTATTTACTTCTAAATTTATATTATGAAATTTCCTTAAAGTAGTTCTTTTTAACTATTGTATTTTATTGCATTGTAATAATTTTATCTTAATTAGGGTTATTTATTTATTTGAGAAAGATTTTATGCTGCATTTTCATACAGTTTATTATTGTTCTATTTATTTTTATTTTTTTAATTGACATCATATATCCAACCCTTTGAGGTAATTAATCCTAGAGGTAATTAATTCAATCATTCTATGTTAATATATTCAATTTCTTATTATATTAACGAACTATTTTATATCGGTTTGATTTATTTAATTATAATAATAAAATTTAATCGATTTATTTAAAAAAAATCGATTTCAAATAATTCAATTTGATTCTAATCAAATGTTTCGGCATAGTAAAATTTTCAAGTAGTTCAGTTTAATCTATTGGATTATAACCGGATGCTCCTACTATATATATTTTATCGATAAAAATATATTTTTGTATAAAATATAATTTTATTATTTTAATTAAATTTTAAAGCAAATAACATTAAAAATATAAAAATAACATAAGTATGAGTAATTATGTTTTATAATATAATTTTATTTTTTACAGTGAAAAAATTACAAAAAGTATATATATATATATATGTATAGATTATTTTTTTTAAAAAAAGTTATCCTTTGAAAATATTTATAAATTATTTTTTTAAAATTATTCTTTTTATCTTTTAACAAAAATATTCTGTTTAAATTATTATTAATATTATTATTTGGAAAAAATAAAATAAAACGAACAATTCTTCTTTGTTACACTATAAATAGGCTTTTGTCTTTCTAAGAAAAAAGGAGATGCAAAAATTCGATCAATGTTCAAAATATTCGTTGATCAAATCAGTTCGATTCTAACTGAATATTCGTAAATTTATCGGTAAAAGATGTGTTTTTTATAAAATATAATTTTATTATTTCAATTAATTTTTAAAAAAATAACATTAAAATATAAAATAATATAGGTATGAGTAATTATGTGTTATAATATAATTGTAATTTTTTTAAAAAAATTTACAAACTTTTAAAAAAAAATTATCCTTTGCAACATTCATAGATTTTCCTTTGAAACATTTTTTTTACCCTTTTAACATAAATATTCTGTTGAATTATTATTATTATTCGGAAAAATAAAACAGACAATTCTTTTTTTTACCCTATAAATAAGCTTTCACCTTTCTTCTTTCTCTTTCTATCGCCCAACTAAAACCCTAGGAATCCATTTGAAGGAGGCCGCTCGGATCCAAATTCAAGAGGTTAACATGGCCGACCATCAGTTGGGTGATGAAAGACCTCATCTTTCTGCTCAAGAGGTACTGAATTCATCTCCGTTTGATCTCGATTCGCTTTTTTTCGTCCCTTTTCCTTCTGATTTTGTTGTTTGTGGTTCAGGTGTCGGATAACTTTGTTCCGCAGTATTACTACATCATGCAGCATTCGCCGGAGTTGCTGCACCAATTCTACCGGGACGGCAGCCGGCTAGGATGGTCGGATGCCCTAGGCGCCGTGGAATCCGTCAACACAATAGAGGTGAATTCTTATAACACCCACTTTATGTTTTCCTATAAATCTGTTCAAAAATTATTGAATTTTCATCTGAATGATCGGTTTAGGCGATCGATCAGAAGGTGCTGTCGAGGGAATTGGGTACGGTGGAAATAAAAACGGTGGATGCACAAGAATCATTTGAAGGCGGGGTAACTGTGCTTGTGGCAGGGTACCTCACTGGGAGCAATTATGTCAAGAAGGACTTCATTCAATCCTTCTTTCTTGCACCTCAGGAGAATGGATTTTATGTCTTCAATGATGTATTCAGAGTTGTGGAACGGGAAAGCCACCACCAAGAGCAGCAGAATTTCCTTGACGATCATGGTTGGTCTGTTTTTCCTTTTCGACTTCATATCCTAGGTTCCATTGCTATTTCATGTTTGTTTGTTTTTTTAACTAAGATGTGACCGAAGACCAAACAGTTCCTTCGCCGGTAGAAGATAAAGTAAATGGGGGAGATGTCTATGATCCTTCTGAAAATGGAGAAATTGAGGAAGTGACAAAACCTATAGTTGATGTTATTGTGGATGATGCTAAAGATTCTCAGCCACAGTTGGTTAATTCAGATGTTGAAATTGTGCAAGCCGATGTGATCGAGGAAGCTGTTCAGCCTAAGGTGGTCGATTCGAATGTTGAAATTGCACAAGTTATTGCCAGTGCGGAAGTTGCCAAAGATTCTCAGCAGGAGGCAGTGGATGCCAAACGATCATATGCTTCGATTGTAAGTAATTAAACACTGGTTGATTTTCACAAAATGTATCCATAGAACTGGGACCATCTAGTTTTTTACATATGCACTAGAGAAGGTTTCATTAAGGGTGCATCCTTGTGATCTATGCTATTAGCTTTTCATAGTTTTTTATTTTGAAAAAAAAAATCACAATATCGTCTTGATGTGCCATGGATGTAGGTGAAGCTCATGAAAGAAAAATTCTCTGAATCAGCTCCTGCGCATGCCCCCTCTAAGCCGATATCGATTAAAATTGAACCACAAACCACCCCCACACCCACTGTTGCTCAAGTATCTGCTGATATGCCTGAATCCACTTCTCCTGTTGCTGATAGCAGCAAAAACCAAGATGCAGAAGGTAATAACCACTTGAATTTGATTGTTTTTTTTGGGGTCAAATTTCAAAGTTTGTTTTCTCCTTTGTAGCAGATGGGCATTCGATATATGTGAAAAATCTTCCTTTGGATGCAACTCCTGCTCAACTCGAAGATGTGTTCAAGAAATTTGGTCCTATTAAGCCAGATGGTATCCAAGTTAGAAGCAATAAGGTTATTATTATTATTCTTTGTTTTATCTTAAATCTTTTCAGTCTTCCGCTTTTTCTTCGCTTTACTGTGCTCTGACAAAATACTTTAAATCATATGCAGTTACAAGGTTTCTGTTTTGGGTTTGTACAGTTTGAGGCGGCAACTGCTGTTAGCAGTGCGATAGAGGTGATTCTTATGAGATTTAACAAGTTTGACATTCTTTCATTTATCCTTTTGCTTTGCTTTACTAATTGTTACGATCCAATCCAACATCATTGTAAACCAAATCTATCATTAGTTTCCAACCATGGGTCGAATGAAATCCGACCCATAAATCAGTAACTAAAAGAATCGAAAAAGCTTTTTTTGTGTCACTTAAGTTATTGAGGAATTCCTGAACCCAAGAATCAGATTGAATGATTTTAACAAATCATTTGATTTTGAAGTGCAACAGAATCGTCTTAATGTCGCACTAATTGTCTGATCAGGATTGGAATTAGTCCTGGCTTGTATGTTTTATCTGCCATTGCTCTTTTTTTTGGGAACCTCGATACCATGAGATCATCTACTAGTAACAAAAAACAGAAACAGCATAATCAGAACCTTTTTATTCGCATAGGGATTTAGAAACTATTAGAGTTTTTTACATTACCATCCCCCTTTATCTCATTCACAAGGACTGACCTCTAAACAAACTGTCGATATAAGGAACCGCTGTATGTTGAGTTATATGAGGTAATGGTTTATCTGTGTTTTGGCTAATAAAAGGAGCATGAGAATGGAATGTATTTTGGCTAGTCACTTGTTTGATAAATACCATAAAATAATTGCTTGTTCAAATCACAGGCATCACCTGTATTGGTCGGTGGCCGTCAAGCCTATGTTGAAGAAAAACGAGCTACAGGTGCACGAGGTAAGCCATCGAAGGACTTGTGATTATAGGTCTTTGCATGAGTACTTAAATACTTTTCAGAACAGGCCTTTGCATAAATACCTATTGGTAGACCTTTCTATATGGATTACATTGCTAGATTATGTTGTTTTATCCTAAACACTTGTAACTCTGTCGTATCGTTCGGAAAATGCACTTTTGTACCATGGATTCAAGAATCTTTCTTGCTTTGCCCACACAATGATGATAACACAATGGAAAGATGTAATTCTTGCTTTTGTGAGCCGAAATTGAATTTACAGCTTTGTTAGATATGACAAGGCTATTACTTTGAGCTCCATTGATTGTTTAAATGAATGCATACTTCTTCTTCTTCTGCAGTTACTAATAATAGAGGAAGATTTCCACCAGGAAGAGCATTTCAGAACAACGGGCGAGGTCGTGGCAACTATGCCGGGAGGGGATACGGTAGGGTGAATTTCAACACTAGATCTGGATCCGACCATGGAGGTAGAGGTGCTGGTAGGAGTGCCTACTCAAATCGCGGCAATGGCCTTGTATACCAGAAGGTTACTCCCATGGAATCAAACGACGGTTCCCATTAGCTTTTCCTCTCGCGCAAAGGGTCTTTCGGTCGGGACTCCTTACCCTTATTTGAGTTATTTTTCATATTATCTTCTATAGTATTATTACCTTAGCAACACTTAAACTTATCTTGGAAATTATTGGTTCAATTGGAATTAATAATATTATTATTTCTAGTTGTTGTTCATCCAAGTTGTTGTGCTTGTGCAATAACCATAAGAGAGGCATAGAAGTGGAATGGCATGTGAAATATTAATCCATGTATTTTTTTGTTTTGCTTATTTTGATATCAATATTTGAATGATAAGTTATAGGAATAGAATAAAACTAGTTCAAGCACAAGTTATGCACACATATAATATTACTTAAAATTTTATTAAATACATTTAAGTGTAGATCTAAATTTTCAAAAAATTCCTTTTTACAATAGTTTTTGAGTACTTACTGAGACTCATACTCTAATTATAAGTTAAAAAGTATCTGTACATTTTTGAAAACCCTATTTTATTAAAAAGTAATATTCATTATTAATTATTAAGAAATAAATAACTAGTGGGATAAACCTAACAAGCGTCATGTACCAGCTTGAGCAAACCACTCAGAATTCAAATATACATACGATTCCTTTTGAGAAGAAAAACTTTCCAAAAAAAAGATTTAGAAGGAACTACAACTCCGTAGGTTTCCGGAGTTTCCATTCCCAAAGATCTTTTTGGAGTTGGAAAATTCAAGCACAATCTAGTCCGTTAAACCACAATCGAATAACAGACGAAGAGTTTCACTTAGCTAGTAGTGAGATTTCTATCCAGGACCATGGTGTTGCATAAGGAAGCTAAGAGTGTAAATCTAGCTCACACAAAAATTTTAAAACCTTGCCACTTTACGTCTCCCTCCTTGACCTCCTAGGTCGAGGGCCAGACGCATCGTCGACCTTTTCATTCTCCTCTTTGTCCTCTGCGCCCCCTGGAGCATCGTTCTCCGCGGTTTTGATGTTGGTTTCAGAAGTTGGTACTGCAGGAGCCTGCAAAATAAAGGAAGGTTCCTGGAGTTAAAAGATAGATCAAGAGGCAATTTGCATTAAGCCGGAAGAAAACCAGCAGTCACCTGAGTCTTCTTTTTGCCAAAGAGAAGCCTGAATGTAGCAGTAATAAAAACGACTGCTATCGAAATCAAGACTCCAATGGTGAGAGTAGGTTGTTGCTCTGCCTTCTTGATAACATCCTACAAAAGAAACCAGTCATCAGGCCTGAAAACACAAGACTAGATTTCTTGATTAGGTATAAGGAATTGAAAAAAGAAAAAGAAAAAGAAATCTGAAGAAAAAACTTGGAGCAACAGCTCACTATGATTTTAATCTTGTAAGGCTCCAAGAAAGGAATGTCTGCTGTCTTGTAAAGGAGATCAAATATTTTCTTCTGCAACAATGAATGGAAAGATTAAGAATGTGATGTTCAGCAAGAATTAACTTGGAACAACTAGATTTAAAAACTAGAGTTTGCAGATGGGAACATCACCTGGAAACCTGAAAGAGCATCTCTGAACCCAACAGTTGCTTCTTCAGTCTTCTCTTTTTCTTTCTCAGCCTCATATTTAGGTTTCCATGTCTCCAGCCGATAAGACTCAGCAACCTTCTCATCACTAGCTACCAAAATATTGTCAAACAGAATGCCATCCTGCATAGTCCATATCTCGATACCAATGGCTGCAATGGGCTCAAAATTGGGCTTGTCAAGTTCAAAGTATTCAGGGTTATCTATCTCTTGGGGTTTCCAGATACCCTTGTAGTTTGGATTTTCAATTAGAGGAGCAGACCATTTTCCTTTGTATGCTGGGTTCCTCTTCATGGGCCTCTTCCACTCTCCACATCCAGGTGCTTCTTCACACTTTGGGTTGTCTATCTTTGGTGCTTCCCATTCTCCATCCTCTTCATCATCCCAATCTTCTGGCTTTGTGGCTTCAGGGTCATCAATTTCCTCAGGCTCATCATCCAACCATCCTTCCGGCTTGACTGCTTCCTCATCTTCAATCTCCATTGGTGCATCTTCATCCCAGTCGTCAGGTTTTACAGCAGCAGAATCTGGAATTTTAGCTCTTTCATCCCAGTCCTCAGGTTTCTGGTCATCGGGATCAGGTATTGTCTGGGGTGGAATTAGAGCCGGCTCAAAGTCATCAGCAGACAAGAAATTGGCTTTTTTCTTCTCTTCACCATCAATCAAAATTTTCAGCTCATTGTCAGGTTTCAAAATAGCAGTATAAACATGCGAGTTTTTGTCAAATGGAACTGATGGAGGATACTTCAGATGATGCTCCACGTACTTGCCAGTTTTAGGGTTCTTGTGCTGGAGGATGAAATGCACCTTATTCGTGGATCCACACTTGTCAGGTCCAAACATGATGGTAAATGGGGACTCATTGTCAAATCCCTTAGGACTCCAATCAGCAGCCTGAGGACGGAGGTACTTCAGATATGCACCTCCACATTCAAGTCCATTTTGTAATCGAACTTCAAACTGAAGAATAACAGTTCCATCCTTGAGAACAATTGGCCCCTCAAGTTCTTTGACGATGGCATATTTTCTTGCCTTCTCACTCACAAGCATCCCATAGTCTTCATGGCCATCACTCTTGGAGTATTTCCATATGCCTAATTAACCAAGACAACTTTGTAAGAATGGTGGCACTGGTTGCCAAAAACCATAAGCAAAGCAAAGAAAAAAAAAACTGGGAAATAGCATACTTTTTCCAGGTAAATTTTGTGCCATGTATGAAACCAACATGTGGAAAAGATGATGTCACACCATATAGGTATTCAAATTTTGGTGCACAATACTTCTGATGCTTGCCTTGTACAAGTTAGCCAAGAAACGTTTTATGATGGTAAACTACTGGTGGTTGATTTCAGTAAAAAAAACAACTAAAGAACATGGTGCTGATGACTAAACTTCTCATAGAGAATCACATGCTCCACCCTTCGAGGTATAGAAACCCAAATAGTGTGTATATATTTGCTCAAAATTCTAACCTGAAAGCACACTAGAATAAAATACAATATGCTCATGTCATGAAAACCAGATATGAATATCAAGTATCAAACCTTAAACTCGCAAGTAAACATTCTTTCTAGAGAGCACAGGCAGTGAATATATAGTTAAAAGAGTTTCCTATGCCATATTACTTAATTGGCATTTTAGTTATTTTATCATAATTCACAGCTTTTATTATCATGTTCCTATTCAGTAACATATTAGTATGGATCAAGAAGTAAATAAAGGATAATAAAATAAATACTCTATATCTCAGATTAAGAATTTTGATGAGGAAATTATAGTTTATTTATTAGCACTTCTGATCTTTCAAAATGCTATTTCTCTCAATCAAATAATTGAAAATGTCACGTTCTATTCTTATTTATTTCCAGTCTCCAATTTGAAAAAAATGTGTTAAATATTCAGATCCATACTGGTGTTGGATACCACATATCTGAATCTGAGAAACATAGAAGGAGTCAATAACGTGGTCTTAGGCCTTGGTCATGCAGACTACACTCAGATTCTATATGTTTTTTTAAGAAAGAAATGCAATGCTACAATAAACTAGCTAAATTAAAATTTTCTTGAATTAAAAAATTGAAAGAAGTTTAATGAGGAAGAGAGATAAATAGATCAAAGTCAATAACACTAAATTCCCATCCCTGCAGCTAAAGAAAAACACTTACACAAAGTATACCATCATCAAGTTGTGATTGTCCAACTATTTTAGATTGGCTACATGAATCCTGTTCTTCAATTGAATTCTGTGTTAAGCAATATCACTAGTACTATTCAAATTTATTTAATTATTTTGTGTTACATTAATTGATGTTTTCTTTAGCCACCCTCTCCCTCATATATTTCCTTCTAATAAGTTCATATCTCCCCTATTTATAGAACTTATTGATCGGCTTTGAATATCGTCTCAATTTAATTTCTCTCATTTTATCAGCCATCGGAGATACACATAATTGCTTTGAAATAATAAATATTTTTTAATTATATTTCTTCAAGTAACTCCACACATCTATCTATCTTAACATTTTCATCTTTGCTACATCCATTTTTTAGACTTAATACCCGAACCAAGTATTCATAGGTTCAAAAAAGTTAGTTGTTCTTTGATATCCTATTGACTTGCCACAGGTAAATGACAAAGTCATATAAAATGTACAAAGTTGTTACACAAAATTAATGGATTATGTTCATACCAGAACAGGGCAGACCTCGTTCACCTTTCTCGTTAACTTATTGAAGAACAACTAAAAAACTTAGCATCCATACAAGTAATAGTTAGGCAATTTAGTTTCATCACATTAATCGCCATAATTTATTCCCTCATGTTTCTTTCCCATCATTTTTAGATCTGCGAACAGTGATCCCAGAATCATTTGCCCGATCATGAAAATACGAAGCAGAAACCTAAAGATGAAGACTCCACTCTGATAACGGAAGATCTACTGCGAATTAACAACAGATCGGAAAGTAATTTACCCTGGTAGTCCGCCTTGTCAGAAACGATCCACCGCCCCTCAAACGACTCATCAAAGGGCTCGTAGAACAGCTGCTTCAGAAACGACAGATCATTAGCCACATCCCGAAAACACCAATACTGGAAGAAAGAAGCAAAGAAGAGACAAACTACAGGATCCGACGCCCAAATCTGCAGGAAAGAGGAAGCAATCAGCACCAAGAGAAGTGGGGCGGCCATCCTTCTGCCGCTCAGTGGAGGGAGCGAGCGCCGGCGAGGATCTCCCGAGGCAGAGACCGGAGCAGATGTCGGAGCGAACCACACTTGCCTCGCCTTCTCGGTTGACCCCTCTCTCTCTCTCTCTCTCTCTCTCTCTCTCTCTTAATTAAAAAGCTCCCAACGATTTGTCTCTTCCAATGACATGAGAGACCACGTCGCGTGCCCCAATAAAATGCTGCCATGTCATCAACCACTATGAGACCCTCCTCGATAGATATTCTGGCAGGTAGGTATTTTATATTATTTAGTTTATTTATTTTTTAAAATAATTTTATTAATAAATATAATTCATAAATTTTATTGATGGATATTATGGATGAATAATTCGTAGTTTTTTATTCAGTTAGGATCCTTGTTACAATATACTCTTGTCATAAATTTATGATGAAAATCTAGACCGTTCGATTTTAAAATAGAAGATTAAATCTAGACCGTCGATTGAATGAGTGATTTGTTTGAGAAAACTGAGAGACGGCGAGAGAGATAGGAAACCCAGCAACAGCGTTCGCTGAAAAGCGTACAAATCAACGGTCGATCGTCTGAACTCTGGGCTCGGCTTCTCGCTCTGTCTCCATGGTGAAGAAGCTTCTTCACGCAGATATGAACGTCGGTCGTTTCAATTTCCCTGATTTAAACCAAAAATGCGATCTGAAACTGACTTCTCAACAAGAATATGGAAAAATCCGACGACGGGAAACCTGTGCTACGTTGTAGAAAAGAATACGGAAAAATCTCGGCTACTTCTCTCAGTGACGGCGTGCTACGCTGCTGCTAGGTTTCCCGTCTATGTCGCAAGTTCCCTCAAGCAAATTTCTTATTCAATCGACGGGCGAATTTGTGTTCTCTCAAACAAATCACTCATTCAATCTACGGTCTGGATTTAATCTTAACTTTAAAATCGAACGGTGCACATTCCGTCACAAATTTGTGACGGGAGTCTATTGCGACAAGCAATTTTTTTGTTTTTTATTTATGAATATAATTTATGGACAAAATGATAACTCTAAAAGAGTAAAATGGTAAATTTAAAAATATAAGAGCGATTTAAAAAACATATATCATAGCGTGTAAAATCAAATTTGTTTTTAAAATAAAATAAGTACTTCCTCATCGTCTCCCATTTTAAACTATTTTAATATACATAAAATTAATTAAATAAATAAAATCAACAACCCACCAACAAATTTAAACATTATTATATTACCCTACGGTACGATAATAAATAATAAATTATTTTTTTCAAATAATCAAAATTTAAAATTTATACGACATATGCATACGTTTGAGCAATTAATGACATTGAAGTATCACGTTGGAATTTATTTTATTTTTAAAATTTATTTGGTACTAGATCATCTATTTTAAAATTAATTGATATAAATTAAATATCTAATATAAAAAATTAAAAAAATACTACTATATTAAATTATTTTTAAAGATACTTTCTTAATGTTTAAGTCATTGGAAGCAAAAATAATATAGGACAGAATTTGAGAGAGGAATTCAAGAATCTATTAGCGTAGAATATATCAAAGTATTTATGATAAAAAATGGTAAATCCTAGTTAATCTTATTGATTATCCCTGTGATGATCAGTCTGATTCCATGAAAGTTTCTCATCGGCCACTAGTATAAATCGGGAAGTACACACAGCGGTCAGCCAGACGTCCAACATTCTTTGATTGCGCTCCTCATTTGAAAAAAAATTTCTACAAATACGTCGTAGCTGGGGATCAAATCGTAGGTGTCTAGATGACAACTTAGATGTCCTACCGCGGTACCATTGTCCGGGAACAAAAAAAAAAAAAAAATCTATCGTGGTCTACTGTATTTATATATTACAATTTTAATTTTAATATACTAAAAACTTTAAAATTAACGTTAAATAACAATTAAAATTAATTAATTTGATTTGTTCCTATAAAAAGAGATAAAGTTTCCGGTTAGACAGCGTCAAAACCGGCATCACCGATCTTCTTCCTTTCTAATCTCTTCACTTCCGCCATCGGTGGCTCCTAACTCCTCTCTCTCTTTCTCGATGACGACTGCCAACATCGACACCGTCGCCGCTTCACTGCGCAGCTGCTCTCTCACCGCCTCCGGAGGCAACAGAGCTGGCGTGAGCGCCGGGAAGATCACAGTGGACCTCCACTCCGACTCCGCGCTGCCCTGCCACTGGGAGCAGCACCTCGACATACAGGTGCCATTTCCGCCCCTCCTTCCGACGCTCCCTCTTCTTAAATGCTCCAATCATTGATCATAAATGCGCCGACCATCTCAAAATCCTATTTTGGAACCCATCTCGCCGTCAAAATCCTTCCTTTTCCCGGCGATAGATTGTCATTAATGCTCTTGTCCTGTTTTTTAAGGCTTAGTTTTCGAAATCTTATTGCCTCTCTTGAACTTGTTTCCCCTCGTCGATGATGATAGCGGTTGTGTGTTCTTGATCTTCATTTTGCATCCTTTTCGATTTGTTTCTGTATCTGCTCTGCGAAGCTTCATCACTCTTTCTCGTAAAAGTTAATCCTTTTTCTTGTCGATTTGATTTTTTCCAGACGGGCGAAATCTATTACATCAATCGTGAGACCGGCGTCAAAACGACGGAGGACCCGCGCGCCGCCGCCGCCCGGCATACTCCTCCGACGACGACGACGACGCGACGTCCGACGAGTACATCTGCCTTTCTGACTACGTGGAGGAGGAGGAGGAGGAGGAGGACGACGACAGCGACACCGGCGACGGCTCCTCCAGCGCGTCCTCTGCTTCCCCTCCCCACCCCTCAGCGCCAGGCCATGTCCTAGTGGCCGCCGGCTGCAAGAGCTGTTTCATGTACTTCATGGTTCCCAAGCACGTCGACGCCTGCCCCAAGTGCGGCGGCGGCGGCCTCCTCCACGTCGGCCGCAACGGCTGCATTATCTGAACCATCAAAATCCGATCCAAGTTCCAAATTTGTTTCCTCCTCCCCGTCGATGTAATTGAATCACCAACAAGATCACAGCGATCGCCTGCTTCTAATCAAATTCGCGGCTTGTTCCTCTGCTCCTCCACCTCCTCCCCGATGCTGCAATAATTGCGTCGACGCCCGCCGCTCGATACTTGCAGACAGCGGCTTGTTTCGTAGTTCGACGGTGGCGCCGGGACCGCTCGAGCTAGGCCCACCCGCGCAAGTACAAAAATATTCCCTCTCTTTCATTTCGTAGCAAAATCAATGCAATTCCGCGCCCAGTCGCCAGCAAAAGTTCGGCGTTTGATAGTAAAAACACAGCCTCCCTTCCTGCTTCGCTTTATGGGCACACATAAAAAAGACGAACCTAATTATCAGGGCACCTTTTTAAAAATAAAAAAATAAAAGGGTTATATTAAAAATATTATTATGGTAGCCAACTGTGTTAAAACAAAGAAATTAGCTGAACAAATTAATAATTAATTTTTTTATAAAAGTACCTAATATGTAATATTTTTAATAAAATTAAATTAGAAATAATTTATTTTAAAATGTTATAACAACAGCTATTTCGAAACTATTATAATAATATTGAAATAATAATATTTTTGTATGAAAAATATTATGAGATAATTTTTGAACATTTTTTAAAATATATATACTTATAATGATTTTAATAATTAAAAACCCCTTTTTTTATAATCAAGTTTAAGGACAACTTGAGCAAAAAAAAAAAAAAAAATAATTTTAATAATTAAAAGCCCATTTTTAAGTTTTTAATCAAGTTTCAAATGACACACACATCGAGTGTTGCGAAGGGATCGTGGCAAAATAATAGTTTTTTTTATAGTTCAAATATTAGCTTCATTCCATTTTTTTAAAATATAATTTAGATATCCGGACTTTAGGCTCAGACATATAAATAATTTTTTTTTGATTCTTTTATCGGTTAAATTCATAAGTATGATCGACTCTGACTTGATCCACTTGATTTCACAAGATCTAATTCCTTTAACTTGGCCATTTGACTCTAGCTCATCAATCACCTGATTCTTCCAGACTTGATTCGTCAGACTCCTTCAGTTCGACCACCTCGACTATGACTCCTCGATCACTAGACCCTTTGCTCCGCTCATCAGATCCTATTAGTTCGACGACCTTAGAGGTGGCACCTACATCATACGTAACTTACAGTATTATTTTTCTCAAAAAACATAGGTAACATAGTTATTTCTCTCGTAAAATGTGGGCAACACATCCATTTCTCCCAAAAGATATGGATATCGTGGTCAATTATTCTAAAAGACATAGGCAAACGCATGAATCATGTAAGGGCATGGTCACAACTCTTTAAAAGATCATCTGCTTTCAATTACGCATACTCACATCCAACTTTTTCAAACTCTTATACTTTCCCTTTACTTACACTTTTCATAGCTCATGTGGTAATTTAAATGTCGGTGTGACCACATCAGTCCAACATCGACGTCCATTCTAACATCTCATAAAGATCGAGATGTCTTCCTCACCTCAAAACTTCTTCAATAGTTGCTTATTTTATTGATTTGTCAAATTATATTCTCATACATAAATATCATTAAAAAAATACTCTATAGTATAATATATCATAGTTGAGATTTAAATCGTGAATATTTCATTGATTTTTGAATCATTTCAATAAAAAATGAAATCTTCCACCCTAATGATTTTGCATAATCGATCTCATGATTATGTATGAGGAGGTAAATTAAAAAGTTATAGTTAATCATGACGGAGGAGGGCATTGTCTCGATTTCATCAAAATTCGATCCTTATTCTACTTTAATAATTTTTTATTTCGTTATTCAATTATATTTTAATTATGCATGTATTGTGTTGGAGGGGGAAATAGATTTTTATAATAATTTTAAAATTTTAAATTTTCATTTATTTTTCTAAATATTTTACGACTGTGCTCCTCTGTTCAAATCCTGCGCTGCTCTGCGAATGGGTCTAGAGAGAGAGAGGGGGGTTGGGGGGACTGTCGTGGGCCCCCCTACCGTTTTGCCCAGTGAAAGGAAAGGGACAGGACTTGCGACGGAAGCAACGATGTCTGGCGGCTGCTGCTGCCACTTCTCTTCTAGCTTGTGATGCTTCATTAGTTGGTTTGGTTTCTTCTTCTTGCTGCTGATGGGCTCCTCTGCTGTTTTGCATCATGGCCAAATGATTTTTCCTTTGAAAGAAGATGAGTCTTCCTTGGGTCTTCACACGTTCACAATAATATAATATAATATAAAAGTGGTGATACATAATATAAATAATATATATATAATGACATCACATTGACAGTAGATCCTACTGACATTGGTAATGAATTTCAATGACATAAGGAACATGCAATTGTGAACATCATTATTATTTTTGATAGTATTTTTTTAATCTTTACAAGTTTGATAAATTTACTGAATTAATCAGCCAGTTTGATAAATTTAATCAAGTTTTTACAAGTTTAAAATTTTATCATTATTAATTTATATTATCGAATTCAAATCTGATTGTATAGATACGTTAAAGAGACTTTCAAAACTATATTTATTTTAGTTTGAATGATTTAGAGTTCTCTAAAGTAGTATCGGTTAGTTAATATCATCCTAAATTTTATATAAATTTATGATAATTTTTTTTAAGAATAAATTAATTTTAATTTAAAAATCTTTAAATTTATTAATCAATAAGAATATATTTATTGAGATTGTTGAATAATTATGTGAATTATTATTTAATGTTTCTGAATTTATCCTGATAAATGGAACATCTTTTTTATTACAAATAAGAAAAGGCATTCCTTCATAAAATGTTTATGATAAAATGGGGATCTCCTTTTGATTTTTAATTAATTTTTAATCAGTCGAAAATAAATATAGTCGATTATTTTTTAAATATAAATATTTTATTTATCTGAGTTAACTAATTTATATCCCTCCACCTTTTTTTTTTCAAATTTTGAATCATGTTTACCGCTCTGGTATTGTAATCTAGTACCCATCACTCCTCCATAGCCGTACACCCGCATGCTTTTGAGCCACGTATTGGTGGGGTCGGATTCTAACCAGTGAAATGGATGGTAAACAAAAGAGTGTATAAAAGTGTCGACGAAAAGAAAAGGTAATTTCGTTCATCATCTCTTCTTCAATCTCCGTCGCCATCGGCGAACGCCGGACCGTCCCAGAATCCTCTCCATCGTCGGTTCAGGCATGGCATCGACCAGGGCTCCCTCCCACCGGTACGACGCCGTCGATTCGCGCTCCTCCTCCGGCCCCTCCCCTCCCTCCTCCGATCGCAAGAATTCCGGCAAGAACCTCTCCTACTTGCGCCGTCTCATCGGAAATGGAGGGCGCCAAGGAAACTCAGATCCTGTACCTGCAGCCGCACCAGTGACCGAGAACTACTCCCGATCCCTCGTCAGGGCGCGGGATGCCAAGAACGGGCATAATAACTTTGGGAGCTTGGTGAAGAAGCTCATGGAGAAGCGGACTAACCCAAAGCTGGGATCGAGGGATCGCTTGGATCTGGATGTTCCGGATGATAGGATAGCGGAGGAGCTCAAGAAGGGCTCCAAGGCCAAGCATTTCTTGGGGTTGTCGAAGAAACTTTACCAGAAGGGTGGAGCGGCGGAGAAGGTGCTTACTGAGGTCAAGTCGAACACGCGGACGTTGGCCATGGTTCTGCGCAGTGAGAGGGAGCTTCTCGCACAAAATAAGGAGTACGAGGCAGAGATCTCGGAGCTTCGGTTGCTTATGGAGGAGAAGAATAGAGAAGTAAGCACATCTACTTCAAACTTCATCTCGATCATGCTAATGTTTTGATCTTTTTATCGTCAAGTAACGATCTTGAAAGCAAATTCATTATGCAATCCCTTGTGTTTTGCTAATTTCGTAAATGGGAGATGCGTTATACGTATGATGTGACTGTATCGATTTTGTTGATGAATTTTCATTATTTTTCTATGTGCAGATTGAGAAACTGAAAGACATGTGCCTGAAACAGAGAGAAGAGATAAAGGCATTGAAGGATGCTATACTCTTTCCGGACGTCATAAATTCACAACTGCAGGAGCTGCTGGAAGAGCAAGACTTTGAACTGAAACAGGCAAAGCACGTCATCCCAAGCCTTCAAAACCAAGTCATCTCTCTCACTGGACAGCTCCAGTGTCTCGCAGAGGATCTTGCCGAGGTAAATTGTCACCTCCTAGTGATCTTATATATTAACTTTTCTACAAGTGCATTGACGATTCTGATAGATGGAGGGAGCAGACATTATATAATTGCTACTTAAAAACCAATCTCTCATTTTTGGAACAAAATGATTGAATAGCTCAGAGATTAATCATGAAGGTTGTGATATTCTGTTGCAAATTACAGGAAATAATCAATTTAAGTTAGGTCCATAACTCTAAGTCATGATAGCTATATGGAGCTATTATGTAAAAACTAAGATGTTCTAAGCTTATTAATCTCACATGGACACAAGTATGTTGGTCCATTATCTTTATACATTAAAATGGTATTCAATTTCTAAATGACTACTCATTTTGGAATGGAATGAACTTTACTCCAATTCAAAATTATAAACTGTGAAAACCGAACGAAAGATATAAAAATTAAAAAAAAAAGATTTCAAGATTTGGCATGAGTTGTAGATTTTACTTTGTGGCAAATTTGCTTATACTAAAACCTGAGAGACAACTTAATTCAACCAAAAATGCTAGAACACTTAGGTGGTGCCATGGTGGGAAATATTTTTGTATTTAAGTATATTTTAAAAATTCTCATTTGGAGGTGGGTCTAATATGTTTACTCTCATGGATGGCTATGATTTCTCTGCTCAATTTCCGCTAGAAGCCATTCATGCCAAATTATTATCCATCAAAGTGGATTTGAGATCCTTCTGCCCAAGCTTCTCATTGGCATAAAGAAAGGAAGACACCCCAACTTCCATGTCCGTCCACTGAAAATTTCCCCTCTTTTATGGTAAATGGCCCTAAGAGATGGAGTTTGATCCTCCTTTTCACTCCCTAATCTTTATCCTACCCCTCAAGGACAATTCTTCTAGAGCTGACGGATTAATTGTCTTTTGAGTTTTATCTTCCTTTTCATTTCCTTCTTTCTAACATGCCTCCTCAGGTCCAAGACTGAGGTGAAAGATTGTCTTTCATACCATGTTAAGTGTGTGGACTCTTGGTATTTAAACACATTTTAAGAACCATCTGGAAATGTTGAACTTAGAGATTAAGTATCTTTTCCTTCTCACTTCTTTCTTTACAAAGTCCATGATAACAACACAACAACAACAACAACAATCAAGTCTTATCCCACTGGGTGGGGTTAGCTATATCGATCTTTCTACGTCATTGTGTTCTATCCCCTATTATATCATTATTTATATTTAAATAAATTTTATCTTATTTTATTATTGCTAACTAAGTCATTTTTGATCTTCTTCTTCCTCCTTTGATATACATAGAAAGGAATTTAATTAATCTTCCATTGAATATACAATACAATAATCAAGGTATATGAGATGATTAACTCCTTATCATGGAGTTTAGTAGATACATGCATAATACATCTCATACTTATTGGAACACACATGTAGTATTGTATGTCATAATTAAGAACGAGATCAATTTCATGTTTGAAAGATTGAGTCATCTAAAGTTTGGTTATGGACTAATCGACACTTGATAATGCGTTGAAAGTAGGGATGAGAATGGGTACCTAATAACCCTGGGTACCCTTGTAATTAGGTTTGGGCTGGATTAAAATTTGCTTACAATTGCAAGGACCTTCATATTATACATGCTTAAGTCGATACTATACTTTTGGTTCTCATATATCATATTTAGGTGGGTTTAGATAGAAGAACAAGTATCTGAAACATGTGTTTATTTGGGTTCAGTAGCAAGTATTTAATCAGTTTTGAGTTTGGATAGTATTAGAAAGTACTTTTACCCAAGTTGCTGCCATCTGCAGACAACTGAGAATGCAATTGCACCAAAAGAAATAAGAGCCATCAAGCTCTGTTCATGTACCAGTAGGTTATAGTTTGATTATGGAGTAGAAAGAAGCAACATCATATATTCTTTTGTTGTGAACTTTTCTGTGATATCTTGGCACTTCATTTTTTTCTTCTTTCTCACATTCTTTTGTGAATATAGTAGATAATCTTCTAAAGCATAAATGTTCATCCAACGTGATCTAAATGAGAAGAAATAAGCAATGCTCAACTATGGTGTCAAGGGTTCAGAGGTCTCATAATGTACATTTGAATCATCAATAGGGAGATTGTACTAAAATTCTGACAAGATATGTAATGAATTATGATTAGATTAATCACGTTCATGGATTTTCATGTGCGAAGATCATACAAGCATCTTTTTGGTGTTTGACTTACTTTGTGATAATAGGTGAAGGCTGACAAATACGGTGCTAAAACATTCTCAGACGAACATCTAAGCTCTCCAACAACCCCAGAGTTCTATCAGGAGTTTGCTAACCGACTGGTATGCGTTGATCCTTTACATGCCCCAAAATAATTCAAAAATCAAACTACAAAGAAATTAGCAAACAAAAAAGGAAAAAGTAGAGAAATTTTATTTCCTCGCATTAGTAGATATCTACACATCATTATACTATACATAAAATGATAGTAATGGAAATCCAAGTTTGAGAATGCCTTTTTTTTTATACTGTTGTTAAACATTGAGTTCCTTTCTATTAAAATATCTTCTGTGAAGGTAAATCTGATTCTCACACGGTTCCACAGGAATATAGCTCCGAAGATCATATTGCTTCCGAACATGGAAGCCCAGATGAGATGTTCCTCAAGGATTTAAACCCATGTTTAACTCCATGCTTTTCGAAAACAAAGTCTCAGGTGATAACCATGCCTAGAAATTGAAGTCATCTTATAACTGACAAAATTTGTTCACATTGTTGTTCCTTCTCTATTCAGTTTGTTTGTGTCAAAACACCTCCATTGGTTTCTGACTTGTGGTGGTACAATTTCTAGGAAAAGGATGAACTGATTCATGTCTCTTCGCAAAATGATAGATCGTTCAAGTATAACACACAATTGAGCCCCAATATGCCTTGTGCTTCCCGTGGAGGAACACTATCAAAGAGTTCAGAACATTGCCTGAGGCCTAGCTTGGTTAGCAACAGCATAAAGAAGGTTTATAAATCAGATGAAAACAAAAATTTGATTGCAAAACCACGCCACCTAGATCTTTCCTAAACTCAATGGTTGTCTCTTTTGCTGTTTGTAATTGTCTCTACTTGTTTTCGAAGTATTTCCAAGTTCCTTGTATTGTCACTGTGTCAGCTGTGTGTCCATGCAGATCTTGTATTGATTGACATATAAGAATGAAGCTTTTGTTACAAATCTAAGTTAAAAGTTGTCTGAAATGAAGATCTTTTGTTAAGTTAGGCAACTTTTGATATTGTTCATCCCATTTATATGTATTTTTCACTATATGAATTACAGACCATTTATTATTTTTATGTCAGATGTATTTTTTATCATTAAAATTGCGAGCCCTTCACACCATATGAGATGCATTTGTTTATGTGGATTGTAATACATTACTTAGTAAATATTCACATATTAATTTTTATATAAAGTAAAGAAGAATAATGTATAAGAGTATAAAGGAGAAAAATATAAGAGAAATGTGAATTTTTTACCTAAATGAAATTAAAGGTAAAGTTGTGGTAAACCATTAATAAAATTTAATTGTTAGAAAATGTTAAATCTCTTAAATAAGGTGATTAAAAGTGAATCAAATATTTAATCAGCTTAGTAATAAGGTAAAATCATAATGTAAATTTAATGGTGAGAATTTGCTATATGATTAAAGATGAGTTAAAAAATTTAATAATCTTAATTATTTATTGGCCTTTGAATTTATTATTATTTTTATATAGTAATTATAATATTTTTTATATTTACTTTGTTGCGTTTTACTTTAATATTATTGCAATCCACTTTCACATGAACAAAATTTATTTTTCGAGAGGCCTAAGTAAGATAATTAAATTTTAGCATAGTAAAATTTTACAATGATATTATTTAAAGTTTATTTTATTTTACAGAAAACCAACAGTAATATTATGATATTATAATAAAAAATTACGTAAAAATTAAAAAAAATACTCATTTTTATTTAAATCATGGAAGAGACGACCCTTTTTGATTTATTATGAAAAGGACATCTCATCCTATGTCATTATTTTTTTTATTTATGAAACTACCTTTATTTTTTATGTTGTTATAACAACGACAAATGAATATGTGTTACAGTATCAACTTTTCAAGTTTGATCAACACTAATAAATTATATTATAACAGTTATGACTATACACTTTATCTCTAATAACATTATGTTATAACAACACTTTGATATGATCAATACTAATAATATTATGTTGTAACAACTATAGTTCATAATTTTTGTAATATGGACGTTTCATTTTTGATCAATAATAATCAACATTGATCAATATGGGTCAACATCATATTATAGCAGCTATGAATCATAGCTACTATAATATGAATATTTTATTTTTATCAATACTAGTTAATATTATATTATAAAAATTATAGAATCAAAAAATGATAATCCCAAGCCAACATCTCTAGGGGTGGTCGGCCCGGCGAAAGTTTCCCACCGACCACAGGGTAAATCGGGAAGCGCATACGGTGGCCAATATAGCATCCTTTGATTGCGTTCTCCATTTGGAAAAAAAAAATTATAGAATCAAAGTTTTTACAATTGTGTAGTTGTAGTAATAACTATGATATCAAAGCTGCTATAATTGTATAGTAGCTATAATCTTATAACAGTTATAATAGCGTCAAAAACATGGATAATTTTGAAAAATAAAATATGCATAAGATGGAATGAGTTCACTTTCGATAATAAATAAAAATATATATATTTTTTACAATTTGAATAAAAAAGTGTTCTTTTGACTTTTGCCTATAAAAAAATTCATATTTTTAAGACTTTAGTATGTGAAAATATAATTGATAATTAATAATTTGTTATTATAATATTTTAAAGACTTAGATGATTTTAAAGACATTTTTAAGATCATAATATTATTTATTTTCAAATATTTCAACGTGGAGTCCAATTAGATGGGCCCAAAGCCCACAGCACTAGTCCCGGTGGCAGATTCGTAATTTAGCCAGCCCATGGTGCCGTCGATAAAGCTACGCCTCCGGCGAAAAGCGAGCCAGTGTTACTGAAACCCTAAAACTCCAACGAAATGGCGACGGAGAAGCCGACTGCCTCCTTGGAGAAGATTAAGGATTTCTTGAACTCCCAAATCAACGACGAGGCCACTTGGGCCTTCAACATGGTAATCTCAGATCTATCCAGTCTTTGCTCGCGTGCTTTTTGTTGTTATAGATCTTTATGTTTCATTCTCTTTCCATCGCTGTAAGGAAGGAAGTTTATATGGTTTGAGATAGCGCCACCAAGCAGCAGTGATTGTTTAACTGTTTTTCAGATTCTTCACAAGTCAAGTTAATATCTTTGTGTACCTGGACGATCCACTTTAGAGTGGAATTTTCCAGAAATTTTCTACAATTTACGAGTGTTTATCGCAGTAGAACGGAGTAGTGCTTTGTTAAAAGTAATTGCACAGATGATCGTAGATGTGGAAACTGCTTCATGATCATCAGCTAAATGTTGCATTCGCCCTGATCTTTGTTAACAACATCATGAAATTGTAGGAATGTCTCTTGGTAGGGTAACGATATTCTATTTGAAACCAAGAATGATTAGTTCGTACCAATTGTTCTGTAACTTTTAGGAGTAACGTTTTCAGGCTCATGAGTTTGGAATTGTGACATTGTACTGATAGCTAGTATCCTCGATCTTGTCAATGATTTTGTGAGCTTATGTGTTGAATGTCATGCCTAGTTGTATTTAGTTTACTAGATATAAATATACATCTCCACATCTGCAATGAATGTTCCATGATATAGATCCATCAATTTAACTTACTGTGACTTTAGGCACAAGTTTGGAATTATGAATCGTTCATATACAAGATTGGCATACAGCTGAACATTGGAGGTTAACTAGTATCATATATGCTGTTAGCGCTTTTGTGAAGTCGTGTGGCAGGACATTTTTCCTTTCAATTACTTTAGCAGCTACTGCTTATGTGCAAGGCATGTTCTTTTACATAGCTGCATAGATTTAACTTACAACTTTAACTGAGTAGTCTCAGGTTGATAAAATATGTTGCACCATCAATCGAACAGTATTTTCTTATTTCAAAGCTGATTTCCTCAACTGATTATCTTCGGTAAAAGAATGATCTTTTGTTTGTATTCATTGGGGTACTCCGTATCCTGATGTAAGTGAACTTCCATATGTAGTATTGCTGGGTGTGTTGGAAGAAAAGTAAAATAAATGAACCTTAGGAAGATGAAGCTAAGATCTCCTGTATCGATACTTTCTTTGAGCAAGTATTCTTTGAATCTTTCTTAGGGATTAACTCTCAATAAATCTTGGAATATGGAACTATGGTTTTCAGAATCCTGTTCCTGATGTTTATCATAATATCAAAGATAAATCTCTGTGCCATGTCAGTTGAGTTGTAGGTGATAAACTTCAGTATCCATGGTTGGCATTCAAGTTTGAAATGTAAAAGATGTACAAATTAGACAAAAAAGTTTTTTTGTTGCATAATGTTAGTTTATAACTATTTAAAAACAATTTGCAGAAGCTTCTACGCGCCCTTGGCTTGTTTTGTGGATCGATATTCATAATGCGCAATTTTGGAGATCTTATGGCTATCTGAAGAGATCATAAGTTGTCTTCAATGGGCTGGGCACAAATGGTTTGCCACACTGCTATTTCTAGGATTTTCTGTGTTTGATACGATGAACTTGTCTTCTATCTGGTGTTTTAGGGATATAAACTCTGATGAATAAATGAACGATATACCATTTGGAGATCTGATACTAGTTTATGGCATTAATCGATTGATATAATCCGATTGTACTTGTTTCGATCTACTTGCTTAACTAGATTAAGCCAATTATTTTACATAATTCAATTAACTTAACTAACCCAATCAAAACAGTTGAAATTAAACTGCCTTAATAGTTTAGGGCTCATCAACTTTCTTTATCAGTTATATATATTATTTATTTATCATTATTATTATTTTTAATTAAGGTGTTAAGTTTAGAGCCCAATATATATATATATTTCTTTTTAGAGGTTAGAAGGCGTATTTAATAAAATAAAATTATTTATATAGAGGAGAAAATAATAAAGTTATTTGGGCAAAATTTAAATGGGGGTAAAAGTAAAATCTTTAGATGAGTGTTTCTTTAATAATTGTATTTTGAAAATATCTCTTCCATTACTGTTGTAGTGATTATTAATAATTATTATAATACGTAAAAGTTATTGATAATTATTATAATTTGTAAAAATTATTCAGTAGTTATTATAATGTATTTAGAATTTATATTATGTATAAGAGTAGTTATTATAATTTTTAGAAGTTATTGAGTATTGTTATAAAGTATAAAAATTATTCAGTAGTTGTTATAATGTGTTCAAGGTAAGATTATGATTTAATATTTATATTGTATAGCAGCTATCTAAAATCTACTATAATGTATTTAGGATGAATTTAAAATTTAAAGTATCTTAACAATATTATATCAAAATGATATTTACTAACTTGGTCAAAAAAGTATTTAAATTTCATCATAATCACTTTAAAACAGCCTTAAAAGTAATTAGATAATTATTACAATCTTAAATTTTAAATTCATCCTAAATACATTGTAATAATTATTGGATAATTTTTATATATTATAATAGTTATTCGATGTCTTTGATACAGTATAAATATTAAATCTTAAATATTAAATTTATCATAAATATATTATAGTAGTTATGTAGTTACTATCACAGTGCTGAATCAATGATATTTATAAAATTATTGATGAGATTTTTTTTTTAAGAGCGTCTATTTTCTCTTCATTTGAGATAATTTAAACGCCTTATGGATTTTTAAGTAAGTTAATTTATAATTAAATATTAGAAAAATATTTTTTAAAAAAAATAAAGAAGCGGTAGAGAAATGATACTTACTAGAAATGGTAGTATGAAATTGTAGTATGACACTCATAATTACATACATGTCAGTGTGATCTATTATCAATGTGAAATGTGAGTGTCATGTTACGATTTCATATTGTGTATCATCACTCGTACAGAGAATCATACAATGATTGAAGGAATTTCCAATCACGTGTGATACATGTGCATGTCAATGACTTTCAATACAAGCAGACAACTGCACAGTCTGCTGTGTGGAACAAATAAGAGCATGGGGCCCACGCCGATCGTCCAATCCTAATCGATATTGCCCACCCTGTCCCAAGTCAAATTTTCATTCTGCCGCTTATAAGTTTGCATAATTTCCATTGTACACCTTTATAGTTTGCAATTTTATCCAGTCGGCCCGAGTCCACTCCTGTCATTTCAGCCGTTGTGTGATGAGAGCCATTGCCGTTCCAAATTCCACCTCCTCATTCCTCCCTTCAGGCTTCCGGCTTCCAGCTTCCAGCTCATACCGATTTCTCCTCTTCATCTTCTCTCCGATCGGATAAGGTAATGATATGCCTCGGATTATTATTCGGTTGTGTGGATCTTGAGTAGGAACAAGAACAAGATTCCATGTTTTCAAACAGTTTTAACTGTTTTATATTTCAACTGCGATTTTTGGCAGAACAGGTTGATACTGGAAGATCCAATCCCCATTAGGGTTGCTGCAAGCGACCGAGTTGTTCCAGATCCAGTTCAAAGTTTCCACCTTGCTGCTGCGTTGTGGCGATCATCAAAGAGTTGAATCTTTTGTCATAGAGTCTGTGTTTGTTTCGAATATCTAGGGTTTGGGCTTCCGTACGAGTGGCTAGATGAAGGATTCCCGCTCGCCTCTCCTATCTTTCCTCCCTAAGCCCGCCTCCTCTCCGGAAGGCATCAAATTCGACGGCCACGGGCACCTTGGTTTTCCCGGACTGGGGGCTTCCGGCTTGAAGAAGAGAGGCCAGAGCAGCCGCTCATGGATCGAGATCGACAGCGCCGGAAACTCGCGTGTGGTTGCGCTGGATAAAACCGCTTTGATGAAGACGTGCGGCTTGCCGTCCCGGGATCTCCGTCTTCTGGATCCGGTGTTTGTTTACCCTTCCACCATTCTTGGCCGCGGGAGCGCCATCGTCGTCAGCCTCGAGCAAGTCCGGTGCATAATAATGGCGGATGTTGTGTTGCTCGTCAGGTCTGCTGATAACTCTTCGATGCAGTATGAATCAGAACTGTGTCAGCGGCTGCGTATGATGAATGATCAAAATGGTATCTCTCTGCCAACTATGGATAAACTGCTTTCTTGGAAATCTAAATGCAAGAACACAGTTTAGGGTTTAGACTATAATTTCTCAAGTGGATTCAATTTTCATAGCTTAAGCCCCTGGAAATTTATGTACCTGAGAGAAATTCTCTTCATGCTATCATTGCTTTGGTTATTGTTGTACTATTTCCTAAATTACTATCCAGGTTAACATAGTATCAAAGTTTAAGTACTATTTCATGGCTAGATCATTTCCCTACGTGCTTGCTTGATCTTGAACTTGGAGGAGGTAATTGATAATGATCTTCGCTTTCTGATGTTTTAAGAGTTGGATTTCTTTTGTAAAAATAGCTCAAACTTTTGGGGAAATCAGTTACTTGATCAATCTTCTAAGATATAAAGCTCAATTGTTTGATGAAAGCTAACTTACTGGTGCACCTTTTTGGAAATATTGCTCTTGATAATATGTTGTCCTTCTTATAGATGACCTTCCGTTTGAGTTCAAGGCTCTAGAACTTGCTCTAGAATTGGCATCCACTTCGCTTGATAGTCAGGTACTTGTATTCTGATTTTTAAAAAACTGTTCTTTTTTAAGCTCACTAGCACTGTAATTCTGATATGCAGTAAGTATTGTTCTAAAACATAATATCTTGCTTGTGAATTATTTTTGTGAACATTGGACAATAGAGAAGAGTTCTTTTATCATGCTTGTCTTACTTAAACAGGTAACTGACTTGGAAATTGAGGTTTATCCGGTGTTGGAGGAACTAGCATCATCCGTTAGCACCGCTAACCTTGAGCATGTCAGAAGACTAAAAAGTCAGCTTCTAGCATTGACTCATAGGGTTCAGAAGGTACTTGAAACATTTTTTTACTTGGATAAATTTAGTTTGCCCTCTGAATTTTTTAGTTCATTTGAATTGTTTCCACTATTAGAACGTTGCACAGGGACATCCATTGCTAATGAGTTGTATGGTCAAATATTTTTTATTGTTGCACCAGATGACACAAGTGATCCATCCAGAAGAATGTTTCTATCCAAAATTATACTGCTTAGAAATTTTAGGTAATTTAGGCTAGTTTAAGATAGATAATTTAATTTCAAGTCACCAAGTTAAACAAAAGTTTTAAAGTTACTCTGCTCGATGAAATTTTCCCAAGACAGTTATTTGAATTGGTAGTATCTATTTTTCAGATGCATGACGAAATAGAACAGCTCATGGATGATGACGGGGACATGGCTGAGATGTACTTAACTGAGAAGAAGGAGAGGGTGGAATCTTATTTATCTAATGAAGCATACATGAACACAACACAAACTGGTGATTGGGTCTCACATTCTGCACCTGCCTCACCCACCTGTTCTAGTAGTGGTCTACCAGAGAAAGGCTCAAGTAATTTGAGCTTCAGCAAGCATGAGAGCTCAAGAGAATCCTCTGCTAAGGGAAGACAAGTTGAAGTACTAGAGATGTTACTCGAAGCATATTTTGTAGTCATTGGCAGTACTCTAAGTAAATTATTATCTGTAAGTGTTAAGACTCCAGTTTTGTTTATTGACATGCTAGCTTGTCACATCAAAACATATAGATTTAGTTGTTTAAAAAATAAACTAATGCTTTAGATGTAAATAAATATTCAATTAATCATAACATGGTAACAACATGATAGTTCATGAGTTCCAAACTCTTCTTGTTATTCTTCCATGGTCAAGTCAATCTAAAGCTTAGCTTAGTCCACTTGACAACAAGGGAGATGTTAGACATTAGTATTTGCTTGTTAGATTGCGAAAGCATATACTGGACCTTCTGTAAAAAGTTTATGCATTTCAGATTTGGATAATTCTATATCATGTCTGATGATTTCAATCAATATTGATCTTAAGTGTCTAAATTATTTGCAATTTGGTGATCTCACAGCTTAAAGAATACATTGATGACACAGAAGACTTCATAAATATCAAGCTGGTAAGTATGAGTAAATTATCAATCTCTAGTAAGAAAACTGTGTTGCTGGATTCTCTTCAAGTCATTCATGGTCTCAACAGGACAATGTCCGGAACCAGCTCATCCAGTTCGAGTTGCTGCTTGCAGCCGCGACCTTTGTGGTGACTATGTTTGCTGTTGTTACAGGAGTCTTTGGTATGAACTTCGAGGACTCTGTGTTTGACACTGCATCCACTTTCAATTGGGTGGTGGTTGTATCGACCATATTGTGTATAGTGGTATATTCCTTCATTTTACTATACTTCAAGCACAAAAAATTGCTTCCGGTATGAAATGTTATCTTCGTTAAAAAATCCAACGTCGTCTTATATTCATGTGTTATTCTCGTGCAGATTCAAGTAGACAGTATGTTGTAGTTTTTGCATCAGGTTCATTATGAACAGTTGGTATTGTTCATATTCATCTATTATGTGCCCCCTATTTTCTCTTGATGTTTTTATAAAATGAGCCATTTTATACTTCAGTGGGTTTAAATTACGGATATTTAGTGAATGCCATGTCTTGAATTATTGTTTAGTCATTAGTGTAAATTTAAGATAATTATACTCACACAATACCCTCTTTTAGGCATTTGCAAAGGTCTTTATTGTGTCTATGTTGACCATAAATAACACTTGAGATTATACTTTCAATGATATAAGAATCATTAAAAGACTTTTTGCTTAACAACACTTGAGATTATGACTTCTCGATCAGTTGACACATTGATTTAGATAATCAAGGTATGCCTTTAAAATTAGTCATCTCCGATGCGTATCGATTAACAACTTTCAACATTCTTGTTAGGTTAATTGTAGGGCCGAGACAAGACATTAGAGCCTCTAGTGAATGTGTCAATTGTGTCCTTTCCGTGTATACTTATAGATTAAAATTAAATTTTGGCAATTATTTTCTAAGATGCAATAATTTTTCATCGATTGATTAAATTTTTAAATAAAAATTAAATAAATCAAATCGTTTAATTGAGGGTTATCCAAATTAATTAAAATAATTTTAAATATTATGAAAAATTTACTTAAGGTTATATGTTTATTTGTTTATGATTATAAATTAATTTTTTATTTCCATTATGTCAATAAAAACGAAATTTTAAAATCAAAATAATTAATGTGTCGATAAAAATTGTAACTTGTTTTGGACACAACCCAACTAATTTAATTAAATTTCTACACCAGTGATTGTTTTAATTTTTAAAATGATTACAATTTACATAACTGAGTCAATAGATAATCTAATCGTTACTTGATTATAATTTTAAGTTGAATCTGATTTACACTCGGCCTAATGTTGGCTTTAAAAGAGCCATGGTCGACATGGGACAACTAGTCATACCCAACCTTAGTTTGTTAAGTCTAATTTTCAAGCCATAGCCGATATGGGACAACTAGTCATACCCAATCTTAATTTGTTAAGTTTAATCAGAGACATGAGCTACTTTCTTTGTCTAATACAAATCAAATTGGATAAATTTAAAATTAAATATAGTTTTCTCTTCTACTTACTTGAGCAGCTTCAAATTAGATATTAAATTTTTATTCACTTAAAAAATTGATTTAAGATTTATTCCTGAAAATAAAACGTTCTTTTATTTGATTTCATTATTTAAAAATTTTAATTTCTAATAAAAGGATGCTCAAACTTTTTTGAATAAGTTCAATTGTTCAAGTTTGACTATTTATTTAAGATGATATTAAGTTTTCATTTGAGTTGTTTGAAGTTTTTAATATTATAATTTTTTTATATATTTTTTAAAGATTCTTTATTATGTATAAATTTGATAAAGATAAAATAATTCGTAAGCGTAGATCTTATTTATCCGTCAGTTTAATGAGCTCAACATAAATAAATAAATATAAAATTAATTATCGTACCAAAAAATCTCCAACCACTCGAATCGGTAAAAAATCTTTTAAAATGTTGATAAAATCTTTGTGTTTAAAATTGATTTTCTTTTGTTTATTTTTAAAAGAAAAACCATAAAAGTTGAATGGGTCATCTGCAAAGAAATTGCCCACCACTGTTGGCATGCCAAATCGGTAATCCGTATCCTTCCTTGGAGCCTGTCGAATCGTGAGGCAGGTAAAGTTTCGGGTAGGAACACTGCCAATAATTCCGTTTCCTTGCCCACCGCGGCTCCGGGGAGAAACCCTAAAACAAACTTAAAAGAAAGCCTAATCTGTGAGCGGTGCTTTTGGCGTTTGGCGTCGAATCCGGCGAACTCCAGCGATTCCGGTCGTCTCTCCCTCTTTCGAAGCTCTTGTTCTCGATCTTTGTTTTATTTAGGTTAGCGGAATCTCACGAACTTCTCCTTCTCTTTTCTTATTTGTCCTTTATTGTCGGCTCCAGAGGCGATGAAACCTTTTATTGTTTTGGTTATTCTTTTCGTGATGTTGTTTCGCTTTGGTAGTGCATCTTCTTTCTTTGTATCTATCACAGAGTAATCGATGGGCGTGACCCCAGAAAAGTTTCTTTGCTGGTACCTCTGCGGATTATTGGAGAAATTTGAACCTGCTTTTTACTCTCTTTCTCAATTATAATTTGTTGTTATTCTACTTTTCGTAGGTGTCTCTAAATTTCGCAGCAGCCACCAACATGGCTACTCGTAAGTACCAAGACCTCTGCTCAATTGAATAGTTTTTTTTTCTAACAATCTAGTTGCTTGAATTATGCGGTTTGTAATTTGATGATGACATAAATGGAGTAATTTGATATGATTTTATAATTTTTTAAAAAAGTTTTGTGTCCAATGCGTCATTGAAATTGATATGGCAAGTAACCAATAAAGAAGCCAAGATGCCCCATTATTACTCGCAGCATTCTTCATTTCATGAACTATGGTTTGTACTTATAATTGGAGGTTCATGCCTGTGCTATATTCCATCATATAATGTTAAATGCACTCTAAAGGGATGGAAATGTATTGGGCACTAGCTGTTTGTCTTCAACTGGAATTTATACTAGTTTGATTCACTTTCTTATACATTCCTCTGAGAAAATTTTAGATATTTAAATGCTCGTAAGCAACCCTCAAGAAATGACAATCTCCCTTTCTGCAGGTGTTCAGTTTGAGAACAATTGTGAAGTCGGGGTATTCTCTAAGTTGACAAATGCCTACTGTTTGGTTGCAATTGGAGGATCAGAGAGCTTTTACAGGTTAGTGCTTCAAAATTGACTAAAAAACGTTTGTGCTTACTCAGTAGGAACACTATGGTTCGCTGATGCAGTGTGTTCGAGTCTGAGTTGGCTGATGTTATTCCTGTAGTCAAGACCTCTATAGCAGGAACTAGAATTGTTGGACGACTTTGCGCTGGTAAATACTAAAAGGGCAATTTATTCAAGTCTTTTATAACTTTACATGTTTCTATATTATGACATTTTATTTTCTTCAATGCAGGAAATAAGAATGGGCTTCTTTTGCCACACACCACAACCGACCAAGGCAATTTCCTCCCCTTGAATACTTCCCCATTTCATTTGTTTATTGCCTCTTTCATTTTGGATAATTTTGTTTTTTTTCCTAATTGTTTTTTGGGCAAGGCTGGATGCATTTTATAATTCACTTAACCATGTATGTCTTGTAGCTCATTTGTAGATATTTTGTACCTTTATGATAATGGAGTGAAATCTCAAGATCAATTTACAGACCCTGACATCCTACTTTATATCATAAATTATGAACTATTTAGTTAAACCACCAAACATAGTGATGGTTATATGTAATATAAGTTATCATGGCAAATCTGTGAACCTTTGGGAATAGCCAATGTTGAACATGGAAAAATGCATGCATTAGGAATTATAGGAAGATACGTGAAAAGCAGGATAAATATAGGGCGATTATATATGTAATCTTGCCATTTGTCATAGAGGATTGACATGGTTATTCTTAAGGATCCTGAGGCTGGCCATGATCACTTAAATGAGACTTTACTTTAGAGAACCAACTTGAAAGAGTATTGTTCAATTCAAAGTAGAATTAGTATTGCAACTATATGGTATTCTTAGTTGTTGTCCTATCCACTATCTGATAACATATGAGGCGAATCAGGATAAAAATGCATTAGATATATACTTGTTGCCTGCAATTTTAGTGGAGCTACATGATTGTTCTTAAGGATCCGAAGCTTGAACATGTTGAATTGTGTGGCCAGTTAGATGAAAATTTTCTGTTGAGGTACTGACTTGAAAGAGTATATTATCCAGTCGTCCAAGATTTTCTAGTGTAGCAACCTATCGAGCATTGAAATGATTAAATGTGGATACAGAGAAGTAGGGCAGGAATTGTTTTTACTTGCAGTTGCACTAGAGAGTGTTGATAGTCATAAATAATATTTTATGAGTTGAACCAGAAATATATTTGTTGAGTTAACTGCTTTACATGTTTAGTTGCAATATAATATAAAATTGGCTCCAATCAGTTGAGATTTATATTGCTTGTTTTTGTTGACTGACTAATATAACTTGATACAAGTCAAGCTAATTGTGCAATAATTTGTCAGTGAAAAGCATGCGTTAACTGAGAAGACAATCCTTCTCTATGGCATTGCTTGATTAGGGGAGCTTTAGTTATTAGCATTCAGTTCCTTCCATAAATGGCATGTGCTTAAGGGATGATGCTATTGTCATACTAATTCCAGAACAGGAGAGCAGCTTTGTTTTAATGAATCAAATAAGAGAATGCCATGATTTTTTTTTTCAAAGAAATTGTGATCGATTGATAGTTGATATAGTGAAAAATCAGAAAAATATTTATTTGATTGGATACAGGTGTATCTTCGAGCATTGCCTAAAATCATCTTATGCTTATTGTTATTTAGAGCTACAACATCTGAGGAACAGTCTGCCTGACGGTGTGGTTGTCCAAAGAATAGACGAAAGGCTATCTGCTTTAGGCAATTGCATTGCTTGCAATGACCATGTTGCTCTTACACATCCTGATCTGGATAGGGTAAGTTATTTTCTCCATCTCATTATCAAGGATTATACCAAACTATCGACTTCATGCTCACCTATACAGTTCAGATTAAGTAAACCTCCTTTGTTTTTCAGGAAACTGAAGAACTCATTGCAGATGTACTTGGTGTGGAAGTGTTTAGGCAAACAATTGCTGGAAACATACTTGTGGGAAGTTACTGTGCATTTTCGAATAAAGGGGGTCTGGTTAGTTTCTGAGCAGGAATCATTCTCGTCGGGCATACATACCATTAACCCTCCCTCTTCTTATCATCTCTCTGTAATCTGAATACAGGTACACCCTCATACATCTATCGAGGACCTTGATGAACTCTCAACCCTTCTCCAAGTCCCTCTGGTCGCAGGAACAGTGAACCGTGGCAGCGAGGTCATTGCTTCTGGAATGACTGTCAATGACTGGACAGCTTTCTGTGGATCCGACACCACCGCGACAGAGCTCTCTGTCATTGAAAGTGTCTTCAAACTAAGAGAGGCACAGCCAAACATTATTGTAGATGAGATGAGGAAGTCGCTCATCGACAGCTACGTGTAGATCATGAATCTAGATAGTGCGATGGAATTGCATGGAGCTAAGATTGCTTAGGATCGATTATGGATTCAACCTTCTGGTGGTCAAAATTATTATACTACAGAAGTTTGTTATTTGCTGTGTGTGGATTGTGAAAGGAGATTAAGTTAAGGAAGAGCTTCGCATAGTTTAGTGAAATAACAAGTGAATTGGTATGGAGCTAACGGCGTGTTGTGAAGTACTTTTTTTTATGTTTGTACTCAATGATCATCTTATTTTAAATTAGAAATGCCTTTATATATGATTTATGCCCACTTTATTTTAAATTAGAAATAAATTTTGTGTCCTTTTTTATAATTTAGGTATTTAGTTATTCAACTAATCTTTGGAGGTGGATGGTCTTTTCTTGTCCATCGGGTGAATTTGGAAGTGCAATTAGTAACACCTTGAATGTTTCATCTCGTTGAAAGAAACTATCTTACAGTGTGTAGTAGTTCCTTATCTTGCTAGTCGATGCCATTGTTGATTTGGAATCATTTTATGAGATCAAAGTGGTGTCGAGTAATTGTTACCATATGCTCGAAGATCATTGCTAAGGTTCTGACCTCAATGACATGAACAAGAGTATTACTACAATAATCATAGCAACTTTCTTTGAGAGCTTTTTACCAGAAATTTTGTAGCTTTAGCAATTTGCAATTTCCACAAAGAGAGACTAAAAGAACCGTAGTTCCTTGAACCACTTCTACATCAAAGCCAAGTTAGACAATCCATTTGTTCGACCACCTCAAGTGAGTACATTCAACTCAATCTAACTACACCAACATACATTCAACAATTCCTAGCCCTAAATTTAAGTACAAGTACCGTAAAATCATTATTGTAATCATAAAAATAATTACTTTGTTTCGATAAAGAAGTCTTGAATTAGCAGCTGAAACATTACAAACTAACAAAAAGGTCCAGTGAGTTCATTTCGTTTCATTTCTTTGCATTGCATTGCAATGGAGCCCTTCATTTACTGTTATATGAAGAAAGTCCATCAAATAATTGAAGGTTCAAAAAAGGAAAAGGAATCCCGGACACGTGGGAGTTGGCAGTTGGTCCAACCCAACTGCTCCCCGCTTCCATTCCATTTATGTACACGGGAAACGACAAGCGCCGAGTCGGAACTCGGAACTGCAGGCGAGGAGTTACAACTCGACCGAGTTCTCCCGCACAAGCTCACGAAGCGCCCGCTCCGACTCGGCGCCGTCCGCCCGGGCGACGAACGGGTGGCCCAGAAGATCCGCCACCGACCACCGCTTCCCGCTCTCCTTCTGCAGGCAGCACTCGATGAATTCCCGGAACTCGCCCGAGGCCGCACCCTCCGCTACCGTCCCGATCCCCTCCCCTAAGCAGATAGCCACCATCAGCGCCGCCCAGTCAGGCCGCGCCCCCTCCGGTAGCAGCGGAAAGTGACCGCGGTGCAGTTCCAGCACCGCCAGCCCGAGGCTCCACACGTCGGCCGCGTACGGGTCGTAGTCCCCGCCGTGCGACGCCGGATCGAACCGCTCCGGGCTCATGTAGGCGCAGGTGCCCACGTAGGAGTCGCAGGGGTCGAGCGACCGCCGCAGCACCTTGCCGACCCCGAAATCGGCGATCTTGACCACGCCGACGGAGTTGATGAGGAGATTGGCGGGCTTGATGTCGCGGTGCACGATCTGGCGGGAGTGGAGTTCGGCGAGGCCTAGGAGGGCCTGGCGTGCGATGGAGGCGAGCGCCGACTCCGGAAAGGGGCGGCTCCCCCGTCGGCGGAGCAGGGCGTCGAGGGATCCGCCGTCCATGTGCTCGAGAAGGAAAGAAACATCGCCCGATGGGGTGGTTATGACGGAGTGCAAGCGAACCACGTGGTTGCAGTCCGCGGCGCGGCGTAGGATGTCGATCTCGCGGTACGCCTGACGCCGGAGCAACGGATCTGCGTGGACAACCTTGAGCGCGTACACGGCGGCGCTGCGGCGGTGCCGCACCCTGTGAACGGTGCCCCCGTTTCCGTGGCCGAGCACCCGAATCTTCTCGAAGTCCGAGACCCGCATCTCAGTCGACGGGGCCAACGAGGAGGAGGAAGAAGAAGAAGAAGAAGAGAGCACGGTGCCGCCGCTGCCGCCGGCAGAGGAGGAAGAGCGAAGCGGACGCCACAGTCAACCGAGGCGGCGGTTTCCGGGAGCTCGAGGGTGAGATTAAGCTGGTGAAGCCTTCGATTGCCGACGGCTGCCATGGCGAAACCTTCGGTGAAAGGATTAGGGTTCGATCGGCGATCCTTCATTTCGAAAGGTATGGCTTTTATTGAGAATGAGTGGGAAGCGATAAGTGAGAATCCGGTCACCGTCTGTACGATCACCAAAGCCCCACGACCAGCCCATATAATTGCACACTGGTCGACGCGTGGGCCAGTTAGGCAAGGAGGTGAATGCCATCGGCAGGTGAGCAGATCCCGTCGACGAGCGTGAGTTAAACGTGGAGACGGCGGACGAAGTCGGGTAGAAGGTGTGGGGATGGCTTGCTTTTTTAGGTAATTAAATAAGGGGCTACTTAATTAATAAATCAGTATTATTAATGGAAAAAAAAATACTACAAGGAAAGTGACACGTGAACGGTATGCTCATTTTTTACCCACGCGGTGGCCCCATCGTCAGTCATTTAGGATATGGACGAGTTGGCATATTTTTAATTTAAAAGGGTATGAAATATAAATTTTGAATTAAAAAAATAAATTGCTAAGAAAATATTTTTTTAAAGATTTATTTGGAATATTAATAAAAAATTATATGTGAATATAAAAAGATGTGAATAAATATTAAATAGGTAAATGAATACAAATATTTTTATTTTCCAATGGACGAAATTTATTTTAAATCATGAATTAATTACAAATATTATAATTAAATACAAGTTTGAGTATAATATTTAGTATAAAACTATTTAATAGAAAAAAATGGTATAAAATATTTACAAAAGGAATTGAAGAGGAGTTCCCACCCCACCAATTTAGCCGCCTTTGTACCACTAACTTTGAGTCCAAATCAATCGATTGGTAAAACATTTTCAAATAAATTATGAGGTAGAATCATGAAGGTGACAAGAAGCAACTCATGGGGCCTCTCCTTCAAGTTGAAATTGTTTTATGCATGGGAAATAGGAAGTCAATGGAAGGGGAAAAAATATATAAATAGATAATAAATTCGATTAACTCGACTCAAGTGATCAAGCTAGACAAACCAAGTGAGTTTAACTAAGCAAAGCATAGGGGTATAGATCATATTAATTAGATTATAACATTTCAACCAACTAAACATAAGAGTAGTTGCTTTTTTAATCTATTATACTATCTAGCAATAATTATTTTACTCATTATAAATATTTAGTTTTTTTAATAAATAAAATTTTGAGCCATAATAATAAAATGAGATAATAATTAGGAATTAAAGAGAAGGATGTTGCTAGGAATGGTACTATCAAATTATGTCCCAATCAAGCATTCCCTACAGAGCACGGCACAATTAACATAGTTTTTCCATGAGTTTGTGTCCATGCAATTCCTAATATTTTAGCAATTTTAAAATGCCCTCTATTATCCATTTCATTAAAATGACATTTCTTTTTTAGAAAAAACATCAAATTGGCACTAATATACTTTTAGTCGTGCTTTATTATATTTTAACTTAGTTAAAAATATTATATATAAAGTGAGAAATACCTTTTTAAATGATTGCGAGAAATTCCTAATATTATATATTTATTTTTACCAAAATCATAGCGAGGAATGACTTTTTAAATTTTGCTCATTTTCTCCTATGTGAAATATATAAAATAATTATCTTAATAAGTTCTTCTCTAAAATGATAAAATTCATCATCCCATTAGTTTTATACGATACTCTATGATCATTTACAAGGAAGTAAATCAAAAAGTTACAATGGACTACAATAGATAAAGATATTATCTCAATTTTATCAAAATTTAAATCTTTATTTTTTTTACAACTCTACTCCATTATAATCAACTTATGGTATCTTATTAATACGTTCGTTAAAGCAACGGGTGGTTGTCGCAATCATCTGTGGGAGCCGAAGGTGCATTGCACCATGATAAGATCCGCACTTATTACGTGTCACGTCCATCAATTTTATGAACAGAAATGATAGAGAACATGAAACCGTAGCAGGAATCGCAGCATGACACACGTGGCGGTCCACGTGTGTCATGCCACGTGGACTGCCACGTGGGTTTCATGTTCTCTCCCCCCTCCCCCAAAATCCCGAAACTCCATTTCCTCCTTCGGCGAAAACCCATTTCCCTCCTTCGGCGAAAACGCAAACCCTAACCCTCGTCTCTTCCTCCTCCTCCTTCGCGCCGTCTCTTCCTCCTCCTCCTTCGCCAGCTTCCGTTTGCCGCCGTTGTTGCCGCCGAGAGGACCGCGCGCCTCCTCTTCTGCGCCTTTTCCTTCTCTTCTCTGCGCCGCCTCCTCTTCTCCGCGCCGCCTCCTTCTTCCTCCTCCTCTGCGCTGCTCCTTCCTCAGTCTCTCCACCGAAGGCTGGTAATTTTAGATTTTCCACCTCCTCTTCTGCAATTTTATTTACTCTCACGCTGAGAAATTGAAACAGAATTCACATGAGGTAGGTGGCTCTAAGCAACTCCTTTTAGCATATATGCACACTACAATCGTTTTCTAGTTTGTAAATCATTTACATTTCCTATCCTGCTTTTTAGCTCATTTATTTTATGTTTATTGCGAATAATTAACTGTCAACTGAAAGGGGCTTTTAGGTTGCTGATGCTAGTTGTCCATATACGTATCATGAAGTCATCATGCGTGCAGCATGTATTATTCAATCTTAGTGGCTTTCATCCCCTGATTTTCTTGACAATGGTGAAATATTGCAGATTATGCCAATATTCAAGCCACAATAAAATTAATCTGCCATCCCATGCACATGAATGCTTGCTTATATACCTTCAGCTATGAGATGGCAGCCTTGTTATATCGAGAATGGCAAATTAAGCTTGCATCAACAATAGGATTATATCAAGAAAGCCATCTTAATGTAGACGCTAGGTTTGACGGCTCAACTTCATCTTCACATAATGTATGAGGCTGCCCTGAACACTTTATTCTCTTGGAGAATACCTTCATTCTGGTTGTAATTGTATTGATTACTTGGAGGCAAAAACCATGCTTAAAATGTGTCCTAGAGAAGTAGAGTATGATGACACAAACACTGTAACATATTTCAAGAAAACTACTTGTAATATATTGTCACTGACAAACCAGGATGACTATGGACTACAAATTGATTTGCAGGTTAAAAGCGAGGTTAAGAGTTCTGCTAAACCTGGGACCGAAACCAGTGGGCCCAAAAAAGCCTGTGAACAGGGTAGTGAACAAGAAATTTGGCCCGTAGTTGTTGAATACCTCAATCAGCCAGGGCAAATCCTTGTAGAGGTACCATTTAGAAATAATTATTTGCAACATCTCCCTCTATAACTTGTAAATGTTCCTTCCTCATGGCTGTCTTGGTAGGCATTCTTGCCTTCCAGTTCCTGTCAAGTTTTTCACCACATCCTTTTCCTAAGCTATGAATCCCATCAGGTTCTGTGCAATGACTACGGGCTCTTTCTCGAGATTGCCAACATCATTAGGCACCTAGAGCTGACGCTAGGTTTGAACTTGGTTGGTAGCCTGATTCTTGTTTAATCTCTCATCTTTTGTTCTTCTGAGTTTGAGATCGGATTGATGGAAACGTAAATATTTCATTGTTAGCCTGTAAATATTTCATATTTGATTTTGAATTTAGAGCATAATCTTTAAATTCTTGTATTTTGTGTATTGATATCTGTGGATGTGTCACATTATTGTATGTTAATATTGTGATGATGAATATAATTGTTGAAGTTTAAATTTTTTAGTGGTGTTTATTTTACAAACTTGTTGTCCTTGGAGTTATAATTGTTACACTAATATATCGAAATGCATGTAAAAGTGGCAAAGTATGCTGATGGAAATTTGCTATAAATGCTTAAGTTGTATTACTTTTGATGCTTAAATTGTCATATTAGACCTCTGTTCGAAGTTTATAATGGTGTTGCATTTGCGCAGAGATTGGTTGGCTTTCTAGTGTGTGTGATATCTGTTAACTCTTGTATGACTATGTTGATGTAGTTTACATGAACAGAAACATCTTGTGCAAAAGTGTACTCAATTTTTGTTTTCAAAAAGAACATATTGTGTACTTAATCTCAGAATGTAAGTTTCAGTAGTTTGTGATTGCCACATGATTCTTGAATCCTGGTTCATTCAATGTGTAGGCCATGCTATATATCCAATGAATGTCTTGGGGAACTGGAAGTTGCATGTTGCTTTCATCCTACATTTTTGGCTTCAATTCTAATCTTCCTAAAGGCAAAATTGCAAGGTTACCTTTTGTTTGTCGTTGAGTTGCATTGGAAAGAAGAGCAGATCAAACATCATGTTCAATGAACCGAAGTCACTAGTTGAATTGGATAATATAAATGCCCATGTAGTTGCAAGAGACATCACAATGTCAAGCATTCCTTGGTCATTGAAGGGAAATAGAAAATTGACACACACAGCAGTGTACATTATGCAAACCTCAACTCCTAAAACCATTTCCAACTTAACCATCAATGGTTCAACAATAAATCAAGCACAAGCACTCAAGCTTCTTAGTATTTGAGCGTAAACAGTAACCGACACGAAGGTGACACTGCAGAACTCTATTATTCCTTCTACCAATCCATCCTTTCCTTTGACAAGCTTATAACATATTGAACTCTGATGCTTCCAGAACAGCTTCAATGAACTTGATTCTAGCTTTCCCATCGGCAAAATATGTCCTTGATGTGATTCGCTCTTCTTTTGTTGGAAATATGGCTGCAGGTTCGCAACAATACCAGTTGATTCATATAGGGAATACAGAACTGAGAAAATGAAATGGATAATAATATTATACGGTGCACAGCTCTGAGTTTAGGAATGGTGAAATTGTCTGGGATGAATTTCTCAAAAGTAGAAACTGACGATCGCCCTGGCTTCTTTGTAGGGCTTTCAGAAGCCTTGAAGCTTTCTTTGCAGTAAGAACTTGGCACTGATTGAATCATAGAGTGTGCCTGCAGCACCGACGGATCCAAATCAAGATAAGACATACATATGAGGTAGTGTACATTGCTAGACAAAAAGAAATGTGATGACTGATGATATAACCTAGCAAATTTTCTCCCTAAAAAACATACCAAATGTTCACTCGACACTGCAAATGCAACAGCAGCTTTGCCAAGAGCCTAGAGAGACAATGATGTTGCTTTATTGGTTGAGTGAGGTAAATACACATGAGATACAAGGTAGATAATATCCTTCGATACAAGGTAGATAAACCTCCACAAGATAACTGCCAAGGAAGATATGCATCATCACAACTAAAAAAACAAAAGCCTTTCACTAGCAAAATAGGAAAAAGAAGAGCTTACACAAGATAACCTCCACATGATCCCTGTCCTTTTGATTGATTTTTTCATAATCTCGTGATTTTTGGATCTACAAATACAAACAGGGGTATAAAAATCAATTAATTCTTGTAAGAAAGAAGAGCTTACATAATCTCGTGATTTTAAATGACAATTACAGTTGATAAAGGCATCATATCTAGGTGTACCAGCTGGAGAAGGGAAAGAAGGTGAAGTGCAAGTCAAGGTTAGTAGCATCATCCCATTCCTCTTCCAAATCTCATTTAGAGGAACTTAATTGTCTGGTTCAACCAAAAAAGAGAACTAACATAAGGACTACGTCTCGATTAATCGACCCTAATTAGAGTTTCAAACGGCATGAGGACTACAAGCTTTGTCCAAGTAGAGGGAGAGGATGAATCAATAGAAAGGAACATCACATTTCAAAATAATTTCACCAAGTCTTATGACATTTTTTATTTTATTAAGATCTTCTTTGTGAAGTAACTACAACAGTCAACAGAGGTAAAAAGGTTTTGGTTCATGTACCAATCCTATTCAATTTGCACAACTTACAAGGTTGATCAAACATAAACTATCATGTACTAAAAAAACAAAAGTCTAATGCTATAAACATAAATTGAAACATCAAACATAGAACCAAAATAATTGAGTTATGATCATGCCTTCATCTCCCAAAAGTTGAATTTCCATCCAAGAATCTAGCAACGCTTTGTAACTAAATTATCATGATACATAGCACCCAAAGAACAAGAAAAACTAATTTGGCTCAAAGAATTAGAGAAATGCAGGAAAAATTCCATTATTAGTTGTGTGATGTTCAAAAACTAATTTTTACCCAAATTCCTTTCACTAGTAAAATCTTGAACATTGCCCAACATTTGATAAATCTTCTTGCTCTTTGCCGCCACCTCTCACATCCTGTTGACAAATTTCTTGAAATATGTTACAGTGTTTGTGTCATCATACTCTACTTCTCTAGGACACATTTTAAGCATGGTTTTTGCCTCCAAGTAATCAATACAATTACAACCAGAATGAAGGTATTCTCCAAGAGAATAAACTCAGGGCAGCCTCATACATTATGTGAAGATGAAGTTGAGCCAATTTGCTCAACTTTAGATGGCTTTCTTGATATAATCCTATTGTTGATGCAAGCTTAATTTGCCATTCTCGATATAACAAGGCTGCCATCTCATAGCTGAAGGTATATAAGCAAGCATTCATGTGCAGTGATGGCAGATTAAACTTATGTTTAATATTAACAATTATATCCAAAACATAAAATCAAAGTATAATGAGTTCATGCTGCACGCATGATGACTTCATGATACGTATATGGACAACTAGCATCAGCAACCTAAAAGCCCCTTTCAGTTGACAGTTAATTATTCGCAATAAACATAAAATAAATGAGCTAAAAAGCAGGATAGGAAATGTAAATGATTTACAAACTAGAAAACGATTGTAGTGTGCATATATGCTAAGAGGAGTTGCTTAGAGCCACCTACCTCATGTGAATTCTGTTTCAATTTCTCAGCGTGAGAGTAAATAAAATTGCAGAAGAGGAGGTGGAAAATCTAAAATTACCAGCCTTCGGTGGAGAGACTGAGGAAGGAGCAGCGCAGAGGAGGAGGAAGAAGGAGGCGGCGCGGAGAAGAGGAACGCGCGGTCCTCTCGGCGGCAGCAACGGCAGCAAACGGAAGCTGGCGGAGGAGGAGGAGGAAGAGACGGCGACAGAAGCTGGCGAAGGAGGAGGAGGAAGAGACGAGGGTTAGGGTTTACGTTTTCGCCGAAGGAGGGAAATGGGTTTTCGCCGAAGGAGGAGGAGGAAGAAGGAGGCGGCGCGGAGAAGAGGAGGCGGCGCAGAGAAGAGAAGGAAAAGGCGCAGAAGAGGAGGCGGCGCGGAGAAGAGGAACGCGCGGTCCTCTCGGCGGCAACAACGGCGGCAAATGGAAGCTGGCGAAGGAGGAGGAGGAAGAGACAGCGCGAAGGAGGAGGAGGAAGAGACGAGGGTTAGGGTTTACGTTTTCGCCGAGGGAGGGAAATGGGTTTTCGCCGAAGGAGGAAATGGGTTTCGGGATTTTGGGGGGAGGGGAGGGGGAGAGAACATGAAACCCACGTGGCAGTCCACGTGGCATGACACACGTGGACTGCCACGTGTGTCATGCTGCGATTCCTGCTACGGTTTCATGTTCTCTATCATTTCTCATAGTTAATCTTGTATAGGGGACAGGTGAGAAAGTAACCTCGCTGGTATTTGCTTCATATGAAATGGAAACTTTGTTTATGAAGCCTCACTGAACTGCACACACTCAAGAATCTAATTCTTTGCGTTAAGAAGATCCAAGAATGTGCATAACAAGCAAGCATGGTAGATTCAATGAAGAACTGAGCTTGTAAATCACACAAGATCAGTAAGACATCAGAGTATCACCAAACCGATCGAAGAAAAGTGAATCTTTGCACTGATAATGCTTATATTGACGCGCTGAGACGTCCTCCATAACGAAGGTACCTGAGAGAAAATCCTGAAGAGGAGCTGGCGGGCCTGCTGCTCGGTGAGCTCGTCGGAACCCATTTTGGCAAGTCGGACGAGCTAGTCGCGGACCTTGGTACGGCCTTCGAAGTCCCGGCGTAGGAGGCCGTTGCCCTGCAGCTTGGCAAGGCCAGCGGAGAGGTCAGATAGGGGGGCCTGCGTTCGAGGAGGGGACAGCGTCGGGAAGGGCCGAGTGGAGGGTGCGCAACTGGGCGATGAGCTAGGTCAAAAGACAAGCATACTTCAATATCTGTTGCAAATTTTCTCACAGCACAAACCAAAGAATTATAGCGTGCCTTTTAATGCTGCTAAGAACAACCCGCGGCATGAAAAAGGAGTGAAGAGAGATTGAAGGAACCAACCGAAGTGTTCCGGCTAAATATCGGAGACGGTCAAGTCATCAGTTAAATACTATACCATGCTGACCGCGATGAACCTCACAGATCGAAGAACCTGAGAGGGGAAAACACCATGAAAAAGAGGATTAACTGACCGCCAGAGATTTCGACGGGGTCATTCCGATGCTCAAATCAGTCTCGAAACCAAGAGAAAGAAGAAGAAGTAAAGCTTTTAGACATTGAAGATTCCAGAGAGGTTTTTCATGCCTGTGCCGAGGTTTATATACCTACAGAGATAAATGATGGTGAAACAAGGTGTCCGGGGAACAAGTTCTGTACATTCCTGACAAGTTTGCAGGTATGCAACCATCTAGGAGACAGGATCTGCGGGCCTAGTAACCGCTAGGAGGCTTGAGCGTGTGAACTGCTCCTGTCCTTTAACCAAGAATAGAAACCCGAGCAGGTGGAAGCCTGACAGTCTAGTAACCATCCCCTTCTTACGGTATAGTTTGCATGTGTGAGTGTTTTGTAGCTAGGCGTCCCCAAATTGCCTTTTGGTAGGGAAAGGACAAGAACAGTGGCGGAGTAGCGCAGAGGGCTCGGCCACGAGTAGGAGGGAGGCCGAGATGACCCAATTGTTGGGTTGCAAGGGTGCAAACATAGTCTCACATCTAAAGCACATGGAAAAGATCATGGGTTTAAAAGGATGGAAGATATCTCCATTGGCATGAGGCCTTTTGGGGAGAGCCCAAGAACAAAGCCATGAGGGCTTAGGCCCAAAGTGGACAATATCATGCCATTGTGGAGATACGAACATTCTTTTGGACCCAACAAGTGGTATTAGAGCGAGATTGCTCTTCACCGGACTAACCGCCGGATGAGCCATGATCCAGATCTAACCATGTGGTTTGAACCTTAAAACAAAGGAAGTAGGTGCTCCCGTGTCTGAATCAAGAGGACCAGACACCAGGTGAGAAGTCCTAATAGGTCAGGTGGACTGAGGGGCAAAAAGTCCTAGTTGCGGCTAGGTGGAAGTCCTAGTAGGTCAGGTGAACCGAGGGGCAAAAAGTCCTGGTGGGTCGATGATTCAGACCGGGGGGCCTGTGGTCCTTTGTTTGAGGAGGGATTGTTGGGTTGCAAGGGTGCAAACATAGTTCCACATCTAAAGCACATGGAAAAGATCATGGGTTTAAAAGGATGGAAGATATCTCCATTGGCATGAGGCCTTTTGGGGAGAGCCCAAGAACAAAGCCATGAGGGCTTAGGCCCAAAGTGGACAATATCATGCCATTGTGGAGATACGAACATTCTTTTGGACCCAACACCAATGACACGGAGGCGGAGGCGGCCGAGCAATAGGGAGGCCGAGGTGGCCCGGTAACATGGAAGCCGAGTAGCAAGGAGGCCAAGGTGGCCTGGTAACACAGAGGCAGAGGTGGCCGAGCAGCAACGAGGCTGAGGTGGCCTAGCAACATGGAAGCTGAGCAACAGGGAAGCCAAGGTGGCCTGGTAACACAGAGGCAGAGATGGCCGAGCAGCAACGAGGCCGACGTGGCCTAGTAACATGGAAGCTGAGCAACAGGGAGGCCAAAGTGGCTTGATAACACGGAGGCAGAGGTGGCCGAGCAGCGACGAGGATGAGGTGGCCTAGCGATCCATGTCATATGACATCTGAGACAGGACCAAACATATGGGGTCTGGCCACTGATCTTTGACTGCTGACTTTTAACCCTTGACTTGCCAGGTAGGATGGTTTGTTGACTGCCCCGTATACACATCGAGCCCCAAGAGACCCGTCGTATCACGAAGTATCTGCGTTCGTTGGCTGTCTTGGCCTTCGACGATCTTGTCGAGGTCCTCCTTCAGCTTCTTCTCCCACGTCACTATCTTGTTGTTGAATACGACACCGATGCTCATCCCCATAGCGTGCTCCCACTGATCAGCATAGAAGCAAATCGACTTTGCAGATCAATCCCCAATCGCTGGATCACGAGGATTACGATTCACCACGATGCATGTAGGGAAGCTTTGGGAGAGTGTTTGAGTACATCCGGACGCCCAAACCCAACAGGGCTCCCACCATCGTAGCCGTGCCCTGCATTTCTTCCTCCGCCGATCTACTCTTCGTCACCGGAGAGGCGGCGATCGAACTCTTCGTTTCCTTTTGGGGCCAAGTTTGGGCCTTTTGGCGGGAGATTCTGCCCCTTGGCCCAAAACGGAGCTAACGTTTCTTCATCCAAATCGATCGAAATAGGTGAAAATCAAATTAAAAATTACATCAATTATTAATTTTTAAAATAACGTTGTCCATCAGACATCAAAATAAATATTAAATATAATCATCTGAGTTTTTTTAAAAATATTTTTTAATTTTATAGGTATTATTAAATGTTTCCAGTTGAATATTCTTCGAGAAATTAAGTTGTGAACGTGATCAGAAAAAGTCAAAGGGATTTATAATTTTCAAATGTTGACTCATTCTTCTTTGTCTCCGTGACAATGCCTAGTCCAGATGTGTGGAAGAAATAGCATAGTTGACTGACGTAGTTGACGGTAAACGAAGAAAAATCTAATAAAAAATAAATATGGCTTACTCCTGTTCTTATCAAGGCATCACTTGGCACAGATCGAATTAAACTGCAACCTTCATTCATATGTTGTCATTCATGACTTCTCCTCCTCTGCAAATCCTTCGGTCTGAAAAGATGTGTAGGCCAAGGATTTTGATCTGCAGTGCAACGATCGTGATATGTTTCTTAGCAGGCGTTCCTTCCTCAAGCTCTCTCTCCTTCAACTTCTCTAGCTTCTCAGACGATGTCTTTCCGTCCGATATCCTTCTCCAAGGCGATGCGTTTAACCGCAATGGTGGCATCGAGCTCACCAAGGACACCATAAGCGGACCGATCAGCAGGAGTACGGGCAGAGCGAGCTACAGGAAGGAGCTCTTCCTCCTCTGGGACTGGGACGCTCAAACCAAGCAGCTATCAGATTTCACCACCCGTTTTGTCTTCCAAATCAGGGCTCAGATTTATGCCGGCGATGGCCTCGCTTTCTTCTTGTCGGCGCCGATGTACACTATTCCCAACGATTCCTTTGGCGGCAGCCTGGGACTCTTTACTTTTCCACCTCAGCTTCCAAAATCGCCGGGGAACTCAACGGTGGCTGTCGAGTTCGATACATTCACAAATCCGGAGTTTAATGACCCGGAGGGAAGCCACATCGGCATCGACATCAACTCAGTGAACTCGACGGCGACAGCAAATTGGAGCAATTTTATGGAAAATCCGATCTGGACCTCGTGGGTCACTTACAATTCCACCACTTATAATTTAAGTGTTTTCCGATCTAGCGGAGATAACAAGATGGAGCTCAGCGATGCAGCTCTGATCCTCAACTACACCATCGATTTGAGCACCTGGCTGCCGGAAAAAGTAGAAATTGGCTTCTCTGCCGCCACCGGTGCCGGCATCGAAGCACATACTCTACTCTCGTGGTCGTTCCACTCGACTCTGCAGCCAAGAAAGAAGTTCAAGATTGCTGTTATTGCCTTTTCGATCGCCGGGGCAGTGGTCTTAATCCTGGTGGCTGCTTTGGGCTCGCTATGGTTCCGTAAACGAAGGCGTAGGACGAACGGAAAAGACGAAGATGACGATTGGATCATGGATGAAGCCATGGATAATGAGTTTGAAAGAGGGAGCGGACCGAAGAGGTTCCCTTACCCGGAACTTGCCCGCGCCACCGGGGATTTCTCCGACGAGGGCAAGCTTGGCGAAGGGGGGTTCGGGTCGGTTTACAGAGGCGTGTTGAAAGAGCCCAAGCTTGAAGTCGCCATCAAAAAGGTCTCCAGGGGCTCAAAACAGGGGAAGAAGGAGTACATGTCGGAGGTCAAGATCATCAGCCGCTTGCGCCACCGCAACTTGGTGCAGCTCGTAGGCTGGTGCCATGATCGCCAGGAACTCCTCCTCGTCTACGAGCTGGTTCCCAATGGCAGCCTCGATTCCCACCTCCATGGCGGCTCCGCGACGACTTTGGAATGGGGAGTGCGGCTCAGGGTGACGCTGGGCTTGGCGTCGGCTCTGCTTTATCTGCACGAGGGGTGGGAGCAGTGCGTGGTGCACCGGGACGTCAAGCCGAGCAACGTCATGCTGGACTCGGCGTTCAATGCCAAGCTTGGGGACTTCGGGCTCGCGAGACTCCAAGACCACGACGGCGGGCCGCAAACGACGATGGTGTTGGCCGGCACGAGAGGGTACATTGCGCCGGAGTACGTTTTCACCGGCAAGGCAAGTAAAGAATCGGACGTCTATAGCTTCGGGGTGGTGGCGCTAGAGATAGCATCTGGTAGAAAGCCATCAACGGTAGAGCTGAATGGCACGGCCGAACTGGTTCGATTGGTTTGGGAGCTTTACGGGAGGAAGATGATTCTTGAGGCGGCAGATGCGAGGCTACAGGGTGAATTTGATCAGAGACAAATGGAATGCTTAATGGTCGTGGGGTTATGGTGCGCTCATCCCGATCCAAAGGCGCGGCCGTCCATGAAACAAGTTATCAGTGCGCTCAACTTTGAGGCTCCGTTGCCGGAGCTTCCTCCAGCGATGCCGGTGCCTACCTATAGTCCCACGTTGTCGAAGCTATCGTCGGATGCTCCAATGAATTCTATAAATGATACTAGGTTTAGCCTTTCGGGAGGAAGATGATTCTTGAGAAGAGATTGAAGAAGCTGTCGAAAAAGGGGAATAAACTCGTCAAAAGTAACGAGTCGTGAAATATATATCCGTTCTATAGTTATATGCAATTAACAATACTCATGATGCAAATTACTATAACCAATGAAAACACATTGTAGTGAATAAGAATCAAGTTTGTGTTTATAATAGGGGCGTAACCATGAATAACATACGCAACTAAAAATTTAAAAAAAGTGTAGTTAGGAATTTAATTATCAAGTTTTTCTAAATGACACTTATAATTGAGCAATGGGGTAGAAAGTCGATTTATGATATATGTTGCAATACAGATAACTTCATCCCAAAATTTACGCGGAACTAATGCATGATGGAGAAGAGTTAAGACGATTTCAACAATATGTCTATGTTTTCTCTCAGCAGAGTCATTTTGTTCTAGAGTATGAGGGCAACAAACTTGATGAACAATTTCACAAGAGACAAGATACGATAGAGATTGATATTCGCCTCCCCAATCAGAATGAACAGAAAATATTTTAAGATTAAAATATCTTTGAATTTGTTTTTGAAAATTACAGAATATATCTAATAAATAAAAAAAAAATTCTCATAGAAAAAAGCCAAGTACATTTACTAAAATGAGCAATAAAGGTAACATAATAAAGGAAATTATGATTAGACAAAACAGGTGCAGTGCCCCAAACATCCGAATGAATTAATTCAAGTGGAAAATTAGAAACATGATCATATGAAGAGAAAGGTAATTTATGACTTTTAGATTCCATGCAGACCCTACATGAATGAGACGAAGAGGAGATAGAGGAAGTAGGTAAATCATACCTATTGATGATCGACTGAACAATACGAAGAAAAGGATGACCAAATCGAGCATGCCAAACTGATTTATTTGCATGTTCACCAATGAAAGTCTTGATTGAAGAATTTTGAAGATAATAAAGGTCATATTTGATTCCCTCAGAAAATAAAATAGTATTTGTTCCGTTAGAGTTTATAAAATAATGATTACGATGAAATTCAAAAATGACATCATTATCAAGACAAAAATGATGTACGAAAAAAAAATTTTAGTAATAGATGGGACGTGAAAGATATTGCGCGTGTGAAAAGTATGATTAGATAAATGAATATATGTGTTTCAAAGTTTGTAATTTGCAAACTTGGGTTATCGCCTACCTGCACCGTGTCCAAATCATAGTATGGTATTATTTCTGTGAAGATATCGTAATTTGACGTGACATGATGAGTTACTTCGGTGCCAATATACCATTAAGTAGAAGAAAACTCTAGTGGTTTATCAAGAGTAGGCACGAACAAGAGCGTTTTAGGATACATAGATGAAATAGTCGATTGTCTTAAAGTTTTAGGACCGCCAATAAAATTTGTGTCATATCGTCTAGGACATTGAGTATCAATATGTCCAATTTTGAGATAAATTTGACATCTATTTCCAGTATTCGACATTGAATGAAAAAAAGAGAGTAGGAGGAAAACGACGATAAAGAAAGAGAGAAAATTATTCGCACTTACGGCGGTGATAGAAGCAAAATTACTATAGAATGATAAAAAAAACTAGAGAAATCATGGCTCTAATACAATGTTAAAGAAAGGAAATCGAATTAGAGAAAAGAAAAAGTGAAAAGAAATAAAATTTCTTCATTGATAATTTTCTTATAAGAGATACAATTTATAAGGATATTAAAGTGCTTGGTCAATTGATAGATTAATAAAAAATTATCAATTGACATATTATAAAAAATAATAATCTTAATAATAAATTTTTATTGATTAGTTCTATTTTACAAATGATATTAGCGTTTGACCACTTCCAGTGCATTTCCCATAAACAGAAGAAGCATCGGTTTAATGCTACTCGTTGTGTGTGTAAATGTACTGTGTGATTTAGAAGACAATAAGCATGAACATCAGATCTAAACAGCTTCAACTAAATTTGATTGTACATTAATCTTATAAACCAAGTTCATGAGTCAAAAGAAACAAGAGTACAAGACTAAGCAATAGTTAATCTTGTATAATGGACAGGTGGGAAAGTAACCTCGCTGGTATTTGCTTCATATGAAATGGAAACTTTGTTTATGAAGCCTCACTGAACTGCACACACTCAAGAATCTAATTCTTTGCGTTAAGAAGATCCAAGTATGTGCATAACAAGCAAGCATGGTAGATTCAATGAAGAACTGAGCTTGTAAATCACACAAGAACGTTGGCCGTCTTGGCCTTCTCGACGATCTTGTCGAGGTCCTCCTTCAGCTTCTTCTCCCACTTCACCATCTGGTCGCGAATACGACGCCGATGCTCATCCCCAGAGCGTGCTCCCACTGATCTGCATCAGAAGCGAATCGACTTTGCAGATCAATCCCCAATCGCTGGATCACGAGGATTACGATTACTCACGGTGCATGTAGGGAAGCTTTCGGAGAGCGTTTGAGTACATCTGGACGCCCAAACCCAACAGGGCTCCCACCATCGTAGCCGTGCCCGGCATTTCTTCCTCCGACGATCGACTCTTCGTCACCGGAGAGGCGGCGATCGAACTCTCAGTTTCCTTTCGAGGCCAAGTTCGAGCCTTTTGGCGGGAGATTCTGCTCGTTGGCCCAAAGTCGATCGAAATAGGTGAAAATCAAATTAAAAATTATATCAAATTTTATTTTTTAATACAACTTTGGCCATCAGACATCAAAATAAATATTAAATATGATCATCTGAGTTTTTTTAAAAAAATATTTTTTCAATTTTATATATTTTTATAGGTATATATTCTTCGAGAAATTAAGTTGTGAACGCGATCAGAAAAAGTCAAAGGCATTTATCATTTTCAAATATTGACTCATTCTTCTTTCGCTCAGTGACAATGCCTAGTCCAGATTTGTGGAAGAAATAGCATAGTCAATTGACTGACTGACGTAGTTGACGTAGAAAACATATAATAAAAATTAATTGCCGTAGTTGACGGTTAATGAAGAAAACATATAATAAAATATAAATAAGACTTGTTCCTGTTCTTATCCGCAGGCATCACTTGGCACAGATCTAATTAAACGGCAACCTTGTCATTCATGACTTCTCCTCCTCTGCAAATCCTTCGGTCTGAAAAGATGTGTAGGCCAAGGATTTTGATCTCCAGTGCTACGTTCGTGATATGTTTCTTAGCTGGCGTTCCTTCCTCAAGCTCTCTCTCCTTCAACTTCTATAGCTTCCCAAACGATGTCTTTCCGTCCGATATCCTTCTCCTAGGCGATGCGTTTAACCACGATGGTAGCATCGAGCTCACCAAAACATCAAGCGGAACGACCCTCAGGAGTATGGGCAGAGCGAGCTACAAGAAGGAGCTCTTCCTCCTCTGGGACGCGCAAACCAAGAAGCTATCAGATTTCACCACCCGTTTTGTGTTCGACATCAGGGATCAGAGGCCGACTTTAAGAGGCGATGGCCTCGCTTTCTTCTTGTCGGCGCCGATGTACACTGTTCCCAACGATTCCTATGGCGGCAGCCTGGGACTCTTTACTTTTCCACCTCAACTTCCAAAATCGCCGACGGTGGCGGTCGAGTTCGATACATTCACAAATCCGGAGTTTAATGACCCGGAGGGAAGCCACATCGGAATCGACGTCAACTCAATGACCTCGACGGCGACGGCAAATTGGAGCAATTTTATGGAAAGTACGATCTGGACCTCGTGGGTCACTTACAATTCCACCACTTATAATTTAAGTGTTTTCCTATCTAGCGGAGATAACAAGATGGAGCTCAGCGATGCAGCTCTGATCCTCAACTACACCATCGATTTGAGCACATGGCTGCCGGAAAAAGTAGAAATTGGCTTCTCTGCGGCCACCGGTTATGGCACCGAAGCACATACTCTACTCTCGTGGTCGTTCAACTCGACTCTGCAGCCAAGAAAGATGTCCAAGATTGCTGTTATTGCCAGTTCCATCGCCGGGGCAGTTGTCTTAATCCTGGTGGCTGCTTTGGGCTCGCTATGGTTCCTTAAACGAAGGCGTAGGACGAACAGAAAAGACGAAGACGCCGATTGGATCATGGATGAAGCCATGGATAATGAGTTTGAAAGAGGGAGCGGACCGAAGAGGTTCCCTTACCTGGAACTTGCCCGCGCCACCGGGGATTTCTCCGATGAGGGCAAGCTTGGCGAAGGAGGGTTCGGGTCGGTTTACAGAGGCGTGTTGAAAGAGCCCAAGCTTGAAGTCGCCATCAAAAAGGTCTCCAAGGGCTCAAAACAGGGGAGGAAGGAGTACATGTCGGAGGTCAAGATCATCAGCCGGTTGCGCCACCGCAACTTGGTGCAGCTCGTAGGCTGGTGCCATGACCGCCAGGAACTCCTCCTCGTCTACGAGCTGGTTCCCAATGGCAGCCTCGATTCCCACCTCCATGGCGGCTCCGCGACGACTTTGGAATGGGGAGTGCGGCACAAGGTGACGCTGGGCTTGGCGTCGGCTCTGCTTTATCTCCAGGAGGAGTGGGAGCAGTGCGTGGTGCACCGGGACGTCAAGCCGAGCAACGTCATGCTGGACTCGGCGTTCAATGCCAAGCTCGGGGACTTCGGACTCGCGAGACTCCTAGACCACGACGGCAGGCCGCAAACGACGATGGTGTTGGCCGGCACGAGAGGGTACATTGCGCCGGAGTACGTTTTCACCGGCAAGGCAAGTAAAGAATCGGACGTCTATAGCTTCGGGGTGGTGGCGCTAGAGATAGCATCTGGTAGAAAGTCATCAACGGTAGAGCTGAATGGCACGGCCGAACTGGTTCGATTGGTTTGGGAGCTTTACGGGAGGAAGATGATTGTTGAGGCGGCAGATGCAAGGCTACAGGGGGAATTTGATCAGAGACAAATGGAATGCTTAATGGTCGTGGGGTTATGGTGCGCTCATCCCGATCCAAAGGCGCGGCCGTCCATGAAACAAGCTATCAGTGCGCTCAACTTTGAGGCTCCGTTGCCGGAGCTTCCTCCAGCGATGCCGGTGCCTACCTATAGTCCCACATTGTCGAAGCTGTCGTCAGATGCTCCAATGAATTCTATAAATCATACTAGGTTTAGCCTTTCGGGAGGAAGATGATTCTTGAGGAGAGATTGAAGTCGAAAAAGAGAATAAAGACTCGTTAAAAATAACATATCATGAAGTATATATCCTTCCTATAGGTATATATGTCAACGAAATGATGTAAATTATTATAACCAATGAAAACACATTATAGTGAACGAGAATCAAGTTTGTATTTAGAATAGGAGCGTAACCATGGATAACATGTGCAACTAAAAATTCGAAGAAAAGTGTAGTCAGAAGTTTGATTTTCAAGTTTTTCTAAAGTACACTTATAATTGAGCAATAGAGGTAGGGGTAAGAAGTTGATTTATAAGATATGTTGCAGTACAGACAACTTCATCTTAAAATTTACGCGGAACTGATGCATGATGAAGAAGAGCTAAGGCGGTTTCAACATTACGTCTGTGTTGTTTCTCAGCAGAGCCATTTTGTTCCAGAGTATGAGGGCAAGACTCGATGAACAATTCCACAAGAGACAAGATGATGATGGAGAGATTGATATTCGCCTCTCCAATCGGAATGAGCAGAAAGTATTTTATGATTAAAATATTTTTCAATTTATTTTTAAAAATTACATAATATAATTTTCTTCTTATAGGAAAAGTCAAGTATATTTACTAAAATGATCAATAAAGGTAATATAATAAAGGAAATCATGGTTAGACAAAATAGGTGCAGGTCCCCAAACATCCGAATGAATTAATTCAAGTGGAAAATTAGAAACATGATTATGTGAAGAGAAAGGTAATTTATGACTTTTAGATTTTATACAGACACTACATGAATGAGACGAAGAGGAGGTAGAGAAAGTAGGTAAATCATACCTATTGATAATCGACTGAACAATGCGAAGAGAAGGATGACCAAGTCGAGTATGCCAAGCTGATTTATTTGTACGTTCACCAATGAAAGCATTGATTGAAGAATTTTGAAGATAATAAAGGGGCATTTGGTTGGGAGTTATTGTTAATAACATTGATTATCTGCTCAAGGTTATCAATGATAGCCTTATTTGATTTAAATTATGATCAATTCCCAAGTAATTAATATTGCATTACCGCCATATCAGCAAATGAGTTATAATCCGGGAATGTGATTGCCATAGAAGTCTTAGGTTTTCTATAGTTCCTGAGGTTAATGAATTTTTTTTCATAATTACTCTTCGATTACAAAACTAAGTTAATTAAAATGTACAGTAAAACCTAATTGAAACCAAATTAATAAATTTAATAAAATTTAATTTAATTACTTATATCTTTAAAAAAATATAATTTATTTTAAATTTTGAAAAATAAAAATAAAATATTATATTTATTAATTTAATAAATTATTTTATTAAAATAATTATTTTATTAAATATATATAAATTTATTGTGAATTTTAAAAAATAAAGTTAATGAATTATATTTATTAATTTAATAAATTATTTTATTAAAATAATTATTTTAATAAATTATGTTATTAAAATATATATAAATTTATTTTAAATTTAAAAAAATAAAATTATTGAATTATATTTATTAATTTAATGAATTATTTTATTAAAATATGTATTTTAATGAATTATTTTATTAAAAATATATTAATTTATTTTAAATTTTAAAATTATAAATTAATTATATTTATTTTTTATATTATCAATTTATTATCATCATTAATATAATTAATATTAATATTTTATTTTATTTTAAAAATAAATTAAAATATGGGTAATATAGTAAATATTAAATTGGTTATATTTTATTCCCTCTAAATAAATAAGTTGAATCAAACTTAAGTTATATTTTATTCCCTTTAACCTTGGTTATATGATTACTAGATAATTACATAATCAAGGTTATATATAATAACTTGAACCAAACACCCCTTAAAGGACCCCTTAAAGGTCATGTTTGATTCCCCATAAAATAAGATAGTATTTGTTCTGCTAGATTTTATAAAATAATGATTATGATGTAATTCAAAAATGACATCATTATCAAGATGAAAATGACATATGGAAAATAAATTTTTAGTAATAGATGAGATGTGAAAGATGTTGCACATGTGAAAAGTACGATTTGTTAAATGAATATATGTGTTTCCAAGGTTTGTAATTTGCAAACCTTAGTCATCGTCTACCTGCACCGTGTCTGAACCATAGTATGGTGTTACTTTTGTAAATATATCGTAATCTGAAGTGACATGATGAGTTGATCTGGTGTCAATATACCATTCAATAGAAGAAAACTCTAGTGGTTTATCAAGAGTAGGCACGGACGAGAGAGTTTTAGGATACATAGATGAAATAGTCGATTGTCTTAAAGCTTTAAGACCGCCAATAAAATTTGTGTCATATCGTTTAGGACATTGAGTATCAATATGCCCAACTCTAAGACAAATTTGACATCTACTTTGAGTATTCGACCTCCTCGATCAGTCGACCTCGACCAATCCGACCTCCTCGGTCATTCGCTCTCGGGCAATCCGACCTCCTTCGATCACTCGACTTGTTCGACCTCAACCGCCTCGACCTCTTGACCTGAGCAAGCTCGGCCACTCAGCCTGACTCCGACTTGGTGTCTCTCAGTCATCCCCAATGTTAGAAGATGACAAAAGTAACCAATTGCGTGAGCTCTATCAAATGATCAGGACGGTTACTAGGTTGTCAGGTCTAGTTCCCTTAATCCCTTCGTGTCTCTACCTATGGTTAAAAGGAGAGAATAATCAGCACTACCGAACCATAGAGCGGTTATAATGTTTACAGACTCGGTCCCCTAGATGCTGCATTACATATTCATTTGTCAGCAATTTGCAGAACTTGTCTCCTCAAGCCACCACAGCAGCCTGCCCCTATGTCAGCAGGAAGGTTCCTTCTTGTAAGTATATAATCCCCCCCCTCCCTCGCAGGTATGAAACTCTCCTCGATTCCAGCTACTTCATAGACTCCTTCTATAGTTCTTATTCTTCTCTTTGCAAATTTAAGCGTTAGAGTAGTTTGTCGAGAATCTCTAATACCCTACTAATTTGTTCGCTCAACTCTCTTTTTCAGATTTTCTCGCCGACGAGATCAACAACAAGTGAGGTGATATATTCTTAACTGGTGATTCAACCGTCCATGACATCTAGCCGGAACAATAACTTTGGTTATCAAACATCAAAATAAATATTAAATATGATCATCTGAGTCTTTTTTTTAAATTTATTTATTTTTTATAGGTATTATTAAATGTTTCCAGTTGAATATTCTTCGAGAAATGAAGTTGTTAACGTGATCAGAAAAAGTTAAAGGGATTTATCAACTCATTCTTCTTTTTCTCCGTGACAATGACTTGTCAATAGATCTGTGGAAGAAATAGCATAGTCAATCGCCTGACGTAGTTGACCGCTGACGTTGACGTAGCTGACGGTTTTTGAAATCCAAGGCATCACTTGGCACAGATCTAATCAAACTGAGCCTTCATATGTCGTGTCATTCATGACTTCTCCTCCTCTGCAAATCTTTCCTTCGATCTGCAAAGATGTGTATGTCAAGGATTTTGATCTCCAGTGCTACATTCGTGATATGTTTCTTTGCTGGCGTTCCTTCCTCAAGCTCTCTCTCCTTCAACTTCTCTAGCTTCCCAAACGATGCATTTGGCTCTGACATCCTTCTCCAAGGCGATGCGGAGGTTTACCGCAATGGTGGCATCGAGCTCACCAAGGGCTCCATAAGGGAAGCGAACATCGGAAGTGCAGGCAGAGCGAGCTACAAGAAGGAGCTCTTTCTCCTCTGGGACGCGCAAACCAAGAAGCTATCAGATTTCACCACCCGTTTTGTGTTCGACATCAGGGATCCGAGGCAGACTTTAAGAGGCGATGGCCTCGCTTTCTTCTTGTCGGCGCCGATGTACACTGTTCCCAACAATTCCTCCGGCCGCAGCCTGGGCCTCTTTACTTTTCCACCTCAACTTCCAAAATCGCCGGGGAACTCGACGGTGGCTGTCGAGTTCGATACATTCACAAATCCGATCTTTAATGACCCGGAGGGAAGCCACATCGGAATCGACGTCAACTCGATGAACTCGACGGCGACGGCAAATTGGAGCAATTTTATGGAAAGTACGATCTGGACCTCTTGGGTCACTTACAATTCCACCACTTATAATTTAAGTGTTTTCCTATCTAGCGGAGATAACAAGCTGGAGCTCAGCGATGCAGTTCTGATCCTCAACTACACCATCGATTTGAGCACATGGCTGCCGGAAAAAGTAGAAATTGGCTTCTCTGCCGCCACTGGTGGCGGCATCGAAGCACATACTCTACTCTCGTGGTCGTTCCACTCGACTCTGCAACCAAGAAAGAAGTTCAAGATTGCTGTTATTGCCATTTCCATCACCGGGGCAGTGGTCTTAATCCTGGTGGCTGCTTTGGGCTCGCTATGGTTCCGTAAACGAAGGCGTAGGACGAACGGAAAAGACGAAGACGCCGATTGGATCATGGATGAAGCCATGGATAATGAGTTTGAAAGAGGGAGCGGACCGAAGAGGTTCCCTTACCTGGAACTTGCCCGCGCCACCGGGGATTTCTCCGATGAGGGCAAGCTTGGCGAAGGAGGGTTCGGGTCGGTTTACAGAGGCGTGTTGAAAGAGCCCAAGCTTGAAGTCGCCATCAAAAAGGTCTCCAAGGGCTCAAAACAGGGGAGGAAGGAGTACATGTCGGAGGTCAAGATCATCAGCCGGTTGCGCCACCGCAACTTGGTGCAGCTCGTAGGCTGGTGCCATGACCGCCAGGAACTCCTCCTCGTCTACGAGCTGGTTCCCAATGGCAGCCTCGATTCCCACCTCCATGGCGGCTCCGCGACGACTTTGGAATGGGGAGTGCGGCTCAGGGTGACGCTGGGCTTGGCGTCGGCTCTGCTTTATCTCCAGGAGGAGTGGGAGCAGTGCGTGGTGCACCGCGACGTCAAGCCGAGCAACGTCATGCTGGACTCGGCGTTCAATGCCAAGCTCGGGGACTTCGGACTCGCGAGACTCCTAGACCACGACGGCGGGCCGCAAACGACGATGGTGTTGGCCGGCACGAGAGGGTACATTGCGCCGGAGTACGTTTTCACCGGCAAGGCAAGTAAAGAATCGGACGTCTATAGCTTCGGGGTGGTGGCGCTAGAGATAGCATCTGGTAGAAAGCCATCAACGGTAGAGCTGAATGGCACGGCCGAACTGGTTCGATTGGTTTGGGAGCTTTACGGGAGGAAGATGATTCTTGAGGCGGCAGATGCAAGGCTACAGGGTGAATTTGATCAGAGACAAATGGAATGCTTAATGGTCGTGGGGTTATGGTGCGCTCATCCCGATCCAAAGGCGCGGCCGTCCATGAAACAAGTCATCAGTGCGCTCAACTTTGAGGCTCCGTTGCCGGATCTTCCTCCAGCGATGCCGGTGCCTACCTATAGTCCCACATTGTTGAAGCTGTCGTCGGATGCTCCAATGAATTCTATAAATGATACTAGGTTTAGCCTTTCGGGAGGAAGATGATTCTCGAGGCGGTAGATTGTGAGGTTACATGATGAATTTGATATATCGGTGAGAAATGGAATGCTTGACAGTTGTGGGGTTAGGGTTGTAAATGAACATTCACCAAGAAATTGGATGTTCGATTTGATAAAACTTATTTATGTTCGGAAGATCAATTAAATGAAGAACAATTTATTAAACTAAATAAAATGGAAGCAATGGCTGTCACTACTGATGAGCATTTAGCATATCTAGTATTGGAGGGGTGAAAAAGTAACCTCGCTGGTATTTGATTCATATGAAATGGATTAAGAAGATGATCCAAGTATATATGTGCATAACAAGCTTGGGTTGCCATAGGCCAGACACTGCAGGAAGCAAGCACAGCTGATTCAGCAGATTCAACGAAGAACAGAGCTTGTAGATCACACTAATAAAGAGACAATCCTGAAGTGGAACCGGCGGGCCTGTTGCTCGGTGAGCTCGTGGGAACCCATTTCGCAAGTCGGACGAGCCAGTCGCGGACCTTGGCACGGCCTTCGAAGTCCCAGTGTAGGAGGCCGTTGCCCTGCAGCTTGGCAAGGCCAGGGGAGAGGTCAGATAGGAGGGCCTGCGTTCGAGGAGGGGACAGCGTCGGGTAGGGCGGAGTGGAGGGTGCTCAACTGGGCGATGAGCTAGGTCAAAAGACAAGCACATAGTTCTATATCTGTTGCAAATTTTCTCATAGCACAATCCAAAGAATTATAGCGTGCCTTTTAATGCTGCTAAGAACGATACTCGCGGCATGAAAAATGAGATTGTAAGATTAAGCTATCAAGTCTACACTATCAAAATACTCTTCTGCAAGCAAGGAAAGGGAGAGAGCGAGAGAAGGAACAAACCGAAGTATCTGCGTTCGTTGGCTGTCTTGGCCTTCTCGACGATCTTGTCGAGGTCCTCCTTCAGCTTCGTCTCCCACTTCGCCATCTGGCTCGCGAATACGACGCCGATGCTCATCCCCAGAGCGTGCTCCCACTGATCTGCATCAGAAGCGAATCGACTTTGCAGATCAATCCCCAATCGCTGGATCACGAGGATTACGATTACTCACGGTGCATGTAGGGAAGCTTTCGGAGAGCGTACATCCGGACGCCCAAACACAACAGGGCTCCCACCCGTAGCCGTGCCCGGCATTTCTTCCTCCGACGATCTACTCTTCGTCACCGGAGAGGCGGCGATCGAACTCTTCGTCTCCTTGTTGTCTTTGGCGGCAGAACTGCTGCCCGTTGGCCCAAATTGGGGCCCAATATTTCTTGTCTATAGAAATCCTATCGGAATGGAATATGGTGAAATCAAATTTAAAATTACATCACTTAATTTTTTTTTCACATGGGCTTCAAACATAAAAATAAATATTAAATATGTTAATCTGAATATTTTTTAAACTATTTTTCTAATTTTATATAATTTCTTTATTTCTTTGTAGATATTAGCGTTTTCAGTTGAATATTCTTTGAGTAATAAATGTCCCGAATTGAAAGACTACTTTTTAGTTGAATATTCTTCGAGCAATGAAATGGTTCACGCACTCATAGAAAAATTAAGGGATTTATCATTTTCTTCTGTAAAAAATAAAATTCGTCACCTTAGCGGCCCCATACGATCGGTCTCACAATCATCCCACGATCATTTAGGAAGAGGTAAATCGAGAAACTATAGTTGGTGAGGACACAAGAGAATATTGCTTGACTTCGTCAGGATTCGAACCCTTGCACTCTTTTGCAAGTCTGCTGCGTTGTAACCAACTCAAAAAATAAAATTTATAATTTTCAAACATTAATTCAGGTCTATTCTCCATTATATCATTTAGTCCACTATTAGTCCAAATTTATCATAGCTGAAAGAAAAATATCCACATATTCTTCTTCACTGGGCCCAAATGGCAACTTAAATTCTTCGGTCTGCAAAGACGTGCAAGTCAAGATGTCATAAGATTATCTTATGGAAATTTTAAAAATTCATTCCTCTTAATTTATATTGTATTATTCAATGATTAGACTTCCTATCTTAATTGAAAATAATTCTAAAATTTTTAAGATCATTAACTAATTTTGATAAAACTTACTAATTAATAATCTTATAGTATTCAAAATTTTAAAATGTTAATATAATCTAAATCAGAGGAGTTTTAAGAATTTTTTGATGGCGTTGATAAATAAGTATAAAGGCCTATGCCTTTTAACAAATTTATATCAAATTATTTTAAATTTGTGAAAATTTTAAAATCCACATATCTCAATTTAGGCGGTAGAATTCATATGTAAGTGCATGGTTAGATTGAAGAGACTCCCAAGAATATAATAGTCTTAATTTGAAATGATCATGAGGTTTTGATGCAGGAGAATTCAAAATTTATTATTATTATTTTAATAATTTTTATTTTTTAATCATTTTCATGATTTTTGATATTTAGACTAGTTTTAAAAAAATTATTTTGATTATATTTTAGAATTTTAAGTCCGTTTACGATTTTTAAGATTTTAAATCTATTAAGAATTTTTCCCTTTCTATTAAATTTTTTTTAAAAAAAAAGTTAGGATTTTGGATTTATATAAATCATTGTCTAGTTAATCTTAGAAAAAAGGTTTTTTTGTTTAATAATATCTTCTGTAGTGTCATTTATTTCCTTATCTCTTAGTATTTTATCGAATCAATAGGTTTTAGAAGATTATTTTCAGTGTTCGCAGTCGATCAACAAAATAAAAATAGCTCATAGGATAATCGCTATCCTGCCCCGTCTTAGTTCGTATCTGAGCTCTCATATCCGATGGATCATCCTCTTATCGTGATCTTGGTTGTGATAGGTAAGTTCCGACTGAGGAAGCCTTACACTGCGATCATAGCAGTCGAGATGAGATACTTTAAGATCTGAGAAGTCATCCTAGCATCTAGCGGCACAAGATTGTAAAGATCGTAAGTTCATTTATTCTCCTTTTAAAAAAATCTTTAATTTCCAATTGAGGAGAGATGTTATGCTCAAGTTTGGTTTTGAGGGATTCGAGATCAATAGGTCCGCCACCTACAACTTCGAGAGAACGTCAGCTCCGCAACGCCTTTATGCCCCCCCCCCCCTTCCTCCTACGACGGTAAAAACAACTATGAGGATACGAACCTTAACAATATCGAATACAACCAATTTTACTCTCCCGATCGTCCAAACATAGAAGACGATGAAGATGACGACAAAATCAAAATATTTGGTGATATAGTGTGTGACGATGATGAAGTTGTCGATGAAATAGTCGGTGATTCAATTCTTGATCTTAGCACCAAGATTGACGAGTTGCTCAATCAGGCCCTTGCTAATGCTTCTGGAGGCACCAATACTTATGTTGCACAGGAGACTTCTCCTTCAAAAAAAAAGCATCAAGCCTTGTCCAGAACTTTGTTGACCATTCAAATGAATTAGTTTCAATAGATATGATGCGGCAACAAATAGATTTATCAAGGATATAGAAAATACAGATACTTTAATTGTATTAGAAGGACATGAGCAGATGCAAATAGAGATTTCAACTAATAGAACCAAAAAAATAGCAAATGATTGTGATTTGAAATGAAGACATTCTTGTGGACGAAAAAAATTAAGGGAAGCCAGCTATCTCTTCAATCATATCTCCCTCGTCAGCACATATGCCTTGCCAATTTTTTTTCTTAAATTCCATGCCAACTAATTTGCCAGCTTTAGTTACTGTAGTTGTTCAAATTTCTTTTTTGACATCCTGCGGAAGGATCTTGGAAGGCGGAGCTCCAAGCCTCGATCATTGGGTTGCTTGCCAGGTGGCAGTGGCTTGTCGAATCCGCTAGGACCAACTCTAGTAATCATAGGGAAGGTGGCGGTGACAACAATGATAGTGATCACTATGGGCACATGCACAATGGCTATGCTTGTTGTGTGTCACCGTAGACAGAGCTCTGGCTGGTGGTCGCTGGTCACTGCAGTGATCAAGGAGCTTGAGGAGCAGGCTGCTTCGCCTATCTGGAAGCTGCGACAAGTAGCAGACGTGAAGATGGTGGATTTTATCGAATTGATGTTAGTTAATCTTCCACTTTGGCGACCACCTAACACTATTTTAAACTCAAGGACAAATTTTTTCAACTAATTGGGATGACTGATGTACAAGGATCCAAAAATTATTATTATTATTTTTGATAATTTTTATTTTAAATATTTTTTTAGGAATTTTAGCATTTAGAGTAGTTTTACAAATTTTTATTTTTTTAATATTTTATAATTTTAAATCTATTTAGGATTTTTAAGATAAATCTGTTAATTTTTTTCCCTCTCTGTTAGGATTTTTTATTTCTTTTATAAGTTAGGATTTTGGATCTTGTCTAATTAATGTTAGAAAAAAATTTTGTTTGATAATATATTTGGTAGTGTCGGTTATTTTTTTATCTCCTGGTATTATTCGAAATTAATAAATTTTAGTATATTATTTTTGATGTTCGTAGTCGATCAATGGAATCAATACAACCCACAAGATAATCACTATCCCACACGTGCATCAGGTTCTTAAGATCATTAATAAATTTTAACCAAAACTTATTGAAGCCCCTACAATATTCATAATTTTGAAAATCTTGATATGATTTGAACTAAGGAGTTATAGGAACATTTTGATAGTATTGGTGAGTAAGAATGAACCTAAGATTTTGAGAAGATATTAAAATTTCACATCTCTTAATTAATTAATTTATAGAATACAAGTCAGAAGGTTTCCAAAAGTGTAATGATCTTAGTTTGAAATGATTTTGAAGTTTTAAGATTATCAATGAATTTTGGTTAAAACTCGTTGATGACCATATAATATTCATAATTTTAAAATTTTGACATGGTTTAAACTAGGGGAGTTATAAGAACACTTTGATCGTATTAGTGACTAAATATGATCGGGCTAAGCTCTTTAATAAGTTTGTATCAAATTATCTTTAAGGTTAAGGTTCTGAAGATTTAAAAAACCCTCATCTCTTAATAAAAGTTGTGGAATTCATATCTAACTACATGGTTATAATCAGAAAACTCATAAAAGTGTAATATTTTGATTCGAAGCAATTATGATATTCCTAAGATACCTTAGAAATACTTCAAATAAGTTCATTGTATTTCTTACATCATCGTTATTATAATCACACCTTTAAATATGATTTTATAACTTAGATAGAGAATTATAAATTTTTAAAATCAGTATAATTTTAAAATACATTGAGAGTTGTATAATAGTCTTAAAAGTCGACTAATGAGTTATGGATAGTTAATTGATAATCATAAATCTTGTATAATAAATTTAAAAATCAATCCGTGAACTAAATCATTATGTAGCAATCGACTGAAATTATCAATCGATTTTCATCAAATATGGACACAATTTTAAATGATGGTGTAATTTAATAAATATAAAAGTTAAATATGTATTTTAGGTAATATATAAAATTTAATGCGAGGTAACTCTAAGTCTTCCGAGAGTTAAAATTAGTCAACGAAGTCGAAAAAACAATCAGTGTTCCTCTTTTCCACATATCGAGACACTAAGGGTGCGTTTGGTTGGGGGTCATTCGTGATCACCTTGGTTATGTGATTACCAAGTAATCACATAACCAAGGTTATAGGGAATAAATCATAACCAAATGTTGTTTGGTTTAATCTTAGGTAATGAAACAAAACCTTGTTTGGTTGAAGGTTTTAATACATTACTTACTTTAATCTTTACTATATTACCCCTAGTTTAATTATAATCATTTTTTACAACTAAATTAATTTGATATGTAATTATTTTTAAATTAAATTAAATTATTAATTATAATATTAATAATATAATATATATTATAAATTTTAAAATTTTAAATTATATGTTCGTCATGCGATCTAGTTGAAAACCAAGCCGATGAATTAGATGCTCGATAGAATGCTGTGTTTTGTTCGGTATCATACACTGTGTTCGCTAGGAAATGTAGAGCAAAAAACCATCAGTCCAGGAGACAAATCATAGGAAAAAAACATCCTTCAAAGGCCATCTTCAAGGATATTTATAAAAAAAAAAAGGTGATATTGAAAGTCACCGTGGAATATTTAATAAAAAGCATATAACTTTTTCACTTCAACAAACATGGGACTATGAAAAATTGTCCACTCGAGGAGTGTTAAAAGGTGGATTAACTTCATCATTCGGCCATCCATGCGTTGGTTTGGATGCATCAACCATTGTCACTGAGGCGTTAATGTCCACACGCGGACACAAGCATCTTCCCCTGCACTAGCCAAATTGTTCTCATCGATGAAAGCTATTCCATACACCCCTCTTTGGTAAGCTCCTTTGATAGTGATCCGACTTGATGCAGGCTTGCCTAATTTGTAAATTATAACACAAGTGTCCAGTGAGCTAGTGGCAATCAAATGGCTATCAAGAGACCAGGCTAGACAATTTATTCGTGCAGTATGGTACAGCATGTTGTTCAGCTTCACCTGTATACAACAAATGTTATGGTAACAGGTTTTCACAGCATATGCACAACAATGAGAAATCACGAGTGGGAGAATTTGACGAACAGAGTAGAGTCAACAACACAGCAAAATTAATTCACCTTACAAAAAAACTGCATATGTCAAAACTTCAAAAGAAAAATGCACAATATCTGATGTCATAATGCACAAAATCTGGCACATAAGGTTAACTGGTAAAGCACCATCATACTTTGTTATTCTCTAGTCCATAAGATGCAAAATCAATACATCTAGCAGCTTCATATGAAATTAAAAGTTGCTCCTCAATGGAGAGGCTTCATCCAGAAGTTGCATTATGTTGGAGACATCAATTTGCCTATGTTTTAATGTTTGAAATGAAACTTTACCAGTTTACATTTACACGTACCTCATTCTTCAAAACTGGTATCATTCCTGTCATCTAGGGCCAACAATCACCTCCAGGTCCTGGGATTCCATATTCTTCTCTGCTTGTCACTGCCTAAATAAATCAGGAAGTTAAACTGAGACATATCAGCGAATATAAGATGAGCAGAACATCAAAGCATAGAGACAGAGCTTACAGTTTTCACAGATCGGAGATCATGAAAAGGCACAATACTGCCGCCGTTGCGCAGCTAGAATAAATAGCAAAATTGACACCTCCATCGCAAGCCGTGGCACCAAGCGGCAAAGGTCTGCCAGCGAGTACATGAATGGGAGCCAACTCCGGCCCCTCGATGACCACGGTCCCCACGTCGGCAGCGCCCCCAACACTGCCATTGCTCACCAAAGACTCTATCCTCCTCGAATCAACAGAAACCCTCGACCTCAAGCTCACCGAATGGCTAAAAAGAGCACGTCTTCCTCCCATACCAACTGGAAGCCCGGAATACTTTGTCCGAAATAGATCGCAGTTGGCTGAGAAACTGAATCGTGAAGCTATCTGGGATAACGCCATCCGCACTGGGGATCGAGGGAGAGAATTGAAGAACGCAGCAACGGAAAAAGAAGAGGAAGAATGCGTAGGGAATGGAAGCGAGCGCAAGGATTGGGCTTCCTCGAGGGCGGAGCGCAAGGGAGGGTTGTGGGGGGCAGGTTTGTGCCAGTTTGCAGAAGCGGAGGTCAGGCGAGCTATGTATTTATAAGAGAGCGTTCCTCCGACGAGTCCTTTAACACATGGCCTCTCTGCACCGGAGAAGGCTCTTCGAATCGCCGCCGCCGCTGTTAGAGAAGAGAGCAAGCGGAAGCGGACGAGAGAGGGCTTCGCTCGAGATCGGGGATGGGAGAGGGTTTCGCTCGCGATCGGGGACGGGAGAGGAGGGTTTCACGCGATCGGGGACGGGAGCGCTCGCGGAGGGTAAGCGGACGATTCGAGGGGTAATTTTGTAAAGAAAATTACCATAATCCCGGAATCCAGAAAAACCAAAGAAAATTTTGGTTTTCCAATTCCGGGTGGGATGCCTCTTTTGCTGACGTATGCTGACGTGTCGGGTATGAAACATTACTTGGGAATCACCGATTACCTAAACCAAACAAGGTTTTTATTGATAACTTTAGATGGATAACCAAGGTAATGATAGATTACCCCCAACCAAACGCAGTGTGGCAGAACTCTCTCCTTTTCAATGGGTTCACGGTGTTCGACGCCGAGAGAAAAAAAAATTGCTGTGCACAGATCTGAGGGAGAAAAACGAAGGAGGAGAAAAAAATGCTTGCCGTGCACAGATTTCTGAATGCTTTTGCAGCGGAGCAGAAGTCTGCAATTGAGAAATTCCTGCCGATGGGTTCCCACGACGATATGTCGGTGATGAAAAGGAAGATGGCGAAGATGAGGATTTTTGGAACCCGCGTGATACCAAGCTGCTGCAGCAGGTATAGAGAACAGAGACAGAAAAAAAACTGGTGACTTATCCTCCAGGGGTTGTCGAGGGATCTCGCCGTGCAAGGCTGGTGAAGAGGCTCTGATACCACTGTTACCTTGTAGAGGAACAAAAAAAACAGGAGATAGAGCAAATAACTTTGCAAATTGTATTTCACGGAAGGGGAAAGCAGTGCCTATTTATAGGCCTTTACAATTGACCGTTTCGACAAAAGATTAAATAAAAAAATAAAAGATTAAATCAAAAGACTCGGACAAAGCCAAAAAACTCGGACCAATATTTATCTAATTTTTTTTTTAACAAAACATTCAACTCTTGACCTCTTGATAGACAATGTAACTCAGTCAGGATTCTCAACCCATTCAGACTCTCGAACCACCTATTGCTCTCGATAGAGACAGATCCAAGCAAGGGTTGTCCTGGGCTATAGCTCAGTCCGACTCTAATTCTTAGATTTGTTCCTAATTGCCTCCATCGAGTGACTGCCACCTCTCGAATCTTTGTCGGGCAAGACACACCTAAGGGCGGTTAGGTGATTTTTCCTTCCTTCGAGTTTTTGAAGTTTCCGTTGATTTTGCATCGCGAGGGAGGAGACATGTGAAAGAAGAAAAAAGCGAAAAGAAAATTTTAACGAGATGATTGTAACATAAAAGTTTTGATTGATTAGTAGAGAATAATTTTAATTCATTAAATTTAATGGGAATTAGAAAGATAATTAAAATATGAATTTGAGTCGTCAAGCAATTTAGAAGGCAAATTGAAAATAATTTAATAATAATAAAATTAAATTATCATTTAAATTGATTAAATCATTTGATTAATTTAAACAATATTGGGATTAATTACTCATGTCATTTTTGATTCATTTAAACACAGTTGACAATTAATTACTCATATAATTTAGGATTATATTAAAATGTTAGGATATATTTATAATTGATATTAAACATGAATTAATATTGAAAGATTTATTTAGTGATGTTAAAATAAGGAAAAAGTTAAAATAGGTGCTGTTTGAAATCAGACACGATTCAGGGTTGTCCTCGACTCTAATTTAATTCAAATCTATTTTTTAAATTCATCCTTGACTCTCGAGAACCCTAAAATTGATTAAATCATTTTAACCTCTAATTTTAGCCCCCACGGGCGGGAGCAGCTGGTCAGGGCATGGGAGCTTGCAGCATGAGGTAGGCGGTTCGAAGGCTCATGGCGCACATGCGATAACATCAAAATGTGTCATGTTTCCAAATCCTTCAACCACTATGCCCTGGCCAGTCCCGCATTCACCGTGATTTACCTCCTCACAGATGGTCGGGGAGCCGATCGTGTGGGGCCGCTAGGTTGGCGGATTCCAACCTTTTTGCAGCATGAGAACCCTAAAATTATGCGATGGGCCCCACTCAGAATCCGGCCAATGAACTAACAGACCAACAGCAAAATGATAATAATAATAATAATAATAATTCTTTTTGTCCATTAACTTCAAAAATAGTTCATGGCTCACATGTTGTTTGACTAACTCAAATAAATTTACTTTCTAAAGGACAATAAAAAGATGTGATATGTCATTGAAATTTGAAGTTCTCGCAATCATCTTATTTATGGAACAATTAGGACCACTCTAATTAGTAATTATATCAAAATTATAAAAATTTATTACTCTTAAAAAACCTCTTTATAAATCTCAAACTTCATTATTAATTAATTATTAATCCTATCCACATGATTAATATATTTTGAAAAAATAAATAAGTTTAAATTTTCACTACTATTTTGAAATTAAAAACTTCAAATTAAACCTCACGTCCATAATGATTAGAATTTTTTTATTTCATAATTTTTTTTCAAAAATATTGCATTGGAGATGCATAATGCTCCACGTAATCGCAATTGCATTTGATCGAGCTACAGTTAATTACATGCAATCAACTTGCAAGTCATTGTTACGTACATGCAATCATCTTGCAAGTCATTGTTATACTCTTAATCAAGCTACATGCGGATTATATTCGTATATGAGTCGACTAAATTTAGTGGTATAATATAGATATTTCAATTTTGATTAATACTAATTATAATATTATATTTTAATAATTATAGTACATTGCTATTATAATATAGACACTTTATCTCTTTTATGTCTGATAAATATTGATCAATATTATATTATAGCAACCCCTTAACTTTTATGGATATTAATGGCATGTGATTTAGCAATTCAATAACTATCAGGTTCTAAATAAAATCTCTTTGCTCCACAGTGTTGACAATCTAAGGCAGAAGGAAGTCTCATTGCTTCTGTTGGTAAATTACATCCACATGTTTTCCCTAACAAAACACCAATAATATTCATTTAACCATATCACCTTAGAAGATAAAAGCACAAACAGAGAACCTAATGCAGGAATAAAAATTTTCCTAACCTCTTACAGCACAGGAGCGAGAACCATTATTCTCTCTGCATTGAGTATCGGGCTCGATTACTATAGGTATAGATGGTATATTTCTCGTAGAGGCTGCTTACATGATGAATAAGTGTCATATAGAAGAAACAAAACGTTGGTTTCAATTTAAGCAAAAAAAGCTCTCCCAACATAAGTGTTACCATCATGAGTTTGATTACCTCAGAGTCTCCTATCTGACTACTCTGACTACCTAGATCAAAATCTGCTAGTTGTATTTTTCTAGCCAACCGCATCTGTCTTCTTCTTTCCAAAATAGCAGCTTTTTTATCAGATGGCATTTCTGCATATTTTTTTCGGCGCAAGGCATTTTTGTCCATGTTATGCATGAAACTGAAGCAATGTTTGAAACGCCCATCAGATTACTGACATCACCATTATCGATCAACAACCAAAGTATAAACAAAACAATGTTTGAAACATCAACAATGATCGCCAAATCAAAGCAAAACACTTATCAACAATCACAGTGAAAATGAGACAATGTTCAAAATTCCAACAATCATTGCCAAATCAAAGTAAAACACTGGTACATATCTATTCCCAAAAAAAAAACTATTGAATCGAAAAGATAATGAACATAAAAACTAAAATAAACAGAATAATACACAAACAATAATTATAGAACAATAAGATAACCATACGAAAAGTTTTCAAGAATAGGTTGTACTTTGTACCTTATAGAAGCACCAAACCAACACAAAGTAAACCAGCAATTTTCGTGAGAAAAATAGCTTCCAGGAAGATTCTGCACAAGAAGCAGCCAATCCCTAGAAAGAACAAACAAAAAGCACAATATCAATATAACACAAAGTAAAGAATATGCACATAAGATGAATGAAGTGCAATAACAAAAAGCCTTGTTTGCTGATCACCATGATCAGAACAAACAATTGAAAAAATTTCAACATCCCTCCTTTATCATAACAAATGGAGAACAAAATTATTAGGTCATATCATAATTGCATCCACATGTTTTTGAATTTTTGTCTTCACTTAAAAACTATCTATAAAACATTTTTAAGTTTTTTGAACGATTCACTTATTTTTTATAAATTGCAGAATAAGTTAATGATTTTCTGTTTATTGTAACATTAATGAGTTAACTTCATGGATATCAATGTTTACAAAAACACAACTAACTAATTATGATAAACAAAAAGCATAATAGAGAATGGAGCAAGCATAATGAAAAAGGAAACCAAAAACAAAAACCAACAAGGAACCCACAAATTTGGTACAACCTTAAGCTGTGATTTGTACAATTTCATAATTTCATTTCCTTCTCTTAATTCCAAAAATATTTTCTGTAAGCGTTTCCATCCCTACAGTCATAATAGAGAATATTTATTATTCAAATGAGCCCATATTAAGTGAAAAAATGTTGATGATGTTAAATGTCTGATATCAATTATTTTACCTGGTAGTGACTTGTCTGTGTGTTTTTAAAAAAAAACATGGTGTTGGATAACAGGACCACGTTTGTGTGCTTTGCTCATTTCAAGTCTCAAAGAAAATTCACTATATGGATGATTTTAAAGGTTAAGATTATGCATCTCTTTATGATTTTGACTTATCACTGTCGTGGAAATTTTGGTTCTTTTTTACTCTTCAGGAAGGTATGTTCTGGTGATTCTGTGTTCTTGCTACCAACCAACAAGGTACAAGGGGAATAGATAGTGAATGTAAAATGCGTATAAATGCCATGTATGTTTATCATAAACAAATAGATATATATCCACATAAGATGTATAATCTGATAATTATATATTCATTGGACTATAAAAGCTTTTACTTTTCATGTCTATCTTCTTTTCTGTTAAATGAGTAAACGGTAATACAATCTGCTACACAATAATACAGATATTCATCTAGTAGTGCAACTCGTGGTGTTCTACTATGTATCGTATTCTAGTTTTACTTGTTTTGTACATAATAATATAGAGGTATTGAAAATAAGTGGGTGCATCTATCAAGGATAGATTCCTATACTATGTTTTCTGTATTCAGGTGAAAAATAAACGTTTAAGAGCTTTCATCCACCAATACATGTTTATGTGATTTATACAAGTGATGCATAGTGACTAACTGATCTTGATCTTCAGTACCATTAGTTTATGTGTGTGTATGACTTAAGTATGCTAAGATTCATCTTATTTGAAATTCATTTACGTAAATGCAAAACACTTTTCATTGTCATATCTTTATTATCAGGAAAAATGGATGCCTCCCAGGGAAATTGGAAAAATAAAAAGCTTAATTTAAGCTTAATAAAGAAATCAACCGATCGATGCGATGGAGAAGAAAGCACTGTAAACAGCAGAAGGAATATATATTACACTTGCAGTTAGCGATGTCGACGGCGACGGCAGTCAAGCCAAAAAGCAAAGCGCGAAGCAAGAAGCAGTGTTGTAGCCGCGAAGAAGAAGAAGAGCAGCTGCAGCTTCCATTTCCGCCTGCAGCGGATCAGGATTCAGGACCAAAACAAAGACAGCAGCAGCGACAGTAGATAAAAGATAAAAGATAGACACGTTTTTACTCGGAGGAGAAAGAGAGGGAGGTGGGCAGAAGCCCGCTGGCTGTTCGCCCTGCACGCTGCTGCACAGCGGCAGTGTGGTGGTGGACGAAGAGGAACAGAGCGATAGATTGAGAGAGAGAGAGAGGGAGCACGTGATGGCACGGTCCTTTATGGCGGAAGAGTGGAAGGAACAGTAGATAAAAGGACGAAGCGAGGAGACGACGTCCCATCATGATGAGCAGGCGTCGGACATCCGGCCACCAGTCAGATCCCACAAGAGTGGTCCAGATCAGACGGCCGGCTCTCCTCCTCCTCCTCCTCTCCGAAACGAACGTCGAGGATCGTGACGACGTTCAGAGAAGGGAGGGAGCTGATGAAGGCGGAGGAGGAGGAGGAGGAGAGGAGGAGAGAGGAGAGGCATGACCGCACTTACCACCAACCTGGCGCACCATGCGGACGGTCGACGTCAAAAGTACGTCTGCCTCGTGCCGTTCACGTGAGTGGTCGTCAAATAAGAGCGTTATCAGTCTCTTGTACTTGGTGAATTTTTAGCAAAAAAAATAACTTGAATAAAACATTTTCAACGAGGCGAGTCGAACTACAAAATTTAATGTTTTTTTCGCTCTCTCTCTCTCTCTCTCTTCTGATATTGAATATTATATTTAGTCTTCTTTTTCTGCTGTCGAACAGATGAGGAGAGGCATGACCGCACTTACCACCAACCTGGCGCACCATGCGGACGGTCGACGTCAAAAGTACGTCTGCCTCGTGCCGTTCACGTGAGTGGTCGTCAAATAAGAGCGTTTTAAGTGTCATATAGAAAAATAACTTGAATAAAACATTTTCAACGAGGCGAGTCGAACTACAAAATTTAATGTTTTTTTCGCTCTCTCTCTCTCTCTCTCTCTTCTGATATTGAATATTATATTTAGTCTTCTTTTTCTGCTGTCGAACAGATGAGGAGAGGCATGACCGCACTTACCACCAACCTGGCGCACCATGCGGACGGTCGACGTCAAAAGTACGTCTGCCTCGTGCCGTTCACGTGAGTGGTCGTCAAATAAGAGCGTTTTAAGTGTCATATAGATTAAATAAGGGGCTACTTAATTAATAAATCAGTATTATTAATGGGAAAAAAAATACTACAAGGAAAGTGACACGTGAACGGTATGCTCGTTTTTTACCCACGCGGTGGACCCGTCGTCAGTCATTTAGGATATGGACGAGTTGGTTTATTTTTAATTTAAAAGGGTATGAAATATAAATTTTGAATTTAAAAAATAAATTGCTAAGAAAATATTTTTTTAAAGATTTATTTGAAATATTAATAAAAAATTATATGTGAATATAAAAAGAGGTGAATAAATATTAAATAGGTAAATGAATACAAATATTTTTATTTTCCAATGGACGAAATTTATTTTAAATCATGAATTAATAACAAATATTATAATTAAATACAAGTTTGAGTATAATATTTAGTATAAAACTATTTAATAGAAAAAAATGGTATAAAATATTTACAAAAGGAATTGAATAGGAGTTCCCACCCCACCAATTTAGCCGCCTTTGTACCACTAACTTTGAGTCCAAATCAATTGATTGATAAAACATTTTCAAATAAATGATGAGATAGAATCATGAAGGTGACAAGAAGCAACTCATGGGGCCTCTCCTTCAAGTTGAAATTGTTTTATGCATGGGAAATAGGAAGTCAATGTAAGAGGGAAAATATATAAATAAATAATAAATTCGGTTAACTCGACTCGAGTGATCAAGCTAGACAAACCAAGTGAGTTTAACTAAGCAAAGCATAGGGGTATAGATCATATTAATTAGATTATAACATTTCAACCAACTAAACAAAAGAGTAGTTGTTTTTTTAATCTATTCTACTATCTAGCAATAATTATTTTACTCATTATAAATATTTAGTTTTTGTAAAATAAATAAAATTTTGAGCCATAATAATAAAATGAGATAATAATTAGGAATTAAAAAGAAGGATGTTGCTAGGAATGGTACTATCAAATTATGTCCCAATCAAGCATTCCCTACAGAGCACGGCACAATTAACATAGTTTTTCCATGAGTTTTTGTCCATGCAATTCCTAATATTTTAGCAATTAAAAATGCCCTCTATTATCCATTTCATTAAAATGACATTTCTTTTTAGAACAAAATGTCAAAATAGCACTAATATACTTTTAGTCGTGTTTTATTAAATATTTTATTAAAATTAGTTAAATTATTCGAAGTTATTCATTTCAAACATATACTAACAATTATGGCATATCCATTGGAATAAGTCTTGCAGTAATTTTAATCAAAATTAATAAACTTTAAATCATTTTAATGAAGCACAGTTAGTTTAATCAAATTGAGGTAATTTATTACTATAATAAATTCTAATGGATCATTGGATCTAAATTTTTCAAAATACAAATCATTGGATCTAGAATGTTCTTTAAAATGTATTTTTTTTACCTGCATGGAATGCCTTTTTAAATTTTGCTCATTTTCTTCCACATGAAATATATAAAATAATTATCTTGTTATTAAGTTCTTCTAAAAAATTAAAATTTGTCGCCTTAATAATTTCACACGATCGATCATCTACGATAAAGTAAATTAAAAAATTACAATTAATCAAGATAGAGAAAAATATTATCTCTACTTCATCAATATTTAAATTTTTATCCTCTTCTATAATTTTCAAATATGCTGAGACATCTTGTTAATACGTACGTTAAAGCAACGGGTGGTTGTCGCAATCCCGAAGGTGCATTGCACCATGATAAGATCCGCACTTATTACGTGTCACGTCCATCAATTTTATGAATGGGAGATGAGCCAAGTTTGGCATCAAATGGCCCACTGAGCTTTCATGGGCCACGCATAAGAGATCAGCCAATTACAATAAAATCTATCACTTTGCTGATCTCATTGATGACGTTTTAATTATCGTGGAAGATATTTTCTGACTTGGAGTGACAGATTTTAATTTTTAGTAGGAGTGAAAGATTATTTTCACGATGCCCGATGCTTAAATCATCAGGGATGTTAGAAGAAATAGAGTAAACAATTTAGAAGAAGAAAGAATTAGGGTTTGGATTTACATACGGAGAAGATCCATTGCGTTTGGGTGAACATTTGTGAAATAACTAGAGTGCAACCTTTTTTTCCATTTATTTTCAAAAATGTGTTACCGATATAAATATTTTATGTTTTATAAATTTAATCACTACTATAGTTTTAATAGAGTCGACGACGTAGGTTTAATCCACTATGGAAGAGAATTATTATTTAGGGCATTATGAGTCCCTCTTCCATGTTGAGTCGAAGAGTTAGAGCTGCTAGATTCGATTTACAGATCACAATATAAGTGTACCACCATGAATAAATTTTGTGGACCTATTTGAATTAAAATAATGATTATATTTTAAAAGGAATTAAATACAATGAACTTGAGGAAAATTGATGAGAGTATAATATAAAAGACTAGATTCATGATTGAAAAATTGAAGGGCTCGATCGACATAGAGATAACCATCCGAGCATAATGACTTGGGGATCAACTGATAAAAGATAGATGCAAGGGACCGAACGACCCGAAGTCCAAAAAACACTTGCAAAATTAAGCCAGAGGACAACTAATAAAATATCTACATATGGTCCGAACCACTACATAAATTATAAAATGATTAGATGGAATTGACTGATAATATAACTTGAAGTAAGTCAAGCATTATTACGGACCAAATTCAAACCAATTAAGTTAAACATAGAAATAAACAAATTGGATGGTCTTGATTTTTTTAATGAAATCAAACTTATTTGTTTTCAATTTTTTTTTAAATCTAAAAAATATTTTCTAAAATTCCTCAAAAAATTTAACGCGGCTAAAATTTTATATTAAAATATTATTTATCCTTTAAATAATAAAAATATAATTTAAATATTTTAACGAATATGTACCATTAATTCCACATTCGCCTAAAATCCATGCTAGCAATCGAGCCACCAGATTAAAGGCAGCGGGCTCTCTGGAAGAATCTCGGCCCAATAAAAGTTGTTCGCTGCATTGCTCGTCCGTCCTCGAAGACACTGCAGGCGCTACCCACGGTGGCTCACTGCGGCGGAGAAGCATCGCGACGTCGTCAACCCTTCTATCGCCACCGCCACCGTCCCTCCGCCACCACTCCGCCGTCCCCTAAACTCCCCACCTCCTCCTCCCCGAGGGGCCGTAACCTTTGGATAGAACTTCCACCTGAAACCCTAGGGCTCTCCTTGCGTCTCCGCTTCGATGACGATAGAATCCAAGTACGTCAACGAGGAATGCCTCCAGGAGTGGAAGGGTTCGAACGCCGGGTTCAAGGTCGCCGATCCGGTCCCCATGGGCCGGTTCCTCTACGAGCTTTGCTGTGCCGTGGTCCGTGCTTCTCGAGAGTTGTAGGGTTTTTAGCTTGCATCGCCTCCGCCGAAGATGGAGCGAGGTCTGATGTTTTTGTTTTCTTGATTGGACTGGGCTCAGGTTCGTGGAGATTTGCCGACCCCAAAGTGCAAGGCGGCGCTGGACTCAGTCGTGTTCGTGGAGGAGCAGCAGCTGGAGGATATGAGTTCTGTCTTGGCTGATACCATCGCTCATATGGGGCAAGATGTCAGTGTTACTTTTTTTGCAATTCCTATAAAGATTCGTTCTATCTTATTCATGGAACTTATTACTAGCTCATGATCTTCTGCTTTTGAGTTGGATTCGTGAACTAAGAGAAACTTTCCTGGTTAAGCTATTTAGGTATTTTAAATTTGTTTCTCTTTAGAGTAATGGCGGCTAAAGTCTCAGAACACATTAGGACAGTTAGTCAGTTCATTGGGTTCACTGAAAGCATATTAAACCTCTCCTGAAAATTAAGTTGATTGTTCTGTTGCTATGAATGCGGGTTAGTATATGCAACGAGGTGTCATCCTAGTATGTGTAGTTTTTTCTTTACTCTATGAAGAAACAGTGGACAATGAAAGAATTCCTAGCAGGGCATAGTTGTGGATTCAGCCATTTGATTGAATTTGAATAGGTTCTAGGTAAATGGCTTTGAATTATGGAAATTATCTAATTTTATGCTAACTGGAGCAATATTTCAAGTTTGATTCAGCCATTCGATGGAATTTGACTTCAGCACAGAAAAAAATATCAATTTAGCTGCATAATAAGGGAAGTCCTAGTTAATGTACAATAAAGTAATCATTCCAAGATAACATGACCTGATGGTCTTCTAGTGATTTATTGAAATCCATGAACAGGTTTTCTAGACTACTCTATGTTCCCCAAACAATTTCCTTTTTTATCGGACAGTTTGTTGACATATTTTTGGTCATTTTTGAAGAGTAGTTCCATTCTTCAGTTTAACAAAATTTAGAAGTTAAGAGTAGTATGTATGCTGCAAAAGTTTTCTTAAAGTTGATATCACACAACATTTACTTATCTATTTAAAGTGCTAACAATTCATGTTATCATGACATGGTGTCATGCCATTTTGTGTTGATATCAGAGGATGTAGAATGTTAAAATGCTAGTTGAAACTTCCCAGGAAACCTATCTAAATTATGCAAAATTAGCTAAGAGTTCTTCAAAAGATAATATGTGACATAGGATTTGGTACTTTTAATGAATCATTTTCTTTCAATAAATCTGTCAGTTAATATTGTAGTAATGCAATACTGTCACTTCCATAAGTGTACCTCTGTCACTTCCATGCTTGTTCCTACTTCATATTGTGTTTTTCTTGTTGAATTCAGTTTGGATTTATAATTATAAATAATTATGATTTAACTTCATTCACCCATTTTTAAAAGTAAGGCGCTGTAGTATGGTGGGCTTGCACCTAATGATATTATGTTTAGAAGGAAGATGGATTTCAGTAATGTCTCTAGTTCAATTAGCTATTGAAGCATGTTAACTGATGCTTGAGCCAATTATTCCATACCTTTGTTGACTTTGATCCGTAAAATTTCTTGTAAGGCCTAATTTAGTCATTTGACAGTGTGAGGATTCTTGCTAAATACCCCAACCAATTTGAGTTCAGTTGTACATTCTTTCTGAATTTGTAATATCACTGTCAGAATTCGAAGGGCTCTATTCCTATTTAAAGGTTAAACTCCTCACTCGTTGCAATATCATAATCACCAAAAAACAAACTAAGCCAATACTCAAAGATGAACTGATAGTAAATGTTAAATATCTAATAATCTGAAATAAATTGCTTCAATATATATTGGACTCTTAATGACAATAGAAAAATAGACCAAAAAGGAAAGTTCGCAAAGAAAATGAATCACTATAGACATCATGCAACATAAAACAATAGAATGCCACTCAAACTGTTTGTTGGGTTTCTTTAAGCATGACCTAGAATTGAGATTGAAAATTGAACCTTAAGTGATCCGCTCAAGTCTACGAACTTGGAGATCAAAGGAAGCAAACGTGATGTCACAACCCACCATCCAATGTTAAGCCTAAGAAAGTTCTTAATCCACTCTTTAGCCTACTTTTTGGCGTACGGTCTTTATGCTAGGTCTTTCCTTGGCTCATTCTAGATGTTTCTCTAGAATTCTCTTCATCATGAAAGCATCTAGATACTTTGTAGGAACCTAGAACATCCTCGTCAATAATGGTATACTCTCCTTAATAATTTCTCAAGCCCTCTCAACCTCTCTTAGCTTCTCTTGTGTGGGTCTTTATTGAGTTAAACTTAGTAACTTTGCAGGGATAAATTATCCATGTGTCATATGGGTGAGTGATATTGAAATTAAGCTCGTGGCAAATCATATCAGAGCTAGGTTCCCATTATTTTGCATCTAAATATTGTGCTTAAAAGTAATGATGTCGGACGCTATGGCCTTGACAAATCAATTTTGTGCACTAAAGGAGTAGCGCACACAAGGTTGACGCAGCAAGGCTAAGGCAATGGAGGTGGATGCTACTGAAGCACACATTGCTACCTTGGAGTAAGCTATCTCCAAGGTGTAGTCCACCATAAAGGTGATTAGTGCTGATAGATTGGATGAAGATATCTCAGGGGTAAAACCCATCATTAAGGAGCTCACTATCCGTCAACTGTTCAAACAGGGTAGAGATGGATTGTGGTGAGCTAGGCGATGTCACCAAGAAGGCCATCCTTGATTACAAGAATGCTTACCATGTCGTGTTACAAACCATTACTTGAGAGCTTGCCGGACTTAGGGCATTCGTGGAGTGAGAGTTGTGGAACTTACGGGCAGAAATGGAAGCATGCACATATGCGGAGTGTCATTGATACACATGTGAGACTAGCTCAGTTTGTTCAAGTGCCAACCATCTCAACTCTATCACAATGGCAATTATAGCTGTCTATGAGGGTGCTCGCGATCCCAAGGAGGTTGATAGTTTCTTGTACAATCAAATAACAAGGAAGAGGAAACTAGGCCAAGATCAGACAATTTTGTAACTCATAGAAAACTTTTGTCTGCTACTCTATGACAATTGTGGCTGATATGCAAAACGGTTCAGGGCTCCCTTTGGCATCCACTGACTCGGTAATCAAGAAGGAGAAGGTGATTGAGGTCGATAGGTGAGGGTGACTTTAAGAATGAAAACACTAAAGAGGGGAAGGGGCTCAGTAGTGATGATGGTTGTTAGGATTTTTGGGATAGTATTGCTAAGCTTGAGCTTATAGGATTTGGCCCCAAGGTGGATAGTGTTGTGGGACAAGGTGGCGCACAGAGATAGGGAGTTTCGTCAAGGGTTTCATGAAAGCATTGTGGTGATGAGGGTTTCGTGTGATGCCCTCGAGGAGTTGTGGTGTTGGTCATGTGATTTTGCAAGGAGGGGGTGGGGGAAGAGAGGGTGTTGGTGAGGTCACGACTGACACACAGGATAAATAAAGGAAATAAATAGATAGATAATATAACATTTGCACTGAATATCTTATGAAAACACTAATTTTCTTCTTTTGTCCTTCCCATTTTTATCAGTCTAATTCTTTCATGTTCATCTTTCTTTCATTTCTTTGATCTATCCTCTTTGACCTTCTTTGAAAGCTTGTTAAAAGAGTTAATGTCTTCTTTACTTTCAATTATTTCTCCTTTTTAAGGGTATATCTTTACAATATTGTAATAGAAAGTACACATTAGATTACACAAATTTTATTCCAACAGAAGGATTACAACACCAATACATGGCTCTAACCCTTGCATTATTTTATATTATGGTTCAGTTTTGTGGTAGTCCATGTTCATCCTCCATTGCCAAAAGCATCACTATAGGCATTTTAACCTCGTGTGACAAATTTGAATCTATAAACTTTTTTTTTTTTTTTTTTGGGGGGGGGGGGGGGTTACTCAAATTTTGAAACTTAATTGTCATGTTCATTAGATTAAGAACTGCAGTGACAATTGCATGTGGAAAGGAAGTAAAATGGCGAGAGGGAAGAGAGGAGAGCAGGCAGACCGGATGCATCCAAACTCTGAGCATGGCACATATCACTTTGCTTTTATATAACTATGCTAGCATTTGCCCAAAGACCAAAATCCTAGATGAGATTTACTTTATCTTTCTGACTTTCCCTACTCTAATACTATCTGTGTGTATTTCTGGTGACTCTTGTCTTATGTTGAAATGTAACCAGGTAACTAGAATGATTTGACTTTTGATTTGATACACTTAGTCTTATCCCAAAGGTTCAGTTGGATTCTCACCTTCCAAAGATAATTGCTGGGTGATGAATTACGTTTATGGTTCACTTGAGTCCATGCATCCATGTCTGTTGTGAACTTACCTTTCTAGAAAGCTAATCTAATTGTACCTTACTCTTGGAAAAGGTAATCTCCTTAATGGTTTGCATCAAGATATGTTGTGGTAAAGGAAATCAATTTGGTTTATCTTGGTTGATCCACAACATTTTGTAAATATTTATAGGCATATATCATATCTTTTGTTACATCAAATCACTTCTATCTAATTTGTGTCGGTTCTCTTTCTCTCTGGTACTATATAACACATCCGTTGCAATTTATTTACCATCACCTTCTCTTTATCTTTTCAGATTACAATGCCTGGGGAGAATCGGGCTCGTCTTATCAAATTGGTAAGTGCATTTTTGAATTATGCCAATCATAGACACTAAAATTTGTTGATTTTCTACAGTGTGGAATGAGCATTTCTAAATTTTTATCACGTTTACAATTTTTCATTACATATTTCTCATTGGACATGAATTTTGCCTTTAGCATTTCTCTTCATGTTGTATTTCCTTTGAGAGAAAGAAAGGAAGACAAAGAATAAGAGGTGAAAGAAAAATAAACATTTCTTTGGAGGGAAAGTTGGTAGGAAAAAAAAGTGAGGGGAAATCTTCTTTTTCTCAAAAATTTTCCATCCAAATTGGGCACAAAGTATCACTTGAGCTACTTTGCTTGCTCATTGCCCCCGACTATGACTCCAGTTGCTACATTTCAGGAAATTATTTGTTATTTAACTTTAAAAAAAATAAAGATATAATGAAAAATTTATTAATTTTTTCCTTTCATATTCAAATACCAATTCCTTTAAGGAAACACAGCTGCCTTTTTCCTTCTCTTTTCTTGCATTCATATTTCTTGCATTTTATCTCTCTCCAAAGTAAAACCGGCTTGGTGATTTCATAAATACAGTGTTTTAGATGTTGTAACTCATGCTTGTTTGTCATCTCTGTTGCTGCTCTTATTATGTTGTTTACTGTGATTTTTTACAATAGGTTTTATGATACTCATCCTATTATATATGCATAATTGTCCCGATTTGGGTAGTCCTTCTGTTTTGCGATTTTTTGTGTTTGTAAGCTGAATTGACCACCATTGACACCAATTAGTATGTGCTGGTAACTGTGATAGGAAAAGGTACTGTCACATTCTTTTGTGGTCCATGAAGGTAATGCTTAGCAAATTGGCTTGGGAAGGCTAATAAAGTTGTCAAGAAATTAATGATTAATGTAATTTTTTATGGAAAACATTAATTTAAAACTGAAAATTTTCATGAATCAAACAAGTTCATGTTTCCTTCTCTTGGCATGGCATATTGTTGCCTTTCCTTCCCAGACACACTGTGATACTATGTGCTATGATGTCCTTGTGCCACGTGATTGTGAATCTCTTGTGCTAATTGATATACTTTAAGAAGCTTCAAGCTAGTGAAGAAGGTTAATTATTGTTCAGTTTAATAAGATCAGGAAACATACTAAAATAAATAGAGGAAAGTGGAGATTATATGGAGAAGCAAAATCAATCGCTATTGAAAGAAAGAAATACTCCAGTCTTCTACATCATTTCTCAAGCAAAGAATCTGTTATATACCCAGCCGAACTCCAACTCAATAATGAACTTTGATCGTCTTGGTGTTAGCAGGTGGAGTTTGTTAACTGGTTATTCAGATTGAGTTTGTGTTTAGTTTATTTTGGTTAAGTGGAGTTATTTATGGTATAACTGTGAGTTTCTATTTGGTAGTGGAGTTGTAGGAGGCTTTGGTATTGTAAATGACTTGGGAAGTGCGATAGTGGGAGTCTGCATCTATGTTCTAATAGAGTAAATATTTAGTCGTGTGGCTTAGTTTGAGGTTTGTAAACATTTTACATATGAGAATAGATGGTTAAAAAGTGGAGTTCATGATTTCAAATTGTGGCATTGGTATTGATTGTGGTCCCAACCTACAATGTAACATATCGATCCAAGATGCTAGTCAACAGTGGCTTGATTTTGATATTGATGGCCAACTGTTTCATGAATTTATAATTTATTTCCTATTGTGTCATGCCCCGGGGTCTAATACCCACTCACGAGGAGGTACCTCACTTAGTGACAATGTGACAAAAGGGAACCAAAAGCCAAACAACTATATACTAACTCAAAATAATTAATAAATTCAATGAACTTTATATATTCATATATTTTTTCCCTACAAGTACAATGAAAACTATACATGTAAAATATCATATGAACAAAATAAAAATACAATGAAATAAAAATCAAATCAGTAATCAGCAAGCAGATGGAGATCTCTGAGCAATTCTATGAACTAGCTGAAACTAATATGGTGCTATACAATGTCATCTCAATGATTGACTCTCTTTCATCCTTGAGATATCCTGATAGACTCTGACCTAGGTTGCACCAAATGCCCCTCCACATAGCTGGTGCACCACACCACTTTCCCTGCTGTTGTGTTTGCCAACTACTGCATTTATTGTGGTGTTATCACTTTATCACTCTCACCATCTCCATTCACATCAAACTTATCTTCAATGGTAGAGTCAAAACTTCTCCATTAGGTTGATGTGAGAAGCCATCAACTCTCATTCTGCTATGATGTTGGCCCCTTTGCCAACCACTGTTGCATGGTGTATCTGTGATTTCATCTGACCCTTATATTAGCCAGTCTAGTATATAACTGCACTTCAATATCCTACACGGATCCACTGGTCACCAGTCACAACAAGGGTTACATACTCTGCTAATCTTTGATGGGCAGCCTCTGTTGATACTTCCGCTTGGATCATAATGACATAGCAAACTGATGGTCTAAATGGTCATTTCCCTGATCTTATGTGGGGAAATGATCATTTGCAGAAACCAACCATAGGAATGACCATGTGGAAATATTATGAACACTTAGAACTATGTCAAGAGAGGTGCAAAACATGCGCTCAATGACAACCATGTTTTTGAAGGAGGGAGCATTAGGTATGGGATCCAATTCCTAAATACCAGTAAATTGTGGAAATCTTGGTGTTAACTTTAGTTTGATAACTAGTTATTTGGGTAAATTTGTGCCTATTTTTTTTTCTGAGATCATATCAGAATATGAAAAATGAGTGAATGTAGAAAACAAAGTAAGAACATCTGGAAGGAAGAACCTTTGGAAATTAATTAGTTTCAGTTTCAGTTCCCTGTCATTACAAATGTAACCAATAATTGATTTCCAACTTCATTAAACTGTTAATAGAGATGCAAGAGGCCTGTTACAATCCAAAGGTTTTGAAATTACAATTTTGTATAATTTTCCTTTTTGTGTGTTCAATCTTCTCTGGCAATGCCTTAATATAATATTCTTTTGGAGTGTAGAGAAGTTAAATGTATATTTATTTGCTAGTGAAGAAGAAGGGTGTAATGCTGTAATTGCTAATTTGTGAAAAAACCACCAACTAATGGATTTTTATTTTGGTGGCGCTGAATTTGAAAGCCGGTGATCGGGATATAAAAAGAGTGTATGCCTTTTACATGTTCAGATGTCTTGGTCGTGGTTGTTCGACCAATTGATAAATTGGTGCATCCTATACCTGCTCCCCCCTCTCTTTTTAAGGGAAAAGATTTAGATGTTCTAAATTCATATTTAAAATTAGTATGGACTTATGGAAATTGTCTAAATATTCATTTTAAAATCTTTGCTACTTCCAAAATTTGGATTTCTTTGTGCCAGTTTTAAATTTAGTTTTTGACATTTGTTATGCAGACTAAATGGCTAGTTGACTCATCACTGGTTCCATCTAGGCTTTTGCAGGAGCGATGCGAGGTGAATCTGTTTAATTGTTTAGTTGAATTATGTGTCGACTATTTCATGGATTATTTAATTTCATTTTTCTGACTGATTTCTTTCATTCCAATACTTCATTAATCCTTCTTCTAGGAAGACTTTTTGTGGGAATCTGACTTGAGTAAGATTAAAGGTCCAGATTTGAAAATGAAGGAGGTAATTGATTTAGTTAAAATGTTTTATTCTGGAATTTTAATCCTTGTGATATATTTGCTGCTTGTAATTCTCTATAGACATTCATTCTTAGGTAGTTTCTTTGCTTTATATGTACCATTCTTTATTTTCACACATTGGAGAGTCAAGGAAAGGTATTTGAGTTGATTGATGAGGGGAACTGAGTATCTGAATCATCACTTTTTGTTGCAGGTCAGAGTAAACACTCGCCTTCTTTATCAACAAACTAAGTTCAATCTTCTAAGAGAAGAGAGCGAGGGATATGCCAAGCTGGTAAAGAATCTATTTGATATCTGAATTGTTTTTGACTTATAGTAGTAATTCACCCAAAGGTTAATTGATTTCCAGTATATATAATTGCCCTTGTAACTATCATGGTTCAAAGCATGTGCTTCCTAAAGCTGTTCTTCACAAAGTACATATATAATGATTTGCACCAGTTACTTTCAATCTTTAAGCACTTTACTTTGGGCTAATGTTCCATTAGCATGGAGCCAACAATTCTATTAACAAACCTTTTGTGGTAATGGGCATTGACTCTAAGATGAGTTGTGCAGTGACATGATATGGGCGTACCAAACAAGCAAATTTAATTGGTCATAATTGTCAATACATACGTAGATTATGATTTATATATGCCTTGGTGCTAATACAATGTGAGGGTATGTGGGTAATCTTGTAGGAAAGGTAACATAACTGCATAACCATGATTTTGCATGTAAATACCTTAAACACCTATTCAACATCAATATATGACCATGGTTCACAATACCAAATCGTGTTGTTCGAAACAGGTGGAATTTACCATTCCACTCATTGATCGACACCAACACTGACATTGTGCGGAGATGTGAGGTCATAACAACCTCGCTATGATCACGCAGAGGCTTCTATGAGGTTGTGAGGCCACCACGACCTCATGACAACCACACAGAGGCTTTTGCATGGTTGCGAGGCCACTGTGACCTCGCGGCGGTCAAGGGTAGGCTGCCAATTAGTTTAGTTTATTTTTCCTTTCTTCTTTCCTCGTTTAGAATTTAGTACATCTTAGTTTAGGGTTTAGGCTATATTTTCATCTGTTTAGGTTTAGGGGGTTTAGGGTTTAGGATAGTTAATTTCTTTTCCTTTTATTTTTTTACAATTAATTCCTTTTCCTCCAATAAAAAGCATCTATAACAATTAAATATTGATAAAAATATTTTTATATTTTAAAAAGTACAGAAATTTTAACAGCATGACACAACATGAGATGGTACCTAAACCATATCATTCTGCTCATAAATTGAAATTTTGGAATGGCTTGAAATTTCATGTAGTTTATTTATTTTGGCACATGTATTCCATGTGGTTGAATTTGTTAAGATTCTTCAGGAAGCACTACTACTTTAGTTTTTCCAAAACTGCTGAATTCTAATACCTGAAATACCAGATAATTTTTTTGTTGATTATGGAGCTCAAATAAGCATCTGCATGTCTTTGTTAGCTAAATATCATCTCAAGCAATCAATATTTTGGTTGAGTTAGATATTTTGTTTTAATAGTGCCAGATCTAGAAGGGTTAGCCTCAAATAGGGAGAGAATTGGTTTAGTTTTGTTTGAATATTTTCAAATAATTGTACTGCTACATGCTACATTTCCAAATAATTATTGAATTGATTTTGTAGGTAACACTTCTTTGCCAAGGTGTATTGGAAGGGATGTCTGCAAACACTTCTACAGTGACAATCAGCACAATAAAGGTTTTAATATTACTGCTTTATGTTTTCATTCAGAACTTCAGTAAGCTGGTTCTTATTGTAATTTATTATGCAGTCATTGATTGGACATTTTGATCTGGACCCCAATCGTGTCTTTGATATTGTAAGTTGGCTATTAATGAGTATGCACATTTTTCATATGCTCACAATTTTCGCATATTAGTATTTTTTAAATATTTTTGCTTATGATTGAAATAACTGCTTTGTTACCATGTTCAAAAATTGAATGCAATTTTATGATGAAAGACAATTTATGATTTTGTTTTTCTTGTGCTGCTGTTTCTAAGGTTTTGGAATGCTTTGAACTCTATCCTGACAACCACACTTTCTATGATCTGATACCTATTTTTCCGAAGGTATGCATTAATGCCTACTTTAATTTCTTCTTTGCTGAACTTTTTGCCAGTTTCCGCCTCTTAATTTCTTTGAAAATTTCTGTTTACAGTCACATGCTGCTCAAATTCTGGGGTTTAAGTTCCAATATTATCAACGGTTAGAAGTAAACAGTCCCGCTCCACCTGGGCTTTTCCGGTTAACAGCTTTGCTTGTCAAAGCTGAGTTCATAGATCTGGATAGTATGTAAGTTCTCTATAACTAGTTTCTTAGCATCTAACATTGTATTTTTTTACCTTGTCTCTGCTTATGTTGGCCTTATTTTGATCACAAATGACAAGTAACCCATATTTTAAGTTGTTCATGTGGTATTTTGTTTGTTGCCTCATCTTGATATTATTCAACACGTTTAGCCATTCGTCTTTTTTAAACTTGGTGTTAGAGCAAGATTCTAACATGATACTATGTGAACCATCAATTTTCATTTTTTTCTTGACAAGAAGCAGACACATTGTTTCCTTTTGTATTATGTCATTTTGGTACTTTGACAGCACCCTAGCATCACTCATGATTTATTATATATCTGAGGATAAAATGTGCAATGGAGTTGGCACTCTTGTGTCTGTTACTTTCTTTAGCATTATTTCTTAAGGTTGCTTCTTTCCTACATGGGATCCTGTGAGCGTTGTGCATGTGTAATTCTATGAGAATTTTGATAGTTCTTAGCTACTTTTTTGCTTCTGCACAGTTATTTTCTACTCTGCGAGTTCTTTGGGGTTTTTTTTTGTATACCTTCTCATTTGTGAATTTGTCCAAGTTATTAACAATCATATTTCTTTTTTTTTTTCACATAACACTACATTATGTAACAGTGCAGTGTTATAAATTTCAAAAGAATATTTTTTCATAAACTACTTGGGTTATTATACATTTTAGCTTACTGTTTAATTGAAAGTTCATATTAGTTGTAATTGTGTGCTTGGTGACTGTAATTTGCATGCAGTACAGTAGAGCACCTTTTATTTTGGGTTATTTCTTGATATCTTGTTACAATAATTGTTATCTGATAGTGCTAGGCTATGAGAGAATTTGATGCCATGATTCTATGCTTAAGTTGGATGGAATTGGGATGATAGTAATGTCTTGGTGATATTGACACGACTTAGCATGCAACCTATTGATATTTATAATGTTTTAGTTGGTTAATGTTCCAATGTTAAACATGGTCAAATGACTTTTTTTTTTGTCTTATTTGACATGCATTCGAATGCTCACCATAATTGCTTTTTGTACGTGTTTACATCTGTTTGTTATCTTGAATTCAACACTACTGGCATTTTAATTTGTCTCTTTCAGATGCTCACATTTGCTTCCGAAGGATGATGAGGCATTTGAACTCTATGATGGATTTGTAGCAAGACGTTTGGATGAGGTGCATTTTATTGTTACATATCTTTTATATAAGCCTGATGTTGAGTGCTGACCATGTGAATCTATTAAACAACAATAATCAATGATTCCCAAGTACTTGGAGTTGGCTAAATGGTATTTTGTTTGGTATTGAATTCTATAAGGCTATGCCACTATTAATATCCACTATTAAGGGTATTTTGTTCTCTATTATCCCACCTAGTGGGATAAGGCTTGGTTGTTGTTATTGCAAAGAGAGTCTTCTTTGTCCTCTCTTTGCCCTTCTGACCTTCAACTCTAACTAATTCAGATTGATGGTATTTTATTGGTTCACTTTGAATATGCCCATCTTTATCTATGTTCTTTCATTTTACCAATCTGTTGATGCTACACTTTGAATATGTCCATTTTTGATTCTATGATCATTAACATCCTCATGCATTCATTTAAACATTATCCTCTATTACACCTAAAATCTTTTAAAGTACAAAAAACATATCTTCTTACATGTTAGCAGTTTTTCCACATATAATACCTCCTTTTATTTAGTTAGTCAATGAAATTTTTTAGTCTATCACTTGTTAATCTGTTGGTCAAAAAGCAACATTCCTTTTTTGTTCCACACTTTTTTTCTGTCTGTTGGTTTTTTGCTATATTTTGGCTGTTCCTTTAAGATATTCAAATTGCACATAGAAAATTTAGATGCCCACAAAATATTTTAGGTGAAATTATTGTTTTATACAGGTTAACAAGATTGGCAAAATTAATCTCGCTGCAACTGGCAAAGATCTAATGGATGATGAAAAGCAAGATGTTGCTATCGATCTATTTGCTTCTTTAGATATGGAGAGTGAAGCAATCAAAGATCGGGTGCCAGAAGTTGGAAATAACCAAAAACTTGGTTTATTAATCGGCTTCCTTTCTGTTGATGATTGGTAAATATGTTGTGCATAGAAGATGGATTTCTTGATAATTTTACTTTTTTTTCTTCCTAAATTGATATTTTATATGGATATAAGCACATGTTCTTTCTGACACCACTTAGTGAGATAAATTGTTGTTGTTGTTGTTGTTGTATGAGCACATGCTCTTTAGTATTTTCTTTTGTCTGTCAAAGATGCATTTTATTGGACTTCTTTTATGCTGATTTGGTAAAATTTTGACAATACTGGTGTTTAGCACTATAGGCATTAGGCAACACCGGCATTGAAGATTGGTTTTCTTGTACTTTGTGCTGGGGTTAACCTCTGGAAATAGTTATAATGTCTACCTTTATTTCAATGCCTGTATTCGACTTATTTAAATTAGTCTTAACTTAGGTTTATTTCACATAATCTTCATTTTGTTTCATGACACGAACTTCCCATTTTCATCTATTAATCTTCTAAAAATGTGAGTGTGGCACAATATTATCGGCCGCAGGAGCTGAATGGGATGGAGTTTACTGATGTGAGGATTTCAAGTATCCTTGGATCTGTTGAGAGAAGTGAAGCCAATCTTCCATTGATTGAGAGGATATGCAAAGTCATTAGAGGGTGTTGTAGCCTGTTTGTCTTCATCTGTTCTTATTTGTGCAATTGTTTGCATGTTTTATTCATCTATTATCATGTATATAATTGTTTACAAAGCTGCAACTAAGCCATATAAATTGATACTTTCTCTCCTCAAACATGGACTTCCTTAAAACATGATCATCTCTTCACTACCACACAAGTAATCAACTGCAACAACTGAACTTCTTACAACAGCACTATCAAATAACTTACAATCTAAAGATTACTCCAATATATTAACTTCATTTGGCTCAAATAAACTGGATACAAACTAGACACAAATTTGATAGACGTAAGAATAACTATTTTGGATGGTTGGTTTCCATATAGAAACAAGTTCTTGCATAAGCTCGCAGAAATGACCATTTGGTTTGCTGGTTGGCTACACCAGTATGATCTGAGATACTTCCTAAAATCTCAACGAAGGCTTCCTTCTGTAAGTTATGGGAGAGCATGGGACAGGTTTCAACTAACAATGAGCATTAAGCTTCCTAGTGTCTTTTTGTTGAAATCATTGTGATTGTAGAATCAAGAATTTGATTTCAATCCTTATTCACCTATTATTACTTTCATTTATCTGAATTCTTGTTTCTGAAGGTGTTTGAATTGTTGCCTTAACTGTTCTGTAATAATTTCATGCTATTCTTTTATATTCTGGCTGGAATTCCCTACTTGTTCTCATGGAAATGGAACCTTGGATTTCAGGTACCATGCCCAAATTCTCCTTGATCGGCTTTCTCGGCTAAATCCAGTTGAGCATGTTGAGATTTGTGATGGCTTATTCAGGTATGCTTGATTTTTGGTATTCTTCTTTTATTGTTATTTTTTGTCACTTCATTCCTTTTCCTTATTATATTGAAGTGTATGATGTCTGATTTTGATCAGCCACTTCAGGAATAACACTCCACTGAGCATTTATTTTGGTAGTTTCCTTGTGAAATTATCCTACTGTCGGACCAAATATGAGTATCTTTGCCTAGATCTTTCTCCAAAAGATGGATTAGAGAGATATTTAGATGGTAACAGAGTCGGTTCTCATTTATGACCGTTTTTTTTTCACATGTGGATAAAGCTAAAAATTTATGGCTGAGAATTAATTTATCTTGCATTTGTACAGTTCTACATTTTGAAAATCTAATCCATATATAATGGACTTGCTTAGGATGAGGTGATTCCAAAATATGTCACCTTTTATAGTTATACCCAAGCATTGAAATCTTGATCCATTATAGATTCTGGTCCTTTGTTGATTTTTGTAATTTGAATGTATGCTACATTGAGTTATTACAAATTGTTTTGGGATGAAGAGGGCGATAGCAATCAACCAAGACCACAGCCAATGTCAAAGCATAAAGATCTAGATTACATATATCAACGAAAAAAAATAAATGAAACCTTCCATCCTGATTTTTGACTCTTATTAGCTTGTATAGGTCGACTAGGAGGTGTATCTTGTTACTAGCACTCTCTAATACACTGTTTGTAGAGTTTTACTAACCTAGCAAATCCTGTGCTGGATATCACTGATATATAAACACAACTCTCACATCAGTTTTATGAAGGCATAGACACACCTTTGTTCTGTCTAGGACCAATGGGATTCTATTTAACTGTTCAAGGGCTTACTCAAATATCTCATTTAATCTAATATGCATATAGATGGAAGTTGTTGCTTAGGGTTATGACTTTGATTCTTCCCATAAATTCACATGGTATCAGCTATAGGCAGGATCTTGCTGCCCCAAAGTCTGTGTATTGAGAGTGTGCACCCTTGCTGGTGAATTCTTTCCTTGCTTCAATGGTTGTGGTTTGTGGCAGTTGACTGTAGATTTAGAGAGGATTGCACCATCTGTGATCCTTACTAGATTGTGATCTCCTACCTTACAAGATCACAACAGCATCATGTCTTTCTGCCTCATGATTCTCCTGCTCACTTGTGATCCGTTTGCTTTAGCATAGATCTGCTATAGATACTGGCATCAGTTTCTAAGGATTAAAATTTTAAATTTTAATCTGATAGAAGCACTGGTCCTAGTTTGATCAAGTGTGTTAAAATATTGACTCATGATATGGTCCTGTATGCGTTGCATCATTTTGTCTGGTCTCGGGTGATTCTTAGCTGTCCCATAGTTCCAAAATACCTATTTTACCTTAATATTTATAAAGTTTCATATCTAGATTAAACAGTAACTGTCAATGTGAATATCCATTATATTCTTGTTCTGATTAGGTTGTGTGACATACTAAAGATTGATCATGTCAGTGTCACTTTCTAATATCTTGTTAGTAGTGTTTTGGCTGACACTAAAATGGATGACACTGTGCCTAGCAAATTAAGAGCGGGACCATATTGGATATGCTAACATGACATTCACACTAGTGTTTTAAAGGCTTAGACACAACTAATCTCTAAGACTTCACGGGCCTATGGAAAAGGTGCAGGCACACATAGGAAAAGTAAGGGATAAACCTGCATATTGTACAAGGACCTATTTATAATTATCTCATTCAATCTAATATACATATAGTTAAAATGTGGCTACCTTGGCTTTTGATTTGATTCTTCCTCATGAATTCACATGGTATGAACTGTAGCATGACTAATGTCATGTGACTCGGTTATAACCTGTCTAACCTTTTTAATTATACAGATTGTGTCACATAACATGTCTAACTCATTTTATCAAACGGGTCATAAACTAGTCAATGGGTCATTGTGGCTTTAAGATTTTGTCCCTTAAATGGGTTGGGTCTGGGTTTAGATTAAATGTACCACGAGTCAGTGAGAGAAGACCTATTTTTGACCTATCAACCCAAATTGCCACTCATTGTAGCTAGGAGCTCGCTGCCCCCACATCCATGACATCCTTAATGTCTGCCATAGTGTGCTCCATTGGGGATAAGGATGGGGTTTAGATAGTGTTTCACTGTTTCTAAAATTGGAACTGACAGGAACTGTGGCATTACTGGTTCTCTTTTATAGTCGTACCAATTCAAAATCTAGTTCAACCAGGGCGCTCTCCATCAATAGGACTGGAGGTTGACTGTTGGTCCCTGGTTTAACCAGTTGCTCTAGCCGTTGGCTTGGGTTAAAAAACACTGCTTTTGACTGTTGTCTTCCTATTTAAGAGATGCTGTGCTCCTTACTAGATTGTGGGCTCCTACTGATCCTTCAAAATATTGCAACAACACCAGATCCTTCTGCCTTGCAATCCTCTCTATAACCTCCCTTCAGCATTGAATGTTTCAAGTTCTGATCTTTTTGATGCCTCTGTTTCAGCCGAGATCTGCTTTGCCTGCTGAACTGGATCTTCAGCCTCAGACCATATTGTCACAGAATCTGAGTTACTATTCTGATGCTGGTTTCTATTCTCGTAATCAGATATGCTAGTTTCTTCCAGGATGATATGCTGACATGTTTGATTTACTGATCGCCAACCATCTTGTTTATATCAGTCAGTGCACCTGAATTCTGAAGATCTATTTCAAATCTTTCCTACATCGACCACTCACCGTCTATCTTCTTGTTGTTGCCAACTGATCTTATCTTATCTGCTTCTCACTTCAAGGGATTCCTTTGTTCCAGGAGAATGCCAAGTTCTTTGGTTATTTCACCTTCTATTTTACAACACCTCTAAATCTTTCTGACTCCATAACCATCATTTCAATGAAACATGGAAAAAATGCTTCTTAGGTTGTTATGAAAGTGGTTGAGGATCTCTTTCAACTTCAACAGTTTGATGTGTGCATATATCAGTTGGTTCCAGACATTTGCTGCCACTTTTAGAAACCTACTCAAGGTCACATTAGTTATTGAATCATGCATGGTGGTAATGATAAGCTACTCACTATTCTTTTCCTTTCCACTGTGTGATCTGAATTGGGCCAATCAAAACTCATATTCTAGGAGACACATCTATCCATGATCTAGCAATGGATGTTGTATGCTTCCACTACTAATTCCTCCTAAACTAGCACAAGATTGATTTGCTTCTATGGTTCAGCCGCATTTGCTTATCACTCTAGGAGGGGATCATGGCTCCACATGCATCTTTGAATTAAACCCATTGATTCTAGATTCAAGTGCTTCTGAGTTGTCTCATAGTATATTTCCTGTTCCTTTAGCCTCACAATGGATTCCAATCCTACTAGTGTCATTCTTGCCTACCTTTCCTCCCTACCTTTCCTCATTAGTAAAAGGCATTGGCCAGGTAATTCTTACTTTGTTTCACTTTTATGCCTTTTTTTTGTTTAGTTCACTATACATATAGAAACTAAGCCAATAATTACTTTTTCACTTTTGCTGTTTACTCTGTTTAATACTGGATTCATGGATTAGAAGAATCTAAGACATGAGTCTCAATAATTGTGTAAGTTAGTCGTGGCTCCAACTTCCACTCTAGTGGTTGAGTTCACTCCTCATTAGAAATGTAGTTTATTGGGACATTCAAGCATGCAAAGTATACAAAAGATGCTTTGTAGTTCAGTCTTAGGTGTATTGTGTTTGCTTGTCAATTGGGAAAACATGTTCGGTTTTATTCAATGAGTATTTTTGTATGACAATTTTTTTTTAATGAAAGGACGTTAATCCTTTTATGTTGAGATAATAATACTGGTTGGTGTTTTCATATGAGCAATGGACAATTCTTAGCGTACTTCTTAGCTTTTTTCACTCTTTATCACGTGTCAGTATTCTCCATTATTGATCTTGTTCTCATACATCATAACAATAAAATACTGTAAAATCAAAGAATAGGAATTTTTCTTCATTCCTGAGTCTAATGTTAAGCTAATTCCTTTTCTTGCTTTGTTATCTTGCCAACCATTTTCAGTTGGGGAACTATTATTACAACAAATTCAGTCACTAAGGATCTACAACAAACAAGTTAGATCCTACAATAGACAAAATTTGAACTTGTTACAGGTGTACCTAAAAATTTCATCTTAATAGATCGTTTTGATCCCTTGTATCTTCAATCTTTACCACTTTTGTTTCTATATACTCATAGTGCACCACCACATATTTTCTTTTGTACTACCTAACAAAATTTAAAATCTTAATACATGTTGAAGATTCAGTTTTTTGCCGGAATGGTGTACTCTATTTGTACTACTGAAGTGTTGTGAGTGCCGGTGGTAAATTGGAGATGGAGAATGGAAGAAGATAAGTAGAATAAAAAGAAGAGAAGAACGTAACTACAAACCCATGGGTAAGGTTGAAAGTACCACTCCATATTGGAGTTTTGATATCAATTAGAATGGTAGTCTTGACATTGTATTGCGCTGACTTGGAATGCTTTGGCATATCTAAATCAATTTCAATGACAGTTCATTCTTTAATACTCGTTCACTTAGTTTAATTATTTATAAAAATATGACTGTAGCTATTAAATAACCATTCAATTAAAGTTTCACGCATTGTATTGCACCAACGCCCTACATATTAAAGCATGTCGGGATAAATTCATTTAGGGTTTTACTCATTTATTCTTTACTTATTTATTCCATTTTTTACTTATATTTTCTACTTTTAATATGGCTCTATTAATTTGTAAACAAATACAAATAATTTTATTCAGTATTTACTTAATGGTTGTACAGATGAATACTTTTATTTCCCACTTAACTTATTTACTTATAAAAACAAAACTATAGGAATTAAATTATTAGTTGAATTATTAGAATTTTTAAAGAAATAAGGTACATGAAAATAATAAAAGATTACTTACATGCATATTGACACATATTATGTGACATGCCAAGGCGTACTGATGTTGAGACAATACGATTTTCATCATGTTTGGTACAGGTAGCATAGAAGAGATTATTTGTTACAATTTACTTAAAAAATACATTTTGATTGTGCTGCCGAATGTGGTATGAGATCTTGAATTGTGCTATCTATTATTGTTGTCAATATTGGTGTATGTCTCAGCATCAAACGTTTCAAAGACTCAGGTATGGGCAATATCATATTAGTGAGAAAATCAGTAAAATAGATTTTTAAAATCAGAAAAGTAAAAAAATTTGAAAGAATAAACGAACAATAATTAGTATTTAATGAATAATCCAACAATAGATATTTTAAAAATCTAAAAATGAACTTTGTTTAATCTTTACTATGTATGTCTTTGATTAGTGCTTTTCCTTTTCCACTAGCCATCAATCTTATGTTAACAAAATCAATCTAATCAAAGTCTTAATTAAATTAAATTGATAAAAGTTTGAAGTTAATTTAATTCTAAATTAAGGTTAATTAAATTGAGTAGCTTTAATTTTATTTTTAATAATTTAAATTCTAGTTAGTTTCAATCAAATAAATTTTAAAATATGATTAAAATTAATTTTTGTTAATTATATTAGATTTGAAATATGATGAAAATAATTAAATTGTAATTAGATCATATAGATTAAAATATGATTCAATTTAATTAGTTTAATATATGTTTCAAATGTGATTAATTAAATTAATTTAATTGATATAAAACCGAAATGAGTTAATTCTAATTTAAAATATGGTCTAAAATCTATAATATTGTCAATTTAATCATTTTTGCACTAATTTTTTTAATTAAATTAAATTAATCTATAATTTATAATAATTAAATTAGTTAAATTAATTAGTATAATTGATTAAATTGCATATAATAAATTACCTTATTAGAATTTCCTTATGTTGACTTCCCAATGTTGCACCATCTCCTCCTCGAGAACTTTTGAACACCCTAGAGTTGCGGGGAAGTTGCTTAGTGCTTCTCCTTGAGAAAATTCTTAAGAATAACTTTGAATTCTCCACTCACATGGCTGCACACCACTCCTCTCTCCACCACATGGTGGTAATTCTCTTCGTTGATGCTTCAAGCTGCCAAAGCCTTTCCTCGACTGACTCTCGAGTTCACTTTGATGTTACCATGATTTTCTTCTTTTCTTTGTAGTGTTCAGTTAAGGCTCATCACTATCTAATCTCAATTGGAGATAAATTGTGATATGATGGCATATCGTACATGGAAATTTAGTTCTCTTGCTTCGTGGAAGTCTATTACTGTGTGCAAGTTATATTTACTGTTAAAGCATTCTCTAATGGTTTAGTTGACATTCGAAAAACTTGATTGGTGGCAAAAAGGTATACAGTATATATAGTATTGACAATATAGGTATATTCTCATGTGGCTAAGATTTCTTGAATTTGTATTTTTCTTACTTTTGACAGTTCTCAATAATTATTACATATATGGATATCAAGATTGCTTTCTTCCTCAATGGTCTCAATTAAGAGCTATATATGAGACAATCTTTTGTTGTTTAAAGGGAATATGACCTTCTATCTAAATTGAAAACAATAATTTTATATGGGGAAGCAATCTCCTATAGCATGATTTGGTAAAATCTTTCTCTTATCTAACCAAGCATGATCAAGAGTGTATAAGACCACTCCTAGTTTCACGTTTCCTCAGATTGGGAAGTGTTCTTCTCCGTGTTTATGTTACTGATAGGTATATTATATTGGATTGACACTACATGAATTATAAGGTTGAAGTTCCATCTCTATTAGCAATTTCAAATTTAGGATTAGGCAACTTGAGGTAATTCCTAAGCATTGGAATGCTCTGTCAGGGATGCATTCACATTTCAAAGTAAATATGTGATATTCTTGAAGAAGCTGGTTTTATATGTACTAGATTCTTTGACACTCTTGTGGATCCAAATGTTAACTAATACCAGGGCATAGATGCCATTATCTTGTCTAGGGAAATATCATAAATTGGTTGCCTTATTGAAATATCATGCAATCACTAAATTGATATGACATCTAGTTTTGTGATTGTGGTAGCCCCTTTCTTGAGTCTCATTGTCCTGGGTCATTAGTTTACAGGTTCAAGAATTCTTTGATATCCCAAGGCTTCCCTAGTTAATCGCCTATATCATGATCATGTCGCCTTCAGGATGGTCCAAACAGTTGGGTGTCTTTCAACTAAACCAATTAAATTATATTATGATAATCAAGTCATCATTTGCATTTCCTCTAATATAGTTTTCCATTGCAGGACAAAACATGAAGATTTTTTTTTTGTGTCAGATAGAAAGCGATATTAAGAGATCATTATGTATGTTGTTAGTTCTAATGACCTAACATCTATGATAAACCTAGAGTTGAATATACATGGAACAAGTTGAGTTTATACTAAATCTTTGGACCAATTTGAGGGGGAGTGTTTGGATCCTCTTGTAACTACCTGTGCTAAGGTACCTATCTGGAATTATCTCATCAAGTCTAATATTTGTAAGTGTAAGGAGATACCTAGGATTTTGATTTTTTTCTTAAGCATTAACTAACATATTAAAAAGTGATTTAAGAGGAAGATAGAACTCATAGTTGTGGTTTAGCTGTAGAGGTTCAACATAGAGGACAAAGGATCACTAGAATATAAGTGATGAGGTTAGAGACAGACACATAAGTAATGCAGCTGTGTGATGGTTGCTGGTTTACAAAAAAAGGATAAATAAATCAATATAGAAGATGTTTAACTATCTACAGTTGCAAGCTGCACAATTTCAATATTGAAAAATTACAGTATAGTTTACCTATTAAGTCCTTTCTTCTGCCGTTTTCTTCTTCCTACCTTCAGTGTTCGAGTGTTTATTTATTTATTTTCTTCTCTGGTGGCGGTGGGTATAACAGTCTAGCAGTGGTATTGTGATGGGTACAATTGTCTTCCTTGTTAAGTCATCATTTATTCTGTCCGTTCGATTTTGACCTCAATAAATCTTCGATATCAACTATCTTTTATCTGGCTGTAGGCTCATTAAGGAGACTATGTCAAGAGCTTATGATTTAATCAGTCAAACAAGCTTTAGAAGCCTTGGAAGCCTTAGTTATCCTTGCTCTGATCCCTTGGATGCAACAGTTGCGACTTCCAAGCTGAATATTTATGATGATCTTCCCCAGGAATTTTTTCAAATGATTGCTGCTGCTGGACCATACCTCTACCGTGATACAATTCTGCTTCAGAAGGTGAAAAGTTGTTTTATTGCTTAATCACGGTGACAATGCTTTTTAAAACTGTTTCTTAATCTAAGGGCTTTTTTTTTGTACATATGTTAACCACATGATGTCTTTCTTATGTTTTCTTTCCCGATTCCTATGCATGATTTGGTCAATACCATAGGATTCCATGGTGCATCTTTGGTACAATATTTAAGCCATAGACTAAAATTACAGGCTAACTTCCAATGTTGAATATAATGAAGATACTATGTCTACCTATACCAAAATGTAACTTATACCCTGTAAATATCAATACGCTCCTTAATCTGGTTGCATATTTAGTGATATTTGCATGTGCAGGTGTGCATATTGTTAAGGGCATATTATGTATCTGCACAAGATCTTTCCAGTAGTGTCTCATGTGCTGATTTGAATGATGCAAAGAACCGAGATCCTCGTTTTCGAGCTAAAGAAGCTAGACATAGAGTCGAGGAAGCTTTAGGAACATGTTTACTTCCCTCGCTGCAAATGGTACCTGCAAATCCTGCAGTTGGCCAGGAGATATGGAACATTCTGTCTATGCTTCCTTATGAGGTTTGCTTGGTATTGTTATTCTTTGTAATGAGTCATTATTGGTTCTATCCTGTCAATTTTGCATTGTAGGCTCGTTATCGTCTATATGGTGAATGGGAGAAGGAGGATGAACAAAATCCAATTCTTCTGGCAGCAAGGCAGCTTGCAAAGGTCCATATCTTTTAATTGCTTTCATATCATCTATGTATATTTTATATGCACAGAACTTAGTTCCAGTATTTGGCAAATTAGTTGGACACAAGGAGAATTTTGAAAAGGCTTGCAAAGGAAAACTTGAAACAACTGAGTCGCATGGTAGCCAAGCTTGCTCATTCTAATCCGATGACTGTTCTCCGCACAATAGTTCAGCAGGTTCACATTTCCCAAGAATGACTATCCTATTATTTTTTTTGGGTATATCATGCCTCCATCCCTATTGGAGATAAAGAACTATGGAAAGACCATAAATTGCAGATTGAAGCATATAAAGATATGATAACACCTGTTGTGGATGCATTCAAGTACTTAACACAGGTACCATTTTTATTTGATCTTTTATGCCTATTGTGCTTCTGATAAATGGTTCTATTGGTTCTCTTGTAGCATTACTAACTATAATCATGATGTTGTTCGGACACTATCTTTATCTATGCACATTCTTATTTTATCATACTGAACCAACATACATTTGTAAATGCCAAGTTTATATTAACATTCACTTTTAGCTTATCTTGCTGACTATAGTTTTTCTACCTTGATAACTATCTTTTATCACATTGTACTTATATGACCATGTTGCCGGGTAGATTTGCTACAGAATCTCGATTCAAACTTATGTGCTTTTGAGGTTTGTTATATGGTGGATCAAGATATGGATCATTGCTTTATCATTGTACTTGTACTCTATGCACAAAGCAACACCATGTTGTGCAGCATAGCCGAAATCTCGCACCATGATGCATTGTTTGAAACATGATGCATAGCCAAAAAGTAAAAGAAACATGATACATTGTTTGAAATCTCGCACCATGTTGTGCAGCATAGCCGAAATATATCATTTTGATAAATTATCAAAACTCGAAACTACTAGAATTTATCTTGTGTTGTTAGCTTAATTTGTCGATGAGTATAGTGTCATATTAACATTCAACACCCTTTGACATGTTACAAACAACATGAAGATAAAGTGATGCTTGTTATTTTTTTAGCTTATGTTCATGCAATACAATGTTCAAATTGTATGATTATGTATAAGAGATAATAATAAGGATGTGTTCTATTTTTATTCTTCTTTTTCATCTCCACTGGCACCATATGTTGAAAGAATAACAACAATATGGTTCTAGGCAAAATCCGAAATTCCTGCATGGCTCAAGATTTTGAATGGTACATGCCTAATTCAAAAGCCTTGCATTGAAAAACAAAAGCAAATCTAACAATAAGAGATGGTTTACGTGTTCACAGATGAAAATAAAATCATAGTCTAAAGATAAAATTGTTTTTCTGACTCAGAAAATAGATGACCTAATCATCAAACTAATAAGGGGTAATGGATATGGTAGGAAGGTTTAGTGGGTATGTTCAAGACAATACAAAAGAATAAGGGAAGAGACATCAAGAGGGTTAGTGGGATGAGAGGCGGGAAAGGAGGGGTCTGACACTAGAGGGGTGGTGGTGCTGTAACATGACAAAGGGGAAGCTGCAATGGCAGTAGTCTTTCTCCTCAAGGAGGAGATTAGGTGGCCAGTTGAGAAGAAGTTCATCCATAACATACTAATAACATTTTCTTTCATTCAAAGAGTAAAGCTCTCGTTGGATGTTTCATGTTGTAGGATTCTTCCATGTATTATTTCTCAACATGCTATGGCATGTTGCACTTTCTATTTAGACAACTGTCAATTACTTTTACATGTTTGTAGCACCAAAATCTTGATTTTGTTTGAATTAACTGACATCTGAGTGTCTCTTGTCATCTGCTTGAATGCTCTGGTCCATATTTACATGTTAAGTACCAAATATTATTGTGTTATCAGAACTTCATGATACAGCTAGTATCCTACCTTCAGAATGTTCATTTGGCCAATCATAGGATAAGTCATGTCTCTTTATTTTTCTTCTTTTTCATTGTTTAGAGGAATTGGAGACATAGTTTTATTTTTTAAAATGATTTCTGCTCATTTCTTCAGTACTTTTTCTTCCATGCATTTTAAGAGACCATCACCAGGTTCATGTGTATGTTTCTTCTTGAGGTAAATTTGTTATGCTAAAAATATTTTTTTATTGTCATGTGTAGATTGTGTTCTTTTACAGAGTTCTTGCACTGAGCAATTTATCTGTTGGTTGATCTATTGAATTTTCTTGGCGCAACGGTAAGGTTGCTGCCATGTGACCTAGAGGTCACGGGTTCAAATCCTGGAAACAGCCTCTTGCCAAAGGCAAGGTAAGGCTGCGTACAATGGATCCTTTCCCCGGACCCCGCATGGCGGGAGCTTCGTGCACCGGGCTGCCCTTTTGATCTATTGAATTTGGTTTGCCATCTCTTATATAATTATCAATTATTTGCAGTTTCAAGTTTTTTTCATGTGTATATTTCCATTTTCCATGACAGTTGGAGTATGACATGCTGGAATATGTGGTGATTGAGCGTCTAGTATATGGAGGGCGATCTAAGCTCAAAGATGATGGCCTTAATCTGTCAGATTGGCTTCAATCTCTTGCATCCTTCTGGGGTCATCTGTACGTATATATTTCTTCAAATAAATGCTTTTAACCTCCACAATGTTTGCTCATGATAATTTATTATGATCTGAATGTGTTTATTTGTCAAACTCTGTTTCATTAAATTCGGCCTACAAAATCTGCTTTTTTGGTACTATCACAAATATCACTTATTTGTTTATTTTCAGTTGTAAGAAGTATCCTTCCATGGAGTTGAGAGGTCTTTTTCAGTATCTTGTTAATCAGTTGAAGAAGGGCACTGGTATTGAGCTTGTTCTTTTACAGGTACCTCAATGGCTTCAAAGGCTTTATCTTTTGTTTGTGGTCTTGCTAAGAATTTTGAACCTACACATTTTGGTTTGAGTGCAGGAACTTATTCAGCAAATGGCGAATATGCAATACACTGAAAATATGACTGAAGAACAACTTGATGCTATGTCTGGAAGTGAGACTTTGCGGTATCAGGCTACTCTGTTTGGAATGACTAAAAATAATAAGGTAAATTCACATTGGGCCGCTATAAGTCATCATGTGAGACTATTAATCAGATCATCTTTCAACATTTGTGATGATTTGGTTTTTTTAGTATACTTGTATATGTTTCCCACATTTATCATATGCATTTCTATTACTTTTCACTATAGAAAGAGGAAGGATAGTGCATGTTCAAAATAAAAACTCATCTCTCCTGTCCTCTCACTCTCTCTGCTTGCTCTAGCTCAATTTAATCGTGTACTTTCTGCCATAGCAATTATTTGTGTACCTGTGTATTGTAGATAGTGAGAGAGATAACACGTGCAAGCACTTTTTCTGATTATTATGCTGGTCTTACAGTTCTTTATAAAACTCCCAAGTTGTTTAATCGTATAGCTCATATCTTAGCAATTTTTTTACCTTAGTTGGCAAGCACTTTTTCTGATTATTATGCTGGTCTTACAGTTCTTTATAAAACTCCCAAGTTGTTTAATCGTATATCATATCTTGTTTTTTCTTGTTGGGACTGAGTTAGTCTACTGGAGTCTTTGCAGTTCTTTATAAAACTCCCAAATTCTTTGGTCATGTAATCATATCTTGTTTTTTCTTGTAGGTACTGAGTAAATCCACCAACAGGCTGAGGGATGCATTGCTACCCAAGGAAGAACCAAAGTTGGCTATTCCACTTTTAATACTCATTGCCCACCACCGTTCCATGTAATGTGTTTTGCTTCTCCATTTATTCAAAATGATTCAACTTATACTAGTTCATTTTGAATTCTGATTTATAATGTAATTATAACTCCAGTTCTGAGTTCGTTGCTTCGTGTACAGGGTTGTCATGAATGCAGATGCGTCATACATCAAAATGGTTAGTGAACAGTTTGACAGGTGTCACGGCACACTCCTGCAATATGTAGATTTTCTATGCAACGCACTGGCTCCTGCAACATATGCTCAATTAATTCCTTCTTTAGATGAACTTGTGCAAAAGTACCATCTGGATCCAGAGGTGATATGCCCCCCTTTTATTCTCTCTTTTGGTTAATTAATATAAGCGTCTCAAACTTTCAAGTGTTTTTTTAAATCTATCTAAAAATTTCACTTGCTTCCAATTCATAGCTAAACTGTTTAAGCTATTTTAATATTATCATATTCTTAATAATATATGTTCTATTTCAATTTATAAAGCAATCTTATAAACTCTTTTTTTTGTTAAAACTCTTTTTCCTTCAAAAAAATAAGATATTTTTCATTAGTAACATTGTGTTTTTTAACTTGAAATACTTTCTTCATTCAAAGAAAAATCATTTTAAAATAATAATGATATTTTTTGTTAGTAAGAATAATTAAAATCAAATAGCAGGAATCAATAATTATTAGAATCGAAGATCTCATGTGGACAATTGGATGAAGTTGAAATTGTTTAGATAGTTTAGCTATCAAACTGTAGCCACGAGACTTGTGGGTGGTTTTGGGAAAACATGAAAGCTTATCTTCAGATTGCATTGAATGGACTTTATTGGAAATAGCATAAGAATTTTCTGCTTTTACTCTTTGACGTGAGCTTACATATGAATTGTTGCTTCTTTTAGTACCTAGATAAAACTGAGCTGTATGGTAGAATATGATTTTTGTTTTGTCATATGTAGATTTAGAATCTAAATTCTCATTTGACTCAGGTTGCTTTTCTGGTATACCGGCCTGTGATGAGACTCTTCAAAAGAATGCATGGATCTGATTCTTGCTGGCCCCTTGACACCATCGACCACTCAAACAATGAAACTGAAGAAAATGAAATAGAACCTTCAAATTCATCAAATGATGTTATATTGGATCTTGGTTCACCAAGGAGATCTATAATGTAAGATCTGTTGGATTTAAGCTGTGTTTCTTAGCTTTGATCCAATATCTCTCTTACAAAGTTTAGCTGTATGTGGCCTGTCCTTAATATTTAACATATTCATGTTTCACTTATAATTTTTCAGGTGGTCAGATCTTCTTGCTACAGTCCAGTCAATGCTTCCCTCAAAAGCTTGGAATAGCCTTTCTCCAGATCTGTATGCCACATTTTGGGGGTTAACTCTTTATGATCTTCATGTTCCCAGAAACAGATATGAGGCAGAGATTGCCAAGCAACATTCTGCCATGAAAGCCTTGGAAGAGATTTCTGACAACTCAAGTATTGCAATCACAAAACGTAAAAAGGACAAGGAAAAGATTCAAGAGGTTTTAGATAGATTGACTAGTGAATTTCAAAAGCATGAGCAGCATGTCTCATCGGTGCGCCAACGGCTTGCTCGTGAAAAGGATAAATGGCTAAGTTCTTGCCCTGACACTTTAAAGATCAACATGGAGTTTCTTCAGCGATGCATTTTCCCTCGTTGCACCTTCAGCATGCCAGATGCTGTATATTGTGCTAATTTTGTGTTTACCTTGCACTCTCTTGGAACACCTTATTTTAACACAGTCAACCATATAGATGTTCTTATCTGTAAAACCCTGCAACCTATGATCTGCTGCTGCACTGAATATGAAGCTGGAAGACTTGGAAGGTTTTTGTATGAGACATTAAAAATGGCATACCACTGGAAGGTAAATGGGAATTGTTTCAGTTGTGCTACATTGTCCTTTTATGTTGGTATTGGAAAATTATCTTATCAAAATTGTCTTATCGGATGATGATTCATCAGTTTGCTTCAAATTCATGCCATAAGATCTTTTTTTTCCTCTCACAGAGTGATGAGTCTATTTATGAAAATGAATGCGGAAACATGCCTGGATTTGCCGTTTATTACAGATTTCCAAACAGTCAGCGTGTCACTTACAGCCAGTTTGTTCGAGTATGCACTTTTTCATGTTTTTACTTTTGTGTAGCATTAAATTCCTAGATTGTTTGAAGTTTAGAAGTTCCATAGATGCAGCATTGTTGCTTAGCCTTGACTAGACATTTTAGACATGCGGCTTGTAAATCTTCATAACACTTTCGATAACAGAAGGAACAAAAAATAACTTGCTTAATTTCAGATGCACACACACAGTTTATAGGTTCAAAAATCTATGCTAGAAGTTGTTTCTGATTGTTTTCTCTCATGTATCGATTATTATTTATTTTTATCATATTGTTATATCTTTACCCAATGTATCCTTTATCATGCACCGGGCTGCTCTTTTTTTGTTATATCTTTACCCAAATGTTTTATGCACCAATCAGCATGTTATCTTGTTTTATTTGCATTATATTTTTCTTATATCTCTTGTGTATTCTCATCTGAACTTGTTTTGCATTATTCTTCAGCTAGGGCATCCTCTTCCTTGACTTATTCTACCTCTGTTTTTCTAATCCTTTCTGTTTCCTTTTTATTATGTCTGCCCAATTTTTTAATCCTGCCATGGATGTATTGTCTTTCGATGACATTTTGCTACTAGTCTGCATCCTCTTTGAAAGTGCCAGGCTTTAAAGATCTGCTCTAAATAGATGATTGAAATATATCACTAATGCATGTTTCCTACACCCCCATCTCTATTTATTCAATAGATTAACTTAATACTCCTATGAGATTTGCAAAGTTCTGCAATGGCCATCTGCTGGGTATTAGAAAAAAATTATTCTCGGTTTATGGCTAGCGTTCTTGATCTTTGGAAATAGATCACACTTTACATATATATAATTGGAGATTATTTTAGCAAACTCAGTTTTATAATTATTTCCGCGAAATTTGTTACTGTATTTTCCTGATTTTTTTTTTGTTTTGTGAAGGTACACTTCAAATGGAACACAAGAATAACACGATTACTTGTACAGTGCTTGGAATCTAGTGAATACATGGAAATAAGAAATGCACTTATTGTTTTAACCAAAATATCTAATGTGTTCCCTGTTACCCGAAAGTCTGGACTTAATCTTGAGAAAAGGGTAATAATCATATCTTGACCCTTTTTTTCAGACGTCATCTAAAGAATTCAGAATTCTCAATTCCCATTTTGGTCGGACTATTCTTTATAGGTGACCAAGATTAAAGGAGATGAAAGAGAGGATTTGAAGGTTTTGGCCACTGGAGTAGCTGCAGCATTGGCTGCTCGTAAGGTTGGTCATAAATTGGATAATCTTGTTTTATAATGATTTTAATTTGCAACAAATTTTATCCATGATCAATTTTCTGGTTAATGTCTTGCTCATTCATTTATCTACTGACACAGAGCTTATGGGTTTCTGAAGAAGAATTTGGCATGGGCATTGTAGAGTTGAAATCAACAGCATCAGCTCCAAAATCAGTACCTGGTAATTTTTCAACGTCTTTATCAATGGCAACTTTACTCCAAAGGATGTAAAGAGGACCAAATTCTTCTACAGGAAATCAGATAGTAGACCCTTTGAGCACAGGTAAGGAGCATATCCAACACACAAAATCTACTGATAGAGCAGATGGCGGAAGTGTTTTGAAGCCTGATTCTACACAACCGAAAGTGAAAACTGGCCTTCTGGCAAATGGGCAGGAAACAAATTTCTCTATATCTGCTACAATGAATAAGAATTCTGGTCTTGTGAAAAACATGGATGAATCCATGAGATCAGATGATGTGAGTGCCAAGGCTTATACTAAGGGTGCTGTAGAATCCGATGTAAGTAATGATCATACTCCAACTATGCACCTTAAGTTGCACACCTTTTTTATTATTATCTTGAGCCTTGACTTTATTGCTCATTGCCTTTTGTAGTTATCAGTTGTGAGATTCTATTATGTATAATTTTCTGAATATATGTTATATCTGATTTGGGTCTGGTATCATGGTGTTAAATTCTTCAACATACTTTTCGCTAAATGAAAGAAAACAAATATTTTAGTTTACAATTTAAATCTCGTGCTATGTTACCTTCTTGCCTGATATTATTTTGAGCCCATACTGAGCCATGGGACAATGTTGGAACATCACACCATTTCATGTCTTCAGCAAGTGTTCAAAGGTGACCCTGAAAGAATGAAGGTCAAACAAAGCAAGACCCAGCAAACAATTTCTCTGTAATGCGCATGTGGGAATAACTACTGTACGTTCCTTCATTCCCAATCCTTCCTCTTCTGTTGATTCCTCTCTCTCTCTCTCTCTCTCTCTCTTCCAATCTTCCTCCTGTCCACCAACTACACCATATCAATAGAGTTGAGTTGTGCCAATCTATATCATGCAGCATAGGTCAACATCAAGGAATGAAATAAGCAGCTAAACCTTGCTTTATTTAATTATTCATTCAAGTGCCATTTATTTAACTGCAACATACTTTCAAACATGAATAATGAGCAAAGCAACTTTATATAACAATGAGGGGATGCCGTTTTATAGGCCTTACAACCCAGTCTAAAATTTACTTAGGCACAACAATAAATTCCTCAACATACAATTAGATTATGTTTCATAGAAATAGTGAAAATATAAATAAAATAACGAGAGGTTGAGAGAACAAAGGATAAGGAAGATAAAAAATTAAAAAAGGAACAGGACCTAGTAGCTGGGTCACTCTTCGTAGACATTGTCAGAGTTTGTATTGCTTGACATTGCTGGAATATCACCCAATACAAATGATACAAAGGTTTGTTATTGCACATCACAGTTAAAACACTTTATTTTTGTATGCTGCAGCCTAGTGTGAGTTTGATCCCTTAGCTGATTGATACATTTTGCTCATGTCAACTGGCTCAAAACTGGATCTGAGACTATTTTTGTCTACCCATACAATTTTGTATAACAGAGGATGGACTTTGTTAGAGTTTGATTCATGCAAATTTCACATCTATGACAATTTATATCTGTTATGGTATAAAAGAAATATAAATACATATGTTGGCCCCTTTCCTGACAAATCGAACTTGTAGAATAAATATCTGGTCAATCAACTTAACATGGTACCAAAGGAGAATGTCTTAAGTTGATATCCTACTTGTGTCAAAAATACTCTCATTATTCATGTGTTGGATTTGAGCCATCAATATACCCATCCACACATGAAGTGGAAGGGATAGAAATATAAACTATAGGTTGGTCCTTTTTTCAATGTTCGAAATTCTAGGATAATGAATTAGCCAATCAACTTAAATACCATATAGAGTTGACCTCCATGTGCTTCCTACGTGGGTAGTTCAAATGCATCTGGGTTTTCTCCTAGTTTCTTCAACTTTGTGGTTCATTTAATCAATTATCTTTTTTGTTTTCATATTTTTAAATTGTAGGTTTATTTTCCTGATTGTCCATACCAGTATTATAATCTAGTTTCTAAACTAAAAGCTGGAAGAGTTCTTATACAGGTATAGTTGTTGGTCAACATGCAAGTTGTGTACCAGGCATTTTGAAGGATATACGTTTACAATCAATCTAGGTTAGGTGTACATCACTCTTACTTTTTTAAGTCAAATAACCTATTAACAAATTTTTGGGAATTGTTTAGGTTGACTAATCTAGGTCTTTATTAATAAGAAACTGTCTTCCATTTTGATATTTTAAGATTCTCATACCTATCATCTATAGTTCTCATTATATGGACTACTGAGGATATTTCTTCTCATCACATAAGAGTATTGACAGATAATGGTCATAATATAAGTTGCATGGGTGAACAAGAGCATAACAAAAAATGAGTTTTTTATGGTTAAGATATGATGAATAGCTTTAGGCTAAGGTATATTTTTATTTTTGTGACAGAATAATTAAAGATATTGGGTTGATGCTTGTAAGGTTACTTTCAAGTTTCAACTTCACTCTTCATCTTGCATTTTATGCAATTGTTGTTGTATTGGGTCTTAAATGTGTTATTGTACCAGATCCTAAACTTCTTTTTAATATTTTACAATTAATATTGGCACAAGATACCAAATCTTCTCTTGCATCATATCGAAATTGTTCTTGAATTTTGAAATTTTTATGACCTTTGCCATGTGGAATCTCTAATAATTGGCAGCTTCTGAAGACACTATAATTTCATGTAGTGTTGATTGAAATTATACGAAAAGCAATAGACTTGGCTAATTGTCTCTATAATGGAGAACTTGCTGTAAGAATCCATGCTTAGGCTAACAACTTATGGCTGCACTTTCGTCGTAGAGCATCAATTTATAGATCAATCAGCGAATGATACTGCAAGAATCAATATTTGCTCATAGTTACCGACTTATAGATGCACTATCATCATAAGATATCAATTTAAAAGATCAGCTCTTTTTAAACTCTAGTGCTTTTTGTGATTTACTGAATGATCTCTTTGTAACAAAGCGGAATGCAATCTTCCTTATGAGCAAGCTTTGTTGCCCTAATCATTTTCTAAACTAGCAACAGGAGTAAACCTTATTCTGAACTAGATATATTCTTGTTGGCAGACAAGAGCACTGCAAAAACGAGCTTCTATTCCAAAGATGATAAAACAGGAGGTTGCCAAAGAAGACAACAAATCTGGAAAACCAGTTAGCAGGAGTGCCGGTCAACAGTCTTCTATATCTGCAGACAAAGATGCCCAAGTTTATCCAGCTGATAATAGGGAGGGTGGAACTATTGTTGCTTCTTCTGCAGTATCCAATGGTATCTCTGCGCCTGCCTCTGCGAAAACATCAGTTACGTCTACCAGAATGAATGAAATGCATGAAAATGTGGAAACTTCTGATGCATCCATTAGACAACAGAAGAGAACATTTCCTGGTGAAGAACAAGAAAAAACATACAAACGTAAGAAAGGAGAAACTGATACTAAAGATGGTGAAAGTACAGATGTACGAGTTTCTGATAAAGAAAGAGGTCATGATGTAAGAGCAATGGATAAACCTCTTTTTCTGGAGCTTGAGAAGCCTTCTTTGGAAGAGCAGAGTACTAATAGATCACTGGATAAATCAAAGGATAAAACTAATGAAAGGCATGAAAAGGATCACAGAGAAAAGTCGGATCGCACTGACAAAGACCTTCATGAGAAATCAAGAGATAGGTCACTGGAGAGGCATGGAAGAGAGCGTTCTATTGAAAAAATGCAAGAGAGGAGCACCGATAGAAATCTTGATAGGTCAGTTGAGAAAGCTAGAGAGGATAGAAGTAAAGATGATCGGACCAAGCCCAGGCATACTGAGATCTCCACAGATAAGACACATCTCGATGAACGATTTCATGGACAAAGTTTGCCTCCACCTCCACCATTACCTCCCAGTTTTGTTCCTCAATCGGTGGGTAGCAGTAGAAGAGATGATGAGACTGACAGAAGAGCTAGTAACACAAGGCACATCCAGCGACTTTCTCCTAGACATGATGAAAAAGAAAGGAGGCGATCAGAAGAGAATACTTTAACCTCCCAAGACGATTCAAAACGTAGAAGAGAGGATGACTACCGGGAAAGAAAGCGTGATGAACGGGATGGACCATCAGTAAAGGTAGACCTTAATTCTGTGTAAAATTTTCTTATATCATTGTCCAAAATGATAAAAATCACCTTTTAAAAAGGCTACACAATTATCCACATTATATAAAGTCCTTTGCTCTATTAAAATTTTCAAATTTCTTTTATGTATCATTATTATCCTATTTTAGGATTTGCATAATTGGCATGTCCAAAAGGCTTTGGCTTTCATTATTTAGTGGGAGTTCGTTTTAACCTGTTAGGTGATCATGATTAAATATATAGGTTGATCTTAATGTGCCATGGATCTGAAATAATTGGCTAAAGAAACAAAGTAACAATTTTATCAGAAGCTATGGAAAATTGAAGATAAAACTCATCCGGATGAAAACTAAGCACCAATATGCAAAAATTGCCAACAAATTTGTATGGCAGCACATTGTACTGGAGTGGAAACTGGAAACATCTTACTTTGATAAGATAGTATATACCAAATGTGAAAAGATATATGGTCATCAGCAACATTACTATTTAATTAGTGTTTGCTCTTCATGCTTGTCTTGCTTTCTGTTATCCATTCAATAACCTACATAACAACAAATACACCCGCTCAGTTTGTCAATCGCTTTTGATTGGGCAATAGGTTTCTGCTTCATTTGTAATCTTCATCATCAAGCAATGTGTGGCAACTGATTGGTCAGCTCCACTTTTAATGATGTGTAATATCCTCGCATCATGTTTCAAGTTAGTTTCCAGCTGAAGTAGATCCCTCTCTGATCTCTCATAATGTCCAATGCATGTCTGAATTATTATCATAGCAACTTTCACATCCATCAACTTTTAATGGGTACAAGGTCTTAAATCATACTATTCACTTCATGTTTGCAAATGGATAATGATGGTTAGGTTTTCAATTCCTTTGCCAGATAGTTGACTGTGAAATTTTGGTCAAGATCATTAATATGCTAAAAGTCAATGATGTTTTTGTGTTATGATCACCAGATGGATGACAGGGAGAGAGATAAAGTAACCATGATGAAGGATGATATGGAACTCATTGCAGGCTCCAAGCGACGGAAACTGAAGAGAGAGCACACATCTGAAACAGGTGGGGAGTATTCACAAGCTGGTCAGCTACCTCCCTCACTTGCTCCAGGAATGCCTCAATTATATGATGGTAGAGAAAGGGCAGACAAAAAGGCAGTCATGGGGCAGCAACGTGCTGCATACATAGAGGAAGCACCAAGAATACATGGGAAGGAAGCTGCAGGCAAAATTAACCGAAGGGAATCTGATCAGTATCCTTATGCCTACTTATATACTTTCAATTACATTTCTTCACCAATTTGTGACATCCTTTTTTGATCTAATCTTGTGTTATTTCAGTTGACTTGCAGTTTTTACTTGTATATGTGAAAATAATCATTTTCACAAATTGTAGGTAGCACATATATGCGTCGGACAAATAGATGACCAATTTAGATAAATATTTTTCTTCATTAACAACTACTTATATATCTACCTTTTATTTTGTTCCAAGTGTTCTGAGTAGTATTTTTTTTCCTTCTGTAGTTCACGAAAAAAGGTGGGCACTTTTAGGATAACCAACATAAGAGGGAAAAATGGCTCTGTTCTTTGACTCCTCATTATGAATGAACATCCAAAACTATTATGCAGTTTAATTTATGTGATGGCACCCCCCAAGTGCAGATCATATGCATTTTTTAAAAAATGAATCTAACGTTTTTGTTAATCCAAGGTTAAGACTAATATGATTCTTCCTAATCAATATTGAGAGCTGATCAAATTTTCTAGGTTTTGTTTAAAATATGTTCCATTTAGAATGATTGCCTAAGTACATGAATTATTGTGCAGTACAAATTACATTTCAAGTTTCAAAAGGCCAAAATCCATATCTAGATAATTGATGTTTATATGATTTTTTTTTTAAAAAAAAAACAGTAAAGCAAGCTTCTCGTCTTGTTTTCCTCTTGCAATTTTTGGCCTCAAAAGTGTTACTTTGACTTGTAACTTCAGACTGCATGAAAGGGAGTGGGAAGAAGAAAAGCGAAGACCTGAAGCAAAAAGGAAGCACAGAAAGTAGGCAGTGACGAGCATTTAGGTGCTGATGTTCTAGGAGCAACATCGCAAGCTATTGCAGGCTTAGCCAGGTGTAAAATAACATCTAGTGGTGTCAAACTTTTGTTGAGCTATGCAGCTGTTGCCTCGATGAGTACATCTAGTGTTTCTGCTGTCTCTGGCATGCCAGTGTTGTCGTGGATCAGAATAAACTCGAAGATGGATTCAACGATGGAATTTGTAGTACTCCATTTGTGGACCTTGCCACAAGCAGATCCATTAAACTTTCGGATTCTACAGCACAGGAGATGACAGAATTCTCATTAACTATTCTACTGTATCTGCATTGTTTATGGTGTGTCAGTATCCTTACCGAGCCATTTGTGGTCTCCAATCATGAAAATATTAATTATGATGATCGTGATAGAATTTATTTGGTCATTGTCGGGAGATCTGCACAGCGTGCAACAGTGTGTAGATTGGAACAAGATTTAAATTGATTTTACAATCATCCATAGTTTTTTTGCTATAGGTTCAAAGTATGAAGTAAACAGATTTTAATTATTAATGATCCATCTTGTGTGTGTAAACGTTATGCCGTCTTCTTGCAACCGGTAAATTTTGTTTTTCTATATGTTTGGTAGAAATTGGTGTAAAGTAATTTTGTAGATGTTGCAATTCTTGACATGTTTTTGGTGATTGGTGGTCATAGAAATCGAGTGATGCTCTGATGTCAGTTGGCAAACCCTATTTCAATAGGGTTTTCTGGATGCTCTGACTGTCAGTAGGTAGACATCTTTTATCTATAGCCTTTTCTGGATATTTTTCAATAATCCAAAAGAAACAAATAAATCAATCGTGTGTACCTTTAAATTCTACTATTTAAATGTCATATGTTGTCCATAATTATCAGCACCATGGTCATCCTTCAATATTCTGTGAACCACTTTATTACTTTGTTTTTCTTCTATTACCATCTTTCTTTTTCCTATTTATTTCTTGAAAAAGAATGGACTACTCATCTTTTAACCTTTTTACCTCTTATAAATAATGGATAGGTGAAATTAATTATTTTTTCGTGGATCATTTTTTTATCAGTTCAAATGGGATGGAATTAATTTTCCTTGTTTTTTTTTCTTGCGCTTAGACTAGGCAGTAAATAAGTTGAGTCAAATTAATTAAATTTGATGGTGTTCAAGTTTAGTTGATAATATAATCAAGTTAATTTAAGTTTAAATTGAATTAAATTTTTAAAATGATTGTTGAAGTTTGACTTGATTTTTTGTATGAGTTTGAATTTGATTTGAATTTTGTTCATTTAAATATTATTGAACTTTCAATTTAAGTTTGTTTGATTATTTAAATTTTTAAAATTTAAATTTATTTAATTGGTTATTGAATTTAATAATATAAATTTATTTATTTATTTAATTTTTTTTATTTAACATGTTGATTAGAAATTTATTAATGAATATGGTTTATAAATATTGTTCATAAAAAATTATTCATGAACGTTTATTATGAATGTTGTTCGTAAATATTAATGAGTGAAATATATATGCATTTAAATTTATTTATTTAATTTAATAAATTATTAAATTTACTTATTTAATTAATATTATATATTAAATAAGTATATCTCGTGTAGCCCTATGCAATTGCCTCGTGCAGTCCTACATGACGCGACTATGTATTTTTTATTTTCATTTTTCTTCCTATTTTGTCTTTTTAATTTTTTTCCTTTTTCCTCTTAATTTTCTTTAAAAATTTTGTTTTTTTGCACTTCCAATTTTTTTCCTCTTCAATCCACACCTCGGAATAAACACCTCTTATTTTCTGTCATCCATTTTATTTCTCATTCTCTCACCTTGCATGCGATTGGTGGGTCATAACGTAACTTGAGAAATAAACAAATATTATGCCGAATTATTTTTTAAACAGCGTGTTCAGTACAACACCATGTTTTTTCAATAGAATTATGGGTTGCCGGCAAATTAATAAGTAAACTTCTACGACATATTCATTTTATAAGTTAATCATCTAATGAACAATTTTAATTTTATAATTCAAAAAATTGATGTTTTTATGTACTATTATTAATCAATTACATGGTTTAGTTAATTATCGATAATTAGTTAATGTTTTCAGTAAGTTTATCCCATTAGAGTCAATACAAATAAAAAAATAACAAAATTCGGTGTGAGGGAATTAAGCAGAAAACGTTAACATTTTAACGAATTATTTTATGGATATAAATTGAAAGTTCCAAATTTAGCATATTTTGAAAAATATTATACAAAAGATAATAATAATGATGATGTTATACAAAGATGGACATGATAAAAAAAATTAAAATTGCACCTATTAAGTAAAAAATATTAGAGACATGTTTTAAATGGTACAAATATATACGTAGACAATCAATAAATATTCCAATTGGATGATATAAAACTCTGATAAAAGTATATATCAAATAAGTAATAAGAATATAAAAAAAGACTTAATTAAGAATAATAAATAAGATAAAATTTATTTAAGTATAAAATTCATATGGTCGATTTCACCCTATGGGATGAGATTTAATTATTGTTATTCTATTTTGAAAAGTATTATATCCATCTAAAATATTTTTAAGGAATTCATTTTAAAGTAAAATTACATTCTTATTTATATTGTGATGATGATAATAATAATAATAATAATAATGCAATTCGAAAATACCACTTGACATTGAAATATAATCTCCGATGTTGACCCGGGTGCGATTGGTCAAAGTCTTTTATTGAAGTCGGCCCATTTAGTATTATTACGCACGTCCACGCTGAACCGGAAGTCACGATACAATTGGCAAGTCTCAAATTTCTCGTACTAAATCAACGACGACGTTGTATTTTGCATAAATGCCCCCACCTCTTTCATGAAATTTCAAAAAACAATCCTGTCAAAGTTGGTCAAAATCCAAAGGATATTCCTTTTTAATGGAATCACAAGGTACGTTTTTTTTATCATCAAAACAATATTTCATTTCACCCCATTCCATTTTTTATTCCTAAAAATACTATTTACTGATCATGAGTAATGATAGGTAGTATGAAAATTGTAACGTGAATGTACATTGTGTCATGCTATATTCATGCTACAATTTTTCGTACTATCTATCATTACTGATCATACAGTATCTACCCATCATAATTAATTACTACAAATGACTTAAATCATTAATTATACAATTGTAACATTTACATTTCATATCCATTATAATATAATACCAGTATAACTAGAGATAATATTATTAGTATAGATCAAAATTAAATAATTATAAATCATAATTGCTATAATAATATAAAAAATAAAAATAGTTTCAAATATTATACAAGGGCAAATATAAAAAATGCCCTGGTTTCAATAAAAATAAATCCTTTTGATTTTTGCCAATCAAAGTTTGATGGCACTTTGCAGACGCAATTGGAACCTCATCAGCTACCGAGTACTTTAAATAATAATTAATTAAACGTTAGTTTAAAATAAATTCTTAGAAGAATAAAAATTTAATTTTTGAAACTATTTAAAATTGTAAGATTAATTCAATTAATGTAGACAAAGATATTAGCTCAATTATCCAATCAATAATGATTTTATGTTTGGCACAGTGGACACTTGTAATTTCTTTTAGATTTTATATATTCTAATTTTGCACAAAATTCTCATCGATATGGATTTCAGAGAAAGATCGAATTATATTGGATTATAGTTTAACTTGAACTTGACGGTAATGCAACTGTTGGATAAGACTTCCTTTCTACTAACAAAATCAAAATAAAACGAAAGGGAAAAGAAAAAAAAGAAGAAGAGAAGAATTGTTTGATTTTACTGAATCCTCTTGAGGCCCTTGAAGTCGGTGGTGTCGATGCATTCCTCCCTTCCTCTACACTCGTTCAGCGCCCTCAGCAAATCCGTCGCCTTCTCCTTCGCTTCCTCGCTGCACCCGATCTGCAGCAGCAGCAGAAGCTTCTGGAACACCCCCGCCTGCAGCAGCTCCTCCGCGCACCTCCCTACCTCTTCCTCCCCGCTGCACAGCTTCCACATCGCCGACACCGCCATCTCCGTCGCAGCCTCCGACACCCTGAACATCTTCTTCACCAGCGCCGGCACCGCCAGCGCGTGCCCGCGGGCCGCCTCCCGACCCTGCGCCAGCCCAACCAGCTCGTCCAGAACGCCCAGTGCCTTTTCGCACGCGCCCCTGTCCGCGTCCACCAGCGTCTCCACCAACGAACCGACCAGGCCTAATTCAATCGCCCTCGACGACGCCGCGCTCTCGTCTTTGATGATGTAGAAGACGGCGACGAGGGAGGCCTTGGTGGCCTGAGACGAGACCGGCTTCTTGATGAGCTCTACCAGCGCCTCCACCATCCCCTCCGCCGCGGCCACCGCTCCGGACTGCATCCCGTTGGAACCCACCACTAGTTCCCTCACGAGCACCGCCGCGGCGGCCGGTTCGCGGCCATGGCGCATGACCGCCGCGAGCCGGCGAAGCGACGCCGGCGCCCCCAAATCCTCTGCCACCGCCGCTTCGGTGAGCGGTCGCGGCAGCGCGGCCAAGAGGGAGATCATCTCTTCCTCCAGCGCGAGTGGTCGATCTTGGCGATCCACGCTAATCCCCTCCGCGAACGCGCGGAAGGCAAATGCGACCGACCGAGCGGCGCCGGCCGACACGAAGCACCGCCGGTTCCGCTCGCTCTCCCGGGCGAGCCGCTTGCCCGCGGAAGCCAACCGCTCGCAGTGCGGCCAGTCGCCGTCGCGGGCGGCGGCCGACATCTCCGACGCGAGATCCGCGGCGTCGGCTCTGGTGAGCGGGGCCCTGGGGGTGGGGACGCGGGTGGGGCCGTGGGCGGCGGTCCATTCCTGGATCATGCGGCGGAGAGAGTGGTTGGGGATGAGGAGTAGGTCGGCATCGGGGCCAAGCGGGAGGCTGGTGACTGGGCAGGTGCCGTTGCCCCGATCCAGCCACGCCTCGATGCTCCGGCGGTCGTAGGTGATGCCGGTGGGCGCGGTGACGGGATCCTCCATGATCTCGAGAGATATCGGGCACTGGAAGTGCGCGGGGACGGAGAACTCCTCGGATGCCGCGGCGGCGGAGAGGGCCAGCCGCTTGTCTTCCTTCCGCTTGGGGCCTCGGCGGCGGGTTCTCCACGGAAACGCCATGGAAGATGAAGATCTGGGAATGGAGATCTGAGATCGGAAGAAGGATGGAGAAGAAGAAGAAGAGGAGGAGGATTGGCGGTGGAAGGGAAGCGGATGGAATGGGGTGGGTTATGTAATTGAAGGGAAGAGGAATTTTTTGAAATGTTGAAAGAGTAAAGAGTTGGATTTGAATGTTGACCGTTGATTTTTGAACATCCAAAACGCGGGAGGAAACGGTAAGAGCCACGCTGGACGAGGGGCACGCCTCTTCTTTCTTTCTTCTGTTCCGCCTAATCAATTTAATTTTTTAGGTAAACTTTCATTTTACCGCCCAAACTTTTGTATATTTTCAAACTCGTGCAGTTTTTAGATGAAATATCCGACCGCGTCAAGTACCATTTCACTAAAAGACCAAAATATTAGTAGTTTCCTGCTTAAAATTTTTGAAAACAATTAAACAAGAGATCAAAATCCAAATTGTTGGTAAAGAGTGAGAAAAAAAATAGTAAGATATTCTTTTACTTTAACCCTTACAATTTAACATATTCATTTTAAAGTAAAATTATATAAACCGTGTGTCAATTTGTTGTCTATTATTCCCAACTTTTTTTTAAGCGGTACGTATTCAATAAAATACATTGTTATTATTATTATTAGTTTGTTTTCTCGACTTAAATAAATTGACTTGACTTATTGGTCTATAAAGAATGGACTTTGGTCAAAAGTCTTCGTCTGGATCAAGAAGTACTAATATCCTTCTTTGGGGTCACAAAAATCAATTAACATGCAATATAAACCACCTCATATTAAACTTGTCCTGTGGTAGGATTGAGTTGATCATCGAGATCGGTATTGCTAGAATAGTCAAGGATCAAATCTCAATAAAATTAAGAAAATATCCTTCTTTCTGTGACCACTACAACTTTTTGATTTACTTATTTTATAAATGGTCATGAGAACGACCGTGTGGAATCGTTGGGGGTGACAGATTTCACCTTTTGTTACAATGAAATATATCCAACTTTCTCTTAGACTACGATGCAACGACAAAATACTTTCATAGTTAATCAAGTAACCATGAGTCAATTTTCAACTACAACGCACTGCGAATTAGTTTCTTCTAGTGGGAATATTCTCAATTATGACGCATTGCAGATTAATTTTCTACTATGGGAACACAACCTTAGAATGGTGGTTGCGGAGCGATGCACTGTTCACATTTCCCAATTTACCGTACTAATTGATGAGAATTTTACGTGAAGTCGAGTTGGTTACTAGGATAAATCAATTCGAAGAGCTAGATCTGGATTATGGATTATAAAATAAAATGCAACTCCCCCCCCCCCCCCCCCCCCCCCCCCTCGTGCATGGTACAGTGGTACAGTGGGAAGATGCTCAATAGGGTACTAGGCATCTATGATTCGAATCTCAGCTAGGACGCACAATCTTAGAACGTTGACTGCGGAGCGACATACCATTCGGGCTTCCCCCCTCGCCATAGTGCAACAACATGACACTCAACATGATACTCGAGCATCCATGGTTCAAATATCAACTACGACACACTATGAGATGTTTTCCTCTAGCGAGATGAAAAATCTAAGATGTCGATTATTGGGTGAGGAGTCATTGGTACTTTTGAATTTATCCGATAGATGAATCAGAGGAAGGCCGCCCCACCTCCGGAATTAGTTGACCCCGAAGTCCAGATATCTGAATTATAAAAAAAAAATCAAACTTTTGAATTGACCGGCTCTTGCAATTTGTTTTACTCTTAATTATCAGGGTAGACTAAATGGGCACGTTACGACATAACCAAGAGAAAATTAGCATCAAAGGAGAATGCATCCAACTCATTGTCCATTTCCCTTTCCAACTTTCCTTGCTTCGGTGTTGAATACCAAGTCCTCTATTCGTTGCCTTGTTTACTGTTGTTACTTGATCTGTCGTGTCGTGTGGACTCAATTCGAGCAATTTTGTGTAGCATGACTTCATCGAGTAAACTCTATTTGTTTGATATGTCAAAGTGTAATAACTATAAAATTTAAATAAGGAAACATATTTGAAATTGATAATAATTGAGTTTGGATTTTGAGTTTAAGTTAGAAATCGGAGTTAGAGTCCAAGTCAATTATATTTTGTGGTTTAGTTGGACTTGTGGGTTTATGTGAACCTCTCTCTGATATTGATCGTGTCAAGTGATGGTTTACGCAACATTTTTCCAATATCTCTAATGGTAGATCTCTACTTATGATCTCCTCTTGCATTTTGTTCTCCGGTTAGGTTAGAGTTGTCGTTAGAGATGATAATTTTCTTTGAATTCGGTGAAGAATTCGATATCCGACTTAAAAACCTAATTAAATAATTGAATTCGAATATAAGAATTTTCGAATTAGACAGTCTAGTATATAAATAGATTACTTAACTGTTGTATTTTGAAAATTAATACCACCATTGGTGTTGGTGTTAGTTTTGAAAACCAACACTACTAATTCAGCACCACAGTAATATAGATTTATTCGATTTAATCGAATTAGGAATTTTAAAATCAAAATTGAGCTAAATTACTGAACATAAATAAATTTTATAAATGATATTATATATATATTGATCAACTGTTGTATTTTAAAAATCAACACCACATAGTTGGTGTTAGTGTTGATTTTGAAAACCGACACTATACTAAACTAGTACCACAGTGCGGTGTTGGTGTTGGTTTTCAAAATTAATATCATATAATAACGGTTTATTCGATTTAATCGAATTAAAAAAATTTTAAATTGAAATTGAACTGAATTATTTTAAATAAATGATATTTTTTATAAAAAATTAAAAATTTGAAATAACCAAATCGAACTTTTAAATTTGATTGGTTCGGTTGGTTAATTCAGTTTAATCAAATTTTTACTCACCCGTTATCCTATCTTATGATAGGTACGAGGATAGATATTCGATCTACGATGGGTATGAGGAATGAATATCTAATTCTTCAATGGATATAAGGATGAGAATGAGAATGAAAGATATGAAATTGATTCAAATTTGATTCACTTTCATCCTTAATTGTCACTTGTAGTGTTAGTATCATGAATATTTGACACATAATGTTACGATAAAATTAAATTGATGTTCGCTTGGATTGACATGGATCACCATTAGACCCCTAGTTAGATATAAATTATGAGGATATTGAGTGTGGGCAAAAAATAAAAATAAAAATTTGCAAAAAGATTAGTGAGTGTAAAAGATTTTTCATAAGGAGATCTCATTAAAATTTTATATCGAGCGTGGGCAAAAAGAAAAATTGCAAAAAGATTAATAAGTGTAAAAGATTTTTCATAAGGAGATCTCATTAAAAAGTTTGGAGAGTTTTTTAAGGTTTCCCTTAAAAAAAAAATAAAGTAGTTGGAGGATATATTTTGATTTTTCAAAGTTTATTGTAATAAAAGATAAAATTCATTATTTAACGATTCTACGTTATCGATTTCATAATTATTTATGAAAAATTAAATTAAAAAATTATAATGGACTATCGTGTGAAAGATATTTTTTAAGACTTTGACGGATTTTTTAAAGTCCAAAATAATTTATTTGGTGTTGAAATAAAAAATAAATTAAAGCAATTGTGCCAACCGCTGGACGTTGGGAAACGTCAACGCGGAATCGGCGCGAATCCACAATCGCGTTTCCCGAAACGCCGTCACTTCGCCGCGACCTGAAATTATAAAACAATAGAAAAAGGGAAAAAGTGATCTACTTGCCCAACAAAATACCGGCTTCCCTCCATAAACAACGGCTTGATATCTTGTGGGCCAACTCTCTCTCCAGGCCAGGGTAACCTGTGGGTAACATTGATTTCCTTAGCTTGCACAACGAAACTCGACTCCAATCCTCACCGTCCATTTATCGGAGGGTGATCCCTTTCGTCGCAGGTTCCTGCGAGGGAATCTTCCTCCCCGATCTAGAATGTACTTTCTCTCCCTACAGCGTGCGGACTGCGGGAGAGTAGCGCGGAGAGAGAGAGAGAGAGAGAGAGCGCAAGTGAGCGTGTGCCGGAAGCCAACAAGAACCCTAATCGCCTACGTCTTCGATGATTCTGATCTCCATTCGCATACGCGATCGTTGATGAATCGTTTCTGATTGCTACTAATCTTCTCGGATGCACGAATCTGTCTTCTGTTTGTTGAATTGTTTTTATCGTGTTCTCGTTTACTGAGTGAATTGCGTTCAAAGATTTGTTTTCCTTCTGCTGCATTTTTTTTTTTTTGAGTTTGGTTGCTGATTTTCCCGGTCATACGAGTTCGGTTTTTGTACGTGGTTTTTGACTGTTTCGTTGCTTTGACGGATTCTCGGAGGGATTTTTGAGTTGGAGGGGTATAATCCTGGTATGAAGCTGGGCTAGACGCCAAAGCGATGGAGGCGAGTAAAGAACCTGCGATGCCGGAGCCAACGCGGTTTACGACTGTAGGGGGCGGGAATGGGGCGCCGCGGCCGTGGATTATGGACGAGAAGGATGGGTTTATCTCATGGTTGCGGGGAGAATTCGCGGCGGCCAATGCTATCATTGATCTATTTATGTTTCATCTTATGGCCTCTGGCTCGCCAGGCGAGTATGAAGGCGTCTTGGAATCCATCAACGAGCGGCGGTACTACTGGACGCCCATCCTCCATATGCAGCAGTACTTTCCGGTGGCGGATGTCGCGTCCGCTCTGCAGCAGGTGGAATGGAGTCAGCGGAAACTAATGCCACAGAGGTATTCCTATGGCCCAAAGGGGAGGGACGGAAAGAAGTCTGGGGCTGGACACCGTTATGGTCATCGATCCGATGGGATTCTTGAAAGACATGGATCTGTTGCTCTTGGTACGGCTGTGGCTGATGATGGAAGTGTGAGGAAAAAAGATGGTCAGGTAGAAAATGGTAAGGATGCACACCAGAAGAATGATGCCCTAACGTCACAGACAAAGTATTCATCTCTTCATGCTGAGAAGGATGGTGAGCATTGGGTTCATTGCAAAGTTTGCTTTCCTTCAATTTTTTTCTGGATTTTCAGTTTTATGGTTATAGAAGAACTTAAATTGCCCTCAAAACCATAACTGAAATGAAATAATTTTTTGACTCTATGCATCATGTTTGCTTTTCTATCCATGTGATTTCTCAGACTTCCATGCGCCATCTTAATGGATCAGAACCCATCATTAATTTTAAATCTGTAAAACATCTGCACTTTATGTTATTGTACAAGAATGTTCACTTTTCTTTGAGGAATTAGGTTTGATACAAGTTTTGCTGTTACTTTTTTTATTACATGGTATAACCTTATATGCTCATTTTATGCAAATAAATTCATTCAGGAGTTTGCAATTCATCCAGCTCCCAGGCAAATGTTGGCCAAGAAGATGGAGGTGAGAGTGTTGAAAATAAGTGTAATGAATTGGATCCTTCTGTTGTGGGTGATAGCCAAACCTTAGCTAGTAGAGGTATGCCTTTCATCTTCATGCTAGTTTATTTTTGGTTGAATTACAGGAAAAATTTTGATAAAGAGAATGTTTTATTTCAAATGTAATTTTCATAAGAATATATTCTTTTTTCAGTTCATATCTATCCTGGTTAATGAGAATCCTCTACTTCTAGGGTCTTGCAATAATTCTGCTAAGGACAGAGCAAAGACGACTTCAAATCCCAATGAGAATCAGAATGTTATTCCAATTCCAAAGGAATTTTTGGCCAATGAATTATATAATGGCACAATGGTATTATGCTATATACTAACACATGCATATTCTCATGTCAGGTTTCTGATATTTGGTGGAATTGCATAACATTTTTTAATTGGCAATGAAACTACTTCACCATATTGTGTAGGTTAATGTTGTTGAAGGGCTTAATGTCTATGAGGATTTACTGGATAGATCAGAGGTGGATAGACTAGTTTCATTAGCTAATGAAATGAGAACTGCTGGTCTTAAAGGAGAACTTCAAGGCAAGTTAACCTGATCACCTTGCCCTTTTCTCCAATATGATTGACAATAAAAAAATCTTGATTTGGTTTACAAGTATGTGGGTTTATATAATAGTCAAAATTTATGGTGATAAAAAACAATGTTTTTCCTGGATAATTAAATTTTCTTTTATATGTTGTTTGCTCCTGACATACTGAAAGAATCTTATTAGTTTGTAATATGCATTAAGGTGGATACTGCAGCTAATCTTACCTTACATTTTACTAGAATTAGCAATGCAATGGACTCAACTTTTCTAAACTTTGTTTCAGTACCCATTCTATATTAATCCTGAAATACTGATGTCTTCTTTCTATCTTCATTCTGTAGTAATATTTCGTTCATTTAAATTCTTTGAAGATTTTTATCAGCTTCCGCTATCTAATTATATGGATGTTGACTGAAACTCTTGTTTTCTTCTCGCAAAGCATACTCTTTATTTAATCCTTAGACTATGATACTTTTACCTATGACAAATCAGGTTTCATAGTGACCCCATGTCGAGAATAAACAGAAGTTAGGCAATCATTTCTTGGATGAAACTCTTGTTTTCTTCTCACAAAGCATACTCTTTATTTTATCCTTAGACCGGATACTTCTACCTATGACAAATCAGGTTTCATAGTGATCCCATGTAGAGAATAAAGAGAAGTTAGGCAATCATTGATTCATTTCTTGGATATTGAATTACGAATGGTATTTCATCAGTTTTCCCAGAAATTTATAGGATTTTCTTTTTTTCTTAGAAACAACTTTAAGCTTCAATTGGTTTTCAAGATAAAACCAGCTATATTAAATCCTACATTTTACATGCATGGAATGATTACAAGCAGGGCAAACACTGGTAGTTCTGAAAAGATCGATGAAGGGACATGGAAGAGAAATGATTCAATTAGGTGTCCCAGTTGTTGAGGGACCTCCAGAAGATGAAAGTACGGGTTTTACCATAGGTTATTTCTGAATCTACTACTCAAATGAACTTGATCATTTATCCACATATATTAAATCCTCTAATTTAAGTTCAAACATTTACAGAGAGAGAAGTGGAAGACAAAATTCCTAGCTTACTGAAGGATGTGCTTGATCGTTTGGTTCAGCTGCAAATATTTCCCATGAAACCTGATTTTTGTATTATTGATTTCTTTGATGAGGTAAAACTTATTCTGGTGCTTTGCTACTGGAACCTGTTTAGGTGCAAACTAACACTGGCTGCTTATGTGAAGGGATATCATTCACAACCTCACTCATTGCCACCGTGGTATGGTAGACCTGTATGCAACTTATTATTGACTGAGTGTGATTTTGTATATGGCCGAACAATGGGATTAGATCAAAGAGGAGATTACAATGGTTCACTGAAACTCTCTCTCACTGCGGGGTATGTTCCTTTGTTGAAGCTTCCCCTTTTTCATTCTTCTCCTATTTAGTGTTATATGGGAGAAATTCAAGTCTCAAAAATTAAATTTCTTTTTTCTGTGCTTTAAGATACGTTTTCCTTTTTCTAATCTTTATGTTATCCAGTGATTAAGCTTATCGCCCAGTTTTGTGTTTTGGTTCTTGGTATTAAAGCCAAGTCTTCAATTAACCATTATGTTTGAACATATGAAAACACGAGTGAAAACCTCTAGCTTCTTGTCAACAATCTTTAGCGACAGAAAATGGTAATCATAACGAGAGCATGATTGAGGAGCATGTTGAATACCATGTTATTTGTTCATTCATAGAGTTGGGGGGAAATTCATGTGAAAACTTCAAGGGTTTTAGTCATATGTAATCTAGCATGAGTTGGGAACCAAATATGGTCAACAATGAATGTATCTGAGAACTCATAGCCTTGGACTAGCAACTAGAACTGTGTAAATATTTTTAAAGGAAAGTTGCTATAGTAGATGAAGTCTACAATTTTTGTTGGTTTGTTAGAATGGATCTTTGCATGTTTTCCAAAATTTGTATGCCCTGGGTTTTGTATTGTTTATCGAAGCTAGTAAGGCACTTATAATCTTAAGCTCCTTAGGAGCCAGGTAATGTTTAGCTTGGAGTTTTTTTAATCCATGTGCCATGTGAATTAAAATCTCAAACACTCAACTAATTGAGAAGAATTAACACAAACAAGTCATGAGTTCCAACTAATTGAGGTTGGCTATGTGGATAACCGGAAAGTATCCATCCATTGAAATTAAGATCCATGCTATAAAGCTTTTGATATTATTTTACACTGGTTGTCAGGCCCAAGTACAATCCTCAACCATTCCTTCCAGGCTTTTGAGACCGATGGTTTTTATAGTATTGCCATATAAAATCTTATTCCAAATGTTCACATACAATTCTGAAAGATATTAACTTTTGCAATTAATTTTTAATTTTATTATTTTATGGTTCATTTCCATTTAAATAAAATTGTGTTGATCAAAAAATTATGATATGATTGATTAGGTAATAAGAATTAGTAGATTTCTTTCATACGAGTCTGTTGCCAGAAAATCTCACAATCCCATGATATGCCAAGCATAGGTGTATGGAATTTAGAGAATTCGCATTCCTTTCTATGTTAGTAGGAATGGTAGACTAGAAATCAACAATCAAGACTTAAGGTGTAAACACTTAACGAAATTATGAATTTTGTTGATATCACAACATAAGATGCCAATGCCGATGACTAACTCCTAGAATGCCTCTGTTAGATATTATCATAAGATGCATGACTATAATAATGTGCATAGTAATTATTACTGAAGCTAGCTTTGAAAAATCCATGCAAGATGTCCTATCTCAGCTTTGTTGCTCCAATCTGGATTGTCTATTTTAGCTTTTTCTTAAAAAGTCCTTCATTGTATGCACATTGAATTGATGGAATTAATCTGTAGCCATTTCTCTTTGTTTTTCCTTCAGGTCTCTTATCGTGATGCAAGGGAAAAGTGCCGATCTAGCCAAATGCGCTATCCCTTCCTTTCGTAAGCAGCGAATCCTTCTAACTTTGGGGAAGTCTATGTCAAAGAAGACTCTCATATCTGAAGGCTTGTTTTCCGGACATCCAACCTTTGACCCGTTGTCCGATAGGACACATCCCTCAAGCTGTGCCTTACTTGTGCAACCAATTCACCCTCTGGCAGCTGCGCCTTTCCCTGCACCTACATTATCAGCTCCTCCAATCCACCCTGGCCACCGACAGCCTGTTTCCGGCACTGGAGTCTTCCTTCCCCCTGGGTCTATTCATCCCACACTACCAAAACTTACATCAACTGAAGCTATCCATGCTTCGCAAGTAGTTACTTTGCCTGACAAACCAATTTGTAATGGCGATGCATCTCCAAAAATCCAGCAGAAGACATCCCCGAAGAGTACAGCAAAGTCGACTAGACCCAAGCTGGAAAGCAATGGTTGCTCAAGCAACAGTGATAGTGCTCTCAGTCCAGAGCAGCAAGCTGCTGTTGCTAAGAAGCTAGCTAGCAATCTGACAGAAAATGTTTAGTAGAAGAGAAGGCACAGAGACAGAGAATGATGTGATAGTCGGAAACTACAAGGAAAATTTTGGAGCAAATGTAGAGAGAGTGGAATCACATCATTTCTGATAGTTTCTGCATTTCATTGGTTATGAGAAAACCTTCCAGGTATGTAGAATCTCTTAAAATTAATATTTTCATCTTAAATATTGAATGAACTTGCAAAAGTGACTTGCATCTACTGGAATTACCTTTTAGCATCGCCAACTGCTTGATCATAATTATTCACACGGGGCAATTTTTCTGACTGTCAATCGAAGGATATTTTCTAGACGATAGGTTGGTCCCTTTTTTAAATTTAGATAAACAAACATCTTAGTGTATGTGTTTCTTTTCTTATTTTTTTTTCTTCCAATTTTCTTATAGTAAAATATTACTATGAAAATATAAATGAACTCCTATAAGTATAGAAATATAAATATAGTCAATCCAAGTAGAGTAGACGGTTTGAGTGGGGATGGGCGAGTTGTCCAAGACAGATGGGGCAGGCGATCTGGGTGGTTCAAATGATCTGGTGGGTCAATCAGGTCAGTCGAGCTAAGTGGGTGAGTGAGCAGGCCATCTTGCGGCCTTGGGTGGGCTAAGAGATCCAAGTGATCAAGAGAGCTAGTTAGTCCAAGTAATTAAGTAGGTTAGCCTGAGTCATGTTATAAGGTTGGCTTGAGTGTGCTAGTTGGTTTAGGCATGCTAGTCGATCTAAGTGGATCGATTTATTTAAGTAGGTGAGTCCGTTCGACTCAAATGAACTAATTATTCAATTTGGTTTGTACTAATAAGTAGCAAGCCGGATGATCTAGTCAAGCCAAATTATCGATCAACCTGATCTTGGGAAAGGGGAAAAAAAAGGTTTGCTTGGTTGCTGATTTTGAAATAAAGTAAAACATTTTTTTAAAGGAATTTAATTTTAATTTATCTATTTTTTGACATGACTTTTATACTTACATTTTAAAATCATCATAAAAATATATTAATAAGTTGATTGGCAAATTAGCTTATGGTATAAAATCAATCATTTTAATCACTCTGAACTTATCAACTATTAGTAATAAGACATTTTAATTTTTTAAGGCTTTGGGTATTAATAAATCAGCATGATATTATTATTTTATTTATTAATGATATATATATATATATATATATATATATTCACAAATTAAACAAGATCTAAATAAACGAAGAGTAAAACAAAATTATCTCTTTTTTTAAAATAATATCCAATCACATTCAAATTCCTATAAGCACTTTATTTTATATTTTTTGTAAAGTTAAAAAGGGCAAAAGTCAAAATGATGCTATTTTTTATAGAATCGTGGAGAGGACGGCTTATCTCATCCTCTATGAAATGCCCTTCAGTACTGTAAATCTTTGTCTATCATTTTAAATTGGCCTGGTGTATTATAATAATTAATTAAGAAGTGGTAGTTGTTATAATAAAAAAAAATTTAAGATTAAAAGTATTTGGAGCCTCATAAAAGACTTTAAATGATTTTTTAACTTAAAACTTTGTTGTTATAAGTTCTACTTATATAGATTTCAACGAATTTTGATTTGATATATTGTGCATCACATAGTTTAATTCGAGTTAAAAGTTTATTTTTTAAATTTTAGAGTTTAACATTTACATTGTAGTAGGTATGAAACTGTAGCTGCTATAATTATGTCACAACTACAAGTTCGTAGTTACTACAACTGAGTTGTTATGTAATTGTAATAGTTACGATTTTGTAGCTGCTACATAGTTGAATGTTAAATCTTAAATTTTAAGAGGTCATAACTTTTGACTCGGATTGAATTACAAGACACATAATATATTAAATCAAAACTAATTTAAAGATATACAATTAATTACGAGCTAGAACCTGCAACGTTTAGGTTTCAAGCTCAAAAAAATTATTTAAATTTATATTTTTTTCATATTATAGTAACTATAAAATTTCATAGCTGCTATAACACGCCCAACTAGTTCAAAATTTTGGCGAGATATGAACAATAAAAATCACGAGCACCCCTTTGATGATTCAATAAAAAAAGATGTCGGACAACATTTTTGGACGTTATAATGACAAAAGAAGGGAACGGGCATGGAACGAAAGCTTTGGATTCCATGTTTTACCTACCATTTTATTTAATTTGATCTGATTCAATGTGTTTGTACTGAAAGAAAAAAAAAACAGACTATTTGATGTGATGCATCACATCACTCTCTTCGTTTTTCAGCCTTTTGCAAATAATGCATGAGTACTTATGTACTATAAATTTGAACATATGCTTCGATCATCAATTATGCTTCTTTGTTTAATTTCTTTCTTTTGTCATCAGTTGAACAATCTACTAAATTATTAAAAATTCTTTTAAAATGTAATTCAAAAATAAAAGGTTAGCTATATATTTTTTATCATATAAGCATAATTATAATTAAGTTGTTAATTAAATAGAAATGTAATGTAATTTTTGATGTGAATGATTTATATATGATTGTTTATTATTTATTTTTATTGTCTTAGTGTTTTAGGCACATCCTCAAAACTATGAGCACTTAGTATATCATTAAATGTTCAATATGTGTTCTTATTATCACGATAGTACATTATTAAATGTTCAATATATGTTTTCATTATCATGATTCTTGAATTACCACTCTAAACATCAATTATAAATTCAAAAATTTAATTATGAATAAATAATAATTTATTATGTGAGTTTTTTAAAAGTTCATGAGTCAAAATTATATATTATTATTTTATTTATTTATTTAGAATGATATTAAATCCTGATATTAGTTTGAAATTTAGTTAAATGGTGAGTGATAATCGTAAAATAATATGATGTAAATTTTATGAAAAAGTTATAACAGGAAAAATTACGTGTCGGGCCGTTGGGATGGTGAATTTCACTTTTTGTAAAAGAGTATCAAAAACTGATTTGGTACTGAAAAAGTAAAAGATATGGGTAAGATAATATCAAAATGGTTCATATATAATATTATTCCATTTAATGTAGCAAATAGTGGTTCATACTATCAATCATAAGGGTTAGTAAAGTGTCCCACAATATATCAAATTGGTGGTGTTGTTTTACAAGGGGAGGTAGATGAGATAAATGAGTATTTGAGTACTTTAAAATCAAAATAGGCAAAATAGGATGCACAATAATGTAATGGTTTGAGCACATGCAACAAGCCTCCAATCATAAATTTTATAATATATTATGATCGCACGCAATATGATATTTTATAATTCATTGAACCAACAAAGCAAAGATAACTAATTTTATTTTATCTTTATTAAATAAAATTATCCATGAATTTGTGGAGAAAAATATTGTACATATGGTCACAACCAACTAAGGTGCAAATAAGGTCGTTAGTGTCAAATTGATAATAAAAAAATTATATTTATTTTGATCTCTGTACAACACAAGGTATTGATCTCATATTAAAAGATTTTGACAAAATGATGAAAGTAAAAAAAATATATTGAAAAAATTAAGCAAATAATGAATTTCATATATAATAATAATAAAATTATGAAAAAGAAATTTTAATTTATTTAATTTTTTAAAATATGTATAATATTATTAGATTCGCCTCTATATATATCTATATCTAAAAATTTTCATACATTATTTCTTCGAGTAAAAAAAAAATTTCTCATATTCTTCGAATATCAAATTCGACATCGAGTTCATTCTGACACGCGTCCCTGACACTTGCCACGCGGCTCATCCTCGGCATCGGCCGTGGATCCATCGGTTCGTCTAACTTCCCTCGTCATCCAACCTTGCGATTGGAGTGGGCCCCACACGTGACGGATCCACAAACAACCAGATCAAGGGGATTAGATTGGGCACACTTATTGAGATTGGGCACAACGGATAGAGTACGACTGAGATTTTAATATAAAATAATAATAATAATTATTAGATATTTTAAATAATATTTAATAAACTTCATTTTAATGACTCCTTAATAGTTAGAATTAAATATTATAAGTGAGACGTAAATGACAACTCTTTTGACTCTCATGAACGGAATAATCATAAAAAAATATTTTTATAATTTTTTAGTAGTCAAAATCAAGATAAAGATAACTGCACTCCTAGTCCTAATATTATATTTGTAACTTACCTAGTGGATAATCATCAACCTATTCAATTCTTATATAAAAAAAAGCTTTTAAAATAATTTTTTTTTCACGTTATTCATTATTTTTCCAATTTGGCATTTTGAAAATCTTAAATTTAAGTAAAGTTAAAATGTGGGAGAGCTTTAATTATTCGAAAGAATTCAAATATCTATTTTCTGAAATAGCTGTACGATATTAATTAATTTGCAAATTTAGATTTTTTTTTAAAAAAAATAAAAAATTAACGGCGAGACGTGATTTTAAACTTCATTATGGTCGTCACCCGTCCCGTCCCCTTCCCTCTTCGAATTCTGGCCGCTTTCGCCGATTTTTCTTTTTTGTCTTGTGCAAAAGTAGAATGAGGCACGGTCGCAGGCTACATCAAACCCTTTGGATCTCATAAGTAGAGGAAGGAGGGCGGGGAGGGAGCTGTGAGCACTCACTGTCCTCTTCTCCTCGTCGGGCATGGGGTGGCGATCTCTTTGCGAGGTTTTGGATTTGGGGGTGACGCTGGCTTGCCGAGATCAGGGAAGGCGAAGAATGGCGCCGGCCGCGGAGGTTCCTGCTCCCCGCGGCTCCGGGAATCTCAATCAGAACAAGGGCCCGTCGCCAGATGACGCCGTGATCTTTTTCGGGATATCGCTCTTGCTCGGAATAGCATCGAGGCATCTACTGAATGGGACGCGCGTCCCCTACACTGTCGCGCTGCTTGTCCTCGGCGTCGGCCTTGGATCCATCGGTTCGTATCACTTTCCTTGTGTTGATGGATCCATACCTTTTACCATTCCGCCCGCGGACCAACATTGGCATGGAGCCGCGAGGCCGCATTGCGTTTTTTTTTTTTCATTTTCATTTTTAATTTTTAAAAAAAGTTAATTCCAATTTCTTTTCCTCTCTTAATCTTTTTCCTCCTTCAATCGTTTTTTTTCCCCCTTCATTCGGTCCATGAGAGTAAATAGAGAGAGAGAAAAAAAAATCTCTTTTAAGGATGTTAATTTTTTTCCAGATAAAGGATGTTAATTTTTCCCTCCTATTTGATAAACAGAGAAAAAAAAATCTTTTTCAGATGGAGGAATTAGATCACTGAGAAAAATATAAAAAAAATAAAATTTTTAATCTTATAAAATATACTACTATGATTTAAATTATTGTATATTTAAATTCAATTTAATTTTAAACTCATCAAAATAAATCCAAATTAGATTCAGTTTGAACCTACTTGATCTTATCATGCCTAGTTGTTAGACTTCAGCTAATCCTAAATTGACTTTTACTTAATAAACATCAAATATTTCATGAGATAATATCAAAAATTGAATTTAACATTCAACATCTCAAATCTAACTCAATAATAAATATCTATAACAATTAAATATTAATAAAAATATTTTTTAATTAATATATTTATATTTTAAAAATATCAAATATATAATGCCAAAACCGTATCGTTATGGTCATAAATCAAAACTTTGGCACAACTTGAAATTTTAAACCTTGAATTGAAAAGTGGAATTTAGCCTTAGACTTGCTTTTAGGGCTTCTATAGTTAGCTGAAATATTAAATTTGGAGGGTACACAATATCAAAGACCAAGAAATCATATCCTTTCGTACTATCGCTCAAAGTTGAGTTTCTGGGTTTATTTAAAGTTTACCAAAACTTGTGTTGTTTTAGAATGAAATACTACTAAAGGATTACCTTTTTTTTTTGCTGATAGATTTTGTGGAATAAAATTCTATCAATATGTTTGAGTCCGTAACTTATTATAAAAGTCACCATACTTATTGAGTTTACAAACAGACAAACTAGTTTATGGTACTTTTGGCAAATGACAGAAAATGACATTGCACCATCATTTGTCCATTTTCGTTTATAAATAGTGAAGTCTTATTTTGATACATCCATCTTGAGGTACTTCTGATGATCCTTGAATTTGCCCCTACTATTTCTGAAGATAATCTTGTCAGGGAGTAGAATTTATAGTTTGATGTTTGGTGTCTACCTGTATGACCTAGTAGCACATGTTAGAAATACAGTTACAGAACTTAACCTACTGAATATTTTTGCATGAAAGTCAGCCTCAATGTCCAATTGTACTAAATGGTGCACAATGGAATCAAGGATCTAACATCCATTCACGCTAAGTTCTTAATGAAGTTGAGCAGGATTTGGTAAAAAAAATTTTCCGTCTGAAAATCATCAATTCTTTTCTGGTATAGCAACCATTTAGTCTCTGATGTGTGGTTTAATGTCTTAGAGTTATAAATTGAAATATTTCACTTTAAAATACTGAAGGCGAGTTCCTGCATTGTGTATTTTGTGCAGGCTTCTAGCAATTGATTATGAACAATTTATATTCTGGTCATTTGATGATTTCAAGATATGTAGATCCATATAATGTCATCTGTAGTGGTGTTCTTCTTGTCTGGTTCTTAATGTTGTATCATGGAAGACACATTCTGTAAAGACATGCATACTTGACGTTCTTACCAATTGTCAAAAAATTTGTAAAATGGTGATGAACTGTTAAATCAAGGGATCGTAATGAGTGCATAGACCATATTTGCTCACTTGGTTACTTATCAAAGTATTGCTGGTAGTTCTGCATACCTTTTGATTGAAGATTTACAAATGTAAGTGGATGTGACTGTGAATATAGGTACAGTACTTCTCAGGTCTCGAGATTGACCAATGTTCTTAAATGCATAAGAAGATCTGTTCAAAGTGTCAAGATAAACTTTGAGGCTATTATGCTACTTGAGTGGTCTTCCTGATATTCATGTTGTGTTTATTGTTGCTTTAGTTTAATATAGCCATTCTTAGAAGAGACTGTAGATTATTAGGAAAGACTGATTTATTGTAGACATTTTAAGGAGTAATACAACCTATAGCTTCTGGATTTTCTAGACCAATGGTCATCCCAGTTTGCAACTAAATCTACTGATACACAGTGAGATGTTAAATGTTATCTGTAGATAGAAGTTCTTGATAAATTTTGCACTGGATGTTCATGCAATGAAAAAAAAAATATGTTTGATGAAGGAAAAAGGGGCGATGTTTCCATTCAAGCCCTTTCACCACTTCACTTAATGATTCAAGTGACTATTATGCAATCTATCATATCCTATTTTTTCATCTTTGTATATTCAATGTGGCAGTTGTTTTAGGACATGTAGACAACTTAATCTATTATAATGATGGCAACATCTGGATAATTTTTTAACTGATATTCATTTAATGAATTAACATATGTTTGGAGTTAAAGGGGGGCTATGCTTCCATATGAGTCCTTTCACTTCAGTGAATGATTTTAGCCACGTCATGCAATCTAGCTTAGCTTATTAAGTCATCTTTGTGTATTCCATACAATCTTCCAAGCTGTTTTATAGTTTAGAGCATGTAAATGACTTTCTTTATTATAGTGATAGTATTGACTGAAGCAGTGCGTGTGGACAATTTTAGCACTGTAGTCCACTGTATGACTGTTATTCTTGAATCAATATTATGATGGAATCTTAAATGGCTTTGGTATTATACAGCTCATTTTCCATCTTAACTTATATGGTTGCTTCCTCCACTGTGCAATTCTTATCCAAATTACTTTGTTTTCAGAATATGGAACAAACATTGATTTAGGAAAATTAGGAGCTGGCATCCGTCTTTGTAAGTATTAACCCACTGGCAGTTAATGCTAATTGATATATCTGACTGCGATAGGGCTTACTGGGTTGTTTCCAGGGGCAAATATTGATCCTAATCTTCTCTTAGCTGTTTTCCTTCCTGCTCTTCTTTTTGAGAGTTCATTTTTATTGGAAGTGCACCAAATAAAGGTATTATTCTATCTTCATATGGAAAATTATTAAAAGGTTATGTTCTCTATGTTTTCATATAGTTGATTATGTCGATTAATATTTTAAGCTCTATTTTTGGACTGGAATCTTCCTTTAGTGAAGTGTGAAAGATTAATAACTTACTCTTGTTTTGGAATCTACACTCTTGGAAGGTAGCAAAGGTTTATGTGTTTCTCCTTGTTTGCGTGGATGGAATGATATATAATTAGAACATATTACTGTTACATTGCTTCCTTATGGAAACTAGGAAATGACTTAATACTCGTGAAATTATAATCTGAAGATACCTTTTCTAGGTCTGCATCAATGACAGTGCAAGGCATGTGCATAACACATGCCTTATTTTCTACATCAATGAATCCATTAAAAAGAATTTAAAGAAAAAAACACTATTGGAGAAATTTTCCTTATTTCTATTATAAGTTCATAACTGCATAAATGGTTTAAAACTTCCAATATCACCGAACTTACCATATATGGATAAGTGAACGTTGGTTGTTCTGTATTATCATTAAGGTAGACACTTAGACAAAAAGTCAGTTTGATTTGTGTGAACAAGATTATTGCAGTATCATCTGCTGGATGATCAAATGTAAGACTATAAGGTTTTTTCACATTGTTATGATGTTGTTTACCAAAGTTTCAAATTGTAAGAATATTATTGAACTTATTCATTGTATGAATAAGCAAACACTGTGGTTGCATGGCTGGAGCTTTGTTTGATTTGCCTCTCTTTTTGCTGACTCCACTATCAATGGACCTTAATTGGTCTAAAGTTGTGATTATCATGAGTAGTAAGCATGTAATCCTATTCCACTACTCATGATTGGAGGGTTGGGGAACACCTGCTTCGTAACAACAACAACCAAGCCTTTATCCTACAAAGTGGAGTTGGCTATATGAATCCTCCTACGTCATTGGACTCAATCCTTTACTATATCTTCTTTTATATTTAAATGAATTTTATCCTGTTTTATCGTTGCTAACTAAGTCTTCTTTGGTCTCCCTTTTCCTCGATTAATATCTGTATTTGTCACAGTCTCACATTGCCTAATTAGGGTATTTATTGGTTGGCCTAAGAACATGTCTTATCATTTTAAATGTGTCTCTTGGAGTTTTCCCTTAATAGATGCAACTTCGAATTTCTTTCTAATGTTCTCATTTTTTATCTTGTCCATCCTCATATATTCGCCATCCACCTTAACATCCTTATTTTTTTGACTCTTATTTTCTACTCGTGTGCTCGCTTCTAATAATCTATATAACATATTCAACTCTATATAACATAATAGGTCTAATCGTCATTTTGTAGAACTTTTCTTTAAGCTTTATAGGTATTTTACGATCACAAAGAACACCCGACTCTAGATTCATTTGCATTCAAATTGGTCCCATCATCATGACCACCACCCTTTTGACTATGATTCCAAAACAATTGATGTTACTATCATCAACTTGAACCTATATCATTATCTTGGACTTCTTATCGAATGACAAAGCGAGTGTGAGGATGCCAACACCAACAAGTTCCTCATCATAGCATTAAGAGAGTCAATCTATAAGTTGCTTGTGAGTCTCCAAGTATTGACCTTAAAGAATTGGCCCTTCCCTTGCAAATTATTTGCGAGTAAAGCTCACTCTCTTGCCACGCTTTTCACTCACTTGAGTCGGATTCAATCACTATTTTTCCCTTTACTAAGGATTGGATGTTGTGTTCTTATCTATTGTCATTGTAGTTATTGCAAAATTTTTCCTATGCATGTTGCTTTGAATCTTTGATTGTCTATTGTTAGGGCTATAACAAGTTGAGCCTAGCATGGCTATTTTCAAGCTTATCTTATTAAATTAAAATAATGTTCAAGCTTGTTTATTAAAAAGCTTATTGAACTTTAGCCAAGCTTAATGTTTTATCAAGCTCAACTAGAGATAAGTTTGTCCATGTAATTTAGTTAAACCTTAAATTGTTGACCCAACTAGAAGAGGTTGTTCTGGTGTGCCAACCAATTAGATAAGGGTTTCCAATCTAGTCAACTGATACAACCGACCAACTGAAATAGTCAGTTGATTCGCAGAAGGTTGGCAGCCACCTAATTACAAAGTTTAGGTAAACAAAATATTTTGAGCTCTAGTTGATTGAAGACCTATCTAGTTGATTAGTGGCCTTTAGGGTGCGTTTGGTTCAAGTTATCTTATATAACCTTAGTTATGTGATTACTTGGTAATCACATAACCAAGGTTATGGGGTATAAAATATAACCTAATATTGTTTGGTTCAACTTATTTATTTGAAGGGAATAAAACATAACCAATTTAATATTTACTATTTTATCCTTGATTCAAATAAATTAAATTAAATTAATAATATTAATATTAATAATATTAATAATGATAATAAATTGATAATAAAATATATAAAAAATAAATGTAATTTATTTATAATTTTTTAAAATTTAAAATAAATTTATATATTTTTAATAAAATAATTTATTAAAATAATTATTTTAATAAAATAATTCATTAAATTAATAAATATATTTCATTAATATTTTTTTAAATTTAAAATAAATTTATATATATTTTAAAAAATAATTCATTAAAATAATTATTTTAATAAAATAATTTGTTAAATTAATAAATATAATTCATTAATTTTATTTTAATAAAATAGTTTATTAAATTAATAAACATCATTTATAAATTTTATTTTTTAAAATTTAACATAAATTTATATATATTTTTAAAAAATAATTTATTAAAATAATTATTTTAATAAAATAATTTATTAAATTAATAAATATAATTCATTAATTTTATTTTTTAAAATTTAAAATAAATTTATTTATATTTAAAAAATAATTCATTAAAAAATTACTTTAATAAAATAATTTATTAAAATAAAAATAAATATAATTCATTAATTTTATTTTAATAAAATTAATTTATTAAAATAATTATTTAATAAAATAATTTATAAAATTAATAAACATCATTTATTAATTTTATTTTTTAAAATTTAACATAAATTTATATATTTTTTAATAATATAATTCATTAAAATAATTATTTTAATAAAATAATTTATTAAATTAATAAATATAATTAGTTAATTTTATTTTTTAAAATTTAAAATAAATTATCTTTTTTAATTTTATAAAATTTTAAATTAAAATTTATTAAATTAATTAACTCGGTTTCAATTAGATTTGATAATACATTTCAATTAATTGAGTTTTAAAATCAAAGGGTAATCATGGAAAAAAATTCGTTAACCTCAGGAATCGTAGAAAACCTTAGGCTGGCAAGGTAATCACATTCCCGGGTTTTAACCCGTTTGCTGATGTGACGGTGATATTGTATTACTTGGGAATCGATCATAACCTGAACCAAACAAGGTTATAGTTAATAACTTTGGACAGATAACCAAAGTTATCAATGATAACCCCCAACCAAACGCCCCCTTAAGGTTGAGCAATCTACTCAAATTTGGGTCATATAGTTGATTTACCTTGCTTCTAGTTGATTAGATGAGTCCAATAAGTGAACAATAGACCCTAAACTATAGAAGCTATTGAGAGATTTTAGGCATTGAGACTGATTGTAAAATATCTAATTTGTTGTGCTTATCAAAAACAAATGGCCAAAGGAATTTAAAAGCTTGAATAAAATTGAAAGACTTTAACCCTCAAGCTCTTAGTAATTTATCTTTTCCCTATTAGGAAGAGATGAGATATTGTGAGTGAAATCTTGGTTAGGATGTCAATTGTTGAGCTTGTGAAATCTTATTGGTTGGAGGTGTTAACCTCGAATTGTAAGGGCTTACCCTATTGCCACTTGTGAATGGGTGGATTAGTAAATTTCTTTGTGGGTGATGCATCAAGAGCAAGGTATGTGAAGCATGCTAGTGCATGATGTTATTTTTTTATTTATTTCAGTTGCAATTTGATCATTTTAAACAATCACACAAGCACACTTTTATCTAACGTTGAATTTTAGTTGTGTTGTTTGCAAGAACCAATGATAACCAAACATTATTTATTCAATCCCTAGCTGGGCCATTCAAATTCAACAACAAACTCATTAGGAGGGAGTTGCTCACTTATAGGAGCACATAATACCATATGGTTTTGCATGGGGAGCTTCCTAATAAAACTTAAACTCCATAAAAGGCAGATGGTTTTATTCAGAAGGGCTCATTAACGGTCTTTAGGTGGTACAATGCAGGAAGGCTCACATGGGGAGAACATCATGTGGAGGGTTCATGCACAAATAGGTGATGTTGTGTCACAATGGGCATTGTGGTTTTTTGAGATTGATTGTGCGAATGAGGGCATGCCATTAATCCATGTGCATGCTATAGCATCAACTTGAAGAAGAATCATGTTTGAACGGGATGAGAAGAGGTAGATGAGGGCATGCCAACAACCTCTCCTAATGGGATACTACTTTGAAAAACCTTAACCCTAAAAGCGATGCTTTGATAGCATGTTGAATGTGGAGAAAAAAAAATTGATATTGCATTCTTAATGAGATAACTAGGTGTATATGCATATGTAGGAGCCATGATAATCTTAAACATAGAAATATTAATGAGGGAATAAACCCACTACACTTAATAAAATTATTAACTCTAACAACAACAATAACAATCAAAGGTTTATCCCACTAGGTGGGGTCGGCTATATGTATCCTTCTATGCATTGGGCTCTATCCCCTACTATATCATCATCTATGTTTAAACATATTTTATTTTGTTTTATCGTTTAATGTGCATCTTATCAATAAACCATAAAACTCTAATACTTAACAAATATTACCTTGAGATGTGTCAAGTTGGGATAATAACCTAAATACCACATTATGCATTTTTAATTTTATGTGAATATGATAAATTATGAATTTAAATGTAAACAACATTACCCTCTAGCATCTCATCAACATTCTTGATGTTTGTACCATTATAAATGACAACCTAAATTATGAATTTTGCAGTATCAATATGTATTATCACAACTATACAAGTCCCATTTCTTCTATTATTTAAGGTTACATCTCTACTTTTTGGCAATTTCGTATGGTTTGAGGTGTTATGCTAGGATGACAACATTATATGATGGACACCATGCTCTGATAGTCGATCTACTTTGTTGCATATGTGGTGTGGGACCACTTAGTGATGACCTTGTCAATCAAAATCTTCCCCTTTGTATAGACATTTATTCTTGTTTGCTTGTTAGCTTTAGATAGGAAGGCTATCAAATTAATATAGGGATGAAAAGATGTATGCCTTCTAAAGGCCAACTAAATTTATGTGATTCAACAGATGGTATCTAAATACCACTATCAGAGCCATTTGGAACTTTGACATTCTTATTAAGCATAATCATTGTGCCTATAAAGATTTTGTATGTGCTGAACTTATACTAGGTTTACATACTCGGTCCAATTAGAGACTAATATTATTAGGCAAAAATCATAAGGGCACCCCTTTTATTGAATCATCAGAGTGGTGCCCTATTGTAATTTATCATCAAGGGCACCCTAAGGACACAACACTTTGTACTTTCTAGCAAATAAACCCCTTTGAAGTCGTCTAAACAGTTATAGTCTCACCCACTCTCCAAAAGAACTAGTCTTCTTTTAGCCTACATCCTACCCAAATGGGAAGACGCCTGCCTAAATATTATTGCAACCTTTTAATTTTGTCAAACTAGTGTAGCTTTTCATATCCTTGTAATGCCACTTGTTCTCTCTGCACATTGCTTTGTCTCCCTTCCGTCGGTGAATTCCTCTCTTTTCTTCCCTAAGTTACACTATGGTTCTTCATTTCTCTGCTTTCATGTATTCGAGTTTATTGTTTGTTGTACATTTGGAAACACTTTTTTGTTTATAAAGCTTGTGGAAATCTCTAAATAAGTAGATCTTGAAGCTTTTGACCCTCACTTAGGTTATTCTTTTGTGACTTCTTTAGGGCCATATGGTAGTTTTGCCAAAATCTATGTGGACTTATCTTGATATAAATTGGAAAAGAAGATATTGAACAACTCTACAGGATCCATGGAACACAAAGAAGTGATTGTGGTGAAATTTGACCATTTTAGGTCCATGTAGCAATCTTGGAAATATTTCTCTATATGGACCTATACTTGTCTAAATTTGAAAAGAAATGACAGATGAGTCTTGAAGGTCCATGGAACTAAAAGGAGGTTTGTTTGTGCAATTTGACCGTTTTAAGCACATATAGCAAATTTGCCAAAATTGCTACATGTACTTATATTTGTCTAAATCGAAAAAGAAAGAGAATGATTTCAAAGGTATGGAACTTAGAGAAGAGCTTGTTTATGGAATTAAACCTGGATAGATTTCTGTAGTAGAGGAGTTCGAAAATTGCGCTACATGGACTTGTATTGGTCTAAATTTGATAAGGAGGGCATATATGACTCAAAGGTATAGGGTATAAAGAGGAGTGTTTGTTTGTGAAATTAGATCAATTTGGGTTCATGTACAGTTTTGGCCAAACCTAAAATGTTCAAAATTGAAGAAGAAATATATTATACAAATTCAAAGGATTCAGGGAACTTGTTATATGAAAATTATCCACTCTAGTTTTGAACCGGAGTGGATAGATGCATTCGTGAAGCCTTTGTAGTTCACCAATTTCAGCAAAAGATGGAATCCACTACCCTAGCGGCCTCACACGGTCAGTCCCACGGCCATCTGTGAGGAGGTAAATCGGGAAATTACAATTGGCCACAACGGAGGAGGGCATTGCCTCGGCTTCGCTGAGATTCGACCCTTGCCCACTTCAGCAAGTCTGTCCCGTCGTAACCAACTCAACTATGCCCCGGGGCATTTGAAGTTCACCCATGCTTTTAGGATTGCTAACCTCCTCCAAATTGATTATGCTTTTAGGATTGCTACTTCACATCTCTATTACAACAATTTATGAAAATTTTAATATTAATTCATTCATGTAACATAATTGCTTGTGACGAAATAGAACCTTAAAATATGGAACCATGAAACCTTTTAAGCATTTTGTGCCACGGTTAACTCTTCCATGCAGCTTGTGCAGGTTAGTTTTGTAGAGAGTCAGTGAATATTGACAAGGCATAGATGAGAAAAACTTAAAAAGAAAAGGGAAGTTAAGTGTGGGAACAAGGCTACATATAACAATTTCAAGCAAGGTGTCTTCCAATTGGCTTTCGTTTTTAACTTTTGGGGAGGGGTGGGCGGGTGAGGGTGCAACGGATTGAGTGGGTAGATTGAGGAGTATTTTTTGGCAGGTAAAAACAAGTGGGGTGCTCTTTTGATGATAAATTAAAATGGGGCATCCCTTTGAGGATTCGGTAAAAAGGGGCATCCTTATGATTTTTGCCCAATATTGTTCCTTGCGGATAATTATAGGGAAACTTTTTTTTTTTTGTTTTGAACAAATGCCATGACCAGAATCATTTGAAAAGGATTGAAATGTTAAATATGAGTAAGAGAATTTGAGAAGAAAAAATTATTGGTTAAGAATACTAGGGAACATGCATTACATGAGAAATGCAATCACACATAAAAAAAAACTCATGGCTAATTCTAAGTGACTAGTTAAAGTGTTGACCTGGTGTTTAGAGCAAGCATTTGTATGGAAGAAAAGGCTCATTAAATGATAACATGGTTCCTTTGATTCTCCAAACTCATACATAATCATGACACTTATGATCAAGTCACGATATTGGAAGTACCAAAATGCACTATGCATTTTGTAAAGCCTATCATGTATTATTTTTGGTTCCTTGTTCCTTTCATTTACACGGTAGGATATTAACAATCTTATTCTCATTTCAATTGGAGGATTGATGAGTTTGCTGCCATTTATATGATAATGTATATCATACATGGTTTAAAATTTCCTACCATGTTGTGCGAAACAAGTGGAATTCGCGGTTCCTCTTGGCAACGGCATCGCTGGCCACCGCGATCCTACAGCAACCTTGGCAGGATCGCAGGGTCACAGGGTAGTAGGGGCGCCATGATCCTACGGCGATCTACTCAAGGTGGTGGGGGCGCCTCGATCCCACATTTTTTTAAAACAATATTTTATTTTGTATTTTTAATTTTTTTAATATTAAGGATAAAAAATTATTTTTAATTAATATATTTTATATTTTAATACGAAAATCATATCGGCATGGCACAATAAAGAATCGAAATCGTATCATTTCGGTCATAAACCAAAACTCCAATACAGTTTGAAATTTTAAACCATGGTATCATACAATTATCTTTCATTGTTAGGAAAGAAATGGTGCTTTGAGCTAGCTTGCAGTTGCTCAAAATTAACACTAATCTTCTATTGGTACAGAAATGCATGATGCAAATGCTGCTGCTTGCTGGACCAGGTGTTCTTATATCAACCTTTTGCCTTGGGGCTGCTGTGAAGGTGTGCTGACTTCCATTATGCTCCATTCTTTGAGGCATCTTTGACCATCATCGCTACAATTATAAACCTCTCTTGGGCTTCAAGCTTTGATAATAATGCTGCAGGTTACCTTTCCCTATGGTTGGGATTGGAAGACATCATTGCTTCTGGGAGGGCTACTTAGTGCTACCGATCCTGTTGCTGTCGTCGCATTACTGAAAGAACTTGGAGCAAGTAAAAAGATGAATACAATAATTGAAGGAGAATCCCTCATGAACGATGGGTATGACCGTTTCATGCCATTTATTTGAGATATTGTGCTGCATTCTTACAAAAATTACATCCATACATGGGTTTCAATACAATTTTATGGTGCTTAAAACTGGGCACCAACTGGCAAATATTCCATACAGATTGATGCTCTATGACACCAAGTCATACTAACATACAGTAAGGGTGTCGGCATGGAGACCACCCTACTCTATTTATGGGAATTTTCTATTTTCATTTCTAAATCCTCATTTTATAGAATTTTATCTAGTGTATTTTTCTTTCTTTTTTTTGTTAAAGTGAAGAGTTTATTTGTAAAAGAAATAAAATTTAATACTTGAAAGGGTGAAAAAGCGGATATTTTTTTATGCTTTTTTTTTTTTCAATATCTAATTTTCCCCCTTGGAAACCCAAACTGGATACAGAAAATAGAGAATTCCACAAACCCAGCTGGTCTTTGAATCTTCAGTTAAGGCAGAGGATTAGAAAGGCCATTAAGGCATTAATGCTTCTGCATGTGAAGGATTTACAAACAATTCTCTATGGTTGTCTGGTTGCCATGGTAACTCTGTGGAGAGAGAAATAAATCTTTGTGCATGAATTTGTGAAGCTGGTTGCCATGGCAACTTGTGGAGAAAGAAATAACTCTCTGTGCATGGTGTAAGAACCATCACATTGCTGATTAACGATGAGGAACTTGCAAGATCATTAAAACCAGAAAGTTGCAATCGAGAAAGTTACTATAAAGGAATCAAGGCAACAATACAAATTAGCAATTTTGTAAATATAGTATAAATTTAAGATGGTGATTTACAAATATGGTTTGACCATCATAAATTTTCATCAGATAACTACCACACACTAACATTAGCTAATTTGCCCCGTTTATCCCTAAATGAATATTGGTGCTCTATTTTTCACCAACATGTGGTTTTAGATTTTTTTTTTGATAATTCTTTGCTCTTTTTGTATCGGTCATACATATCACAAATTCTTTTGTGTAAAAAATAATAATGAATCAAAATTATTTGGTAAATAAATGTTACATAGTGTTAAGGATCGTGGAATCAATCGGAGAGGGAGGTAGTGGGAATAGACGCCCTGAATTCTCGTAAAATATAATTTAATTCAGTTAGTTCGTTAGATGACAATGTGTGCATTTACAATTAAGATATCAAAGTGTGAACTATACATCATCAAAATAAATACACAATAGGCATACTAACAAATACTTACAAGATTATGTAATATGGTTTGGAGACTTGCTCCTACATCCATGGCCCACAACACGTCCATTACATCACTCCTTGAAATATATCCACTAAATACTCCTTTAAATGAGATGATGCAGTATGCCATTACATTGAGTTAGATACATCACTAGATTCTCCTCACAATGATCAAGCTGCTGAGCTACACAGTCCAACCTCTATCAACTCTCCCTAGTTTATCGGGACATACCCTCATCCTAGATCCCTCTTAGCCGGTCAGGGCATCGAGTATCCTTGCTTAAATGGCCTGTGATCCTCTTAAGTCATACTAGGCAAGGCCTTGTTGTTAGAGACCTTCACTAGTGAAGGATATAAGATATAACTATTGCTTCTAGTTCCATGTAGAAGCAATCACACTCTTAAAATGTGAAATAAGTATAAGATGAGAAAGTTCAACTTCTAGCTTATTTGATAGATAAAAACTTAGATTTAGATGAGAAGTTACCAAGAGAACCTTAATCAGCAAGCATCAAACCTTGAATGAGCTTTCCAATCCCCTTGGCGATCCTTGCTCTAAATGTGTGCCATGTTTGTGCCAAGTATGTGCCAAAATACATGTAATTAGGAATTCACTACTACTAAGATATAGCAATTAACAATCATGCCTGTTATATAAATATATAAAAGCAAGCATGTCTCAAGATATTTAATATGATAAGTCATCAAATTATGTAATTGTCCACTTCAAGCAAATTTAAAAGATGAATCATAAATAACAATTTGCATGAGGGAAATCAACAAGGGAGGAACCAATAATCTCTTCATTAAGGTTGCTTTCATGCTATAAGATGCAGCCATGGAAATTAGGTAAGCTCCCACACAGATTCTTGTTCTACATTGGATAGTTGTGTACTTTTGGAGAAGACTATAGTCCTCTCTATATGTGAGTTTGTTTGACTCAAGCAACAATAATTGGGTTGCATATTGCTCTTATTGAACTAATGAATGTATATTCTGATAATAGAGCTATAATGTATGTTGCTTCCAAGCTAGTCACCAGCCTTTCAAGAGTACAAAACACATAGAGAAAAAGTATAATTTTGGTAGAGAAAGAGTATATATAAGGAGTTTGTCTTTTGTTAATTTCAATAATAAGTTGATGGATTTGCTAACTGATCCTTTTAGAGATACTAGAATTGAAGATATTTTTAACAAATTGGGATTTTACTTTATAATATCCTGCAGGGAGTGTTGAGGACTTTGCTATAATATCTACGTATAAAAGAGCAAGTTGTAATATGTAATTGTGTAATGTATTACATATGTAGGCAGGCAAAGGGGGTTACATATGGTTTGATGATTTTCCTTATTATTCAAGACATATCGATTGAATAAATATAAGGTGTGATCCCATCTACTATCCTATAATCTGAATGGTGACGTGATCTTTTTCCTATTCATGTAGTCCTATATTCGTCCCAGATTTTCATTTCTACTTAAGCCCTACTCCCAATATGGTATGGAGAATGAAACATTATACTATGTTGGAACATTCCATTTGTCTCCAAATAATAAGTAGAAGATCATCTATTTCTTTTGAGACTTGAAAATTGATGTAACAGACCTGGGAAAAAGCGCAATCCTGTCTCCCTAGGATGCAGACCTTTGCTCACTTAGGAGAGACAAACACACATGCTGACGATGTGGGGGTATCTCCAGTCAACAATCTCATATCACAACATACTAAGGTTTAAGGCCCAACACAACCAAACTTGCTCTTATAACATGGGCTCAGGTGTCAGACCAATCTAATTCAAAATGTCAAGTCACTTAGGTGAGGGATCTTCCCTCACTTCAAGAGTGATATGCATAGGCTGTTGTTATGCATCATCTCAATGAAGCGATTGACATAGATAACTGCACCAGAATGTGTTAGTACACCTATACCCAATTGATAATCTGTTATCTGGATACACAATTATTCACCAATTTTTCAAATAAACACATTTATTGACTGAAATTTCTCCATTTACTAAGCTATTCTTTTTCAGGACTGCAATTGTTGTATTCCAATTATTCTACCAAATAGTCATGGGTCAGAGCTTCAATGTGGGTGAAATTATTGAATTTCTATCAAAAGTTTCACTTGGAGCGTAAGTCATATACTTTATTCATCTTAGTGTATTTAAGTTAATATGCAATGTTGGTTATGAATTTTCTAATTTTAGTGTAGCTATGGGCCTTGCTTTTGGAATAGCATCTGTGATATGGTTGGGTTTCATATTCAATGACACAGTTATTGAGATCACACTGACTCTAGCTGTCAGCTACATTGCTTTCTTCTCTGTAAGTTTAGACACCTTGCTTGTGTTGAATTTTCTTTGCAGACCTTTCTGGAGACTAAATTTAGACAAGTGCACTGCATTAATCAATCAAGGCTCAAATCTTGTTCTTAAATAAATTTATCCATTTAGGTGATGCAATGATGGGATGTTGGTTACAATTTATTATTTTTTTTATCTTGTATTTTTTTCACTTTTGTTTGGTTCCTTCTGCAAAGCTTAGACAGCTTAATTTTAATTATACATCTTAACTGAGCATCCAAGTCATTCCTAGGTTATGATATTTGAGAATCTTGTTGAATATGCACTAAATGCTTCCAATGTTGTTTGCTATCTTCAAAAATACTTCTAAGTAGTTCAATATATTTGGCGATATTTCATGATGCTTAGATGTTAGATAAACTTTATACAATAGATTTTGAAACTTTATATTTTTATGCTCCACTAATATGTTGGTGCTATTCATTGTTGTATTAGACTCTTTCTAAGTAAGCGGGCATACACATAACATGGTTTTATGTGTTGGATCGGTTGGATGCGACTGGGGGTGTGCAAATAGATGCTCACTTCCTTTGATTGTGTGCCTGCAATTTGAGTTAGCATAGAGGAAAATACAAACAACAAACTCAAAACACAAAACAATGCAAGTTGTTTTATGTGGTTCGATAGTCCCCAAGACTTCTACTCCACGACCTATAATCCTTCGGCGGATCACTTTCGGAATTCCACTATTTTTTTTCCTTCTTGGATATGTAGGTGGAGAAATCTCTTACAACATCTATTATTACATTAATACAAGAGTACAAAGATAAGCAAAATAAGTATAAAAAATTGAAAATTACAATAATTAGTGCTTTTTCTTTGCTGCTTTTTTGCTCTTTTGCTTGGTTGAAAAATGGCTTGAGAATGCTCTTGCATTCTTTCAAGAATTACCTCTAAAAAGCTCAAGAGTCGGTCAAAATTCCCAAGCTTTCCTCCTTTTATAAGCTGCTCACTATTCTAGAATCCGCTAATCAATTGACTAGTTTGAACCCATTTGAAGACTAATTATCGTAATTCTTGTTGTTACGCAACTTTTCAAACCAACAACTCTTTTCCTACTACATCAATCGATTGATCATGTATTAATCGATTGCCTAATCGACTGTCTAGTCAACTAGTCAACATTTTGTTCATTTGCTTCCTAGCTTGAGTTGACTACTCAATCGACTTTACCTCCAGGTTGCCTAGCCGACCCCACTTAAATCTTGTGGGATAAGGCTTGGCCAACACCATATTGGTTGTTGTTGTTGTTGTTGTAAATGGTGCTAGGTGGTCAGTGACCGCCTAGGCGGTTGAATTTTTTTTACTATTTTTTATATATAATATTATAAATAGTCATCATTCTTTATGATATTTATGCATAAATAAATTTTGTATAATACAATACAATTTATATAAGGTACAAATAAATATGTAAATACAATTAATAAAAATTCATCATCATATTAATATTAAAAAAATAATATCATTACTTTTATAAAAATCTAAGTTTAAAATTCAAAGTTTCAATCCAATATGGCAATAAGTCAAATACTAGACTAAACATAACTAATCTTCTAAATCATCTATACATGCACCATCAACTACATTCATAATCCTCTCATCATCGGACTCAAAATCAATATCTTCATTCTCCTCCTCTGATATATCTAAATCCTTATCAAGTTTTCTAATGGGGATATTCCTTGTGCTCCTCCTTAGTTGTAGCACCTCATCCCCGAAGCCTCTGCCACTATTCTCCAAGTGAGTCCCGAACTCGGCTCGACCTCATCTTCATAACCACCATCAACAAGCCAACTTTGAGCTTCACTAGCTTGAAAGGATAGAAGCAAATCTCCACCCATTTCTTTTTTATTCTTCTTCTTCATAAGATTAGCGTTGAATTTAACATATACAAGATCATTCAATCTTGATGTCTCGAGCCTATTCTTCTTCTTAGTATGTATCTAAACAATTAAAAAATTATTAAAAACTAAAAAAAAAAAAGAATATATAATATAATTTATGAATTACTACTTACCTCTTCAAATTAGCTTCAATTTCTCACACCCCGATGAACTATTTGTCAAAAAGAGAAATCTCATTGCCATTTTTTGTAAGTTTGGAGTGTCACCACCATAATTGGACCACCATCCAACTTAAAAAAGTAAAGAAACAAAAAAATAATAAATCCAAAAATATGTAAAAGAGACATGTATGTTACTGAATAGAAATAAAGGAAAAAGATGTACCCGGATCAAAGTCATGGTACACATCCACCTTCTCATATGCTGTGACCGCTATTTTTCTTCCAAAGTTTCCGGATTTACTCTTATACTTCAACAATTTATCATTAGAAATGGTGGCTTGCATGTCCTCGTCGGTGGAAAAAATTCTCTCAACACAATTCAAGAACTCATTCATAACATTTGTGTCATTTTGGATGTTTGGATCTTTGAAGTAAAAAAATTGGATTCAATAAGTAAGCGGCATAATGCAAAGGACTATCAAGTCTACCCTCAGACTTCTCATCAATAATCTTCAAAATAGGGATGACATTTTCTTCTTTTTTGAAAGCCTTTGTTATCTCTTCCTTGGCTTGTTTAAGTGTACCCAATAAAAAGGCCATTGAGAGCTTTTTGTCACCGTCAACAAGGCGTAAAACTTTCACTAAAGGGGTGAAAACATTCAAAGTCAAAGAAACACCATTCCAAAAAGAGATACTTGTTACCGTTGTCTTCACCATTTCCCCTTTACAGTACTCCTTAATTTTGTGTTGCTCCACTCCTCGGATGTATACACAAGTCTCAATTGATCTTTCTTGCCTTTGAGATTTTTCAAAGTAAAAAATGAAGTAGCAAATCTAGTCACCTCGGGCTTCACAATATCCCTCTTCTTGGTATATTTCCTCATAATAGCCAAAGTTCTATGATGTGCATAGATGAATATTGTTAGGGCCTTTGCTTTTTCAAGCATTCCGCTAAACTTGGATAACTTTTCAATTGCTTCAAGCATGAGGTTGATTGTATGAGTCACACAAGAGGTCCAAAAAATTTGAGGTTGTGTAACCTTCAACAACTCCGCCGCCGCTATATTGTTTGTCGTATTGTCCGTTACTACTTGAACAACATGTTGAGGGCCAATTTCATTAATGTATTTTTCCACAAAGTCAAAGATGTAAGCCCCGGTGTGTGCCTCCATGGATGCTTCAATAGAACCAAGGAAAGAAGTGCCTAGTTTGTAATTAATATATAAATTCATAATGCTTCTCCTCTTGTGATCTGTCCATGCATCGGTCATAATTGAACATCCATTTTTCATCCACTCTTCTTAATTATTTTTTAGAGATAATTTGGTTCTCTCAACTTCTTGTTTCAAAAGTGGCTCTCTTAGAAGATATTGACTCGGAGGTTTGTAGCCTGGGCCAAATTGGCCAACTGCCTCTATAAATTGTCTAAAACTTTGATTGCCAATTGCATGAAAAGGAATCCTCGCCTCATAAATCCATCTTGTAAGGTACTCATGCATATCATTTGTAAACTTTAATTTCAATGCATCATTTATATTTTGTTGTCTTGTTTTTATTGGATCGATTGCAGATGTCCATTTATCAAATAGACCCGAGGTGCTTTGGTTTCTTTTTAGAAGAATTTTCCTCCATTTGACAATCTTCATTCTCTACATCAACACCAATATTTACTTCCGCCCTCTCTTCTTTTAGTTCTTCCACCCTTTCTCTCTTTTTGTTCTTATTATTTTCAAGATAAGCTCTTACTCTTTTTTTGTCTTCATCAGATGCTTTAGGACATGCTTCAACTTGTCCTACAATACCCGCAATATGACGCTTCATTCGATAAACTCCTCCCTAAATAAGTCTCTTACACAATTTGCATGTGATCCAATCTCTTTTTTCTTTGCAATACAACACCCCATATTCCCAAACAATATCATTAGACTTTCGCTTTAATTCCACCTCCGATTATTTATCCTTTTTTGCCATTAATCTTCAATAAATAAATAAAAGATAAAAATTAGAACAAAAATTTATTATAAAATATATTAATTAAAAAAATTAATCTAAATATTTTCAAAAATAATAATAATTTTTAAAATTATATATTAAATTAATAAGATAATTTTATTAGGCTTTAATTAAACCTATTTAAATTATCACAATCATAGCTAGGAGTTGATTAAAATTATTAATCTATAGTTTTTCGATTAAATCCTAAGTTAAGTTAAAAAAAGAAAAGAAAAACTTGCTTTTGGCTTCGGTGCCTACACGAATGCTTCGGATGTAGGACGCACCCGGAAGTGTCGCTTGGGTCCGAACTGGACCCTTCGCCTGAGCTTGGCGACGGGTTCGGAAGCTTTGCTTGAGCTCGACGACACACTCGAAAGCTTCACACGAAGTCGAAATGCCGAAATAGGGATAGCCTAATCTAACAATGTGAGTATACAAAAAACTAACCTAAAAACTGTAGCAAGCAGCGACAACAACGATGGCAGTGTCAACGGCGGCGGGCGATAACAACGGCGGTGGTTCGAGTCGGAAGGAGAGGCAAGTTCTTTGAAATCATCTAACACATCGATTTTTTAACCTAAGTTTTGACCAAGGTTTGAAATCTCGAACTGTTTCACTCAATACTAACGAAAATTTTTATTTCACCAAGGGACCGGGATCAACACAACGTTCCGGTCAGGATGGAGGTCCGATGACGCCTTCGGAGGCGTCGCGCAGTTTGGTGACGCCGTTGGAGGTGTTGCATTGGCCGCATGTGCCCTGGTTGCACAGCCTGCGCATGCACCGGTCGCGTGGCTTGCCATGCACCGGTCACGATCGTGAGGTTTTTTTTTATTAAACTTAGGTTTTAGAACTTGAGTTTTAATAATCAATTCATATCTATAGTTGGGGTAATTTAAATATGCTTAATTAAAGTCTTTTAAAATTATCCTATTATTTTTTAAAAAATATTTTATTTTTTTAATTTTAAATATTTAGATTAAATTTTTTATTTTTAGTTAATATATTTTATATTTTAAAAATATCAAAACTATACCCGCATGACATGACATGATATAGTACTGAAACTGTATCATTCCGATTCGAGATCGAAATCTCGGCACGGCTTGATACTTTAAACCTTGTTTTTGACTACCGCTTATAAAACATAGTCTTCGATAAAAGCGAGGCGGTTCACGTCCGCCTCTCGCCTAGGCGGTCGCTTCCTACGCCATTTAGAACATTGATTGTACATGTAGCTAAACTTAGTCTATGATTTCTAGATAAGCAGACACATATAGCATGTTTTTATGTAATTGTATAGTATGTTAATATTTAAATCTAACACATGCTTTGAATAGATGTTCAAATCTATAATATTGTCTCAACATTTTCAAATCTATCACAAGGTTTAGATTTCCCTAACAAATCTATCACTTGTGAAACTTTTATTCATTCAAAGTCACTAACTCTGTGGAACATCAACTCGCCCAAGCCATCTATGTCAATTGCCAACTCAACAAGGGTTAATTAATTTAAGAGAAACCTAGTATCAAATCCCTAAATACCTAAAGCTTGATCCCCTCTATAGTAGCAATCTTCCCATGCATCATCATAACTTATCGTCGCAATGACATTTGCATGGTGAAGCTTATCTGTTGGGGCTGCTCAATCACCTTGCTGGCAAAATAGGTGGCGGAGGTGGTGAGTCCTAGATTGGACGTGGGGCAATAGATTAGATCTGGTAGTGTGGATAATAGAGGAGGTGGGGGCAATGGTCGGAGGGATAGTGGTGGGGAGATAGAGGAGTTGGAGACAAGGATGATGATGGAGGAGATGGTGGAGGAGGTGATGGAGAAATCCAACTTGAAAATGACTCCTCTCTTCCAACGATGATAGTGAAAGGTTCACTACTGAGGGATTGAGAGTAGTTTGTAATAATGCAATGTTGACATAAATTTAGTAGTTTTCTAGTAGGAAGTCTTGAATCATTTCCATGAAGTATAGATAGTTTAAAATTCTAAATTAGCTAAAAAAAATTTATTTGACATCGATTGTCATTTAAGTTCCAAGATTTAAAATTCTGAATTAGATCTAAAATTTACAAGTTGGATTTAATAAAGATAAGGAATTAATATGCCAAAATTATTTCATTACATATTTTTTCCCAGCATTTTGATCCCAGCCATCATAATCCCTGAGCTCTACTCAAGTTGCAATTTACTAGATCTTGGAACCCATTTTTCCTCTTTTGGAAACTGATAAAGCTAACCTAACTTGCATCATTATAACTACACTGGAAAGACCAGATCTAAATGTAAAACAAATGAATCATTTAATTATTGGAATGAAAAATATGTTAAATTCATATCTTTTATCTGATTTCATTTGTATGGAATGAGTGAAACTGGAAACACCAATGTTTTATGTGTCACATTTTCAAAATGACTATAAAAGGAGTGTTGATGACTGCAACTGCAACATATTGAATCATTTTCATTGTTTTTTCATGGATTTCTTAGAGTTTGTTAGTGTATATGCAAGTTCATTTACGAACAAGGTAGTGTATTGTGTTTTTGCATTAAAACCAGCTTATTTTCTTGTTATTCATCATGGTGATTCTTTTCATAGGCTCAAGATGTGGCAGATATTTCAGGTGTCCTGGCTGTGATGACTTTAGGAATGTAAGTGCATTTTCTTGCAATGATGCTTGCAATTGTTTAGTTTGCATTTTTCTTCATATAAGTTCACTTGAATTGGCAGGTTTTTTGCAGCTTTTGCTAGAACAGCATTTAAGAGCGATAGTCAAAGAAGTTTGCATCATTTTTGGTACGGTTGCTATAGGCTCTGATAACCTATATTCTGGAGATTGGCTGCATTTCTTGTTCAAGTTTGTTTTTGCAATAACACTTAAGTGTGTAAACTTTTAGAAAATATCGAATTACACTCACTTTTATTGCGTTCATTGATGTGGTCAATGTACTTCTGTCATGAGAAAAAAATAACTTTTAATTCGTTTTCAGGGAAATGGTCGCTTACATTGCAAACACATTAATATTCATCTTAAGGTATAACTAATTCATTTTATGTTTCATTTTCATAGGCTCATGAAAGTTTATCTTGTTCATTGATAGAAGAGTTTTTGCATTTATATTGTATGTTTTTTTTTTCTTTTCCCTTGTTTCTGATTATCCTATTGAGTTGCAGAAACAGATTCTTTACATTACTAAGGTATGACTAAGTTAGCTTTCCTAAGACCTTTCATTGTTGCATTGGTTAGCGCCTCATGGAATGAACAGTCTCTTTCTTTCTCGTTCATTTTGTCTACATTCTTATTTGCTTAATTTCATGGTTCGTACTTTTGTTATTTGTATAGGATGGAGACATAAAAAATATTATTCTATTTTAAAGAGAAGCATTAGATCATATTTATAGGACTCGAACATAACATCTTGCATTGAAATATCTAAATCTATTCAACCTACAATTATGTCCAATTATTTTTGACTAATAACTCTAAAATTTTCTTAAAGTTGGAGCATACTTGATATCATCAATGTCCAGCTTGCCACAAATTTCGTTCATGATTATCTCGGGATATTTTCAGTGGATGAAATTCGTGACAATTTTTAAATGATCTTCAAAATGTCTATTATGGGTTAATATTGGGAGTAAGATCAAGTGGGACCGATATTACTCCAAATGACAAGAATGTTAGGGAGGAGATTGTAAGATCCAACATCTACTGAAGAGAAAGATGATACTAGAAGAGGAAAATGACTAGAACTCTATCTTTTCGAAGTTGCAGCTAGCGGAGACAGAGTATTGCAAATAAAAACAAAATTAGAGTTCCAACAATTTCTAAGTGGAGAAAAAATGCCTAAAGGAGACTAAGTTTCTGGAAATTTTATTCCAGAGGAAAAAGGGAAAGGATAGATTAAGTAAAATGTGACACCTTCTCTGAGAGAAAAGAGATGTTGGAAACTAAAAATTAATTTCATATTAAATCATCCCCGCAAACGAAAAAGGAGGGTGGTGAAATAGAAACTTGTGGTATCTTAATTTGGGATGGAGGAAAGACAAAGAACTTAAGAAGAATAGATGCTTTAGATTAATCAACTTCTTTTTAAAATACTCTCTCCCTTTTGATTCATCGTTCCCATCTTTTTAACCTTCATACCTTCTCTTATTTTTTGTTTTTTGATTTTTTAAAAGTTGGCCCCTTCCTTCTATGGACTCTATTTGTTTTGGATGTGACCCATCCTAGACTAGTCATGTTGGATCTAGTCTATGGATAGGGTGAATCATGGCGGTGCCAAACCAAGAGATCCCAATCAAAGAAACATCTTGAATTAAATTACAGGTGAAAAAAATGCATAATGAGGTCAAGACAAAAGTGCAGTTTTAAAATTGTTCCATGTCGATTGACATGGAAGCTTCTGCCAATGACCAAAACCTTGAAATTTCAACAATATTTCAGACCTTGGATAGAATCTTTGTAGACGGAGGTGGGAGGTCTGACAGTCCTTGACCAACATTTGCTAGTAGTAGTTGTTACTATACTTAGGGGGACAATGGTCAGCAAACAATTTCTCTGCCTTTGGTCGTTTCTACATGGACCTGCAGTGAACTATTGAGGAGGAGGATTGGGGTGGATAGACAATTAAAGGCAAAGATAGCTTTGTAATAGGTTTATGAAATTAAAATTTTAATTCTTTTTCTTAATCTTGAAATATGATATTGCTTGTTTGGACTATCGATCTAGTACAAGGGATATTGCTGCTATGCTACTACCAGGCTACCATATATATGGTTTAAAATTTCGAGCCGTATCAGAATTTTGATTTATGAC